>NC_133136.1:87163992-87763992 GCF_048418815.1 Hemitrygon akajei | reverse complement strand
GTCCCTTGTCCTTACCTACCACCCCACCGGTCTCCAAGTCCCTTGTCCTTACCTACCACCCCACCAGCCTCCAGGTCCCTTGTCCTCACCTACCACCCCACCAGCCTCCAGGTCCCTTGTCCTTACCTACCACCGCAGCAGCCTCCAGGTCCCTTGTCCTTACCTACCACCCCACCAGCCTGCAGGTCCCTTGTCCTTACCTACCACCCCACCAGTCTCCAGGTCCCTTGTCCTTACCTACCACCCCACCAGCCTCCAGGTCCCTTGTCCTTACTTACCACCCCACCAGTCTCCAGGTCCCTTGTCCTTACTTTCCACCCCACCAGCCTCCATGTCCCTTGTCCTTACCTAACACCCCACCAGCCTCCAGATCCCTTACCTACCACCCCAGCAGCCTCCAGGTCCCTTGTCCTTACCTACCACCCCACCAGTCTCCAGGTCCCTTGTCCTTACTTACCACCCCACCAGTCTCCAGGTCCCTTGTCCTTACCTACCACCCCACCAGCCTCCAGGTCCCTTACCTACCACCCCACCAGCCTCCAAGTCCCTTGTCCTTACCTACCACCCCACCAGCCTCCAGGTCCCTTGTCCTCACCTACCACCCCACCAGCCTCCAGGTCCCTTGTCCTTACCTACCACCCCACCAGCCTCCAGGTCCTTTACCTACCACCCCACCAGCCTCCAGGTCCCTTGTCTTTACCTACCACCCCACCAGTCTCCAGGTCCCTTGTCCTTACCTACCACCCCACCAGCCTCCAGGTCCCTTGTCCTCACCTACAACCCCACCGGCCTCCAGGTCCCTTGTCCTTACCTACCACCCCACCAGCCTCCAGGTCCCTTGTCCTTACCTACCACCCCACCAGCCTCCAGGTCCCTTGTCCTTACTTACCACCCCACCAGTCTCCAGGTCCCTTGTCCTTACCTACCACCCCACCAGCCTCCAGGTCCCTTGTCCTTACTTACCACCCCACCAGTCCCCAGGTCCGTTGTCCTTACTTACCACCCCACCAGCCTCCAGGTCCCTTGTCCTTACCTACCACCCCACCAGCCTCCAGGTCCCTTGTCCTTACTTACCACCCCACCAGCCTCCAGGTCCCTTGTCCTTACTTACCACCCCACCAGCCTCCAGGTCCCTTGTCCTTACCTACCACCCCACCAGCCTCCAGGTCCCTTGTCCTTACCTACCACCCCACCAGCCTCCAGGTCCCTTGTCCTTACTTACCACCCCACCAGCCTCCAGGTCCCTTGTCCTTACCTACCACCCCACCAGTCTCCAGGTCCCTTGTCCTTACTTACCACCCCACCAGCCTCCAGGTCCCTTGTCCTTACTTACCACCCCACCAGTCTCCAGGTCCCTTGTCCTTACCTACCACCCCACCAGTCTCCAGGTCCCTTGTCCTTACTTACCACCCCACCAGCCTCCAGGTCCCTTGTCCTTACTTACCACCCCACCAGCCTCCAGGTCCCTTGTCCTTACTTACCACCCCACCTGCCTCCAGGTCCCTTGTCCTTACTTACCACCCCACCAGCCTCCAGGTCCCTTGTCCTTACCTACCACCCCACCAGCCTCCAGGTCCCTTGTCTTTACCTACCACCCCACCAGCCTTCAGGTCCCTTACCTACCACCCCACCAGCCTCCAGGTCCCTTGTCCTTACCTACCACCCCACTAGCCTCCAGGTCCCTTACCTACCACCCCACCAGCCTCCAGGTCCCTTGTCCTTACCTACCACCCCACCAGCCTCCAGGTCCCTTACCTACCACCCCACCAGCCTCCAGGTCCCTTGTCCTTACCTACCACCCCACCAGCCTCCAGGTCCCTTGTCCTTACCTACCACCCCACCAGCCTCCAGGTCCCTTGTCCTTACTTACCACCCCACCAGCCTCCAGGTCCCTTGTCCTTACCTACCACCCCACCAGCCTCCAGGTCCCTTACCTACCACCCCACCAGTCTCCAGGTCCCTTGTCCTTACCTACCACCCTACCAATCTCCAGGTCCCTTGTCCTTACTTACCACCCCACCAGTCTCCAGGTCCCTTGTCCTTACCTACCACCCCACCAGCCTCCAGGTCCCTTGTCCTTACTTACCACCCCACCAGCCTCCAGGTCCCTTGTCCTTACCTACCACCCCACCAGCCTCCAGGTCCCTTACCTACCACCCCACCAGTCTCCAGGTCCCTTGTCCTAACCTACCACCCCACCATTCTCCAGGTCCCTTGTCCTCACCTACCACCCCACCAGTCTCCAGGTCCCTTGTCCTTACTTACCACCCCACCAGTCTCCAGGTCCCTTGTCCTTACCTACCACCCCACCAGTCTCCAGGTCCCTTGTCCTTACCTACCACCCCACCATCCTCCAGGTCCCTTGTCCTTACCTACCACCCCACCAGCCTCCAGGTCCCTTGTCCTTCCCTACCACCCCACCGGCCTCCAGGTCCCTTGTCCTTACCTACCACCCCACCAGCCTCCAGGTCCCTTGTCCTTACTTACCATCCCACCAGCCTCCAGGTCCCTTGTCCTTACCTACCACCCCACCAGTCTCCAGGTCCCTTGTCCTCACCTACCACCCCACCAGTCTCCAGGTCCCTTGTCCTTACTTACCACCCCACCAGTCTCCAGGTCCCTTGTCCTTACCTACCACCCCACCAGTCTCCAGGTCCCTTGTCCTTACCTACCACCCCACCATCCTCCAGGTCCCTTGTCCTTACCTACCACCCCACCAGCCTCCAGGTCCCTTGTCCTTCCCTACCACCCCACCGGCCTCCAGGTCCCTTGTCCTTACCTACCACCCCACCAGCCTCCAGGTCCCTTGTCCTTACTTACCATCCCACCAGCCTCCAGGTCCCTTGTCCTTACCTACCACCCCACCAGTCTCCAGGTCCCTTGTCCTTACCTACCACCCCACCAGCCTCCAGGTCCCTTGTCCTTACTTACCACCCCACCAGTCTCCAGGTCCCTTGTCCTTACTTACCACCCCACCAGCCTCCAGGTCCCTTGTCCTTACCTACCACCCCACCAGCCTCCAGGTCCCTTACCTACCACCCCACCAGCCTCCAGGTCCCTTGTCCTTACCTACCACCCCACCAGTCTCCAGGTCCCTTGTCCTTACCTACCCCCCCTCCAGTCTCCAGGTCCCTTGTCCTTACTTACCACCCCACCAGCCTCCAGGTCCCTTGTCCTTACCTACCACCCCACCAGTCTCCAGGTCCCTTGTCCTTACCTACCACCCCACCCGCCTCCAGGTCCCTTGTCCTTACTTACCACCCCACCAGTCTCCAGGTCCCTTGTCCTTACCTACCACCCCACCAGTCTCCAGGTCCCTTGTCCTCACCTACCACCCCACCAGTCTCCAGGTCCCTTGTCCTTACCTACCACCCCACCAGCCTCCAGGTCCCTTATCTACCACCCCACCAGTCTCCAGGTCCCTTGTCCTTATCTACCACCCCACCAGCCTCCAGGTCCCTTGTCCTTACCTACCACCCCACCAGCCTCCAGGTCCTTTGTCCTTACCTACCACCCCACCAGCCTCCAGGTCCCTTGCCCTTACTTACCACCCCACCAGACTCCAGGTCCCTTGTCCTTACCTACCACGCCACCAGCCTGCAGGTCCCTTGTCCTTACTTACCACCCCACCAGCCTCCAGGTCCCTTGTCCTTACCTACCACCCCACCATCCTCCAGGTCCAACATATAATTCTCCATAACTTCCGCCACCTCCAACGGGATCCCACTACCAAACACATTTTTCCCTCCCCCCACTTTCTGCTTTTCGCAGGGATCGCTCCCTACGCGACTCCCTTGTCCACTCATCCCCCCCATCCCTTCCCACCGATCTCCCTCCTGGCACTTATCCTTGTAAACAGAACAAGTGCTACACCTGCCCTTACACTTCCTCCCTCACCACCATTCAGAGCCCCAGACAGTCCTTCCAGGTGAGGCGACACTTCACCTGTGTGTCAGCTGGTGTGGTATACTGCGTCTGGTGCTCCCGATGTGGCTTTTTATATATTGGTGAGACCAGACGCAGACTGGGAGACTGTTTCGCTGAGCACCTACGCTCGATCCGCCAGAAAAAGCAGGATCTCCCAGTGGCCACACATTTTAATTCCACGTCCCATTCCCATTCTGATATGTCTATCCATGGACTCCTCTATTGTCAAAATGAATCCAAACTCAGGTTGGAGGAACAACACCTTATATACTGGCTGTTTAGCCTCCAACCTGATGGCATGAACATTGACTTCTCTAACTTCCGTTAATTCCCCTCCTCCCCTTCTTACCCCTTCCCTGACATATTTAGTTGTTTGCCTGTTCTCCATCTCCCTCTGGTGCTCCCCCCCCCCCCCCTTTCTTTCTCCTGAGGCCTCCCGTCCCATGATCCTTTCCCTTCTCCAGCTCTGTATCACTTTCACCAATCACCTTTCCAGCTCTTAGCTTCATCCCACCCCCTCCGGTCTTCTCCTATCATTTCGCATTTCCCCCTCCCCCCACTACTTTCAAATCTCTTACTATCTTTCCTTTCGGTTAGTCCTGACGAAGGGTCTCTGCCTGAAACGTCGACAGTGCTTCTCCCTATAGATGCTGCCTAGCCTGCTGTGTTCTACCAGCATTTTGTGTGTGTTGTTGTTTGATTTGAGTTTTGATTGGTCTCTATGATACTATCATCATTGGAAGGGAGCCGCATAAATGTGATGCTGGTGCATGGAAGGAAATGTGGGAACTGGTGTCTCGGAGAACCAGACAAGCGGTTGGGAACCAGGATCCCTGTGAGTTGGGAAAGAGTGTAGCAAATATTACCTGGTGTGCCACATGTCAAACAGTTGGGATTTCTGAATGGCCAGAGACTGGATTAGCAGAGTTTTACTTATGGGGAGCTATCTCTGGAAAAGTAATGGGCTGCCTGACAAGCTCCCCACCAGAAATGCCAAATTACAGAATCTCCCCTTTGCAGTGAAGTTTACTAATCTTTGATCCAATCTCCTGAAGCATCCCAACTGCATTATGTAACATTTTCATTTCTTATAAACAGCCACACTGTGATGCCTTTATATCAAATTGTTTTTTGATCTAAATTAGGGGTGAGTAAGAAGAACATATGTGAAAATAAGCAGGGATCAGTCATCCAGCTCCTCAAGCCTGCACTGCCATTCATTATGATTATGGCCTTCTCTTTGCTAGTTTCCATGGTCCTTAATTTCAAAAATTCATCTTTTTCCTCAATTAATTCCAATGTTCTTGCCTCTGCAGCCCTCCAAAGTAGAGAATTCAAAATTCACAACCCTCTGTGAGAAGTTCCTACACACCTACATCAATGTTTGGCAGGTTCTTACATCAATATTTGATAGGAGAGATCCCCTTCATTCTTCTAAAACTCCAGCAAGAACAGGCTCAACACCCCACCAAATGCTCCTTGTACACTAACCTTTCATGCTCGTAAACCTTCTCTAGACCTTCTTCAATGCCACCACATCCTTTCTTACACAGGGGTCCCAAAGTTGCTCCCAATACTCCAGGTGCAGTCTGACCAATGGTGGTCTCTTTTGGTTGGGGTTAACCACAGGTGTTGCATCCTAGCTGTCATACACAAGCCAGGGCAATATGATATGGAGTGCAAGCTGTTGCCTATGTAGCAGGCTCCCCCTCTCCATGCTGCTGGGGAATCCAAAGGAATGGCAGAGACCGATATAGCTTGGCACCAGTGGCATCACAGGAGTGGCCAGTCAGCGTTGAACTTAATGTAGTACTGCCTTAGGAACTCCAGCTCCTGATTTTTCCCCGGGGTTTTCTCCCAGAGCCTTCCCCATGAGTGGGTATAACTACAAGGCAAAGGAAGTTTGAGATCTGAGTTTTCCTTCTAGATGAGCTGCCAGCCATGCCTGTTGAGCCCCATCTGTTCAAAGTGACCGGTTTTAAGGGGCCAGTAACCTGCTTTTTCGCCTTCTCCTGTCAATGGAAACAGTTCCACCAGGCTTAGTAGGTAAGCCACATTTAAAGATCAGGAGCTGGACTTGGTTGTTAGAGGCTATTTGAGACGCACACCATTGAGAGTATTTAATAGGTATTGGAAGTTTATCCCCACTAAGCTCCCCCTCCCCCACCCTGCTATGGCAACTTTAAGGAACCATGGTCTGACCAGTGCCTTATAATGCCTCAGCATTACATCCTTGCATTTATATTGTGCCCTCTCAAAATGAATGCTAACATTGCATTTGCCTTCCTCACCACTGACTCAACCTGCAAGCTAACCTTTGGGATTCCTGCACAAGGACTACTAAATCCCTTTGCACCTCTGATTTCTGAACTTGCTCCCCGTTTAGATAATAGTCTACTCTAATTTCTTCTACCAAAATGTATGTTCATATAGTATACTTCCATAGATTGTATTTCATCTGCCACTTCTTTGCTCATTATCCTAATCTGTCTGAGTCCTGCAGACTCCCTGCATCCTCAACTCTACCTGCCCCTCCACCTACCTTTGTATTTTTCACTAACTTGGCCACAAAGCCATTAAACTCCGTCATCCAAATCGTTGGTGTGAAAAGACCCTTGTGGAACACCACTAGTCACCAGCAGCCAAACTGAATTGTCCATGAGGGGTAACTTGTTTCATTTGTCAATGTACAGGGAAAAAAATCCATGAAGGAATAAATCTTGTTTAATCATCATACTCTGGCTTGAATTTCTCTTGCAATTGTTTATAGTGGGTATCCTCCATGCTCCCCGTCTCCCACACTGTCCCTCAACTGTTACAGTCTCAGTGTCTTTACTCCGCTTTCGCCTCTTGCCAGTCAGCTAATCTATCTTTGCTAGTGTATTTCCTGTCATACCATGGGCTCTTATCAAATCTTCTCCAGCATCCTTCATTATGCTGGAGATTCTCCCATAAGTTACGTACCAGATGCTCAGTTTTGATTCATGGTTCCTTGTGGTTTATAGAGAGGCAGCTTCCAGTCACTCAGCCAGGGTTAGGTTTGATGCAGATCACAGAGTGTAAGAGCTCGTTTAATTTGCTTTATCTATTTACCAAAATGTTAAGTGATCTCCTGGTTAGCTACTATTGTGGTATGTGTTGAATTGTATATTTGTGGTATGTTTTGAATATTCATAAGATAATTTCTATTTTCAACAGGTATGTACTTGCACATAGAAACAGAAAGATATGTAGCCTTGATTTACTGGAAAGGCAAGTACTTTTTCTGATTTCCCTGAAGTTTAGCAATAAATATGCCTACTCGAAGGTAGAATTATACTTTGCAAATTGCATTATTGGAGACCAACTGGAAAAATAGCACTGAAAAATACATTATCCTTGAGGGGTAACTTGTTTAATTTGTCAAGATACAGAAAAAATAACCTTGAAGGAATAAACCCTGTTTAACCAGCTTACTCTCCTGTAATTGTTTATAGTTGCTATCCTCTGTGCTCCCTGCCTCCCACACTGTCCCCAGCCCCCACCACTCCTCAACCCCTGTGACACCACGGCTTGTGTCACAGTCCGCACACATACAAATCAACAAACCCATATAGAATATCAGTAAAACACAATGATGCAGATTATGCATATATAATCCAGACCCCTCCCCCAGCCCACCAATATTGCCTGTTGGCCCGCCGCCAACGCCTGTTAGGTAACAGCGTGGCTTTGAGGCCCAGTCCTCGCCCAACACCCGACTCCTGCTAGGAGACACCGCGGCTTTGAGGCCCAGTCCTCACATATACTGGCATATGTAGACTATTAGTAAAAGCTCAGCCAGACAGATATATATGTACCGTATATAGTCCAGACCTCTCAGTCCATTTTAAATCTTCAGTTGCTAAGTCACTCCCAGTGGAGCGCGATGGCTCGGATGGCTCGAATGCCTCTGGCGGCTGAAAAACAAGCGACTCCGCAGCTTGAGGCCCAAGTCCATTGAGGGCCGCTAAAATATCTGCAGTCAGCCACAACAGGGCATATCTTCTGCCAAGCGAAACCCTGGGAGGGCAGCTCCAACTCTGTTCTGGACACTGTGCCACCCCACCCCCGGTGAAGCGTAACGGCTTTGCCCCGTCACTCCGGGTGGCTGCAAACAGGTGACACTGTGGCTTCAGGCCTAGTTATCACTACGACCGAGAACTAGGCCTTCTCCATTCTCCCCTGCTCGCATCCAATAAATCAGCGAATGGAACTTGCAGCGTACCAGATTAACAATGTTCCAAAGAGTTCTTTTGATCACAAGAAAAGCCACCATAACAGCCACTTGCTATTTGACTGTAAACCTCCATCGACTCGGGCAGAAGCACGTTGCACAGCTCCTTCATTATCTCCAGCAGCGAGCAACTCGCTGATGGTGTAGACCCACAGTACTTTGTGTTCTTAATGTGCAGCAGGGTATTGAGATCATTAGACATACGTTTAAACAGAACAGTAACACCGTTTGTTGACTCTGTAGAAGCCACTGTGACTAGTCGTGCTGCCACCTTGCCGGAATTTCAGGAACAAAGGGAAATAGAAGCTCTGTGGGTTTATGGACAGTGTGGGAGACAAAAGCCTATAGGTGTAAAGTCTTTGTATTTATTGAGTGTAATGGCTGACATTGCTTGAACATAAATCTTCCTCCATTGGCAGGGAAACCACACACTGGGAACCATAACATGCGCATTAGGAGACCTTGACCTGCTGACCAGATGGTCAGCAAGACTCTGCCAAGGGAGAGACCTGGACAGCCTGAGCTAGACGCAGCTGCTGGGAGAGACGGGGGCCACTGGGTATCTGGGGATTGTACTCGAAGAAAGTAGTGGCCATGTTTTGGGTAGAGTGGAGTGGCCTCAGTTAGGGGAAAGCTTGAGTGCCCAGCAGCTGGAGGGTGAATGGAGGCCAAACAGAGGGACAGCAAAGGCATCAAGGAACAAAAAAGGGACAAGCTCCAAACATTGCTGCATCTGTTGGATGCTGTGGTATCTTGTCCCTCACACCTAGCATTTCATTTATCTGCCTGCTTGAATCACCATTTTAAAGAAATAACTGAACCTGTTTAAATAATTAAAATGCCTTCAGTATTGAAAAATCCCATTTTAAACACTTTGGTGATCTGGTGTGACCTACCCAGTCTGGTGTAATGGAATATCGAATGCATCATACTTTGCTTTAAGAGGGGAATGTTTTATGTGTGAGCATTTCTGTAACCATTTGTGTAAATTCATAAAAGTTGTTCATTATCTGTCACTGAAAAGGGATTACCATCGAATAATGTTACTTCCTGAGAGTCAGTTAAGTAATATCAATGTAAATATATATATATATATATATATATATATATATAATATGGGAAATGTAAATGGTGTTTAAAAACAGTAAAACAGTTTACATATGTAATTATTTCTAAAATCATTATGTCTGTTTTCTTTCTAGGAAACAGAAATGCAATTTACACCCTCCTTTTTTAAGGTATTTTGGGATTTTCTCTATCCAGTGGATTACCCTTTTATTCACTTAGGCTTTATGAGCTAATTGACTACAAATTCAGTAACCTTTTTCTTTTTAAGTATTGTAGGTGATACCCCTCCTGAAAGCTGTATTTTTAGCCAAGTACTGAATATGACAGCATTTCTAGATATGCAGGGATCAGTGCTAGATGTTTTCTACATTCATGAAAGTTGCTAAACTGAAAATAAATTTGATTTATTTGTTTCAATATTTTAAACTGCTTGCAATTGGTGTCACTTTAGGATGGTTTGGGTAAGTCACTGGAAATTAATTCGGGTAGACTTATTCAACATGTTTTAATAAAGTTCAGTTTGATACATGCTGAGCATATCCCTAGAATATGCATCTTTTGCCAATGTTCTTCCAATTTAGGTAACCTAGCTATATTGCTTAGCAGACTTTTTGTGACATCCTATCAATTTATTTCCTGCCTATCTTTGTATCATCTACAGATTTATTTCTGGTTGAGGCCTTGTGCATCCCACTGGTTACACCATGCTTTACATACTAGCGGATTCTTACAACTCTATCTTCTGCAGTACCCTTGTATATGGAAGCTTACTGTACACCTTTTTGATATCCAAAAACACTGTCAGGCCTGTACAGGCAGGTACTTCCCAGTTTCCACAGGAGTCACCTGCCACTCGTTTCCAACGTATCACCTGCAGCCTATTTAAATCCAGCTCTCATCCAGAATCTTCACCTTTTGAACCAGCCAATCTCACCAGTTGCTCCTAGCCTTCAATGACCTTGTTAAGTGTCTGTTCTCTCTTGTTATGTGGCCTCTTGTGGGTCATCATTTTGAAGATTATTATTAAGGTTATTGCTCACCATTAAATCGTCTCCACTGCTCTGTGTTGGGTCCTCAGCATTTCCTGACAGGATGAGTGAACTAGCGATTGGCCCAACTAAGTTTGCTTGCCTAAAGGAAGTTGTCCATCAACATGAGCACGTGGTCCAGAAACAGCAGGAAACTATTGACCATCTGCCTAACCTTCTCCAAGGCTGATACTTTCTGAAACCTATTTTCCTGATCCTGCTCTCTATTAGCAACATCTAAATTTTTAAACCAATTTGTATCAAGTTTTAGAAAAACAAAACTCTATCTTTTCTACCTCTCATCTCAATACAGCAACCTTTGATAGTTAACCTCCTCCCTCTGAGCCATAGATCCCCAACCCAATGCAGCAACTTCCTATCCCAGTGCATCTTACATGTTAAGCTTCAGCCATCTCTGTATACTACAGACCAAGCTGAGATTGCCTCCGTCATATCTCTCTTGACTGAGCGAGCTCTAATCCTAACTGGGAAAATAAAACCATTATCTGCAAAAAATCAGGAATTCACTGCTGAGATGTGCCGGGTTTTCATCCATCTGGGAAGTGGAAGGGGGAGAGCGGATATGATTCTTTGCCTGCGTCAAGACTCATGCTCGATGCTGGAATACACCCTGGAGTACAGGACCCTCGTGGCAGAATGTGGCTGGAATGCAAAACGGCGGCTGATCCATTACGGTCACGGCCTCTCGGAGTGCTTGAAAGATGAGCTGTCTGCCCAGGAGATGTCCTCCAGCCTCAAGGCCTCATTACTCTGGCTCTCCAAATTGACAAGCCCCTAATGGAACAACCCTTCAGATCATCAGGCAGAACCCCAGTTCCATTGCCAAAACCATTTCAGGCTGCAGGACCCTCATCATCAATGCCTCCAGAGACCATGCACTTAGGGAGAGCTCCCTTAACTGCCACCCCCCCCCCCCCCAGAGCATACGTCGGTGAAGAAACAACTTGTTTGCTTATTATGGAGCCGCTGCTATCAATCCAGTGCTCACTGTGTCTGGGTAAATGCCATCACCTGGTAGAGATGAGGGGCCTTCTATCTGGCAAGCTCCCCCAGTCCGTCATTCAAGTTCCATAGCCCAATTCTCTCTCTTTGCCCTTCTCCACATCCTGACAGCTGTACACACACTGGAGGCTCTGGTGGATTCTGGTGCAGCAGGCAACTTTCTGGACCAGGTGCATGCATGTGTGTATGTATGTTTATCTTGGACTCCCTATCAAGCCTATCTCTCACCCCTTCTGCATTATGGCTGTTGACGGATGTCCCTTGGGATCTGGGATGGCCGGTGTGTGCATATGAGCTTCAGAGAGCACCACGAGTCCATCCACTTCCTCCTGATTTACTTACCCAACACTCCTCTCATCTTGGGTTACCCTGGCTGTCCATTCACGACCCTTACTTCACCTGGTCATTCGCGTTGTGTATTTAATATTTCAGTAATATTTGAGTAATCTTGTAAATACAAACCCCATTTCCAGAAAAGTTGGGATATTTTCCAAAATGCAATAAAAACAAAAATCTGTGATATGTTAATTCACGTGAACCTTTATTTAACTGACAAAAGTACAAAGAAAAGATTTTCAGTAGTTTTACTGACTAACTAAATATACACAAATTTAGAATTTAAATCTAAACATACACAAATTTAGAATTTGATGGCTGCAACACACTCAACGGAAGTTGGGACAGAGGCATGTTTACCATTGTGTTACATCACCTTTCTTTTTAATAACACTTTTTAATCGTTTTGGATCTGAGGATACTAATTGTAGTATATTTGCAATTGGAAATTTTGTCCATTCTTGCTTGATATAAGACTTCAGCTGCTCAACAGTCCATGGTCTCCGTTGTCTGATTCTCCTCTTCATGATGCGCCATACATTTTCAATAGGAGATAGATCTGGACTGGCAGCAGGCCAGTCAAGCACACGCACTCTGTGTCTACAAAGCCACACTGTTGTAGCCCATGCAGAATGTGGTCTGGCATTGTCCTGCTGAAATAAGCATGGACGTCCCGGGAAGAGACGTCTTGATGGCAACATACGTCTCTCTAAAATCCTAATATACGCCTCAGAGTCAATGGTACCTTCACATACATGCAACTCACCCATGCCGTGGGCACTGATGCACCCCCATGCCATCACAGATGCACCTTTCGCTGATAACAATCAGGATGGTTGTTTTCATCTTTGGCACAGAGAACTCGACGCCCGTTTTTTCCGAAAACTAGCTGAAATGTGGACTCATCAGACCACAGCACATGGTTCCACAGTCTTTCGGTCCATCTGGGAAGAGCTTGGGCCCAGAGAATTCGCCGGCGTTTCTGCATAGAGTTGATGTATGGTTTCCTCCTTGCGTAATACAGTTTCAAGTTGCATTTCTGAATGCAGCGACGGACTGTGTTAAGTGACAATGGTTTTCCGAAGTACTCCCGAGCCCAGGTGGCTATAATTGTCACAGTAGCATGACGGTTTCTTAGGCAGTGCCGCCTGAGGGCTCGAAGATCACATGCATTCAACAGTGGTTTCCGACCTTGCCCTTTACACACTGAGATGTCTCTGAATTCACTGAATCTTTTCACAATATTATGTACTGTAGACGTTGAAAGACCTAAATTCTCTGCAATCTTGCATTGGGAAATGTTCCTTTTGAACTGACTAACAATTCTCTCACAAATTTTGTCACAAAGGGGTGAGCCACGACCCATCCTTGCTTACAAAAACTGAGCCTTTGATGAATGCTACTTTTATACCCAGTCATGATACCTCACCTGCTACCAATTAGCCTGCTTAATGTGGAGTCTTCCAAACCGGTGTTACTTGAATATTCTGTGCATTTTTCAATCTTATTTTAAATCTGTCCCAACTTTTGTTGAGTGTGTTGCAGCCATCAAATTCTAAATTTGTGTATATTTACAAAATACAATTAAGTTGGTCAGTAAAACTACTGAAAATCTTTTCTTTGTACTTTTGTCAGTTAAATAAAGGTTCATGTGAATTAACATATCACAGATTTTTGTTTTTATTGCATTTTGGAAAATATCCCAACTTTTCTGGAAATGGGGTTTGTAGATTTGATAAAGCAGTCTTGTTCATTTAAATAATTCATTATGGGTTATATGTATAAATACGTGAACTACATATGTCATCACACTGTCACGTGACACACGCGCGCTTCGCTTAGTTAGACTCACATTTCGGACTCCCGTCTCTTCTTTTGAATTAGTTTCATGTTTTTAAGTTACAAAACACAACAATCTGGTTCAATGTTGCATTGGGGACCCACATGCCAGACAACCTGCCTGCAACCTCAGTGAATTTCACCATAAATCTGTAGAGACAGTGGAACACTTGACCTTACCACACCCCCAATGGGGTACCACAACTTAGCCATTGCCTTCAGTAAAAGGGAAGCCAGCCATCCTGCTGCCTCACAGACCTCACAACTGCATGATCAAACTCTTCTTAGGCACCACCCCTCCCTGAGTTTGTCTGTTCTCCCTCTCCCCTCCTGAGAGCTAATCCATGAATGATTATATCACTAAAATGCTACAGAATGGCTTCAATTGATCACCCCAGTCTCCAGCTGGTGCATGGTTCTTCATTGTCAAAAAAAAGATGGGTGTCTTCGTCCCTGTTGACCCTAGACTCAACAAAATGACCATTGAGAACCGCTGCCCTCTTCTGTTAATGGGTAACACATTGGAAACACTCCACAGGGCCCCAGATCTTCACCAAGCTGGATCTACAGATACAATCTTATCCATAACCGTCAGGGGGATGAGTGGAAAACGTCATTCATAACACTGTCTGACAACCACAACTTCTTGGTGATGTTTTGTGGACATTTCAGCTGTTTTCCAGGCCTTCATTAATGAGATCCTCTGAGACATGCTACACAGGTATGTGTTTCTCTACCTTGATGACATCCTCATCTTCTCCAAGGATTCCCAAGACCACGTCTGTCAAGTCCATTCAGACTTCCAGTGTTTCCTCAGAAATCAATTGTACCACAGAAATGCCATTTGTGTCTTGGGTTACGTCCTTTCGCCCATGGCATAATCATGGACCCAGAGAAAGTGTGTGTTGTCATTGAATGGCCCTGCCCGCATGTCCTCAAACAGCTGCAGCACTTGTTGGGCTTCTCCAACATTTACTGCCGTTTCTTCAGATACTATAGCCAAATTGATGCTCCTCATACCTCCCTCACCAAGTCACCTAGTTCATGGATAACCTGGTCTGCTGCCACAAACCATGCTTTTGAGGAGCTCAAGAGATGTTTCACCACCAATCTCATTCTCCAACATCCAAACCCCTCCAGACCTTTTGTGGTAGAGATTGACTCATCTGACTTGGGGCCATTCACAATCACAATGGCCAATCACACTGGCCATTCTCTCCCAGTGAGGACTAGATGTGAAGACACACCCTTGTGCCTTCTTCTCATGTAAGCTTAACTCTACACAATAGTGTTATGGTATAGGAGACAGAGCTCTTTGCCATCAAACGGGCCTTTGAGCTGAATACCCAGGAGATGTCTACTGACCTTGAAAGCCTCATCACTCTGACTCTCCAAATTGACGAACACCTTATGGAACAACCTTCCAGACACTTAGTCCCATTCTCAGAACTATTTCAGGCTGTAGGATCTCATTATAAATGCCTCCATTATCTATGCAGTTAGGGTGGCACCCAGCCTGTGGGCTGTGCCTCGTCGTCCACCCGAGATCTGCATTTGTGCACCAACTCCTGTAGGTTCTTGCCCCAGTTCATTTGCCCTTCAAGATTACCCATGATATCAATCCAGTCATTTACTTTCTCCAGCTGCCCCTACCTTACACGTGTCCTGCCTCAAGCCCATTGTTCATGGACCACTCAATCCACCTGAGCCTTCTTCCCTGGAACCTAGGATGGTGGTAGGTAGTCCAGTGTACATAGTTTGCCAGTTGATTAATTAAGGTTATTATGGATGGGGTCTGCAGTACTTGGATGTCTGGGAAGGGTATGGACTGGAGGGGAGGTTTTGAATTCCATCCAGTTTCATCTTGGATCTATTGCTATCAAGGAATTCCACTGGACTCTTCTGGATCATCCTGGGTTATCGGGTGCTGGCTGTAGGAGGGGGAGTGTTCTTGTCAAGTCTGCACAGGCAAACACTCCCAGTCTCCACCCATCTAACAGGAGTCTCCTGCCACTCGTATCTGACATGGCACTTATAGACTTTTAAACCCAGCACTCATTCACAATCCTTGTTCACTCATTGAAGCAGCCAGCCTTCAGTTACCTTTTACATTTCCTCACCAGTGCTGTATCTATTTGTTTCTCTTTATTCACACTGTTCAATTAAACCTCAAGCAACTCTAATAAAATTTACCAACATGATTTTTCCTTTCATGAGACAATGTTGACTCCACTTAGTATTAAGGTTCTGATAATGAATTCTTACATTGTTCGGATGACAGAATGCTAGGATAACTACTCTGGTTTCCTACTTTTTACCTTCCTCTATTTTACTGCTACATTTGGGTATTGCAGATTGCTGGGACCCATCTAGAATTCTGGGCCTTAGGGAAAATTGCAATCAGTATACTTCTCTTACATTTATCATTTCTATTAAAGCTTCAGTAGGTAGAGAATTAGGTCCATAAGATTATTACCCTTTAGCTGTATTAGTGTGCTTGCTTTGTACTTTTTTAGCTAGTGATAATGAGTGTCTTGAATGGCTTTGGCAGACTCAGACTGAAGTTATAAACAGTAAGGCAATGAGAATTCTGTTTGAGTTTCCAAATTAAGCCATTGAAAAAAATATCAAAAGTCAACAAAATTGATGTTTACCTCTAATATGTCTACATAATCCTCTTACAATCATCCAGTGGATGCTGGAATTGTGAAATAAAGACAAAATGTTGAAAATATGTTTCAAGCCACCATATTTATGGAAAATAAAGTAGAGTTAATGTTTCATGAGGATGACTTTCTGAGCTGACACATTAATTCTTTCTACCTACACAGATCTACCCTGGCTTACTGAATGTTTCCATTTTTTTGGTTCTTATTGTAAGATACTTCTCTGAATGTAGTTCAATTGGTGTATATATAGGTGTCAGAGAATATCTATATGGATTGTATTGCAGCTAGAATTCACATTGTAAAATCAGACAATTTGACTACAATAGAGCAGAATCAGAATCGGGTTTATTATCACTGACAAATGTTGTGAAATTTGTAGTTTTGTAGTACAGAGCAATACATTAAAAATTACTATGTTACCATAAGAATATATAAAACTAGTTAAATGATGCAAAAAGTGAACAAAATAGTGGGGTAGTGTTCAGGAGAAATCTTCCTGCTAGTGGGCCAAGAGGATACTCTTTCTGGTGTGTGTGTGTGTGTGTGTGTGTGTGTGTGTGTGTGTGTGTGTGTGTGTGTGTGTGTGTGTGTGTGTGTGTGTGTGTGTGTGTGTGTGTGTGTGTGTGTGTGTGTGTATCTACTTGTGGCTCTGGGGAAATCAAGAAAGATACATATCGCAAGTTGCATTTAATGCACCTGTGCATAAGCATGTTGTAAAGTTCTTCATGGTCATTTTTTGAAGTGCCTTATTGTGATTTAAGTTACAAGCAGCAAGCAATGAGAATTATCATTTTGAACACCCCAAGATTTTACAAACAGCAATGGATTAATTGTTAGAAATAGATTTAGAATTTATTATTTGGACTCCACTAAGAAAAATAGCATGGGATATACTGTGGCACTAAAGCAATTTCAGAAGAGAAGAATCACTGGCTGCCTTTAATTTTTCCTCCTGGTGCTGCCAGACCTTGATAGTTCTCTCCATGAAAATTAATTTGACAATACAGATTTATTACTTTGGAAGGCAGACAAATAAGAAAATAAAGCAGAAAACTTTGAAAAGTTTAGCAATCCATTCACCTCCTGTGGGGAGAACAGAGTTAAGATTTTAGCTTTAGATCTGTTGGTATTAATTCCTCTGTTCTCTCCACAGATACAGGACTGATTTGCTAAGTGTTTCTTGCATCTTATGTTTTTTTTGTTTGCAATTTGCAACATATGCATTTTCTAATCAATTTGCTTTTTATTGTAGACTAAGAAGACTTTGACCGTCAAAGTTATTATTACGGGTCTCATGTAATTTTCATGTGGATTTAGGATACATGGAGCCAGCCACTTTATCCCCCAAGTGCCTTAGGATCCTCATTACCATGCTGCTTAGAACTTCCATCTTTGTCCACTTTAGCTAATAATTAGTAGCTGCATAAAATGTTCTTAAAAATGGTTGCAATACTAGTTTACAGCAGCAGTTAATACATAGGGACTCTTTCTCTTCAAAATGCTTTAGAAATTCAGGATGACTTGCTATCTCACAGTTAATAGATAGTGAACATAGTGATTATGAGTTAGTATAGGTCATTGTGGCAGAGACTGATCCATCATATCTGTTTATTCCTTCCCCCCTCCCTCTTCTATCACCTCCCTGACCTCTACCTAATAGTGACTGGTGTTGCTGTCCTCCGTTATTCGCAGCTTAAAGCAAAAGTGATGAAACCATGGCTCAATATCTTTGGGCTGATAATACTTTCTCTACCATCTTTTGGAATGATAATAGTAGCAAATTTTCAGGTAAACCTCCATATTCATCAACTTTCCCTGTACATCAGCTCTGTTTTAGTGAAGCTGACATCCTGGTACAGGGAACACAAAGTTCAATGTAATCTCAGCAATTACTGTAGGGTGGGTAAAGCTTAGAAATTTATTATAACTTTGAGGAAATGCAGTGTAAACACCAATGTGGTCTTCTTGAGATGACCAGTGGAGAGATGCAACACAATCTGAGTAGACATGCCAGCTAGATTTGAGAACAACAAGAAAAGGATATATACTGTATATTTTAGGATAGGAGCCTAATGTCACATATGGAATTTTTCTCAAATGTTTTTGGTGTCGTCATAACTTTGGCAGGAGATTTGCGGAAATTAGGAAGAAACGATGACTGATCCAATCCTCCATCTGCTGTTTTGCTACATATCGGGGATATTCTGTGAAAATTTCACACCACCACCTGTAAATTTTCATTGCATTTACCTGGAATGGATAATCTTCTGTTACGCCTGCAGCCCCCTCCTTTTTGAGAATCGCAGGATCGCTATTGATTTGGGTCAGGAGACCCAGGAAATGAGAGAGAGACGTTTGGAATGTCTTGACCCCCCTGGCGATATGAAGCTACGGGAAACGGCCATTGTCTCTTGGAGACGGAATTGTGTATTAAAATACTGTGCTTCGTGGAAGCCCTCAGGCAAAGTGGGCTGGTTGGTGGAGGGATTGCATCATCCCAACCTGATTGACATCTGAGACCCTGTGAGTCAGGATAAAAGAGGGTCTGTGGGAACAGCCCCTCAGACGCAACAGAAGAAACACTAGCGATCCCGTAATAGCGAAAGCCGGTGGGAAGGCCACGTGCGTCCTTTTCCATTTGCCCCGGAATCGGTGGGCCTTTACCACGGAAGAACAGTTTTTAGCTAACAACGGGGAAATCAACTCCCAACGACTCTCGAAGGATTGACATCATAAAAGGAATGGGCAAGTTTTAACCCGTCTTTCTCTCCAACCAAAAAGCTGCAGCTTGAATGAACTAAAGTGACTTTTATATTTCCATCGAACAATACATTATCCCCTAGACCAGGGGTGTCAAACTCATTTTAGGTCACGGGCCGGATTGAGCAAAATGCAGCTTCATGCGGGCCGGATCAGTCGGACGCGTGCAAACACAGCTTTCGTTGCCTCCGTTTTTTCAGCCTGCTCTCATGTGTCTCAGTCTCTGCTATAACTACAAAGTGTTTCACTTTACAAATTCCGTTTCTTATGAAGAAGACTGCCGAATAAACAGTAAAAACCCTGAAAACCTGGTTCCTGAATAAACTCAGCATTAGCCATATCATACGCCATAGGCACTTCGATTACTGGGGCCAGCTTTAATAGTAATTAGATATTATCTCGCGGGCCTTAGATAATTCCACCGTGGGCCGGATTTGGCCCGCGGGCCTTGAGTTTGACATATATGCCCTAGACAATGATAGAGCTATTTCTTAGTGATTATTATTATACCCGCGCTTTTAGATTTAGTATTGACGACGTATATTATCTGTATGTTTGCATTGATATTATTTTGTGTATTTTTATCAATAAATACTGTTAAAAATAGTACCATCAGACTTCAACGGACCTCTCTATCTTTGCTGGTAAGTGACCCAGTTACGGGGTACGTAACACTTCAAAGACATTTCTCTCTCATTTCTATTTCATTGACTCACATGGTGGATATAAGCAAGGATAACTATTCTTCCCATTGTAGCTGATCAATCTGATTTCCTGCAGCAACATCAAAATACAGCATACAAATTCCCCAGATTCAACCTCCATTATCATATATATGGATCCTTGAAGTGTCACTCTCTGCATGAGATTGGCGTGTTTGACAGATATTTTGTGTCTCATTGATCAAATTTGCATGCTAGTGGTAAAAAATATATTAAATAATGTTAGTAAACTTTGATTTCAATCAATCAATAAAGTCTTTTTCAGCTACAGTTTTGCATAGGAGAATTAGCTATGCTGTTTAATCTCAAAATCTTAAATATCAGTAACTGGGCATATACTGTAAAGTAATCGTGAATAAAAGAAAATTTGATTGACTAGGTTATCCCGAAACTAGTCAGCCATCCAAACTTGCCACCACAATGCCTGACATATCACAGAGGGTAGATCAAACTTAAAAACCTCAAGCTTTTAGGGTACTTGAAAGGGGTCCATTTGGTGTAGGAGGCAAAATAGTTCGAGTTGTTGGATTTTGAGACCCTACCCTTGAAAACACTAAGCGATCTTTTGCCACTGATATCAAAAGCTTTTAAGGGTTTAAACTTCTGTTAGTGAAACATATAAAAACTGTTCAATAAATGTAAATAATTTTAAGAAACTTAAATATAAAAAATATTAATTAAAATAACTAAATATGTTAGAAATTAATTAGAATATCAAGATGAATGAAACAGAAGGTAATAAAACATTTATTTAACTCAGTGACCCATTCGGTTGAATAGGGTTGCACTACATACATTAGCCATCCCTGGATTAAAGTGATGGACCAGAGGCAAAACGTATCTGATACCACTCCTTAACATGTATACACTCTGCCACTGGCCTCAGTAAGAGGAAAGAATAGGAAGACCTTCCCACTTGCTCATTGCCAACTTCAATTTTCAACACACAGGTGCAAAAGTTGAGATAAACTGATAATTGAGAGTCAGGCATCTTGCTGTCGCATATATAAGTGTAAGGTAAAAGAAAGAACAGTCTGCCCCAATATTTTTTGAAGATTGGTTCCAAATGAACTTTTGCCCTGAATCTTTCTTATCTTTCTTGGTTTCATGGCTACCCAGAGAAGAAGAATTTCAGAGTTGTATACTTTGAAATTGAATGAACCTTTGAACTTTTGAAATTGAACAGATTTCTATTTTGTTGATGAACATAATTGATGCAAATGAGGAAAATCATTCTTTCTAACTTAGCTACATAACAACAGCTTTTGTTAAAAGATGATTCATTATCATACATTGAATATGATGGTTTATGAAGTATATGTTGAGTTTAGGAGGTCAGGGGTGAGCAAATCCCTTGATGACAATAAGAATATTCTTCAGAGGGAAATCAGGAAGGCAATGAGACATTACGAGCTGGATCTGGCAGGGAAGGTTAAGAAAAATTCCAAGGGATTCTATAGCTATATTATGAGTTAAAGGGTGGCTAGGGAGGGACTAGGACCATCTATATCTTGAGCTGCAGGAGATGGGTGGCAATTCTAATGAGTATTTCTCCTTGGTGTTTACTGAAGAGAAAATAATGGCTGTTCAAGAGATAAGGGAGACAAGTGGAGATAATTTGTAGGATATTCGTTATACCAGGGAGGAGGTATTTGCAGCCTTACAGCATGTTAAGGTGGATAAATTCCATGGCTTGATCAAGTGCACCTTGGACTTTGTGAGAAGTTAAATAAGAAATTGTGGAGGCACTTTGTCAGGCCCTGGGGATTTATCCACCTTAGCATGCTGTAAGGCTGCAAATACTTCCTCCTTTATTTCTGGAAGAGTGACAGATAGATTTCAATATGGTGTGTGGTGTGCAGTGATGCATTTTGGAAAGTCAAACCATTGTAGGAATTATTCTATGAATGGTAGGTCACAATGGAATGCAATAGAATAGGGGAGCCTAGGAATACAGGTGCATAGTGTGGTAAACCATGTATACCTGTCTGGACACGCCCCTCTGCTGACTGCTCCTGTGGCTCCTCCCACAGACCCCTGTATAAAGGTGATTGGGGGCACTGCTCCTCCCTCAGTCTTCAACATGGTCGTGCCCGTTTTTGCTGTTAATAAAAGCCTATCATTTTGTACTCTACTTCCAGTCTCCTAGAGTTATTGATAACACATCACATAGTCTGTTGAAAACAGCATCAGAGGGAGATTGGGTGATGTAAAAGGTTTTTAGTATGCTGGCCTTCATCAGTCATGGCACTAAATATAGGAGCTGGGACTCCATGTTACACGTGTGATTCACTGGTGAGGCACACTTGGAGTATTGTGTGCAGTATTGGTCACCCTGTTACTGGAAAAGCGTATTTAAAATGGAAAGAGTACAGAAAATATTTATGAGGATGTTTCCAAGTGTAGAGTGTTGAGCTATAGGGAGAGATTGACCAAGTTAGATGTACTCTCTGAAACATAGGAGAATGAGGTGTGATCTAAAGGAGGTTTAATAAAACCATGAGCGGCTTAGATAAGGTGGATGGTAATATCTCTTCCCTAGGGTGGGGGAGTCTAAAACGGAGAAGCATTGATTTAGGGTGAGAGGGCTAAGATTTAAAAGGGACCTGAGGAGCAAAGTTTTCACACAAAGGGTGGTGTGTATGTGGAATAAGCTGCCAGAGGAAGTGAATGAGGCAGATATAATAGTAACATTTACGAAGCATTTGGATAGGTACATGCTGGGATAGGGCTTAGAAAGATATGAGCCAATGCAGGAAATCAGGACTAGCTTAGTGGGCACTGTTATTGGCATGGATTCATTGGGTCGAAGGGCCTGTATGCATTCTGTATAGCTTTATGACTCTCTGATTCTTAACATGGATATTGTTAAGATCCAGTGCACTGTAATAACTTTTTAAATGCTGAAATAAAAGTATTTAGTTTCAGTAATAACCTGATTTTTCATGCTTCTAGCTGTCTAATGATAGAACGGTACATAACGTTGGTGCAGTCATCGCCATTGGCTTTGGAACAGCAGCCTGTTGGATTCAAGCAGTTCTGACTTTCCAAGGGAATATAAATAATGAAGGGCGAAGACTTGGAATCCTCTGTGTTATCCTCTCAGTGGTAATCACCTTGGGGTTCATTGCATGTATCTTTTCCCCTATACGTGCATTGAGCTGGCTTTGAAACAGTGAGCTAAAATCATCAAAATATTGAGTACCTGGAGATTTAGTGCAGCTTCTTACTTTAGCTTATTACTTTTCTGGGTTGGTTTTTGAAATTGGATCATGGCCATCTACATTCAGTCAGAAGAGAATGGTTCAATGTTTGACTCTTTGGAATACTGTAATTAGTTTCAGCAGCCTTTCCTTTCCTACACTGACTGATCAGCTAAATATTCCCAATATTTATTTCAAATCTTAAAACTTTTTTTTACTTTCACTTTCTTCCAAATTCAGGGTTTCTTTGGATTTCTATTAGGACATATTTCTAACATGTTCACCTGTGAGTTTTTGTATATAACATTATTTTTAATGTGGTATTAGTTGGATGTGAATCCTGCATGATGTTGCTTCATTTAGTGATCACAATGAAGTTAACACATATCAGTTATGTTTGAATTATATCAGCACAGATATATGAATGAAGAGCAGGAATAACTGATTCAGTCCTTCAATTCTGTTCTGCCACTTAATAAGAGACTTCTAGTTAAGTATATGGTTGATAGAAAAATGGAAGGTTATTTGGGAAGGAAAGGTTAGATTGATCTTAGGGTAGGTTAAAGGGCCAGCACAATATTGTGGGCTGAAGGGCCTGAACTGTACTATACTGTTCTTTGTTCTATGTTCAATAAGATGATTGCAGATATGTGAAATAATTATGCAAGATGTAAAAAAAAAATGCTTGAAAATTATTTGCTGAGTTCCTTAACCAAGTTTTATACAGACTTTCTTCTGCTAGCTCAGCATAGCTATTTGCATGGAGCAAGAGTTCAGTGAACTTCAATAACATGTTTACTTTTGTATGAAGTAACATTTGCAGTGGACTTTTGGCATTATGCTTTTGAGGTCCATGGTATAGAGAAGCAAACAAATTCAACGGAAAATGTGTCCAACATCATCTCTGAGTATTATTCAGAGCACGTATAGAGAAAAGAATTATTGATACTGTGGCGACCCACTTCCTAGCGCACTCGAACCGGCTCACAAATAGCCAGCGCGCTGGCATAAAGGCCAGTCCCAAAAGGGCGCCAGGTCTGCTTCACCAACAAAGGGAAAAGCCCGCGCGGGACTGTGAATACGTGTCCCCTACAGCATCCGCGCGCGGGACAGGACTGTGAATACGTGCCCCCTACAGCATCCGCGCCCGGGGAGGGCGGGATCAGGGAGGCTTTAAAGCGAGGCCGCGAAGTTCGAATAAAATCTTTTTTTTAACTGCAGTTTACCGACTCCGTGTCGTTATTTCAGCGCTGCGTGTAGCACACCGTTACAATTGGTGACCCCGATGGCCCAAACGATATTTGGGCCGAAGATAACCTCAGAGGACACACGTTACTACTACGTGGTGAGCTCCCTCAACCAGGACACAGCGGCCCAGGTCGCGGAGTTCGAACAGTCTCCCCCGGCGGACGGCAAATACACGGAATTCAAAGCCCTGCTCATAAGGACTTTCGGACTCTCACAGTGCGAGCGAGCTGCCCGCTTACTGCACCTGGATGGTTTGGGAGACAGACCTCCATCGGCTTTAATGAATGAGATGTTGTCTCTGGCCGACGGACACACACCCTGCCTCATGTTTGAGCAGGTATTCCTGGAGCAGCTACCCGAGGACATACGCCTGCTGCTGTCCGACGCGGATTTCAGTGACCCCTGGAAGGTGGCAGCCTGGGCAGACTTGCTGTGGAACGCCAAGAAGGTGAGTGGGGCGTCCGTTGCACAGATCACCAGGCCACGCTCCCAGCAGCAAACCAGACCAGGCCCGGCCACAGAGCCCGCTAACCCCAGAGGCAGGGGTGAGGAGCCCAACGAACAATGGTGCTTCTACCACCAGCGGTGGGGCGCAGAAGCCCGCCACTGTCGCCCGCCCTGCAAGTTCCCGGGAAACGCCAGGGCCAGCCGCCGCTGATGGCTACGGCGGCTGGCCATCGGGATAGCCTCCTGTATGTCTGGGACAAGCGGTCGGGACGCCGTTTTTTGGTCGACACCGGTGCTGAGATCAGCGTCTTACCTCCGACGAGTTACGACACCTGCAACAGAGAACCGGGTCCCACCCTGAGGGCCGTGAACGGCAGCACAGTAAGGACCTACGGCACCCGTACGGTGCAGCTACAGTTCGGCTCCAGCCGGTTCACGTGGGACTTCACTCTGGCCGCCGTAGCCCAACCGCTTCTGGGTGCAGATTTCTTGCGGGCTCACAACCTGCTGGTCCACGCCGAGACCTTTCAAACGTTCTCCCTGGGAGAAGCCCAGTTGCTGGCTCCACACCTAGACTCCATCACGCTGTCCGACAACGACTTCACCAGAGTCCTGGCAGATTTCCCATCGGTTCTGGCACCGCAGTTCACGGCAGCCATGCCCAGACATGGCGTACTGCACACATCCCGACCCAGGGACCACCCTCCACGCCCGTGCTCGAAGGCTTCCCCCAGACAAGCTCTGACTGGCGAAGGAGGAGTTCAAGAGGATGGAGGAATTGGGGATCATATGGCGATCTGACAGCCCATGGGCCTCCCCCCTGCATATGGTGCCCAAAGCAACAGGGGGCTGGAGACCATGCGGCAACTACCGCAGGCTGAACGAGGCTACAACAGCAGATCGCTACCCTGTGCCGCACATTCAGGACTTTGCAGCAAACCTGCATGGCGCACGGATCTTCTCCAAGGTAGACCTCGTCCGGGGATACCATCAAATCCTGATGCATCCGGACGACGTCCCCAAAACGGCACTCATCACCCCGTTCGGCCTTTTCGAGTTCCTCCGCATGCCGTTCGGCCTAAAGAATGCCGCACAGACGTTTCAGCGGTTAATGGACACGGTGGGACGTGACCTGGACTTCGCTTTCATCTATTTGGACGACATCCTCATAGCCAGCAGCAGTTGTCAGGAGCATCTCTCCCACCTCCGTCAACTCTACGCCCGACTGAGTGAATACGGTCTAACAATCAACCCGGCCAAATGCCAGTTCGGGCTCGACTCCATCGACTTCCTGGGCCACAGGATTACTAAAGACGGGGCAACCCCTCTGCCCGCTAAGGTAGACGCAGTCCGCCATTTTCCCCGACCCACCACAATCAAAGGCCTTCAGGAATTCGTGGGTATGGTAAATTTCTACCACCGCTTCCTCCCTTCAGCAGCCCGAATCATGATGTCGCCCTGATGTCGGGTAAAGGCAAGGACGTTACCTGGGATGAGGAGTCTGCCGCCACTTTCATTAAAACGAAAGAAGCCTTGGCAAATGCCGTGATGCTAGTGCACCCCAGAATGGACATCCCTACCGCCCTCACAGTGGACACATCTAACACAGCAGACGGTGGGGTGCTGGAACAACTCATTGCGGGTCACTGGCAACCCCTGGCGTTTTTCAGCAAACACCTGCGACCACCCGAGCTCAAATAGGGTGCTTTCGACCGGGAACTGTTGGCGCTATACCTGGCAATCCGGCATTTCAGGTACTTCTTAGAAGGTAGGCCCTTCACCGCGTTCACGGACCACAAGCCATTTACCTTTACGTTCACGAAGGTGTCCGATCCCTGGTCGTCCTGCCAGCAGCGCCATCTGTCCTACATCTCTGAATACACGACGGATGTCCGGCACGTCTCGGGTATGGACAATGTCGTGGCGGACGCGCTCTCTCGCCCTAACATTCACGCCCTTTCCCAAGGGGTAGACTTTGAGGCGCTGGCAGAGGCGCAGCAGGCAGACGAGGAGATCCCGAGTTACAGGACCGCAGTCTCTGGTTTGCAGCTCCAGGACCTCCCCGTAGGCCCAGGTGAGAGGACCCTACTCTGTGACGTCGCCACCGGCCAACCCCGCCCTGTCGTCCCGGCACCTTGGCGGCGACGTGTTTTAGACTCCATTCATAACTTAGCGCAGCCCTCCATCAGGACAACCGTCCGGATGGTCTCCAACAGGTTCGTTCGGCACGGACTCCGCAAGCAAGTCAGTGAATGTGCCAGAATGTGCATGCACTGCCAAACAGCCAAGGTGCAGCGACACA
This sequence comes from Hemitrygon akajei, assembly GCF_048418815.1. Classification (NCBI taxonomy): domain Eukaryota; kingdom Metazoa; phylum Chordata; class Chondrichthyes; order Myliobatiformes; family Dasyatidae; genus Hemitrygon; species Hemitrygon akajei. Next base: position 87,737,165 of record NC_133136.1, on the reverse strand, counting down.
CCAAAGCTCTGCCGCAGCAGTTCCACCCCACCCACCGGTGTTTCGACCACATTCATGTGGATATCGTGGGCCCCCTGCCAGTGTCGCGTGGAGCGTGGCACCTCCTCACTATCGTGGACCGGTTCACAAGATGGCCAGAGGCGATCCTGCTCACTGACACCACCTCCGAATCTTGCGCCCGGGCTCTGATCGCCACCTGGGTGTCCCGCTTTGGTGTACCGGCCCACATTATCTCCGACAGAGGCGCCCAGTTCACCTCCAGCCTGTGGTCAGCTATGGCCAGCCTTTTGGGGACACAGCTGCACCACACAACTGCCTACCACCCACAGTCGAACGGCCTGGTGGAGCGTTTCCACCGTCACCTAAAGTCGGCTCTCATGGCCCACCTCAAGGGGCCTAACTGGGTGGACGAGCTTCCCTGGGTCCTGCTTGGAATCCGCACGGCACCCAAAGAGGATCTGCACGCCTCGTTGGCTGAGTTGGTGTACGGCGCACCCCTGGTCATCCCCGGGGAGTTCATACCAGCCCCAAGGGGGGCACGAGGAAGAACACTCAGCAGTCCTGGACAGACTACGCGAGAGGCTCGGCAACCTGGCCCCCATACCCACTTCGCAGAATGGGCAGAACCCGACCTGCGTACCCAAAGACCTGCTAAACTGTAAGTTTGTGTTTGTATGAGGGGGCGGGCATCGGCCACCGCTACAGCGGCCCTACGAGGGGCCGTTTACGGTGCTCAGGAACAATGGGTCCACATTCGTGCTGGACATTGGGGGGAGAGAGGAGGTTTTCACGGTGGATCGACTCAAACCGGCCCATGTGAACGTGGCGCAACCGGTCGAGTTTCCGGCACTGCGGCGCAGAGGCCGACCTCCCAAACAGGGTCCAGCCCAGACTGTGGACATTGGGGGGTATATCGCCGGTTCTGGGGGGGGGGGGGGTTATGTGGCGACCCACTTCCTAGCGCACTCGAACCAGCTCACAAATAGCCAGCGCGCCGGCATAAAGGCCAGTCCCAAAAGGGCGCCAGGTCTGCTTCACCAACAAAGGGAAAAGCCCGCGCGGGACTGTGAATACGTGCCCCCTAAAGCATCCGCACCCGGGGAGGGCGGGATCAGGGAGGCTTTAAAGTGAGGCCGCGAAGTTCGAATAAAATCTTTTTTTTAACTGCAGTTTACCAACTCCATGTCGTTATTTCAGCGCTGCGTGTAGCACACCGCTACAATACTGCCATTTTAATGGCCCAGAATACGAGTAGAGATATGTCCAACTGTTACTTTAAATATAAATTCATTGTTTTGAATCTGTTTATCTATTGGTACATATAATAATTATGTGAAATTATCTTTTAATGTAAGGATCTAGTCATGAACTTCAGACAGTCCACTAATCCACAATTGAATCAGCTTCCACCACTTTTTCAGAACATTGCAGCTCACTTCATACATAAACTCTTCCATCTCACCTCTAGTTCTTTTGCTAATTTCCTTAAATCTGTGTCCGCTGGTTCCCACCTTTGTGTCATTGTAATCATTTTATATTGTTCCATCAGTACCATTAATTGTTTCACACATCTCTTTCCTTGATTCAAAGAACAACCATTGCTTCTCTAGACTCGTATGTAACTGAAGTCCTGCAGTCCTGGTACTGCTTTAGTAAATCTCCAGAAGACAGCAATATTCTGTAGTATAGAACTAGTGGTGCAGTGCTCCAAGTGGGGGGTTAAACAATGATTTATTCAAGTTCCATAAACATCCTTGTTTTTGCCTGTTACAAAACAACTTGCCAACATCCTATCAGATTCCCTTTTTCAGCCCTTTAGCTCTTCCAACTGTCACCTCCCAGCTTCTCACTTCTTTCCCTCTCCCCCACCCATCTTCCCTCTTACTTGGTTTCACCTACCACCTGCCAGCTTGAGCTCCTTCCCTCCCACCACCTTCTAATTCTGGTTTCTTCCCCCTTCCTAGCCAGTCCTGATGAGAGGTCTTGCCCTCAACCATCTACTGTTCATTATTCTTTTCAGATGCTGCCTGCCCTGCTGAGCATTTTGTGTATGTTGCTCTGGATTTCCAGCATCTGCAAAATCTCCTTATGTTTATGATTTTTCAACATCCTTTATAAGTTTGTGGATGTGCCCTTAGGTCTCGTTTCTGGTACCTTTATATTATAAAAATATGTCATTGCATTTTTCTGCCTCTCCTTTCCCTTCCTATCAGAAAGCATTGTTTCACACATCCCTGTCTTAAGTTGTGTCTGTCCACTTCGTCAGAATATCTAAGTCCCTAGTTACAGGTCGAGGCTCTTCATTTGGGGTCTGGACCCAACACGTTGACTGTCAATTTCAGTTCACAGATGCCACCTGACACCTCCAGCATCCCTCATTATCTTAACACTGAAGGATAAGCGACGGGCGAGGGAATATGTAGCGTCACTTGTCTTATTGAACAAGGGCATACAGTTCAAACAGCCATTAGGGCTTATATTCACGAAAGCAAAAGTGTTGCTGGTTGCCTGAGGGTTCCTTTGTAAAAAAATGTATTTGTTATTGACTCCAGCATAAACATGAACCGGCAGTCAACTCTCCCACTGCAGAGCAGACTTTAAAGGATTCATGGAGGCAGACTTTGGAAAGAATTGTGATAGGAGAGGGGCATGTTCAAAGGCTCTAAGTTAAGTCCAGCATCCATCCCTCCCCAGTTAACTGCCTGCTGCTCACCCCCACCATGTCTAGCTACTTTGTTTTCTGGGGGCCATTAAGCTGTCTCTTGAATCTGCTGCTGGTACTTTTTGCTCTGTAAGAAAGGGCTCCAGGAGCCTTTGAGCTGTACTGTCCACTGAATAATAAGCAAACTGTGCCTCTACTATGCTTTCCCTTTTTAATCCCATTCTTTTATTTGGTACTTGATTCACTGATATCCAAAGTTTTATGCATTTCAGCCTTGAGCATACTGTGGTTGAATGTCAGTAGTTTGCCAAAGTATTAACTACCAAAGATTTACAACCTCACTGCAAAAGAACTGTCTTACCTAAACATCTTTTCATTTATCCCCAGAGTATACCCTCTAGTTCTGGTCTCTCCAGATAAACAGAAAACTTCAGCATCCGCTGTCAAACCTCTCGCAGTATTGAGAATGTCAAAGAGATCTCCTGGAGTCATAGCATCAATAAGGCACAGAAAAAAGGTGACTCAAAGACTGTGTATGAATAACCACCCATTTACATTAGTTCTTCACTAATTCGGTTTTGTGCTCCCTATATTCCTATCAATTCCCTTAAGTTCTACCATTCATCTACAAACTAGGGGCAAATCATAGCAGCCAATTAATGTACCAATCTGTATGCCTGGATTACTTGACTAAAGCTTGGTATAATGTGGAGAATATGTAGATTCCTGAGGTCAGGGTTAACCCTGGGCCACTGGAGCAGTGAGGTAGCAACTCTACTAGTTGTTCCACCATGGGGCATACAGGGCAGTCTTTATCGATCTCTCCTTATAAATCACACTATTTTCTGCATCAGTTCAATGAATCATACTCTTCACTGTAAGTAATGAACAGTGGGAGTGCATTTTGGAGATAGTGATCACAATTCTATCTCTTTTACCATAGCATTGGAGAGGGATAGGAACAGACAAGTTAGGAAAGCATTTAATTGGAGTAAGGGGAAATACGAGGATATCAGGCAGGAAGTTGGAAGCATAAATTGGAAGCAGATGTTCTCAGGGAAATGTACAGAAGAAATGTGGCAAATGTTCATTTTTTATGCGTGGAATTCTGCATAAGTATGTTCTAATGAGACAGGGAAAGGATGGTAGGGTACAGGAACCATGGTGTACAAAGGCTGTTGTAAATCCAGTCAAGAAGAAAAGAAGAGCTTAGGAAAGGTTCAAAATGCTAGGTGATGATAAAGAGCTAGAAGATTATAAGGCTAGCAGGAAGGAGCTCAAGAAGGAAATTAGGAGAGCCAGTAGGGGCCATGAGAAGGTGGACAGGATTAAGGGAAACCCCAAGGCATTCTACAAGTATATGAAGAGCAAGAGGATAAGATGTGAGAATAGGACCAATCAAGTGTGACAGTGGAAAAGAGTGTATGGAGATAGCAGAGGTACTTAATGAGTACTTTGCTTCAGTATTCACTGCGGAAAAGGATCTTGGCAATTGTAGGTGTAGGTGTAGAAATCTGCAGAAAAACACAAACACAAGGAAATCTGCAGAAAGATCTCCTTGTGTTTGTGTTTTTAAATTCACTACTGCGAAGCCTCTGCCAATGATGCCTGCACTGAAGAAGTTTAAATCTTCTTTTCGACGGGAGTTCAGTGAAACCCTCTCTCGCTGCTCCCCATCTAAAATTTCTTCAGCGCTTCAACTTTTCGATCATATTTTGACCCAGACCTGCTATTACACCCATATATCTTTCCTTGGAATGTGTCTCCACCACCAACTGACTCCAGTTGGCTTCAGGATCTGTTTTTGAGCTTCTCAACTTGGACCTTTTGCCAATCACCTTTCCAGCTTTTAGCTTCACCCCACCTCCTCCTGTCTTCTCCTATCATTTCAGATTTCCCCCTCCCCCTCCTACTTTCAAATCTCTTACTATCTATTCTTTCAGTTAGTTCTGACGAAGGGTATCAGCCCAAAACGTTGACAGTGTTTCTTCCTATAGATGTACCTCAGTAGTCCAGTTCTTGTAACTATCTTTCCAGGTGTCCACTTGTCTACTCAGTAATCACACGCTAGGACTTCCTGTCCTATCTTGAAGCTCCTTGCTGATTCACTTAGCAACTGGTTGAACTGTTCATTCTGCACTTCCCTCTGTATTTCAGGAGGCCTATATGAGTTCTCAGACTCCTGCTCATGAACAACATTGCAGGTCGATTTGACGTTGAATGAACCGAGTTCTGATATACAGAAAGGAAGTTGGCAACCTTGTGCTGTGGAGGAGTGTCCTCCTTGTCCATTACTTTAATGGACTTCTTGAAGGTTTGTATAAACCTTTCAGCTAATTCATTTGTTGCTGGGTGGTGAGGAGCTGACTTGAAATGTCTGATGCCATTTTTCTTCATGAACAGCCTGAATTCTTATGACATGTATTGTGGTCCATTGTCCCTCACAATTTTTTCAGGTAAGCCATTTCTGGCGAAGATGGTCCTCAGAGTGAAGGCAATCTTTGCTGATGTGTTTGATTTCATTGGTATAGCCTCCAGCCACTACGAATGAGCATCCACAGCAATCTGAAATGTGGAATCCATGAATGGCTCGGCAAAGTCAATAAGTACTCTTTGCCATGGTGATGACAGCATCCAGTCCCACGGGTGTAACGGTGCCTGTGGGGCTGCATTTTGAATATGTTGGCATCCCGAACAGCTTTTAGCCAAGTCTTCAATCTGCCTTACCTATTCCTGGCCATCGTACGTAGCTCCAGGTGAGACTTGTCATCTTGACTGTACCCAGGTGTCCTTCAAACAGATTCTCCAAAACTCTGGTGCGGAGCTTATAGGGAACCACAATACGAGATCCACAAATCAGTGTTCTTTGACATACTGACAGTTGGTCTTGTCTTGCTGAGAACTCTGGAAACATATGGCTATCATGAGCTGGCCATCCTTGCATGATGATTTCATAGACTTTTGACAAAGTCAGGTCATTCCTTGTTTCCCTTTGTATTTATGAATTTGTTACAGGCAACTCGTCCGGTGTGGAACATTTCTGCTGGGCCACAGTATGAAGACTTTACTTCTTCAGTTGTCAGCAGTAGAAGACGTGACAAGCTGTCAGCATTGCTGTGTTGTTTGGTACCCTTGAACTCTATGTTATAAGAGCAGGCTCCTAGGAACAGTGCCCAACGTTGTAACCGGGTAGCTGTCATCACTGGAATTCCCTGGCTGGTTTTGCAAATGGATACAAGGTGCTGGTGATCTGTCACTATCATAAGCTTTTGATCGTAGAGGTAGTGGTGGAACTTCTTTATTCCCCACACTAGACTAGGGGCCTCTCAGTCATTCTGTGCATAATTGCATTCTGCGCTCATCAGCGATCTTTAAGCAAATGGAATTGGACATGCAGAACCATCTTTCATAGTAAATGACAAAATGGAACTAATGCCATAAGGGAACACATTGCACAACTGTTTGACAGGCAGGGATGGGCCATAATGAGTGAGCAGTTTATCTGATGTTATTAGTCTCTTTGTTTCCTGACCACTTGCACTTTGCTCTTGTCTACAACAGAACATTCAATGGGTACAACACTGTAGCAATGTTTGAGAGAAACCAGTGGTAGTAGTTTACAAGGCCCAAGTATGACCTGAGTTGTGACACATTCTTCGGTTTGGGTGCCTGTAGTATTACCTCAGTCTTCTCTTGTGACTTCTATAAGCCATGCTTGTCAATGACATGTCCACAATATGAGATTTAATTCTGAAAAAACTCACGTTTCTCTCTCTTTGCATGCATACCATACTTACGCAGCTGGTAAGTACTTTACCAAGGTTCTTGGGGGAGCTCTTCATCATTTTTGCCAGTCACAATGATGCATCAAGGTAACATTGTGTTCCTGGGATATCCTGGAGCACTTGATCCATTGCTCTTTGCCAAATTGCTGGAGGTGATGTGACACCAAAGATGAGTAGATTATACAGGAACAGTCCCTTGTGAGTGTTGATTGTGAGGAACTTACTGCTTGACTCCTCAATCTCCAATTGCAGACAAGGCTTGTGACAAGTCAATCTTTGAAAAAATCTCCCCACCTGCTAAAGATGCAAAAACAGCTTCTCTACATGGCAGGGGACACTGCACAGTATGCAACACTGGGTTGATGCTCACCTTGAAACCCCCACGTATGTGAATGGCTCCGGCTTTCGCTTTCTTGATCACTGGGACCATGGGCTTAGCCCAATCGTTCCACTCAATCTTGGAGAGAATTCCAAATGCCTCCTAGTTCTGAAGTTCAACATCCACTTTAGGATGTAGTGTTTAAAGCACTGGACGTGTTTTATGGAATCTTGGTGTTGCTGCTTCATTCAGTTCAATACTGGCCTTCATGCCTTTGAGTTAAGCAATCCCCTTCTCAAACCTTCTCATCAGCATTAAACAACTGTGCCAATCTCTGGTCAGTTCTACCATTTAGGCTGCAGTTGCCTATTGATGACACATTGAGAGCTTTGAGTGTGCGCCAGTTTAGTTGGATTTTTCTCAACCATTCATGTCTGAAAAGTGCTGGCTCTCCACTTTTTGATACATATAGCTCTAACTGCTGTGTCTGGCCTCTATACGTCACATTCACTTTCAGTTTGCCTTTCGGAGACACTTTTTCACCTGTGTAAATCTTTACCATCACTCAGAACTTCTCTACTGGTAGCTTAGAAAACAATCTGTTATAGTCGGCCTCTGAAATTATAGACAAAGCTGACACTGTATTCAGCTCTATTTTCAGTTTTACACCAGGTACATATATTGTGCTCTATCTTAAATTGCAATCTGCTTCAGTAATAGTGTGCCATTCTAGGCATGACAGTTCACCTTTGTCAGACTGTGTTGTCTGGTTCTGTTTCATGTTTGGTTACTTTATGCATTTGCTTGCTTTTGTGTTTGAAACTTTTCACACAGTGTGTGTCTTCTCTTTGTCTGACTTGCACACCCTGTCTATGTGACATTGTCTGTGCCTCTTTCTGCGGACTTTTTCTTTGAACCAACGGTCGTTTGCATCATGGAAGAATTTGCCACATTGATAACACTTTTGGCTTTTTGCACTATTCAGGGATATTTTGTGCATTCCACATTCTAACCTCTTTTCCTGTAGTTCTGCTGCATCTTTTGCAGCAGTCTCTAATGATATTGCAATAATCAATTCCCATTCTAAGTTTAAGTCTCTTTCTGACAGTAGCCTCTTTTGAGTGCTTACAAGCCTTACAAGCCTGTCCCTTAATGAATTAGAAAGTCCATCTCTAAAGTCACAGTACTGAGAAAGTTTGCGCAGTTTTCAACGTATTCAGAAATGCTTTCATCTGGTTCATCTTTCATCTTTCATCTTCTATGCTTTCTTTCATGCTTTCATCTGGACTGGTTCCTTCCATAAAATCAAAATTTCTCAGCTATTACCAGGAATTTAGGGCTCAAGTGATTTTGTAAAACTAACAATTTTGTCCAACATCTTGCTTGCTGGTTTCTCGGGTTACTAAGTTGCATAAGAGATTGTACTTTCTTGGACCCATTAAGCTAAGAAGCATTGCTTTTCCATGTCGTTCGTGTTACAATACAGTTCCACCATCTCGATATACGACTCCCAGCCTTCGTTGGCACTATTGAATTTGTCAGCTTTACTGACTAAACCCATCGTCATGTTATTTTCACTTTAACTTTGTTAGTTGTGTCTTTCACTGTGTACTATGTTGTACTCACTCATCCCTTTGTTAGTGTCTGTGAAGGCCTTCTCTGTACTGTTTAACTGTTTCCTGTCGTTGTCTGGTCCCTTAACTGTCAGTGCAGTTCGTGATATTTTCTGACATTCAGGTTCATATTTGTTGCCAATTTGCTGTGTCTGTGCACTACATATCAATTAAAATAAAAGCACACATGCGGGAGATAGCTTTAACTGGTGTATTCACGTTGCAGCAAGAGAGAGGGAGAGCAATCAATGTGCATTTGTAGGGAGTCATTCCTCTAAAAGAAATAGATCTATACATTCCAAGCATCTGTAGAGGAAAATGAGTAGTCACATTTAAGACATTGTCATGTGAGGTACAATGAAAAACTTGCCTACAGCAATGTCACAGAACATAGATTTTAGACAGCATACAAAACAAATTATACAATAGATTGAAAAAAAACTAATAACTTGTTTTGTGCAGTCTTTCTTTTTTAGCAAGGGCTAGGAAATGATAGATGGATGCAGGCAAGGAGGGTTTGTTTTGCAGATGGAGCTAGGTGGTGTTGCTTGCCAGGTCTTGCCTCATTCCTCTTTCTCATCTCTTTACACTGGCTATCTACCCTCTACTCTTTCATTCCTGATGAAGGGTCTTGACCAGAAATATTGATTGTCTATTACTCTCCATGGACGCTGCTTGACAGGTAGATTTCCTCCAGTAGCTTGTTTATTCTGAGCAAGATTCCAGCCTTTTGTGCCTCCCAGATCTAGCTTGTGAACATAGTGAAGGCAAAATTCATTAGTAGGGCTCCATCACTGTCTGGAGATGCCTACCTTATATTGTCCATGTCACCACAGCATACAGGAAGACAGAGATCACTGCTGCCCAGAAGACAATAGGTTTGGTCCTGAGTTTACAGTTTGGTCTTTGAAAGCTTTTCCTCAGTTTGCTGAAGAGTTTCCTGGGACTGACAGCACTTGTCTTTGCTGAGGGGTGACTTCCGGCACAGAGAATGTGACTCATGTTTTTCAAGGTCTAACTGATCTTGATTGCCAAGGGGTAGTGCTGTGGTGGGGGCAGCTACTTCTGTATTCTAACTGTATAGTGGGAGGAACATTCTCTTGTATGCTTCGATGAAGGACAACAGCTCAGCCTCTGGCAGTTGTCTGCACAGTGTAAACCAATGATTGTGGTTGGAAGATCTCGGTCCTGTAGTGGGGAAAATAAAGGTTGAACAATTTTCTGTTCACTCTGCAGATGAATTCTACTGCAGTGGTAATTCTACTTCAGTAGAAGGAGCTGAGGTGCAGTATTGCAGTGAGGAATATCAAGAAGAGCTTTGGCTCAATGTTTTGTATCAGGCAGCAATAGGATTGGCTCTGCATGGGTAAAAATCACTGCTTATACATCATCATATGACAGACATAAAATAATAACCAAACAGTAACTTCTTGTGAAGGGTTTAGTTGAAAACTTTAAGGGCTTTTGTAAGGTCAGAAAAACCTTTGGTTCTCAGTGCAATTTTTCTTCTAGCATTTGTACCAAAGTGAAGACAATGTCCATTGTACTGTTGACAAAATCCAGGAGGATCAATTCCTCAACTGGAAAGGGGCTGTTATAAAGATCTATGTGACACACAGAGGCTTCAATATTACTTCAGTCCTCTCGATAAAGAGAGTCATGATTGTGGCATCTCTGAGATCCACCGGCATTTTAGAAGAGATGAAGCCAAGAATTTTCCCCAGTTAAGTTTCTACTATATTTTGTACATCATCAGGGATCAGGGACACTGCCTTGTTTTTCCAGTTATCAGATGCCTTCATAAGCATGAGAAATTCTGCAGATGCTGTAAATCCAAAGCAATACACACAAAATTCTGAAGGAACTCAGCAGATCATACAGCATCTATGGAAATGAATAAACAGTTGATGTTTTGGGCTGAGGCCCTTTATAACTCCTGGCTGACCTTAGATATTGCCAAGATTGTCACAGAGAGAGTACTGTGGGATGGAATCAAAGTCACTTCTACAAAGACATAGTTGTAATTAAGGAGGTCTTTAAATGGCATAATTTCTTTGTCCTTCATAAGCTTTCCTTTATTTTTTGCCTCTCAGTGGAGGTAGGTTTGGTCCATCAATAACCATAGTGAAGAATTCATGCTAGTTTTTGGATCATCTGTGCTCTTTCCAGATACAATCTGCTTTTTAGGTCTGCTTATTGGATCTTGGCCTAGGCTGCCTTTAGATCTATAGACTTTTCCCCCTGAGATGTGATCATGTTTCCAATCCAAGAACACCTTGCATTTAGAATTAATTAGTTAATGGATTTCCTGGACTGTTCTCATGAAGATATTTCTGATGTTCTCTGATGGATGATAATTACAGTGGTCCTCAGGGCAGACCAGGCAGCACTGTGGAGACATTGTAGCTTGTTTAGGTTGAAAGTTATTCGGTTGTGTGTGAGGGACTGATAAGGCTGAGTTTTCTGCATTAACATTTTTAGTGTCATCACCTAGTGGCAGGTTGATGAATGGTGACCAGTTCTGCAGTCATTTCCACTTTGAATAATGTGGACGTCATTATGCTCCCTCAGTCTCACGATGATGATAAGTTAATTGGCTACTGCAAATTGTCCCTAGAATAGATGGCTTGTAGGAGAATAGAGGGATGTTAATGTGGATGTATGAGAGAAAAGCATATTGGGAAATAAGTTGGAGGATAAGGTTAATGGGTTTGTTTTGAAAACCAGCATGGACACGATAAGCCAAATAGCCTCCTCTGTGTCATAATCATTGAGAAATGTGAGAAATAATAATCTAGCTATTGCCATTTCTTGGATATTGGGTATTGCTATCAAGCATTATATTTATTTATATGACAAAACAATGTTCTGGAGTTGGTGTTGGCAAGGATTGCTGAAATCAGAGTCCTTGGTCATACCTGTCACCTGTTGCTTAAGGTGTTAGAACATTTATAATAATGGCTCACCTAGAGTGAACTGGATTTCTAGAGGTGATTGTGCCTCCTACTAGGGGAATTGCTGAGGTAGCAAGCTACCCAATTCTTGACCGAGAAAGCAGCCTCAGAGGTCTGCATTCCTCTTGTCCTTTCAAAAGCTGTATCTGTCGTTTTGCACTTTGAACCAGCTGTCTTCTGCTCAGAATAGCCCCTTCAGGATGTCAATGTCCATATCCAAGCTCCCAGCATTGACTGAAGAGCCACACGGAGGGCCCTCATAGTCATGATTTTCCAGTTGCCAAGCTTCACTGCGAGCAATGGTTGTTACATGTCTGTGATTTCTTTTCATTCAGGGCTGCTGTCAGACTCGTTGACTTCATTGAGTAACCTTGGCTCCTCTTTGTCATTCTTGCTCTAATGGCAAAGAATGCTAAGACAACAGAGTCAGGACTCTACTGCGCAGGTTAACATACTGACAATAGTGGATGCATGCATATGTGCCTACTGGTGCTGTACCATGCAGACTGACCCTGGCCACTCACAGACCCATTCCGACCACACATGGACCCATCGTAGCCATACACAGGCCCAACTTGGATAAACATAAGCACATAAGATGACAGTAATGTTGTCAATTAAGCACAAGATAAAACACATCAGACAATGACTTTGCCTAACAACTATACTTTATTAATCATGCTTGATTAAGCCTACTCAAAGATTTACTAAGTCGTTATAACAAGAGTCATTAACTCTTCATTTTCACTACTATTTTAGTTACTTAACGCAACTCTTTCATTTACTTTCACATCTTCCAAAAATGCTGAGTCTTAAAAGGTGTCAGCCAGAAACATTGACTGTTTATTTCCCTCCATAAAGCTGCCTGGCTTGCTGAGATCCTCCAGCTGTCTCTGTGTGTTGCTCAAGATTTCCAGAATCTCTTGTATTCCAAAACTCACTGCTTGTATTCAGGTACTACCCACTCTTGAAGAATCTGGTCAGGGTATGATCTTAGTGAGGTTTACTCTGAGTCTCTGACTTGGTCTTCCATGGTTGGTCTCTGGAATCACTGCTGCTGGCCATCTCGTTAAGTAACTTTTATACAACTCTTCACATAACTCCCAAAGCATCAATTCTGATCCTATCTATTTGAGCTTGCGTTTTCCCAGCTTCTTCAGGTTGCTGTTGGCGTTATCCATTTGTTTCCGAGATTACCAGACTGTTTATCTGTGATCAGCGATATATCAAATGTCCTTTGCACCAGGAAGTCAGGTCCCAAACACTCTCATCTGCTTCCTCTGACTTCTAGATTGCTCACAGAGGAATGTTTACAATGGAGTAGTCCACAGAGCTGCAAAGCTGTCTCAGCTGTGATCACAGTGGAGACTGACCAGGTGTTGATGACATGACCATAAGGCATGGGTGGAGAATTAGGCCATTCGGCCCATCAAGCCCGCTCTGTCATTCATTATGGCTGATTTATTATCACTCTCAGCCCCATTTTCCTACCATTCTACCATCTGGCTAAAGGAATTCCTCTGCATCTCTGTTCTAAATGTCTGTCCCTCTATTCTGAGGCTGTACCCTCTGTTCCTGGACTCCCCCTCTATAGGAAACATCCTCTCCACATCCACGCTATCTTGGCCTTCAAAATTTAATAGGTTTCAATAAGATCACCCATCATTCTTCTAAACTTCGGTGCTTACAGGCTCAAAGCCACCAAATGATCCTCACACAGTACATTAACCCTTTCATTCCTGCGATCATTCTTGTGAACCTCCTCTGGACCTTCCTTCACTACACCTTTGTTCTGTGGTCCTCAACAGCTCTTCCTGGCCAGCTCCTCTCATAGCTTGATAGGATATTTGACATCGCTATGGTTGCTATGTTGGCCTGCTGACGATAGTCCACATTGCACTTTCAGAAACACTCAGCAAGTCAGACGGCGATGTTAATATTTCATCAGAACCCACAGTCAGCATGACAGAAACAGCATTCCTCCTCTCTGCCATGAGATTCCTCAAAGGTCTTGTACATTACTGCTGCCACAAAACAACAGATTTCACGGCATCCTCTAGTCATTAATAGTTACCTTATTCTGAATAAGTTGAGTGTTTCCTGCTGTTTCTGGTTTTATTTCTGATTTCCATCATCCACAGTATACTTTTGATTCACTTTCTGGGGAAAGATTGGAAGGGCTTGGATTTAGGGGAGGGTGGACAGGTCTTGGACATTGGCTAAAGAGCTGCTCTGGTATGAAGAAGCAGCGATGGGTGGAAGGTGCAGACTCACCTGGGGGGGAGTAGATGACTGGCCTTTGGAGAATGAGGTGGGCCACATCCTACGGGGAGAGTTTAGAGCTCATGCTGGGGGGAGAGTTCACGGCTGGCAGTTGCACAGTGAGGGATGGCGTCCCTCCGGAAAAGAGTGCACAGCTAGCTACTGAAGAATAGGGATGGAAAGGGAGAGCAATTGGAAATGAAGACAGAAGAGGAATGCAAAAGGGAAGTGAGGAGAGAGAGTGTGAGGGAAATTGAGTTGGGGAGGCTGAGGTAGAGGGAGCAGGCAACAACACGAGAGTGTGCAGCTGTCTCCCACAGTGCTGCACTGACAGTAGCTAGGCTTTGCTCAGGTCTCTGAAGTGGAGCTTTAACCTGCAAGATAGATCAGATGCAAGGCTGATAGGAATGAACCAAACTTGAGCATTGCCCACACTGCAAAGCATCGTCCAGTAGAAAAGGGCTTTCATTCTTGCATTTCATACAAAGCAGAGGTGGAATAATATAAAGAAAATTGAAACAAGTTGCTGAAGAGTGCATTAAAAATTAAGACTAATTTTAGTCAAAACAGAGATTCAACAAAATGATTTCCCCACCCACTTAGAGCACTGTTGCAGATGGTACCATGACACTATGGGGAGGAATGTTATACCCTCAGGTCAGGATCATACATCAGCTCCACCGCCAGCACAACATCTTCAGAACCTGCATATACAAAACAAAGGGTAACCTTCCTTAGACATTCACTCTCAAGCACAGTCAGTGATTTAAATGAATTGTAATGGTTATGCCTGTGCTCCTGTTTCTTATCATCTTGTCCTTGTGTTAAACAAACATTACTGTGCATTCCACTTCTTCCATCTGGGCTTTGCAAGCTGTATAATTCCTTTAAAATGCTCTTCTGCTTCCTTTCCCATACAGTCAGAGAGTTGAATGTTGTTATCATTCATTTGATTTGTTGTATCTGATTTCATGGCTGACTTGAGAGTAGCTTCAGCCAGGACTGACTATATAGTGCCTGTGATGCTTTCAGTGGAGGAGCTGCTTGTGAGGACTTTGCTAAGGAACCAGGAGTGGGAGGAGAGATGATAACGAGCTAAGAGAGGAAAACACTTCTGTGCTCCATTATGAACATGCGATTCTGCAGGAGCTGACACACTAAATGCTGGAGGAACTCAGCAGGTCAGGCAGCATTAATGGAAAGCAATAAATGGTCGACATTTCAGGCTGAGACCCTTCAGCAGGTCTCGAAAGGGAGGGAGAAGAAGCCAGAATAAGAAAGTGGGGGGACGGGAGGGAGTACAAGCTAGAAGGTGATAGGTGAAACCAGGTGGGTGGGGAGGGAGGATGAAATGAGAAGCTGGGAGGTGATAAGTGGAAAAGGTACAGGGCTAGAGAAGAAGGAAGCTGATAGGAGATGAGAGAGGACCATGAGAGAAAGGGAAGGAGGACGGGCACAAGGGGAGCTGATAGGCAGGTGAGGAGGGGAGATAAGAGAGGCGGCAGAGTTGTTAAATGAAAAAGAGGGAAAGGGGAGGGGGAAGAATTACTGGACATCAGAGAAATTGATGCTCATGTCATCAGGTTGGAGGCTACCCAGTTGGAATATGAGGTGTTGCTCCTCCAACCTGAGAGTGGCCTTGTTGTGGCAGTAGAGGAGGCCATGGACCAACATGTTGGGAAGGGGATTGAAGTTACAATGGTTGACCGTTGGAAAATCCTGCTTTTTGCAGACAGAGCAAAGGATGCATGATAAAGCAGTCCCCCAGCCTATGTCAGGTCTCACCAATGTAGAGGCCACATTGGGATACTGCAGACTACCCCTACAGATTTGTAGGTGAAGTGTTTCCTAACCTGGAAGGACTGTTTGAGCCCCAGAATGGAGGTGAGTGTGGAGGTATAGCACTTCTTCTGCTTGTAGGGGTAAGTGCCAGGCGGGAGATTAATGGGGAGGGATGAATGGACGTAGCAGAAAACAATGAGTGTTGGAGAGATAATGATGTGCTTAGTGGTAGAATCCCATTGAAGTTGACGGAAGATGCAGAGAATGATGTGCTGGATGCAGAAGCTCATGGGGTGGTAGGTAAGGACAAGAGGAACTCTATCCCTGTTAAGGTGGCAGGAAGATGGGATGAGAGCGGGTGTCTGGGAAATGGAGCAGATGCGGGTGAGGGCAGCATCAATAGTAAAGGAAAGGAAATGCCTTTCTTTGAAGAAGGATGTCTTTGATGTTGTGGAAAGGAAACTTCGTCCTGGGAACAGATTTGGTGGAGAGAAAGGAACTGAGAAAAGAGAATGGCATTTTTATAGGAGACAGTGTGGGAGTCGGAAGCTTTATAAAAGATATCAGTAGACAGTTTATCTCCAGAGATGGAGACAGAGAGATCAAAAAAGGGGAGAGCATGAATTTAGGGGCAGAGTGGAAGTTGGAGGCAAAGTTGATGAAATTGACAAGCTCAGAATGGGTGAATGAAGCAGCATTAATGCAGTTGTCAATGTTGCGCAGAAGGAGTTGGGGAGCATTACAAGTGAAGGCTTAGAACATGGACTGTTCTACATTGTCAACAAAAAGGCAGGCACAGCTGGGGCCCATGCAGGTGCTCATGGCTACTCCTTGAGTTTGGAGAAAGTGTGAGAAGCCAAAGAAGGTATTGTTGAGGATGAGGACTGGTTCCGCCAGATGGAGGGGAATTGAGTTTGTCATCGATTAAGAAGCAGAGAGTTTTAAAGCTGCCTTGAACGGGAATAGAAGTGCGTAGGGGTTGGACGTCCATGGAGAAAACGAGGCAGTCAGAGCCAGGGGACTGAAAGTTGTTGAGGAGATTAAGAGCAGGTGAAGTGTCACGGATGTAAGTGGGAAGGGACTGAACCAAGGGGGAAATGGGATCAAGGTATGTGGACATGCGTTCAGTGGGACAGTGGGTTTACCTGGACAGTCCAATTTGTGGATCTTGGGTTGGAGGTGGAAATGAGCAGTGCGCCATGGTGGAGCAGGCTCGACGGGCCAGATGGCCTACTCCTGCTCCTATTTCTTATGATCTTATGAACTGCAAGGTTGGTGGCAGTGGATGGGAGATGTCCAGAGTTGATGAGGTTAGTGATGGTGTGGGAGACGATGGTCTGACGGTCCAGAGTGGGGACTTGTTGAAAGGGTAAGAAAGAGGAAATGTCTCAGTGTTGCCACCTGTCCTCAGCAGGGTAGAGGTTAAAATCTTCTAAGCATGTAATTGAGTTTTTATGGTCACGTACTGGAATGCAGAAGAGTAAAAAACTTTGTTTTGTATGCATTAGATAATTTCAAAATGTTACTATGTACATTGAGGTAGTACAACTCAATGTAGAATATAGCTACAGTTATAGAGGAAGTGTGGTGCAGATAGACAATAAACCACAAGGCCATGGTGATGTGTATTGTCAGGTCAGGATTTCATCTTTATTGTAAAAGAAATCCATTCTGTAATCTTACAGTAATGGAATAGCATGCTGTTATATCTTCAGCCCAATGGAAAGAGAGAAAAGAGAGGATGCCCAAGTGAGTGAGGTCTTTGATTATATTGACTGTTTTTCCAAAGTATCAGAAAGTATGAACAAATTTAATGGGGGAGAGCCTGTTTTTTTGTGATAGATTTAACTGTGTCCATAATTCTCTGAAATTTCTTGCAGTCTTGGGCAGAACAGTTACCATACCAAGTTGAGTTTCATAACAGGCTGAGTTCCACTTGTGACCTAGATCATCCACCAGGTCTGATAAACCCTAGCTATTAAGTATGACCAACTCTCAAAAAGCAGCTATACGTTTCCTGACAGCAAGGTTGCTTCTGTTTGTCGGCTGTATGGTCTTTCAATTTGAATGTGAGAAACAAAAAGCAGAGCTCCCACTGGGGAGGTCTGGCTATCAGTGCAAGCAGAACCATGTTCCATTAACGATTGCCCTGTAGGAACAGCAACACTATTTGTAACTGAGGTGCACTTCACGTACTGACTGAAGGTAATGTCGTTTTTGCTCTGTGTAAAGTCCAAGGGATGCTTGGAGATGGCTCCCCCAAAACTCTTTGATATGTTATCAGGCAAGCCAGACAATACAGCAGCTTTGTGGCCAAGTTTATGTATGATATAAAGAAAGCTGGTGGGGCATGAAGTGTTGAGGAAGCAAGAACTTTGACAGATTAGGAAATCGGTCAGAGAAATGACTTATAGAATATAGTGTATAGAAGTATATGGTCACACACTTTGGTAGAAGGTGTTACGAACCCCGTAACTGGGTGTCTTACCAGCAAAGATAGGAGTGTCCGTTGGAGCCTGGTGATACTATTTTCAACAATATTTATTAGCAAAAATATACAAAATAATATCAATGCAAATATACAGGGAATATATGTTAGCAATACTAAACCTAAAAGTGTGGGTATAATAATAATCACTAATGAAACAAGCTCTATCGTTGTCTAGGGGATAATGAATTGTCAGATGGAAATATAAAGTTCAGTTTAGTTCATGCAGGCTGCGGTAGTTGTTTGTCGATGTGTTGCAATTGTTGGAGAGAGAGAGAGAGAGAGAGAGAGAGAGAGAGAGAGAGAGAGAGAGAGAGAGAGAGAGAGAGAGAGAGAGAGAGAGAGAGAGAGAGAGAGAGAGAGAGTAGAGAGAGAGAGAGAGAGAGAGAGAGAGAGAGAGAGAGAGAGAGAGAGAGAGAAAACATGTGAACAATAACAGCTATTATCTTGCCAACCTTCCTTTACAATTTTGATCCGTCGATGCGTTGTTGTTGTGGCCATTCACGTATGACCCCTCCGTCCTTTAGCTAGACTGTTCTTCCGTGGTGGACTCGTCACCCAGGCAAGGGTGGACACACACACAAGCCCCCATTGGTCTCGCTACATAACACTGTGAGTTAAAATTTACCGACCCTTCGTTCGGTCTCCAATCTCCCACCCCTGTCTCGTGGGGGTTCTGATGCTCACTAGCGTTTCTCCTGGTGCGTCTGAGGGGTGTTACCCCAGACCTCACTTTTATCCCCACTCACGGGGTCTCAGGTGTCAATCAGGTTGGGATGATGTAACCCATCAAACCAGCCCACTCTGGTTGCCCCCTGAGGGGTTTCAATGAATAGAACAGTACCAAGTAAACAATACTTCTCCAAAAGACAATAGCAGTAATCAATGGTTCCGCTCCTCTTTTGTTAGTAGGAGCCATTCCACCATGGGGTACCTTTTAGCTGTGTCTCTCTCTCATTCTCTTTCATGAGCTGTTATCAATAACAACTGCCCTGGCAGATTTCCTTTTGTCTCTCTTACTTCCTTGTTAGCAGCATCGAAATAGTAGCGATTTGCGATTCTCCAAAAGTGGGGGGGGGGGGCATGGGCGACTCTGCACCCTTCTGCCCATCAGAGTTGTTCATCCTTTGTAACAAAGTAATAAAGGCATATACTATTTTCTAAATGGGGAGAAAAATAAGAAATCATTGGTTGAAAGGGTCTTAGGAGTCTTCGTGCAGGTTTCCCGAAAGTTTAACTTGCAGATTGAGTCAGTGGTAAGGAAGGCAAATACAATGTTAGCATCTATTTTGAGAGTTCAATTTCAAATGTAATTGCCATTCAAACATATGTGTGAATATAGACAAATGAAACAGCGTCCTCTGAGGCCAAGATGCAAAAAACAGTACCCACAGTCTCACACAGCACATATAGTTATGATAAACAGTCACAAAAAAATACAGCTCAAATTCCTAAGTATCGTGGCTTGTAGATTTTTGGTGCATGGGATGTTGTCCTGGAGCCATGTTTCTGCAAGAACAAGCAGGCAGCAGTTCCACATCTCGCTCTGGTGCAGCCGTAGATGTATGCGATCCAGCTTGTCATCCATCGAGCAAACACTGGAGGGCAGCACCAATGGGAGAGGACTAGAATAGAAAAGTATGGATGTAATGCTGAGGCTTTAAAAGGTATTAGACTGCACTTCCAGCATCGTGAGCAGCTGGACCCCTTATCTAAGAAAGGATGTGCTGCATTGGAGGGGGTTCAGTGGAGGTTTGTGTGAATGATCCCAGGAATGAAATTAATGTATGAGGAACGTTTGATGGCTCTAGGCCTGTCCTTGCTGGAGTTGAGAACAAGAATGGTGGGGGGTGGGGGGGAAGGATCTCATCGAAATGTATTGAATATTGAAAGGCTAGATAGAGTGGATGTGGAGAGGTTGTTTCCTCTAGTAGGGGAGTGTCGGATCAGAAAGCATAACATCAGAATAGAAGAACATTTATTTAGAACAGGGATGAGGAGGAATTTCTTAAGCCAGAGGGTGGTGAATGTGTGGAATTCATTGCTACAGATGCCTGTGGAGGCCAAGTCATTGGGTATATTTAAAATAGAGGTTAATAGGTTCTGTTAGTCAGTGGCATCATAGATTATGGGCAGAAGGCAGGAGAATGGGGTTGAAGAGAATAATAAATCAGCCAGGATGGAATAGTGGAGCAGGCTCGATGAGCCGAATGTCTTAATTCTGCTTACTAGATGTTATGGCCTCTTCATGCGTTAGCCCTAGTCCATCTCGTACCAGACATCAGACACCTTCAGCTAAGTTATTTTGTGACAATGTGACTGAAATCAAGGAAACTTTCAGATATTTTGTGGTTTAGGCACATCAAGATGGTTATAGATGCATTTGAATCACAAACGAGAGAATCTGCAGATGCTGGAAATCCAAGGAACACACACAATATGCTGGAGGAACTCAGCAGGCCAGGCAGCATCTATGGGAAAAAAGTACAGTCAACATTTCAGGTGAGACCCATCAAATATAATAGATGTATTGGTTCTGTTTCAGGTAGTCAACCCTCACCAAACTTATTTTGGGTGTCTAGTTTCTCTTGTTTCCCTAAGTTTTCAATCATCCATGTGAATTGTCCCAGCAAAGGTTTTGAACATTGAGGGGTCTTGTCAGTTACATTGCACTCTTGTTATAAACATTCAATGGAACCATTTGTCAGACACAAATTGGTGAAATCAGCAATATCATTATAGCAATTGCATTGCATCACCTTATGAATTCAGAGACATTCTACTCAGAAGGTCTCCAAGAAAATACCTGCTTGTCATGAAGAATAAAGACTTTTGGCATCTGTCAGCTTTCATCTGCCAGTAAATTAGTCATGGTCATAACAGAGAGCATGGTGTTGTTAGGTGAAGTTTAAAAAATATTCAGAACTGAGAAAGGGAAATAAAAAGGTAATTTTAAGTTTCAAAGTGGTGGGAGGGATGGATAGAACAAGGGAAATGTTTGTGATTAGAAGTCAGGTCAAATGGGTTAATGGGGGCAGTCAGAGGGTGATTATACCCACTATGCCTCTGTTATGTGTTGCTGATGCAGGGCTGTGGAATGTGCCCAAGCCAGAGAACAACTGAGCCAATGTGGTAGATGGATAACTTAACAGTGAAAATGGCACTGAGCCTCTATTCTTGTCAAACATAAGAAAATTAATGTAACCAAAATGGAAACTTAATTTCCATGATACAATATTCCATTTAAGGTTAAATTAGACTAAAATGGATTTGATGGAATTTTGTCTTATCATCAGTTCACCAGAGCATCCACAATGAAAAAAGCACTAACAAATTAGAAATACAGAAAAATAGTAGTTATTCAAGAAAGGATAGAGAAAATAAATTACAGTCAAGTTGGGCAGACATTCCGAAATCAGCGGCATCTTTCATGAGATCTGTTGTCTTTGTAGCAGCAGTACTATGTGATACATAATAGAAAAAGAACATGAATTACAGTAAATATAAATAACTAAAATAAATAGTGCAAAAATAGAAATAAAAAATGCAGTGAGGTAGTGTTCATGGGTTCAATGTCCATTCAGAAATCAGATGGTAGAGGGGAAGAAGCTTTTCCTGAATTGTTGTGTGTGTTTTCAGGCTCTTGTACCTCCTTCCTGATGGTAGCAATGAGAACAATCATGGCCTAGGGGGTGGGGGTCCTTAATGATGGATGCTGCTGTTTTGAGGCATCGATCCTTGAAGTTGTTCTGGATACTAGGGAGGCTGGTGCCCATGATGGAGCTGACTGAGTTTACATCTCTCTACAGCTCTTTTTGATCTTGTGCAGTAGCACCGCCCCCCCACTACCATACCAGTTAGAATGCTCTCTATGGTACATCCGTAGAAATTTGAGAATGTCTTTGGTGACATACCTCATCTCCTCAAACTCCTAATGAAATTTAGCTGCTGTCATGCTGTCGTTGCTGCTGCAGCAATATGTCAGGGTCCAGGACTGATCCTCAGATATTGACACCCAGGAACTTGAAATTGCTCACTCTCTCCACTTCTGATCCCTCTAGGAGGACTGGTATGTGTTCCCTCATCTTACCCTTTCTTAAGTCCACAAAAGGTTCTTTGGTGATGAGTGGAAGTTTGTTGCTGAGACACCACACAACTAGCTGATCTACCTCGCTGCTGTATGCCTTCTCTGAAATCCTGCCAACATCAGCAAAATTATAGAACGTATTTGAGCTGTGCCTAGCCACACAGTCATGGGTGAAGAGATTGTGGAACAATGGGCTAAGTACACATCCCTGAGGTGCACCAGTGTTGTCAGTGAGGAGGAGATGTTATTTCCAATCCGCACAGATTGTGGTCTCCAGCGAGTAGGTCAAAGATCCAGTTGCAGAGGGTGGTACAGAGACCCAGGTTCTGGAGCTTTTTGATCAGAACTGTGAGAATAATTGTGTTAAACACTGAGCTGTAGTCAATAGACAGTGTCCTAACATAGATATTTGTATTACAAAGCCACATGAAGAGCCAATAAGATCGCATCTGCAGCAATAGGCAAATTGCAACGAGGTCCTTACTGAGAGAGGAGTTAATTCTAGCCATAACCAACCTCTCAAAACACTTCACTGTAGATTTTACTGCCATCCATATAAAGATAATGATAAAAAGCACTTAAAAAAGGTAGTTTATGATTAAGCAGAGGATTATAAATTGTAGAAATCGTCCCCCTCAGGGCACTCTGGCTACTCAATGCTGGTACAGATTGTTTTTTTTGGAATATCAGAAGTCAGAGTTGGAGTAAATGTCTAACTTTGGTATTATGAAACAGAACAGAACATGACTTTGTATATTATTAAGTGGAGGTACAAATTGTTAAGCGCCTTTAATTCAAACTTTAACACACAGACATAAACTGAATCTCTTAATTAAACAAGTCAAATCTGCATCTCCCTTGTCCTCTCATCGTCCCCCCATCCCTTCCCACCGATTTCCCTCCTGGCACTTATCCTTGTAAACGGAACAAGTGCTGCACCTGCCCATACACTTCCTCCCTCACCACCATTCAGGGCCCCAGACAGTCCTTCCAGGTGAGGTGACACTTCACCTGTGAGTCGGCTGGTGTTGTATACTGCATCCAGTGCTCCCAGTGTGGCCTTTTATATATTGGTGAGACCCGACGCAGACTGGGAGACTGTTTCGCTGAACACCTACGCTCGGTCCGCCAGAAAAAGCAGGATCTCCCAGAGGCCACACATTTTAATTCCACGTCCCATTCCCATGGATATGTCTATCCATGGCCTCCTCTACTATCAAAATGAATCCAAACTCAGGTTGGAGGAAAAACACCTTATATACCGGCTGGGTAGCCCCCAACCTGATGGCATGAACATTGACTTCTCTAACTTCCGTTAATGCCCCTCCTCCCCTCCTTACCTCATCTCTGACATATTTAGTTGTTTTGCCTGTTCTCCATCTCCCTCTGGTGCTTCCCCCCCCCCCCCCTTTCTTTCTCCCGAGGCCTCCTGCCCCATGATCCTTTCCCTTCTCCAGCTCTGTATCACTTTCGCCTATCACCTTTCCAGCTCTTAGCTTCATCACCTCCTCCGGTCTTCTCCTAACATTTCGCATTTCCCCCTCCCCCCACTACTTTCAAATCTCTTACTATCTTTCCTTTTGGTTAGTCCTGACGAAGGGTCTCGGCCCAAAACGTCGACAGTACTTCTATAGATGCTGCCTGGCCTGCTGTGTTCCACCAGCATTTTGTGTGTGTTGTTGTTTGAATTTCTAGCATCTGCAGATTTCCTCATGTCCGCATCTTCATGTTCATCTGATTATAGTGACTGGTCGTTCTATACACCCAAAATGCCGGTGGAACTCAACAGGCCAGGCAGCATTTGTGTGGAAAAGAGTAGAGTCGATGTTTCGAGCCTAGACCCTTCTTTAGGACTGGAAAATACACTGAAGAAGGGTCTTGATCCGAAACGTCGACTCTACTCTTTCCCATAGTTGCTGCCTGGTCTGCTGAGTCCCTCCATCATTTTGTGTGTGGCACTTTGGATTTCCAGCATTTCTCGTGTTTGTTCTATATACTCTGCAGGTAGACAAGGGATGGGAGATCTATCTATCCTCACCCAACGTCTGGGCTCTTTTTATTTGTCCTATGTAAAGATCCACTTTACTCTGCCTCTCCCATCTTCCCTTCCGCCGCTTCCTCCTTCATCCTACCACCTTTCTACCCAACCCAATTCCCACTGCCTTGCATCGCGCTTGTACTCTCCTCAGGTGGTCTCTCCCTCCATGTAATCACCCTCCTGCTAACCCCATCATCTCCGCCCTCGCTCAGCAGGAACCTTCAAATTGTACCGCCCGCCTTCCGCCTTCCGCGCCCCGAGTTCCGAGCCTGCGCCCAAGCGGAGCGTGGATTGGGCGGCCGCGGCCACGTGGTCCGTATAAAGGCCCGGCACCCCACCCCTCCCCCTCCCGGACGGGTGCCTGGGTTTCTCCCCTTTCTTTGCCCTCGCCATTTTGTTGGTTGCGACTGCAAGCGGACCGGCGGCGGTGTGGGCACTTGAGTGTGAGCGACCAGGTGGAGCCGACGGCCTTGTGACAGTCAGTCCGCGGCACCTTCACCGTCCCAGTACCGGCGCCCGCGGAGGAGCCGAGATCTTCTCCCTTCCCTCTGTTACTGCCGTACGGGTGCAGCCCGGCGTCTGTCAGTCTCATGGAACAGCCCATGGCGGCCGTGGGCTCCGAGGAGTTTCCCGAAGGGGCCAAGATAAACGCCAGCAAAAACGAGGAGGACGAAGGGTGAGTGCAGTCGGCTGTGCATCGTGGGCGGGGTGGAGAAACAGGAGACGGCGTTCACCTGGGGGAGAGAGTGCGAGGTGCCCAGACAAAATGGTTCAGGAATTTAGCAGGCCAGGCAGGGTCTAAATGTCTACGCTTCAGGCCGAGACCCTTCATTAAGACTTTTCTGTGCATCTACTGTACTCAAAATTTCCAGCATCTGTAGAATTTCCGATGTGGAAGGCCCGGTTGCTAGGGTAGGCTGGTTTCAAATTAACCCTGGGGCTAAACCCGAACTTTTCAGCATTGACCAGTGTGTATCTTGGTCTAGTCAAACGATTTGGGAAGATTGCGCTGGTTGTCCCTTTTTGTTTTAGATGTTGCTCCTTGTGTGTGACCTAGTTTTGGTATCCCCGCCCCACTTCCCTTCGGCCGCCTGCTTTCATCCATGTCCGAATGAAATTAAAGCATCAATAAGTGAAAGTGTTCTTTCTCTTTCTGAAAGGCTTGCTGGGGTATTTTTTTTGGCCTTCCTTCTCTCTTCCGCACCGCCCTCAGAGCATTGTATAGAGTATTGCAGAAGTATTGTCTCAGCATGGTTTCAAGTAATCCGTTTCCTTGGATCTTCAAACTTAAAGAAGCAATTTGGTGGGAAAGTCAAACGATTTTTAAAATATTCCAATACATCCTAAGGAGCACTGAAGATATAAATACTATACTTTCCCCACCCCTCCCCCTCCTGAGCATGGCATCCAAGTGACTAATACATAGGAATAATATGTTAAAATAACTTGAATAAACATTATTTCATGTGTACAGTTGGATTATATTTTCAGTCTTAAACATGTCAAAATTTATAGCATGATTGTCATGATAACTATATGCATTTTTATTCGCAGAAAAATGTTCATTGGGGGTCTTAGCTGGGACACAAGCAAGAAGGATTTGACAGATTACTTGTCCAAGTTCGGTGAAGTTGTGGACTGTACCATAAAAATGGATGCAGTGACTGGTCGATCAAGAGGATTTGGTTTTGTACTGTTCAGAGAACCTGCCAGTGTGGACAGGGTAAATTATATCCAAACTTCTAAACTGCTACGGATCATTTTGACAGTTGGTGTGTTTTCCTGTGTGTTCGTGGCTAAAAGATACTAGATGTTATTTAGAATTGTGTTATAAATGGAT
The DNA here is from genome assembly GCF_048418815.1 of Hemitrygon akajei. Taxonomy (NCBI): domain Eukaryota; kingdom Metazoa; phylum Chordata; class Chondrichthyes; order Myliobatiformes; family Dasyatidae; genus Hemitrygon; species Hemitrygon akajei. The sequence continues at coordinate 87,711,335 of NC_133136.1, read as the reverse complement.
ATCAATTCTTCAAAATTTGAATATCCAGTTGTGACATAAACACAAAGGGAGTTTTGTTTCTTTTCCCATTTCAGGCACAACGTTAGTGAGATTGTTAGCTTCGTAAATGTTTAGGATGTCCTTGTTGGAGCAAGTTTCTGGTTTGATATTTTTGTGCTACTCTGTAAGTAATAATAGCATTAATCTATTTGTGAGTTTGGGAAGAGGTGTAAAATTTGCCTCAACGCCATTTCTTCTGTGCTACTATATAACTATTAAGAGAAATGGAGCATGGGATGTTCTGTGCACAAATCAAGTTTGTCATGGGTGTACGGAAGTTGGCTTGCAGATAGCTGACTGAAGTGAACCCATTTTGTATGTGTGATCTGTAGTTGAGAACTTTGTTGAAAACTCAATCCATTTTTGAAGATATTTGTTGTCAGCAGGGAATGATACCAAGAAGCGTGCACTTTGTGTTCTTGTGGCACTGATCTCTGCTTTTCACCCCAGCTCATGAATCTTATTGGCAGGAAGCTAGGTGAGTAAAGAGCGGATGTGATCATTTTAAGTACACAAATGTGCTTTTTGTTATTGATCCCCGCTGGGAAAAATATATTGGATTGAGGTAGGAGATTCTGTGCAACTGAATTTGAACTCTGCTGCAGAAGTTTAAACATCTTCTTGGCTTATTATACGAGAAATTAATTTAAATTGGGCAGCTGATTTGTTTCCATTTAATATGAATGGGGTGCAATTTGAATTCATGAATTTATCTGAAAATACAATTCGATCATAAGCTAATATCATTAATTTTTTTATTGTAGAGCCAGATAAGTAACACAGCTAATATTTCTGCTTGTGTTGCAATTGACTAAATAGTACTGAGTTCATAGCTGGAATTTTAGCAGAACGGATAAACTTCAGAAATTAAGAGTTAATTTTCCTCTGCCTGCTTCACGCTTTTGTAATTAGTGTAAGCCTAAGTTTTTAAACATTATATTTAGTTTTCGTTCAGCCTCAAACAAGTTTAGGTAGATTCCACAAACTTTCTTTTGTACAGAAACTTTTCTTCAACTCTTCTAGGTGTTGGAACTGAAGGAACACAAACTTGATGGGAGGCTTATTGACCCGAAAAGAGCCAAGGCAATAAAAGGCAAGGAGACGGCTAAGAAAGTGTTTGTTGGGGGCCTAAGTCCTGATGTACCAGAAGAAATGGTTAAGGACTACTTTGGAGCATATGGAGAGGTAAGTTGAACCCTGACATTAACTTTGAGGGACACTGCTTTTAAGGTTCACAGGAATATTGTACCTCTCTGCTAACTCTGTAAAAATTTGGGTTTGTTATATTTACCATTTTAGAATGTGCCAGTGTAAAACCTACCTTTTCATTCAATTGCATACTAATTTTAAGATGAAGCATGCAGTGCTTAAGATATGGAATGAGTATTCCACTTTTAAGAATGATTCATTGCCCTGGATCTCCTGCCAATGTGTAAGTGTAGGTGGAGGGAGGCCAGCTGGCCCTTGAGCTTGTACCACCTTTTAATAAGATGGCTGATTGGATCTTGGTCTCCCCATACCTGTCTAATTTCCTCTGTCTTAGACTCTGGAGTAGGAGAATTCCGGAGTCTGAAACCTCTGCCAGAAGACATTTCATTGCTGTTATTTTGGACCACCCTTACTGGGAAATCATACTCTCAGCATTCATTCTGTCAAACCCCCTCAGAATCTTCAATGTTTCAATACGAATTCCTTTCAGTCTTCTAAACTGTTTAAGTACAAGTTCAACCTCTTTGTGTGTCAACCCCTTCTTTCCAAAAGGTAACAAAATGAGCCTTTTATTTTTTAATACAAATACCATACATCCTTGTTTGAAGATCAAAGCTATTTGCAATACTGCAGGTGTATCTCACCAGTAAAGCTCTGTATAAAGTTGTATCAAGCCATTATTTTTATACTCTCCTGAGAATAAATGTGATTTTTCAATTATTTTTTCTAATTGTTGTGTTTAAGACATAACTTTTGGTTCATGTACCAGGGCCCTAACATCTCTAAACAATACATTTTGTACCTTTACTCCATTTAAATGTTTACCTTTTTTGTAGAGGATAACCTCTTTTTCTATGCATTTACTTCTTCTGACAACTAGTTCAAAGTGAATTTATTATCAAAGTTACCAACTCATTTATTCAGACTGTTTTTGTAGTGGTCATCCAAATCTCTGTTCATACTAGTGTTACCTCTCTTCCAACACCCCCCCCCCCCCCCGACCCACTCCAACTGTGTGCACTTGCCTTGGGCAGAAACCTTTTGTATTGACACCTTACTAAATGCTTGATAGAATTCTAAATGCTCATCTACTGATATCAACTGCTTTATCCACAGTTTGTTGCATTTACAAAAAGCAACTTTTTCAAATGCTGTTTCTTTTAAGTCATGTGCTTGATTTATACTTGATTTGTCACTTGGCTAGCATTTAAAAGGTTCAGTGGTTCCATTTAATAATCAGAGAATGTATACAATATACATACAACCCAAAATTCTTGCTTTTTGCAGACATCCATGTAAAGAGGAGTACCCCAAAGAATGAGAGAAAGTTTCAACATTAGAACTGTATAGCCCCCTTCTCCCCCTCCTACGCACTAGGTAGCAAAGCATCAGCCCTCTTTCTTCCACCCCCACCCCCCCCCAATCCACTTATTTCAGCAAAAAGCATCAGTGGCCACCATCCACCAAGCAAGCAATAGCAAAGCTATTGTATTTGATGTTATTCTTTTATCTAGCATGAAATTAGTACACCAGATTTGTATCCAGTGTATGTGGAAGTGTTCCTTGTGATTTATTTATTTATTGAGATACAGCATGGTACCTTGAGTCACAGTGCCCAGCAATCCCTTGATTAAATCCTAGCTTAATGACGGGACAGTTATAATGACCAATTAACCTACCATCTGGTACGTCTTTGGACTGTGGGAGGAAACTGGAGCACCTGGAAGAAATCCATGCGGTCCCAGGGAGAATGTGCAAACTCCTTACAGGCAGTGGTGGGAATTGAACCTGTGTCACCTATACTGTCAAGTGTTGTGCTAACCACTGTGCTGCCCTTTTATTACTTGATATTTATTTCATAGTTACTTGTAAGTGTTGTGTAGTTATTTTAATATAGTAGTGTTTAACTTAAAAGTTGATTTTATGTAGTAAATGGTATAGTTTCCAAATTTTTAGCACAAGACTGCAATTTCCTTAAAGTAAATTGAACAAGTTCTGTAAAAAGGCATGAATTATCTCTAAACTGATTTTCATCTAGATTGAAGGCATTGAACTTCCAATTGACAACAAGACTAATGAGCGGAGAGGATTCTGCTTCATCACATTCAAGGAAGAAGAACCAGTGAAAAGGCTCTTGGAAAATAAGTATCATAATATAGGCTCTAGCAAGGTAGGTCCAGTAATACAATTGAAAGATAATAGTTTTGGGAAGAGCTCTCGTGTAATAACTGTAACAGTATTTGTATAAATCTTCAAGCAAAGGTAGAAAACTGCAGATGTTGGAATTGCTTTGTTGGTGGTTTCATTCAATGGCGAGAGAAATGGTTCATGCTTCGGTGTAAGAGCTCTCAGAACTGAAGAGTTGTGAGATTTTTCCAGAGAAGTCTCAGGGTTGTTGGGGTTAGGGGGGGGGGGGGAAGAATTCTGCAGAAATAACATACGATATTTTTGGAGATCAGGAAATTTTTTTTTGCACAAATCATGGAATAGACTTGCTGAAATAGTGTGACAAAGATCAATCGATCAATTAATGAAGTTTGGATTTAATAGTAATGGGCTAAGGGTGAAGGGCAAAATAAAACTAAAGATGTAAGCAAGGCTGGAATAGATGCTACCTGAAATCATTGAATTCATTATTTGTTGTAGAAGCCAAAAAATGTATTTAGTCAGAAATGAGCTGGGATGAGAAACTTGTGATGTTTGGCAGAATTCTGGTCTTGCCAGTGGTTCTGATTTCTTGGTCTCTGATACACAACAGATGGTTTGCAAGTACTGGCATCTTCTGCAACCTGCGTGGTTTGACTCCTGACCTGCCTGAATGCTTGACTCTGTCTATGCAGTTTCTGGGAATCTCAGAACAGCTCAAGTTCTTTAAAAAGGAGTTACCTGTAGGCGAAGACTGGGATGAGCTCTAGCTGTAGACTGGAGGCAAGACATTGCTGCAATGATGTTTGAGGGTGTCATTGATGGGTACCTGGGAACTTGTCTGACATAGTTGAGTAATCTGAGTACTGCTGCAGACCCAGCTCTAGACACTGCTGTACCTGCAGTGGTGGGTACAGATGTCATCAAAGCTGGGTTACAAAATTGGGCTTTCCCTGAGACAAACTACAATTCCAAAGAATTTTTTTTCTGAAATAAGCTGCTGCTTGCATAATGTGATGCAAGTATCTTTGAATTGCCATCCCTGCCATATTCTGCTCACAAACTTCATTCTGATAAAGACAGGCATTTGTACTCAAAGTGCGGTGGTTATTGAGTGAGGACAAGGGAGTAAATGGCCCAGCATCCTGACCTAGAGGATTGGAACATGTTTACTTTGTGAGGATGGTGTAAGCAGCTGCTCTTTCAAAAAATAAAACTCAGTAGCAGCACAAGCAGGCTTAGCCTACTCTATGGTCTGACTTAGATGCATTTCTGAAGCACTTCAGCTTGTTTTCCTTGGTCCAGGTGGTAGATGCTTCATTGATTAGAGTTTTTGGCAAGTGGGTGGGGGATTGGGCATGAAGGTCTTGAATAGAGGAAAGGTGATTGTTGAATCTCATACAACTGTAGAAGTTTTAATTGCAAATTGGATGTGTAATTACAAACTTAAAGTTTGTTTTGTGGTTATTTTGATATGAGCAACCATAGAAAACAGAAGTAGGCCCCAAAATCTTTCTCTGCCATGGCTCATAACATAAGAAATAGGAGCAGGAGTAGGCCATCCGGCCCATCAAGCCTGCCCCACCATTCAATAAGATTGTGGCTGATCTGTCTGTAAAGTCAGCTCTATCTGACTGTTAGTGAAGAAGCCTCAACTGCTTTCCTGGGCAGAGAATTCCACAGATTCACCACTCTGGGAAAAACAGTTTCTCCTCATCTCTGTCCTAAATCTTCTCTCCTGAATCTTGAGGCAATGTCCCCTAGTTCTAGTCTCACCTATCAATGGAAACAACTTTCCTAGTTCTATCTTACCTATCCCTTTCAAAATTTTGTATGTTTCTATAAGATCCCCTCTCATTCTTCTGAACTCCAGAGAGTGTAGTCCCAGGTGCCTCAATCTCTCCTCATAGGTTAACCCCTTCACCCCTAGAATCAGCCTGATGAATCTCCTCTGCACTGCCTCCAAAGCCAGTATATCCTTCCTCAAGTTATTTCAAGCCCCTGTAAGTCTTCTGCATCCCAAAGATTATCTATCTGTGATTGTCTTAATCTCTACAGCCCTCTGACTGCTCAACTCAGTTTCTAAATATTTTTTGTGAACTGAGATTACCCTGTCATACTGGGCACCGCAGTCAGTGGAATCATCCTGCCGGCAAATTATCTGTCTACCCTACCCAAAGTTTTGTATGCTTCAGATTCAAGATGCGTTGTTTGTGTCAAATCAAATCAGCAAGGGTGGTGCTGGACAGCCCACAAGTATCGCCACTACCAGTGCCAACATAGTTTGTCCACAACTTACTAACGCTAATCATATGTCTTTGAAAACCAGAGCACCCAAAGGAACCCCACACAGTTGTGGAGAAAATGTACAGACTTCTTAAAGACATTGGTGGGAATTGAACCTCAATCTTACAGCTGGTCCTGTAATGGTGTTAAGCTAATAGTTATGCTGCTGTGCTGCCCCTGTTTCATTTAGACTCCCTCTACTAAACTTTTGAGCACAAACCCAATCTCTCCTTTTATGGCAGCCTTGTCATCCTAGAATCAATCTGCTAGCAAGTATATTTTGTGGTAAGGACACCAAAACTGCACACAATATAATACTGTAGTCTCACTGAGCTATTATAACTGTACTTGCATCATCTTGCTACTAATCAGTTGCCACCTGAATTGCTTCTGCATGTTTAAAATGATGGGTGTCTGAGTCTCTTTTTACATCAACACTTTGCAATCTATTATCTATGTTGAGCTATGTAAACTTAAACTCGCTACCTATTTTTGAATCTCTGATTATTTCCTTCCTATCTGAAATCTCTTCCAGTTTTGCTATCTTCTTGTGCTGCTGCCTAAAATCTTAATTCAATGTATCATCTGTGGGTTTCCATACCTCCCCAAACCTGATCTCAGCAATTTCCCAAATCTTCCCGAATGCTCACCGCTTTTGTAGCTGTCTCTTCATAGTGGCCACTTTCTATGACTTTCCACTTTTAAATGTTGATACCACTTATCAAAAATTAATTCCATATCTACACTGCTTTTTGCCACTTCCCCTGATATATTAGTTTAATATGAACTGTCTGGGTGCTCAGATTTATTTGATTGAAGAATTTTAATTGGCAGTCATTTTGAAGAATACACAAACAAATTCGTTATAAATCAGAGTAATGATGATCAGTTACTGAGCTCGGTGTTTTTCTTTGCATTTAAATATGGCATAAATATATAGACTGATACACTTTAGCTAATTGGTGTTTGTTTCATATGGCCTTATTTGCCCGTGCCTACTGTCTGCCTTTGTAATCAAATGCTTTCTGCTACATTTTCTAACATTTGATCTGACCCATTGTCCCATTTAGGGCAGCACAGAAGTGTGCACATTATTTTCTATGACTGAATGGGTTCCCTCTGTGTGCACTGGTTTTCTGTACATCCCAAGGAGATGAGGGTTTGTGGATTAGCCACTGCAAATTACCTTTTTATTTCACTGGTAGAATTTGGGGGGGAGGTGGGAATTAATGATTGTGAGGAAGAATTAAAATGGGCTTATTATTGGTGTTTGAAGGTTGGCAAGTGGGTCAAAAGACTTACTTCCGTATTGTATGATCCGACTTCACAATTTTGGCTTCACTTATTACTTGTAGTTTCCATGAGATGAGATTCTAATACCAGCTAACACCTTCCTAAGCCGTGATGTCAGTTGAGTTATTTCACTGATATGCCATTGTTAATAGATGTTTGAAGGATCCATCCTGAGTGGTTGATGGTTCTTTACTGACCGTACATCTTTTGACAGTCTGTATGTGGTCGTGTTTTTTTTTTACCTTGGGTGGTATCCTATCCGAGCCTGGTGGTAGAATTACAGGTGTGGTGCAGGAAGCCCACATGCATTCTGGAGATGAATATCACTTTCTATTTTTTTTTATATAAATTTTTTAAATTGAATTTTCAAATAGTTACAGAAGGAGAAAAAAATTATCAACCCTTCCCCCCCCCCCTCCCCTTAACACCTCCCCCCTAACATATCCCTGTAGAAAGAGAAAAAAGAAAGAAAGAGTGCCTGGATATCAGAAGATCCCCACATGCTCCACGAAGTTCATAATAGCTTTAGTATATGTATTTATTTATTTCCCCAAATAACCAATAATTTTATCTTCGGAGCACCTATATATTTAATCCTATCTTTTGTAAATAAAGACGCCAAATTTTCAGAAATATTTCATATTTATCTCTTAAATTATAAGTAATTTTTTCAAGTGGAATGCAGCTAAAAATTTCTTTCTTCCAATGATCTATACTGAAGTATGAATCCGATTTCCAAGTAACTGCAATAGCCTTTTTGGCTACTGCCAATGCAATTTTTATGAATTCTTTCTGATATTTATTCAGTTTGGATTTCAGTTTTATCCCTTCAATATCGCCTAGTAAAAGTAATGTTGGATTATGTGGAAGTTGTGTTCCAATAATTTGTTCCAATAAAACTCTTAAATTTGTCCAAAAAGGTTGAATTTTAAAACAAGACCAAGAAGAGTGTAAACAAGTACCAATTGCTTGATTACATCGGAAACATTGATCAGATAAATTTGGGTTTAATTTATTTAATTTTTGTGGTTTAATATATGGTTTAATATGTGGTTTAATATATTTTATTTTTAATGATGTAAAAAAATTATATTGCACTAATCTTAACCGGACATTTGTTGTATTTGTCATACTGTCAGGACATAGTCTTGACCAACTTGTTTTTTCAATTTTAATATTCAAATCACTTTCCCATTTTTGTCTTGACTTATGAATTCTTTGTTTAATTGCCTGTTTTTGAATCAAACTATACATACAAGAAATAAATTTTTAAATTTTTCCTTTTTGAATGAAAGTTTCTATTTCATTAGGTTTCGGCAATAACATTGTTTGATCCAATTTATCTCTTAAATAAGCCCTTAATTGGAAATAACAAAGAGTGTTGTTTGATATTTTGTATTTATTCCTTAATTGATCAAATGACATTAATATACCTCCTTCAAAACAATCTGCTATATATCTAATCCCTTTTTGAAACCAATTATATAAAAGTTGGTTACCATTGTAAAAGGAATAAGTTTATTTTGAATTAAAGGTCTCTTTGCTAATAAAGATTTCTTTATCTCATCATCAACATTTATCTTGTCCCATAAATCAATCAAATGTTTTAATATAGGAGATTCTTTCTTTTCCCATATCCATTTAGATTCCCACTTATATATAAAATCTTCTGGTATATTTTCTCCTATTTTATCTAATTCTATTCTAATCCATGCTGGTTTATCTTCATCAAAAAAAGATGCAATAAATCTAAGTTGATTTGCTTTATAATAATTCTTAAAATTCTTAAAATGGAAGTTGTAACCCTCTTAGGTCAAATTTCCATGTCAGTTTTTCCAACGATATTCTTGACATCTTGCCTTTCCAAAGGAACTTCCTCACACATTTATTTAACTCTTGAAAAAACTTCTGCAGTAATTGTATTGGTAGTGTTTGGAATAAATATTGTAATCTAGGGAATATATTCATTTTTACAGCATTTACTGTGCCTACTAATGTTAGTGGTAATGTAATCCATTTATCAAGATGATCTTGAATTTTTTTCAATAATGGTAAATAATTTAATTTATATAAATTCTTTATATCATTATCAACTCTTATACCTAAATATGTTATACCATTTATCGGCCATCTAAATTGAGTTATTAGTCGACATTGACTATAATCTCCTTTAGTAAGGGGTAGAATTTCACTTTTATCCCAATTTATTTTGTAGCCTGATATTTTCCCATATTCTTCCAGTCTAGAAGATAATTTACACAGCGATACAATGGGTTTGTTAAATATAGCAAAACATCGTCAGCAAATAAATTAATCTTGTATTCCTCCTGGTTAACTCTGAAACCCATAATATCTGGGTCCGTTCTAATTAATTCAGCTAATGGTTCTATCGCCAACACAAATAAAGCAGGTGATAATGGACAACCTTGTCTAGTTGACTTTGTTAACTGAAATTATGTTGAAATTTGACCATTTGTCACTACTTTAGCTTTGGGATTAGTATTTAAGGTTTTGATCCATTTTATAAAAGATACTCCTAATCCATATTTTTCCAATACCTTAAATAAAAAATCCCATTCCAATCTATCAAATGCTTTTTCTGCATCTAAGGCAACTGCCACACTCATTTCCTCCCTCTTTTGTGCCAAATGAATTATGCTAAGTAACTGAGTTACATTATCTGCCGATTGTCTATTTTTGATAAATCCTGTTTGATCCATATGTATTAATTTTGGTAAGTATTTAGATAATCTATTAGTTAAAATTTTTGCTATTATTTTATAGTCGGTATTCAACAAAGAAATAGGTCTATATGATGTTGGCTTTAAAAGGTCTCTATCTTTTTTTGGCAATACTATTAAAATTGCTGTCAGAAAAGATTCTGGAAGTTTATGCATTCTTTCCGCTTGGTATATTAACTCCATAAAAGGAGGAATTAGTAAATCTTTAAACTTTTTGTAAAATTTGGGCGGAAAACCATCCTCTCCTGGGGATTTATTACTCTGAAGTGATCCTAAAGCTTCTTTGACCTCTTTAAATGTAAAAGGCATATCTAATCCCTTCTGTTCTTCCGAATTCAAGTTTGGAAGAGTTATTTGTGATAAAAACCTTTCTATCTTGACATTATCATTTTGTGATTCTGATTGATACAATTCAGAATAAAAATACTTAAGTTTCATTAATTTCTAAAGGTTTATAAGTAATTTTATTTATACTTGTTCTAATTGCATTTATCGTTTTGGAAATCTGGTCTGTTTTTAACTGCCAAGCAAGAATCTTGTGTGATCTTTCACCTAGTTCGTAATATCTCTGTTTAGTTCTCATAATTGCTTTTTCTGTTCGGTATGTCTGAAGTGTATTATATTGTAACTTCTTGTTAACAAGTTATCTTTGTTTTTCTTCTGTCATATATCTTTGAGATTCTTTTTCTAATTTTGTAATCTCTTTTCCCAATTAATCTATTTCTACCATATATTCCTTAATTTTAGAAGTATAACTTATTATCTGGCCTCTCAAATATGCCTTCATTGCTTCTCATACTATAAATTTATCATCAACTGAATGTAAATTTGTATCTAAAAAAAACTGAATCTGCTTTTTCATGAAATCACAAAAATCTTGACGTTTTAATAATATTGAATTAAATCTCCATCTGTAAATTGATTCCTCTTTATCCATCATTGTTGTCAAGGGGGAATGATCTGACAATATTCTTGCTTTATATTCCATATTTTTCGCTCTGTCTTGAATATTTGTTGATAATAGGAAAAAATCTATCCTTGAATAAGTTTTATGTCTATTTGAATAAAATGAGTAATCTCTTTCTTTTGGATTAATTCTTCTCCATATATCAATCAAATTTAAGTCTTTCATCAATGATAAAGTTAATTTTGCTACTTTTGATTTTGTAAGTACCTTTGATCTATCTAAAACTGGGTCTAGACAAAAATTAAAATCTCCACCTATTAATATTTTGTCATGTGCGTCAGCCAAATTCAAAAAGACCTCTTGTATAAATTTTAAGTCATTTTCATTTGGTGCATAAATATTCATAAGAGTCCATAGTTCTGAAAAAATTTGGCAATGTATAATTACATATCTCCCCTCACCTTTGAATTAAATGAAGCTGCAATAACATTTCCGATCCAATCTCTCTTTAATTTCTGATGTTCTATCTCTGTTAAGTGTGTTTCTTGTAAAAAAAAAAGCTATATCTATTTTCATTTTCTTAATGTATGTTAAAATTCTTTTCCTTTTCACCGGTCCATTAAGCCCATTAACATTAAAACTTTAAAAAAATTCAGTAAATTAATCATTATTTTTAACAGGGTTATTCCAGTCTATAGTAATACCTAACTTTTCAACTTTCGTAGTACCTTGGGGAATCTTTAAAATTCTCCGTGTTGCTATGTGGCTTCCCCCCCCCCCCCCCCCCCCCGATTGTCCAGGCAAAGAAAGAAAGATTAAAGAAAAATAGATTATAATGAAAAAAAAATATCCCCCTACTAATGTTGTGAATAAAAAAAAAACACAACATTACCCCCCTCCGTTGTACGGGATTACACACGTGAATCCTGTAGCAATCGATCCGAAGTTCCCCCAGCTCCCCTGTAACATAAAAAAGTATATATAAGAGAAGAAAAAATGATAACACTACTCTCGATTAATATTTCTCAAATTTTTACCTTTCTCCCCCTGTATCATATAATTAAGAATATATTTAAATATTCTTCTGTCCTTAAACATCCATCAACTCCATTCACTGTCCCTGTCTTCATCTCTAATCCATTTCACTTTAAAATTTTTGGCTGTGATTAGCGAATATTTGGGAGTTCTTGTGCAAATTCTTCCACATCCTGATAATCAGTAAAAAATCTTCTTTTTCCGTCATCCAAAAAAATTATCAGGGTTGCCGGGTGGCGCAGTATAAATTTATAACCCTTTTCCCATAAAACTTTTTTCGCTGGGTTAAATTCCTTCTTTCTCTTCAAAAGGTCATAACTTATATCAGGATAGAAAAGAACTGTTTTCCAAATGACCCGTTTCTCTTTCTGGCACGTTGGGCAGCCGCCTTCAGGATCTTTTCTTTATCTTGATATCTTAAGCATTTTATCAAGATTGATATTGGGTTTTGATCAACTTGAGGTCTTGATCTTAAGGCTCTGTGAGCCCTTTCAATTTCAATTAACTGGGTTCCTTCTTCCATTTCCAAAATTTCTGGAATCCATTTTTGAAAAAAAATTATTGGATCCTCTCCCTCTATACCTTTAAGTCCAACAATCTTATTTCATCTGCTAAAATTTTCAAGTACATCCACTTTTTCCAACAACCGTTTTCTTTCTGATATCCAGGCAGAAATATTATCTTCCATTTTGTTCACTCTATCAATGGTGTCTTCCGTTGTTTCTTCCGTTTTTAATTTTCTTGTCCATTTTGTCCTGTCTTCATCATTTTATCAAACATAATCTTCAAATTTTTAATATCTTTTTTATTACTTTTAATGCTTTTAATTCATGCATTATTTGCACCAAAGATTTTTTTTATGTCTCCATTATCACCTCCAACCTCTTCCTGTTGCTCTTCTTTATTTGTCTCTTCATCTTTGTCTGATTTGTCCAGAGAATCTGATTCCACCTCATATTCGCTTTCACTTTCAGTTCCGTTCATAGCTGGGATTTGTAGTTTGTGTTGCTCGTGTTTGCGCATGCCCCTTCACGCATGCGCAATTCCTGTTGCTCTTTTTTTTGGAGACGGTTGATGTTGCCGCAGTTTCCTGTTCTGTATCGCCGGAGGTAAAATGCACTTGAGCCCGAGGTTCTTTGATGGCGGCTGGCCTTGATTCTTTTCCAACTTGTGTTGTCTTCAAAGTAGTAGTTTTCTTCTGCTTCTGTTTAGGAGACATATCTTAAGATAATCCTGAGTAGTTTATAAGTAATTAAAAAATTTTTTTTACTAACTTTTCTTCACTTAAACATTATTTTACTGGTTTTTTACGGGAGAGCTGGATTTCCACGTCTCGATCCTACGTCATCACGTGACGTCCCCCGAATATCACTTTCTAGTGCCCAATCTGTTGCCCTCTAGGCTATGAAACATCTGGTGTGTTCATCCTTTAAGTTTCACTTGCATGTAGTGTGATGAGATGAATATCTGCTGATGTCATTTAACCTGGCAAGGCTAGGGACTGACTTTTGGTATGTCAATGCAAATCTTTGCTTAGATTATTGCAAGCTTTCATGATGGGGAGTGCTTATTTTTAATTTCTCCAGAGGTGAACCAGTGGCCTGGGGTTGGGGTAGGGTGGCTGCCCTGGAGTTGAGATTGGTCCAAAATTACGGTTCATATTTATAATTGCATTGTTCTGTCTTTGTGGGTCTGGTGAATCTGTCAATGATGCTGCTTTGCAGACTGATTGGGGAAAAAGGTGGAAGGTGTACACATTCTACACTAATCCATGCATCTGTGAAGAGAAAAACACTCATTGGTGATTATTAGAAAAATCTGTTTTCATTGAACTCTGGTCTCATTACTCTTCTGAGCTTTATCATGACATTAAAGTTAACTTGCGTTCACTGGAGTGCCTTGCTCTTGAGATGAACATAAATTTGGGCCCCTCACGAAGTATCTTAGTTGAAACCTAAGACTACAAGGTAATGCTGAGGAAGTACTACTGCCAGAGCTGCTCTTGATGAGATTATAAACCCAAGCTGCATTTCTGTTCAGCTGGTTGTGCAAGATAGCATGGTGCAAACCACCACCAGCTAGCACTGAGTGCCAGAAGTTAGTGGGTTAAAGAAGTCCGTTTTGGGTTTGCTGCTAGTGACTAGTGGAGTTCGGCAAGAGACTGCAACTATTCTCTTTATATATTAATGATCTGGATGAAGAAACTGATGGCTTTATGGCCAAGTTTACAGATGATCCTGAGCTAGATGGAGGAACAGGTAGTGCTGCAGAGGCAAAAGAATTGGACAGGAGTTGGGGGGGAGGGGAATGCAACATAGGGAAGTGTGAGGTATGTACTTTGGCAGGAACAATAAAGGTGTCGACCATTTTCTATATGGGGATAAAATTCAAACTTGGAGTTGCATAGGAGCTTGGGTGCCCTTATTCAGGATTCCTAAAGATTAACTTACAGGTTGAATCGTAATAACAAAGATAATTATAATACTAGCTTTCATTTTGAATGGTCTAGAATATAAAACCCAGGATATTCTGAGCAGTTTCTGGCCCCATTTCAAAGGAAGGATGTGTTTGCCTTGGAGTGGAAGTTTACAAGGATGAGCCCAGGAGTGAGGGGCTAAACATGAATATTTTGATATCTCTGGATGTGTACTTGAAATTCAGAAGGATGATGGATGAATCTCATAGGACAACATTAGATCCATTGTCAGCAAGACCAAGGAATTGACTGTGAACATTAGGACGGGGAAGTCAGGAGACCATGCACCAAGCCTGATTGAAGGTGTCAGCACTGAAAGATGTGAGCATCTTCAAGTTCCTGGGTGTCAACGTTTATGAAAAGTAGGTTCTATACGTAGATGTAATCACAAAGAAGGCACACCAGTTGTTCTACTTCATAATGCATCTGAGTGTCACCAAAGACACTAACAAATTTCTATTGCTGTATAGTGGAGAGGATTCTGACTGCTTGTGTCACTGTCTGGTATGGAGGCTTCAGTGCACAGGATTGCAAGTGGCAGCAGAGGGCTGTAAACTTGGCCAGGTCACATCAATCACTAAGGACCTCACCATCTGGGACATGCCCTCATCTCATCACTACCATCAGGGAGGAAGTACAGGAGCGTGAAAGACTTGCACACACTGATTCAGAAACAATTTCTTCTCTGCCATCAGATTTTTGAACAGTCTGAACCCTAACTCATCGTTCCTTTTTTGCACTTATAATTTCTATTTTTGAATGCACTTCTACTGTAAAACAACAAATTTCATATCAAGACCAGGATAGTAAGCCTGATATGGAAAGACCTGGATAGAGTGAATGCAGATAAGATGTCTCTATTAATAGGCAGTCTAAGATTTGAGGGCACTGTCTTAAAATAAAGGGGCATCCCTTTAAAATTGAAATGAGGAGTTTCATCAGCCAGAGTTGTGAATCTATGGAATTTGTTGCCACGGAAGGCTGAGGAAGCCAATTTATTCAATGCATTCAAGGCAGAGATAGGTTTGTAATTGGTAAGAAGATTAAGGGTTATGGGTTGAATGGGATTGAGAAAAACCAGCCAATATAAAAGCTGGAGCAGACTTGGAGGCGAATGGTCTAGTTCTGCTCCTGTATTTTATGGTCTTATAGCTGTAGTTCAAAAAGTTTGCCCATATAGCAATAGTACCTTCACCAAACTGCTTTAGTCTAAGAAAGATGGAAGGGTTTGTGCCCAGAACTCATGGGGACATGAGGAGTACTTTGTAAATACCCCATTCCTTTTGTTTGTCAATAACATTAAGTGAATACAATAAAATCATGATTGTTTTTACAGAACCATAATAACTGTTTGGATTATAGTTATTGTTGTGCTTCTTAAAAGGCAATGATTTTTTTCTAACTCTGTTTAGGCTGAGGCTTTATAAAACATTGGTTATACCATACGGTGTATTGTGAGCAGTTTTGGGGCCTTTATCTAAGAAAGTATGTGCTTGAATTGGAGAGGGTCCCAAGGAGGTTCACAGGAATGATCCCAGGAATGAAAGGGTTAATGTATGAGGAGCATTTGACGGCTCTGGGCCTGTACTTGCTGGAGTTTAGAAGAATGAGAGGGATTTTGTTGACACCTACCAAATATTGAAAGGCCTAGATAGAATGGACATGGAGATCCAAGCTGGAAATCCCAGCAACACACACAGAATGCTGGAGGAACTCAGCAGGTCAGGCAGTATCTATGGAAAAGAGTATAGTCGAAATTTTGGGCTGAGACCGTTCAGCAGGACTGGAGGGAAAAAAGCTGAGTAGATTTAAAATGTGAGTGAAGGGGAGGGAGAAGCACAAGGTGTTGGGTGAAACCAGGAGGGGGAGGAATGAAGTAAAGCTGGGAAGTTGATCAGTGAAAGAAATACAGGGCTGGAGAAGGGGAGGTCTGACAGAAAAGAACAGAAGGCCGTGGAAGAAAGAAAAGGGGAAAGAATAACCAAAGGAAGGGGATGGGGAAATGGCAGGGGGTAAGGAGGTTCAGAATGGGAAGTTGTATTGTTCAGCATCTATGCTCAAGTCGCCAGAAAAAAACAGGATTTCCCAGTGGCCACATATTATTCCACTTCACATTCCACATATATGTCTTTCCATGGCCTCCTCCACTGTCGTGATGAGGCCACACTTAGATTGGCGAAACAACACCTTGTATTCCATCAGACTTCCGGTAATGCAACCCCCCTACCCCCACCATCACCATCACCATTCCCCACACCTTTTTCCCTCTCTCTCAACTTATCTCCTTGCCTGCCCATCCCCTCATTTTGGTGCTCCTCTCCCCTTTGCTTTCTTCTATGGCCTTCTGGCCTCTTCTATCAGACTTCCTTCTCCAGCCCTCTATCTCTTTCACCGATCAATTTCCCAGCTCTTTACTTCATCCCTTTCCACGCACGTTTTAAATCTGCTCCGCAGCTTTTTCTCTCCAGTCCTGATGAAGGATTTTGACCTGAAATGTCGCCTGTACTCTTTTCTATAGATGCTGCCTGGCCTGCTGAGTTCCTCCAGCATTTTGTCTGTGTTGTGTTGATAGGTTCTTGAGTGATAAGAGCGTCAGAGATTACGGGGGACAAGGGGGAGAGTCAGGAGAATGGGATTGAGAGGGATAATAAATCGCCCATGATGGAATGGTGGAACAGACTCGAAATGAATAGCTGAATTCTCCTATGTCTTATGGTCTTAGCTGCAGTCTTGTATGTCTGGATGGTGCGTTAAAGTAAATCCAGAATTTATGAATACAGATCTCTAATTGACAATTGGAGCAAGTGTCCTGTAAGAACCAAACCTTTCTCTATAGTTATATTTGCAATGGTTCCAAATGTTTCATAGTAAAATACTGTGTTTGAGTTTTATGCAGCTAAGTTTTAGTGTGCAATTTGTGAATGCTTTAACCTGTGCTTCTGAATTTTTTAATAGTGTGAAATTAAAGTGGCGCAGCCCAAGGAAATCTACAGACAACAACAGCAACGAGGAGGCAGAGGTGGAGGTGGGTTTGGTGGAAGAGGTCGTGGTAGAGGGGGTAAGTTAATTTCCTGACGAGTGGGTTTTGATCGTGAAATTATTTCTTTACTGGAACGGTAAAGAAATGCATCGCTAGGTAATTATCTGGCTAACCCCACCCCACTTGTTCCATGGGAGATTGTGTGCTTTTATTATTAGTTGGGAAAGGCTTTGAATTGTATGTTTTGAGGGAGAATAGTTTTAGATATTTGAGTAAATGTGTGTTGATTTGATTTGTTTCAGTAGCATAGTAACAAATTTGCAGTTAGTGAAACAGTCTATCAAAAGATGTTGTCCACATATCAAATCTTGTTTTCAGATCTTATGTTTACAAGGAGCAAGCTAAATTAACATTTGATATTAGGATTATCCTTTCCTTATGGTAATGGAGAAAGTTTGGATTGCCACTTGGAGGATGATGCTGATAGCAGTTGCCTTGTCTGTTCATTTGACTTATAGTGATGATACTTTCATATAATCCAAGGCTGCATCTAGTTTTTCTCTTTTTACGCTTTAGTTGGTGGACAGTGGTGTACTTAAAATGTAATAGTGGCATTCTTGAAGCTGTGGAGTTACTTTTGAATAAGAAAATTATTTTAGAAGTTAGTGTTCTTGATATATTTCTAATTAAAGCAAACATTCTCCACAGTTCCAATGTCAAGTTATACATTGTCATTTTAAACTTTAGGTACAGAGATTGTTCGAATTTTCCAAAATTGGTGCTCCACATGTGTTTGTTATTAAGGGAATTAGCTGTTTGTCATTAAGGGACATGCCTTCAAATGTAGATATCCTGATTGATAAGCGATGCTCCTCTGAGAACAATATGGTTTTAACTGGCGTATTGACACTGTTGTTGGAGTCCTTGTTTGAGTTTTCTATTTCCTTTTGGTAGCAGAGATCTTCTCTGGGGGCTTGCTAGGTTTTGGCAGAGCACATGATCAATATTTTGGCTTTTCTGAGAACTTTAAATTTCCTCTGAATATTTTGGATTATCTTGTTTTTTAGAAGAAACTGCGAAGTTGTTTTTTTGCTATCTTTTAGGACAAAATCAGAACTGGAACCAGGGATACAACAGCTACTGGAATCAAGGTTATAGTAGTTACAACAATGGCTATAGCAATCCAGGTTACAATGGATATGGAGGTTATGATTACTCTGGGTATAACTACAACAACTACGGATATGCTCCAGCATATGATACCTACAATAGTAAGTTACAGCATTTGGCTAATTGGCTGGTAATAGACTCTTGTGAAGTGGCACAATTTTGGAGAAATGTTAATAAACTGACAGAAGACTTCTATATATTTATTTGCTGGAAGTATTGACCAAAAAAAAATCAAACCTTAGTGAAACTTCAGTGAGAGGGATATTAAGGCTTTATAAGCCATGTGGTGTTTCTTGAGTTTCCATTGGTGCTGTTGGCTACCATTTTAGCCTTGCTTAACCAAGTGTATTATTACTTATGACACCACAATGGTGTCTTTCAAAGTACTTCATCTGTAGATAGATCTGAATTGGTCAGTAAACTTTTCTCACTAAATTTCTATAAAGAATTCTATAAGGTAGTGAAATTAGCTTGTTTTAAGTTTGGAGGCTTTTTGTTGTTACCCTTGATAAGGGGAGTATTTAGTTAGCTTTTGTCCAGGTAACACAACATTCCATCTTGGAGAGGAGAGAAAACTAACATTGCTCATATCTCCTCTTAGCAAATGTGCCTCCTGATGGTCAATCAAGGAACGGCATTGATGGTCGTGGAGAAGTCTGCGGCCTGGACTGCCTCACCCTCTCTGCTGAAGGAGGCCAGGTGGGTGAAAGAAGAGAATAGGATAAACCATAAATCAAAATGAGCTTTAGCCCATTTTCTGCAACCAGCAGAGAAACAGAGTTGGAACTGGAATTATTTTTTTTTTGTCCAGGTTTTACTGAGTTAGGTCAAAGATGTTACTGCAAGTTTGATAATGGCCACTTTGGTATGTTTTTAAAATTGTGTAAATGTGGATATACAGCTTGCATGTTAAACTTGTGAAATTCAATTGCTTTGACAGGTCAGCAGAGCAGCTACGGAAAGGCATCTAGAGGAGCAGGCAGTCACCAGAATAACTACCAACCATACTAAAGAAAAAATTATCTAGTTATTTCATTGCAGGTATGTGTTTGTATCTTATTGCAGCTAATGGAAAGAGCACAAATAAAATTCCAGTGTACATTTTTAATAATGTAAAGTGTCAGGCTTTATTTAAATTTCGCTTTAAGCATTGAACATCAGGTACCTTAGTTTTCACTTCAAGTGATTTGTGGCTTTTGTAACAGGAGGTGTTAAGGTCTGAGAGATTAACACTTTTTTTAAACAAATTTGTAAATTTAACAGGTAAAGTACTGCTAATGGGTACAAATAAAGGACCCAGCAAGACAAAAGAAAAAGTTGCCTTCTAACTCTGACATTATACCTTGTTTGTACCCGCCAGCGGGAACTTCATTGCAGGACACGTGTCACCCTGACCACACGATTCTCTTGGGGCCGCGCATTGCGGACAGAACGTGAGGTGTGCTCGTGAAAATGCTGCCCTGTGGTATGGTCTCTTCCAACATGTATCAACGTTAAAGATAAACTGGAAAACTTCAGACTTTGTCTTCAGTCTTCTTTGTGTATATATCATATATAACATTGGATAAACATTTCTTACAGGCATTTGTTTTTTAATGGATAATGACTTACTGCATAATTAATTCAGTATTCTTTATTTGGTAACATCTTGTATTTCAGTTATGGATCTTCAGTGTGGTAATTTTATTTAAAAATATATTCAATGCTTTTTTTTTGTTTTGTTTTGTTTCTTCATAGCTCTGTGATACAAATAACCAAACAACATCAAGCAAGCTGTAATATATTTTGGTTTGTCTGGGTTAAATGTGTCAGACTTGATAATTCAGGTCTGATGTCTCTTGATCTGCTGCAGTAAAATGCTTTCCTGTGCAGCACCATGAAGTATTGCCAAGTGTGTGTTATAGTATGTGAAACTGTGCAAACTACTTTCTTATTCTAAAACATTTGTACTTTCTCTTAGGTGGAGAATTGGAAGTATAAACATCAGTATAACAGAAGATAATGTCAAGAGAAAATGTTAAACCTGAGAGCATCAGTGTTTTCCTTTGGGACTTTTGTACCACATGAAATCTGAAGTTGACATATTTTGTGCCCCAAATGTATATAGCATCTAAACGTTTTTAAGTCATATAGTTACTTTGCTTTGTACGACTTGAGAACTGCATTCCTTAACATCTGTGTATTGTGATAGTATATAATGTTGCTACTAACTGGTGTGATGGAACACATGTTTGTTGCTGTACCCTGTTGTATCTGCTGAATGGCATCTGTTGCTGAAATAAATGAGTGTGAATGCTCAAATGTCAAGTGGTTTATTGGGTTGAGAAAAATTGGCTTTTTGATTTGATTATGCAAAGGTGCCCTTTAGTTACAGATACAGTAGACTATTCATTCCTGAGCGCTAAGAGTTGTATTTAGGCTGATGTCTGAGAGGAAACAGGTTTTCCTGTTTACATTGATGCTACTAATATGTTATCTAAATTTATATTGTGCACTAGATCTGCAAATGAATTAGTTCTTGCTGCTTTCTTCCATTTCCAACTGCACCCTCCCAAAGTGATTTTTTTGTTAAACAATTTAAAACTTTTGCCCTTCCTGGTGTCAAGTTTCTTGAATAACTCTTCATCTGTACGTTGACTTCAATTATAACTTCTTTTGTGTGTTGTATTGCCAATTTCATCTCCACATCTTGGAGATATTATCTTAGTGTTCAGTTTCATTAAACTTCAATGATATATATTTATTGACGAGGAAGTCATAATTAATTTACAATGGTTTTGCATTCTGTTAAAGTAACTTTACATAGGCTTGAATTTTACCTAGTGAGTAATCTGGATTTCTGAAAGGGAGACAAAGCATAATGAAGATTTAAACAAATAGGCTTTTGCAGAGCTCATCCTCATGAGTAATACTTTGGGATAGTTTGTAATTAGTAAGAAGTATTTCAGTAAGGCCCCCATAAAGGTGGCTTTGCTACCATTTATTTATTTTAAAAAGGTTTGAGCAGAAGGTATGTATGTAATGCCTTCAGTTGGAGAAAATGCTTGAAGCTAAAATTAAGGAAGAAATTAGACATCTGGATAGGAGTAGTTCCATCAGGTAAATGCAGCCTGGATTGAGGAAGGGCAGGTCCTGTTTAACAAACTTTATTGGAGTTCTTTGAGGATGTAACAAAAACAGTGGATACAGGGAGCTTGTCCAGAATTGAAGGATGCATAGAATTGGGTAATGTATTGGCATGGATAGAGGGTTGGTTAGCCAATTGTTAAGGTAGAAATGGTATAAATCAGTGTTTCTCTGGTTGGCAGTCAGTGGTAAGCAGGGTGCCCTGCGCGTCAGAACTGCACACACAACTGTTGATGACATACATTTTCAATTTAGATAAGCGGACTGATGGTAAAGCATCCAAGTTTGCTAATGACACTAAAATGGGTGGAAAAGCAAACGCACAAAGGCACGGAAGAGGGAGGGGAAAGATTTAGCATGGAGATGAGTGGGAAGCAATCCTGTGGAATTCTCTACCCCGAGAAGCAGTAGAGACTACATTGTTAAATACATTTAAGAGTTTTGCATAGTTGGGGAATTGAGGGCTGAGGGGAAATGGCAGGTAGGTGGAACTGAGTCCATGGGCAGATCAGGCATGGCCTTCAGTAGTGGAGCAGGCTTGATGGGCCAATTGGACTACTACTGCTCCTGATTCTTGTGTTCTTAAGATCAATATAAAAAAGAGTTATCTAAGGGGACTAAATATCTCATTCCAGGCTTTCAGATGTAAAACTAGGTGGGACTGAGTAGGGAGGAGGATATAAAAGAGCTTCAAGAAAATATAGACCAGGATAAGTTTAGACAAGAACACAATAGATGAAATGTAGAAAAATACAAAATTACCATTTGCAAGAAACTGTTAGTGAACCCTTTGCAATTATCTGCATTAATTACTCAAAATATGGTCTGATCTTCATCTAAGTTGCAATAATAGACAATCTGTCTAAACTAGTGACACACAAGCAATTGCACTTCTCTTGTTTTTATTGAATACATTGTTTAATCATTCACAGTCCAGGCTGAAGAAAGTGTGTAAACCCTTTTATTTAATAACTGGTGGAACTTCCTTTAGCAGCAATAATCTCCACCAAATGTTTCCTGTAGCTGATGATCAGACTTACACAGTGGTGAGGGAAGAATTTTAAACAATTCTTCCATGCAAACCTATTTCAGTTCATTAATATCTCTGGGATACCTTGCATGAACAGCCCTCTTCAAGTCATGCCACACCATCACGCTTGGCCATTCTAAAACACAAATTTTCTTTTTAGCACATTCTGTTGTTGATTTACTCGTTTCAGATCATTGTTGCATCATCTAACTTCTATTAAGATTCAGGTGACAGACTGCTACTCTGGCATTCTGTAAAATGACTTGATACAATTTTGAATTCATTGTTCCCTTAACAATTGCAAACTTCCAAAGCCTTGAGGCAGCCAAGCAGCCCCAAACCATGAAGCTCCTTCCACCATGCTTCACAGTTGGGGTGAGGTTTTGGTGTTGGTATGCAGTGCCCTCCACCAAACAGCAATGTACATTTCTGCCAAAAAGTTCAACTTTAGTCTCACTTCTGTCCACAGAAGCATTGCAAAACATCCGTGTGTTTTTTTTTTTGTGAATTTGAGACATGCGGCATGTTTGTTGTATTTTTTTTTGGGGGGGAGAGAGCATTGTTCTTCTGTGGTACCTTTCTATGAACAGGGACGTTAGCAAGTTCTAGAGATTTCTGCAGATCTTTTGCTGTTACCCTTGGGTTCTTTTTCACCTCCTTCAGCATTGCAGATTGTGCTCTTGGGGTGATCTTTGCATTACGCTTACTCCTAGGGAGAGTAGCAACAGTACTAAATTTCCTCCATTTGTAGACAATTTCTCTTACTGTGGACTGATGAACACTCAGGTCTTTAGAAAAGCTTTTGTAGCCTTTTCCAGCTTCATGCATCTCTACTATTCTATTAAGGTCCTCCTGAAAGTTGTTCTGATACACACACACAGCACCTCTACAACCCACACCTCCAATCTCATTGATTGCAACACCTGACTCAAATAGCTTTTGTAGAAGGCATTACCCCAGAGATTCACATTAAATAGTGTACTCAGTATTGATGAGAAGTATAATTCTTTGTGTTATTAATTTAGGCAGATTGTGTTTGTCTATTATTTTGACTTAGATGAATTAAGATCAGACCACATTTTATGCAGAAAACCAGGTAACTGCAAAGGGTTCACAAACTTATTCTTGCAACTATAGGTGCACAGCAATTTTCTGAATAGTGAAAAATTGTGTAATGTTCAAAGAAACCCAGTGTGTTCTTTGGATTATGTCCATTAAGAAGGCATATTGCTTTAGTTGGTGCTCTGATTATGGGAATAAGGATGACTTCAATTATACAAGACCTCAAATGGTAACTGGAATATTGTGTCTGACACTGCTCTCCTAAATTTAAAATATTAAAATACTATTGAAATACAAAATCTAGCTGTTGATTTTAATGCTATATGGGATCATGTTAAAGAAATAGTAGAAGGTTAATGCTTCACTGAATTGCAGTAAAACCTGTCCTGGGATCATCAGAAACTCTGTGAAAGTTCAATGGAAATGTAAATTAGTGGGTGCATAGCTGGAATCTTATAAACCTGCACTTCTATGCTGCTGTACTGAAGAGTAGGTGCTTAATTCTGTCCAATAGTGGCTACAGGAAATAAGTACAGCAGTGAGTAGTAAAAAGGGCAAAAAGTGTTTTTTTTTGGTTTAAAAGTTAATTTTTAAACAATTAAGATTTGAACAAATAAAATTAATGATTTGCACAGTAGCAGATTGATAACTACTGTTTTAACAAAGTGCATTTAATTTCACCTGTGAAATAGGTGAAGCCTTGTTTCAATGGTAAAGTAGGCATAAAGTTTTTATGTATAGAATATAATGGATCATCTGGATTTTGATATTTTAACTGCATCTTAAGTTGCATTGATTTTAACCAATGCTAGATCTGATACACTTTCTCACTGAATCTATCAAACCCTGCTGGAACGGGACTGTTAACAGGATACATGGGAATTTGAACAATCTTTTATGTCCACACTAGAACCAAGGAGAGTATAATTATTCAAACTAATTCGTAGGCAATGCTTGTGTAGGTGCATCTTTATAGACCAAGTTTCAAATCAACTCGTTGACAGCATGCCGTAAAAGTATACAAATGTCCTGTCAGCCTGCCTCTGCTATATAATACGTATATAGTGTATCTGGTTGGGCTTTGAAAACTTGTGCCAACCAACTGGTGGGAATGTTCAGGGGCATCTTCAGTCTCTCACTCTTCAGTCAGAAGTTCCCACCTGCTTCAAAAGGGTGACAATCATACTAGAGCCCAAGAGGAGCAGGGTGAGCTGCCTCTAAAACAAACCCCCAGTGGCACTCTCATCTACTGTGATGAGTGCTTTGAGAAGTTGGTCATGGCTAGAATCATCTGTCTAAGCAAGGGCCTGGACACTCTGCAATTTGCTTATCACCACAATAGGTCTACAGTGGATGCAATCTCGCTGGCTCTCTACTCTGTCTTGGATCACTTGGACAATAGTAACTATGTCAGGCTGCTGTTTATTGATTACAGCTCAGTGTTTAACACAATCATACCCTCAATTCTAATCAACAAACTCCATAAACTGAGCCTCTGTACCTGCCTCTGTAATTGGATCTTAGAATTCCTCACCAAGAAACCACAGTCTGTGCAGATTGGAAATCACAATCAACACTGGTGTATCTCAAGGATGCATGCTTAGCCCACTGCTGTACACTCTCTGTACACCCACGATGGTGTGGCTAGACGCCATCTGAATTTGCCAATGACACATCTGTTGGCTGAATTTCAAATAGTGACAAAGAGGCATACAGGAGTGAGTTACATCACCTGGTTGAGTGGTGTGGCAGTAAGCCCAAGAAATTGTGGATTTCAAAAAGGGTAAGTTGAGGGAATGCATACCAGTACTCAGCGAGTGATCAGCAGTGGAAAGGGTAAGCAGTTTCAAGATCCTGGGTGTCAAAATCTGAAGATTTATCCTGAGCCCAACATATTGATGCAGTTACAAAGAAGGCATGACAGTGGCTATAC
Source organism: Hemitrygon akajei (assembly GCF_048418815.1). Classification (NCBI taxonomy): domain Eukaryota; kingdom Metazoa; phylum Chordata; class Chondrichthyes; order Myliobatiformes; family Dasyatidae; genus Hemitrygon; species Hemitrygon akajei. The sequence goes on along the minus strand of NC_133136.1, from coordinate 87,685,903 downwards.
TTCAATATGAGTTCGAGGAGACTTCGTATTGTCATCAAAGACACAAGTAACTACAGGGGGTCCTTTTGCAAGTACAAAGCTTGTATGTGCCTGTTAGAATAAAGGGCAAGGATAACCGGTTTAGGGAACTTTGGTTTTTGAGCGATATTGAAAGAAAAGGAGGTGCATATGAAGTATAGGCAGGTAGAAACAAATGAGGGACTTGAGGAATGCAAAAGATCGGGAAGGTTAAAAGGCATGATGTTGCTCTAGCAGGCAAGGGATTCTACAAATATGTAAGAGCAAAAGGATTGCAAGGGACAAAATTGGTCCTCTGGAAAATCAGAATGGTAATCTGTGTGTGGAGACAAAAGAGAAGGGGGAAGATCTTAAATGGATTTTTTGCATCTGTATTTAGTTGGGAAATGGACAGAGTCTAGAAATGAGGCAAAGCAGCAGTGAGGTCATGGACTCTATACAGATTACAGAAGAGGTGTTTGCTGTCTTCAGGCAAATTAGGTTGGACAATTTCCACAGGGCCTTATAAGGTTATCCCTCGGACTCTGGGGGAGGCAAGTAAATAAATTTCAGGGGTCCCGGCAGAGATATTTAAATCATCCTTAGTGACAAGTGAGGTATTGGAGGATAAGTAATGTTCTTCCGCTGTTCAAGAAAGGCTCAATGCCCCACTCTGGTCTTTTCTCATATTTTACCTCTTCTCACATACTGATCAGCTCCTGGGTCTCCCCCCCCGCTTCCCTTTCTCCTATGGTCCACTCTCCTTCCTTCTCTAGCCCTTGACCTTTCCCACCCACTTGGCTTCACCTATCACCTTCCTGCTAGCCCCTCTTTCCCCACATCCCTAAATTTTTATTCTGGAGTCTTCTCCCATCCATTTTAGGCCCGAAGAAGGGTCACTGACCAAAACATAGACTGTTCATCATTACCATAGATGCTACCTGACCTGCTGAGTTCTTCCAGCATTTTGTGTGTGTTGCTTTGGATTTCCAGCATCTGCAGACTTACTTGTGTTTTTTGATATTTATGTATTTATACATGTTTTATTCCTTAGTACTTTATCCTCTAAGTTTATTTTTATATCACTATTTATTCTTATAATTGTTGATTGTTGTTGCTTTTTGTTGTATGTTGTGCCAACACACCAAAGCAAATTCCCAATACATGTAAAGGTATATGGTGAATAAAGTTGATCCTTGATCAGGTGTATCAAATTTATGCCAGCTCTTAAAACAATCCCATTTACATTGCCTGGGTTGCTGGAGATGAGGAACTACCTGCAATATCACTGTGACAGGAAAGTTCAAAGTAAATGTTGTTATTATCAAAGTACATGTATGTCGCCATAAACAACCTTGAGGTTCATCTTCAACAAATCTATAGAATAGTAACTAACAGGATCAATGAAAGACTGTCCAATTAGGGTGTTCAACCAGAGTGCAGAAGATAACAGACTGCAAAAGCAAATAATAAATAACATGAACATGAGATGAAGAGTCCTTGAAGGTGAGTCCATTGGTCATGGGAACACTTCAATGATGAGGAAGATGAAATTGAGTGGTTATCCCCTTTCTTTCAAGAGCCTGACGGTTGAGGGGCAGTAACAGTTTTAGAACCTGGTGGTGCAAGTCCTGAGGCTCTTTTACCTTCTACCTGATGGCAGCAGCGAGAAGAAAGCACGACCTGTGTGGTGGGATTCCTGATGATGGATATTGTTTACCTATGACAGAGTTTCATGTAGATGTCCTCAAGGGTTGGGAGGGCTTTACCCATGATGTACTGGGCCAAAGTTCAAGGGCATTGATGTTTTCATTTCAGGCTGTGATGCAGCCAATCAATATACTCTCCACTACACATCTATAGAAGTTTGTCAAACTTTTGGATGTCATTTGAATCCTTGTAAACTCTGGGCCCAGGACAGGTCCTCTGAAATAGTAGCACCTGGGAAATTAAAGTTACTAGCCCTCTCTACCTCTGATCCGTCAATGAGGACTGGCTCATCGACCTCTGATTTCCCTTTCCTGAGGTCTACAATCAGTTCCTTAATCTTGCTGACATTGAGTAAGAGGTTGTTGTTATGACATAACTCAGCCAAATTTTCAATCTCCCTCCTGTATACTGATTCATCACCACCTTTGATTCGGCCTATAACAGTGTTGTCATCAGCAAACTTGAAGATGCGTTGGAGCTGTGCTTAGCCACACATTTGTAAAATGATTACAGTAGGGGGCTAAGCACACAGCCTTGTTTGTTGTGCACATGTGTTGATGCAGATTGTAGAGGAGGTGTGTTACCAATCCAAATTGACTGGGGTCTACAAGTGAGGAAATCCGGGATCCTATTGCTCCAGGAGGTATTGTGGCCAAGGTCTTGGAGTTTATTGATTAGTTTTGAGGGGATGATGGTGTTGAGTGCTGAGCTGTATTTGATAAAGAGCGTCCTGATGTTTGCATCTTTACTGTCCAGATGTTCCAGCATTGAGTGAAGAATCAATGAGGTGGCATCTGCTGTAGACCTATTACACTGGTAGGGAAATTGGAACAGATCCAAGTCGTCACTCAGGCAGGAGCTGATATGTTTTGTCAGCAACCTCTCAGAACACTTCATCACTGATTTAAGTGCAACTGGGCGTCACTCAGTGAGGCGGGTCACCATGCTCTGCTTGGGCACCAGTATAATTGAAGCAGGCGGATGCCACACATTGCCGAAGTGAGAGGTTAAAGATCTCAGTGAACACATCAACCAGATGATCAGCACAAGTCTTTAGTACATGGTCCAGTACCCTGGCTGGTCCAGGTGATTTCATGGGTTCACCCTCCTGAAGGCAGCCTGCAGGTCAGCTTCAGGGACTGAAATCATAGGATCATTGGGGAATGTGAGAATTCACGGTAGTTCCCCCATGTTCTGACAATCAAAGCCAGGATAGAAGGCATTGAGTTCATCTGGAAGTGAAGCCCTGCTGTCTCCCATGTTGTTTGATTTAACTTTATAAAAGGTGATAGAATTCAAACCCTGCCACAGCTGTTGAGCATGTGTGGAGCAGGTTAAGACCTACAAGTATCTGGGAGTACAGTTAGACGAGAAGCTAGACTGGACTGCCAACACAGATGCCTTGTGCAGGAAGGCACAGAGTCGACTGTACTTCCTTAGAAGGTTGGCGTCATTCAATGTCTGTAGTGAGATGCTGAAGATGTTCTATAGGTCAGTTGTGGAGAGCGCCCTCTTCTTTGTGGTGGCATGTTGGGGAGGAAGCATTAAGAAGAGGGACGCCTCACGTCTTAATAAGCTGGTAAGGAAGGCGGGCTCTGTCGTGGGCAAAGTACTGGAGAGTTTAACATCGGTAGCTGAGCGAAGGGCGCTGAGTAGGCTACGGTCAATTATGGATAACTCTGAACATCCTCTACATAGCACCATCCAGAGACAGAGAAGCAGTTTCAGCGACAGGTTACTATCGATGCAATGCTCCTCAGACAGGATGAAGAGGTCAATACTCCCCAATGCCATTAGGCTGTACAATTCAACCGCCAGGACTTAAGAACTTTTTAAAAGCTATTATTAATGCTTTTTGAGATAGTGATTTAGATGCATATCATATTTTTTACTGAGTTAAGTATTGTATGTAATTAGTTTTGCTACAACAAGTGTATGGGACATTGGAAAAAAAAGTTGAATTTCCCCATGGGGATGAATAAAGTATCTATCTATCTATCAAGTCAGCAGAGAATTCCCCTCAAAATGCAGTAAATGGACATCATTTAAAAGTAGCAATACAGCTGATACATTAGACTTAGGAAAATATACTTGCCGTGTCACCTCACACAATCTCTGACTGAATCTGATTTTGAAATATAAAGGGGACTAAGGAGTTGAATCTATTTTGATAGTGTGACCATTGAGCTGAGGCCTGTGTACGGAATTATCCCAGGTCATTGCTGCATATCTTCCCCTGAGATCTGGGATTCTCTCTGAAACTCTTAACCTCTGTCTCTTCACTTAACATCCTTTAAACTGACGTGCCATGCTTTTAAATACCTGTTCTTACATCACTTCATAATTGCTCAATGCCAGATGTTATTTGCTGATGTTCCTGTGGTGCCTAGAGCTGTTTTACGGCATTAAAAAGGCTAAGTAATTATGGAGCGGTAGAATCATATAGGGTGGAAACCGGCCCTTTGGCCCATCTCACCCATACTGAGTGTGTTGCCCAGTGGATTAACCCCATCTGTCAGTGTTTGGACCCTATCCCTCTAAGCCTCTCCTTTTCATCTAGTTGGCTTTGAAATGTTGCAACTGTGCTAATCTCAGCCATTATTTCTGGCACCTCATGCATTGTGGTTGTAATTCATACCCATTTAATTAATTTTACCTTGCTATTTTACTTTGTGATAAAATTGTGTATAACCACAACCAATAAACCAATATTTCCACAAGGATACTGGTTTCACCTAGATTTAGCCAAACTACCCAGGATAATAGTATTTGAATGTTGTTGCCTAACATTAGCCAGCTACTGACCAACTAGGAATGTTCTTGTTAACTGCATTATTGTTTAAATGAAAGAAGAAAGCAGACCCCAGGTTTGGCTGATTGCAATACTTATTGGCAATGGCATATGAAGCGTGCAGTTTAAGTAATCATATGAAGTGAAAAGTGAAGAGTTTTTGCTCATTATAAGACTCTCTGTTGATTACCAAATATCACCATTCATTTGCCTCATTCCTCTCTGAGATACTTTGCTGTGGAAACTAGTTGCGAACTTTGTCCCTAACATGGAATTATTGGGATATTTTAGAGCATGAAAGTTAAAATAAAATTACTTTTTTTTACAAGAATGTAATTTTGCTTTCATAATAGTCTTGCCATTATTTGCTGAATAATGCCAATCAATTTTGCCCCATTCAGTGTGTACTGCTCTCATAGAGATAAGTACTAGAATTAAATAACAACATGGAAGAACCAACAAAGCCCAAGAGATGGCAATGTCTCAACAATGCAACTGTTTGACTTCCCTGTCAACTCAGTCAAAAAGAAATTCTCTTCATGCAGCCGCTTGGAGTTGCTACGTCTTGGCTAAAACTCTGGAAAAACAGTGCAACGATCTCTTGAGTTTCTCGTGTGCTTTCATCGAAACCATCTGTGCATCTTAAAAAATTAATAGGAGTCTCATTCTGCCCTGAATATACAGACTGCTACCAATGTTAAACAGATTATTTGTTAACGCTGTCCAAGAACAAGATGAGACATCCCGCCAGTAATGGAACAGCCTACCGCCGACACACATTCTAAACTGGTATCCGGAAACAGTAGCAGAAAGCCATTGCTATCCATTAAGCTCAAGACCAAAAATACATTGTATTCCTTCTGAGATGAATGGGAAAACATATTAGGAATCAGAATCTGGTTTAATGTCACCGGCATATGTTGTGAGATTTGTCTGCTGCAGTAGGATATAATACACGAGGAATTATAGCAAGTATATATATACCTTAAAGAGTTAAAGTTAAGTACTGCAAAACTAAAAAAAAATTAAAAGACGTAGCGAGGTGGTGTTCAATGTCCATTCAGAAATGGGATGGCAGAGGGGAAGAAGCTGTTCCTGATAATACAGGTAACATAAATGCCAGATTAAGCAGGTAATAATCTGCTGGAGGAACTCAGTGGGAGGAGAGGAAATTGTTGACATTCCAGGTGGAAACACTGCTTCAGGAATTCCTATGCAGAGTTTTAACCCGAAATGTCCACAATCCCTTTCTTCCCATGCTCAGCCTGCTGGGGTTTCTGCAGCAGATTGTTGCTTCAGTTTCCAGACTCTGCCATCCAAGGGAAAAAAAATAACTTTTTGAAAATATTGTTTAGCCTGGTTGAAGTGAAAATACACCTCATTTCTGATAGGAAAAGTTCGAATGGAATTCTGTGCACCTAATCTGCATTGACATTGGAGGGCAACGCTGACAAAGGCCCACTTCAGCATCTCATCTGAAGAATGAAATTGAAATTTTTTTCCACGTTGGCGTGGTTCAAGGGAATTTAAATTTCCATAGCACTGTTGGAAGAAGAGGGGTGGGAGCAGGGTGGTTTGAAATTACTCCCTCCCTCCCACCCCCAGTAAAGATTATTACTACCAAATTACCTCACACAATAATAGGCACCGTGTCTCAGAAGTATTTCGCCCTGAGATCTCAAGTCAAGTTTATTGTCATCTAACTATATGCATATACTTGACGCATATAAACCATACAACGTTTATAGAAACGAACCGACGTTTCTCTGAAGCAGGACGTACAGCACGGTAGTTAGTACACGTAACACACATAACACGTAACTTATGAAATCTACAGGTGAATCACGCATAAATAACAAACCAAAGCGCACACATTAAACATTGTAAGGCACGGAGCCTTACAATGATTATTCGAAGGCGATGTGCCTTAAATCACTCAAACATTGGCATCTAAAATTCAGTTTTATTGGAAAGGCTGTGAGAATGCAAAATGCGCCGTAGTCCGTACATACATGCATGTTATTTTAAACTTGCAGAATAAAAAAAACTATTTTGAGCACTCATTTGAAGAAGAATCTACAGTCTGCAATTCTCAGAGACGAGGTGAAAGGGTTTCTCACAGGTTAGTCAACCTATGAGACTGAAATCGAGGGCCTGCGGTTTCTGAGCAGGGTAAAGATGCAGGCAGCTGTGATCTTATCATCTCAGAAGTACCATCGTAGTGGGTGGGAAGGCAGACGTTTGCAATCGGTGGAAGTAAATGTACACTGTGCAAACTATTTTTTGGATAAATAATTTATTTATCCGTAGCTAATCTGCTGGCTGTAGGAAGACGTTGGTGCTAATTGTCTAAGTGAGAATCCTTCTTCCTTCATGCCCCTCCCCCCACCACCTCACTCGGTTTCAACTCTCACTTCCTCACCCCACCCCCAATCCTAGTCCGGACGAAAACTCTCGGCCTAAAATATCTGTTTGTCCTTATCCATAGATGCTGCCCGACTTGCTGAATCCCTCTGCTCAAGATTTCCAGCATCTGCAGAATCCCTTGCATTTATGCTGTTGATAAGGGGTACATTGCGTCTGACACTCCAGCCTGACTGGTCTTTCAATATCGCCAAAAAGAGGTGCCTAAAACATTCTCCCCGGTTTATATGATGCTATTGGTAAGGCTCGGGGGGAGTGATATTGGAAACTTACACCACGGACAACTCCACAATTGTCAATTGGTAAAAAAAAATATGCCTTAGCCCAACAGCTACGTGAAGGGAAGCAGGGGAGGGCACACACAAAGCTATCAGCTCGCCTCGGCCGCCACGACCTGCAGGAGGACTCCACACGCCAAAACAATGCCGACTTTGGTCCTCCCCGCCAGTCGGCGCCGTCGCCTTTCCCGCTCCCGGCAGGCCGGGGTTAGCTCTTGACCACGGAGCCAGCTGAGCTGACAGCTCATTGGTAACATTCCAGCCCATCTCGTCTCCCCAGCCGGCGCCGGCTTCGGCTCCGGCTCCTTCCGAGCTCCCATTGGCTGTTTCCGTGGCCCACGTGATCCGTCTCTGGGCCTTGGTCCCAGTCGAGGCGGCCATTTTGTGGAGACACCATTATTTAAAGAGAAGAGCGTCGGCGGCCACTTCCCCTCTTCGGCCCCGCCAGTCGGCTCGACAGCTCCCCGGTTCCACCGCACACTCCGCCCACTCCCCTTCATTGTCCGCTCCTGCCACCCGGCGTGGCTTGTGTGTCCGGTGCATTCCCCCCACCCCTTTGATCAGGGCAGCGGCAGCGGCGGCGGCGGGTTCCCGGGTGTGCCCAGCGATGTCGGAGGCGGTGCAGTTCTCCGAGGCCGAGGCTACGGAACAAGGCTTGGGAGCGGTGGCGGCGGCCGCCGAGTCGGCGGCGGTGGGCCTGAGCGATGCGGCGCCGGAGGCCAAGGGCGGCGACAGCTCGGCCGCGGTCATCGAGACGGAAGGGGCCAAGATCGACGCGAGCAAGACGGAGGAGGACGAAGGGTGAGTAATTGGCGGCGCCCTGAGGAAGGCCTGCGCGTCCTTTCCCCCGCCCCAGCAGGCCGGCAGTGTCGCTGCAGATGCCGCCCGAGCGCTGGTCCCTACTGGGCGGCAGTGGGGGGATTACTGGCCCCCAGGCCCGGTCTCGGCTCCTGATTGTGATCGGAGGCCCCACACAGGGCCGGGCGGAGAGCCATTGTGTGTGGATGGCGGGAGGGGGCGGAGGTCGCGATGGTGGCCCAGCCCGCAGGCAGTCTCCATTTCATTTCATTTCCGCGTTCACCACTGCAATTTTCCGCCTGAACTCTCCCCCACCCCCATGTGCTCTTGTCCTTCCCGCGGATGCTGTTGTAATGGCCAGAGGCAGGAATCGAGCTGCTCTTCAAGTTTATCCATTTTAAATTGTAACTCCCGTTGGAGAAGACAAATTTGGCAACGTGTAAGGCCTTTTTGTGCAAAAAACTCTTGGTTTTTTGTTGTCTCTAGTACAGCCATCACACAATTTGAAGGCCATGTCCTTTGAAGGTAACATGTAACATTGGTTGTACAGTAATAAAAAAAAGTCTTTTTGCTTGCTGTATTTTTTGCAGGTTTGTTACTTGGAGCATTTTTTGGGGGGTGGGTTAACTATCATTCTGCCAATTTCAGGGTACAGAGTTGAATGGTGTGTCAAGTCCTGTCCGTTGTGGATAGTAGGTCAATATATGATCTTGTACATTTTGCATTCCAGCGCGTTTATTTGGTGGCTAATTTCAAACGCAAACAGAATCGGAGTTATTTGTAATGTCTTGGTCAGTTTTGGACGTTATCTGTGATCTGTCTCTGAAATGTTTCTTGCATATAGCAGTCAGCAATGGAATTATTCTGGTTTGTATAGTGTGCTTGACAGTACAGTAATAATGTCTCAAAATGCATAACTATTAGAAAAGAAAAAAAATTGGTATTTGAGTATCCTCCTTGTCTCTGATTTTCAACTCTTGGCAAAAACTTCAGTCCACCTTAAATCTTGGGAATTAAGCTTCCATTGGGACCAAGAGGCATTGTTCCAATTCCTACAAAGCTGAAATTGCAGTGGTCACATACCTGATGTTTGAGTTACAAGTGACAAGTTTGGTAAGTCTTCTCAAACAGAGCAGTGGGTTGTGTGTTCCATTTGGTTCTGTTTGAAGAGTGACGAAATCAGCCACCATTTAGATTCTTGAGCTATGGTTCCTGTTGGTCTGACCAAATGCTTAAAGTCAGGAATGTCATACTCATAAAATATTAGTATTCTCTGTAAAGCTTGAATGTCAGGGAATGGTTGATGGGGCAGGAGCATTTGCCCAGGAATAGTTTGAATTTTAAAGAGAAAATTAAAGTCAGGTTTATTTTTTCTGCTCAAAAATTTCTCCTGTTACCATTATTGTGGACAGCTTCTGGCCAGAACCATCATCAACATTTTTTGGCAGAAATGGGTGTAGAGCTGCATGTAACAATTTTCAGGTGTGCATTTGTGTCGCTACTAAGCCCAAGGTCTAGAATTGTTGGCAATTAAACCTTACTGTCCAGTGTATGTACTTCATGTTCGTTATTTTTGATCTGATTCAGTAAACTTGATTTTTTAAAAAAAAGTGATTTTTGTTTATTGCATATTTACAGCCTGTATCTTGGTAACTTTTAAGGCCTTATTGCTCATGTCACTTTTGATTAGTTTTGCTGTTACTGTACTTTGAGATTCACTTCACTCAGCAAGGAAAGCTGTCTTGGTTGAAACTAGAAAATTAAAGATGTATCCCTTGAAGTTCTGACCTATTCAATGTTTCAGAGGAAGCTGTGTAAAAGATTGAATGAGTCCATTGTGGCGAGGAATTAATATTGACATACTATAAGAATGATTTTGGAAGTCTTGAGGCAGGTAAACTATACATTGTGGGGTGCTGGTATAAATTAGACTTCTTGCTAGGAGAAATTCCAGGACTTTTGGCTGTAGATCAGTCTCATTTATGTTTTGTATAGACTTGTATCTTGATTTGTTTTGGATTACTCCACAGTGAAATACAAGGCCCTAATCTATTTAAACAATTGCTTAATTAATCTTTCTTGTGCATCCACTATCATGTCTCTGCTTAATGGGGTTTTGCATGTACTGTTGATGAAGGTGACCAGGGTACATGGTTACTGTGTGAGGCAGCTTAAGTTTTGATTTGGCTACTGATGTGTGTATACTTCACTGTTTCTGCAGAAAAATGTTTGTGGGTGGCCTCAGCTGGGATACCACAAAGAAAGATCTGAAGGACTATTTCTCTAAATTTGGAGAGGTGGTAGATTGCACATTAAAGTTGGATCCCATTACAGGGCGTTCAAGAGGATTTGGATTCGTCCTGTTTAAAGAGGCTGACAGTGTGGATAAGGTATTTGATCATAAAACCTTGGGCTTAAAAAGTGGGTTCAGAAGATAATGGAAATGAAATATTTGTTTTCTTTGTGTGATGTTTGGAATTTCTTGTTCCATTTCCATATAGGTTATGGAACAGAAGGAACATAAATTGAATGGCAAAGTGATTGATCCAAAAAAAGCCAAGGCAATGAAAAAAGAACCTGTAAAGAAAATTTTTGTAGGCGGTCTTTCACCAGATACAGCTGAAGAGAAGATCAGAGAATACTTTGGAGCTTTTGGGGAGGTATGTGTTTTGCACCTTATATCTTCCAAGCTTAATGTCTCTTGGTTCAGATTGATGGGTCTGAAAGTGTGGGGTGGAGGGAGGGATCAGTGAGATGGTTGTAAGCTTCACAAGAATTCATAGTTTACCAGAATACACAAGCCTCCTTTATTGCTTTTGCCTTTCCCAGCTTTGGTGGGCCATCTACTCAACTAACTTTACCTCAAGACCATAAGACATAGGAGCAGAATTAGGACATTTGGCCCATTGAGTCTGCTCAGCCATTCAAATCGTGGCTGATTTATTATCACACTCAACTCTCCACTGAGTTGACCCTCAGTCCCTCCCCACCCACTCTATAATTTTACTGGCATCTAACAACTCATGATGTTTTAGAAATTATGTTGTAATTTTTTAATGTGTTGGGAGCGGGGTGTGTATCTGCCACTTTGGCTCCACTAGTGCATGGGCATGGAATGCTAACGGTGTCACATTAAATTTAGGTGGAATCAATAGAGCTTCCTATGGACAACAAAACAAATAAGAGGCGTGGCTTCTGTTTCATAACTTTCAAGGAAGAGGACCCGGTGAAAAAGATTCTTGAAAAGAAGTTCCATAATGTTGGACTTAGCAAGGTATGATTTGGCAGTATGGAATGTTAGCTTGAGTGAGATTAGGTTAATTGGTTGCAATTGCCTCAATCTGCTGTTAGATTTTCACCATGTAAAAATCTAACAGCATAATTGAGTGCTTTTGGTTAATACTATTTTGGGTCCTTGAATTTCCCTGTGCCCTGTGGACTGCATATTTGCAAAGTATGCATATGATTGTTTGAGTTGACCCTTGTAGATCCCTAAGGGTTAATATTTTATCTCTAAATTTAGAAGAGCCTTGTTGTCTTGCATAGGTGAAACACTGAAATTGTTTCTTATTTGGCAGTGTGAGATCAAGGTGGCAATGTCAAAGGAAGTCTATCAACAGCAACAGCAGTGGGGAGTTGGTCGAGGCACTTTTGCAGGTCGAGGCCGTGGGAGAGGTGGAGGGACAGGTGCTGGAGGTAACGTACATTTTTGATGTTCTGTGGAGTTGAATTGCAATTTCCAGTTGATGAAAATCTTCATTGCACTTTTCAGCCCCAAGCCAGAACTGGAACCAAGGATATAATAACTACTGGAATCAAGGCTATGGCAGCTATAACTATGGCTACAATAGCCAAGGATATGGAGGTTATGGTGGCTATGATTATCCTGCTTATAATAACTACTATGGATATGGTGACTATGGCAGTAAGTGCTTGTTCAACTTTTTCAAATATAATTGCATGAAATGAAATCTTAATTTTCACTTTAGACTGTTAAGTTGTTTGTTTTGAGCACTGCATGACCCAAAAATCAAATTTGCATGATATGCAAAAGGCTGGACTACTGCATGTTCCATCTTAATTTTCTGCTGCTTCTCCCTTCCACGCTTTTTTCTTGCAAAGAGGGTGGGGCAATCATTGAAGGGGTTGGGGGCCTCTGGTCCGCTGATAAGGATGTGCGCTCCTGTGGGATGGAACTGGCCTACTCGTTCCTGCTGTGGGCCCTGTTTTCCCATTGTGGCAGGAGTGCTCTATTAGTGCACTGTTCCCACTTGTGGCCTGACCAATAACCTAACACTGAATATGAAATTTTAAAATTTAAACCAAATATTGGATGTCTAAAATAAAAAAGTTAAAATCAACAGGTCAGTGGTGTTTTAGATAGGTGGATATTTTCAGATGTGTGCCTTTGGAAAAACCTAATAAAACAAAGGGTGAGATGCAGATCCCATAATCAGTGATATAGATAGTGCGTGATCTTAATGATCTGTTTAAAATAAGCCCCATAACCTAAGTGGACTATAAGTAACAGTTCATCTAAAACCTGGTGAGGATGAAAATCTTTTTTGATGAGGTTTTTTTTTAAAAAAAAGAAGATTTCCAGGGTACATTTGTGATTTTTTTTTTGATTGACTGTGAAGTGGATCATTGAGCATCTTGTGTAAATGCTAAAAATGTTACAGATCAACAGAGTGGTTATGGGAAAGCGCCACGACGTGGAGGCCATCAGAATAGCTACAAACCATACTAAGATTTGTCCCTGCAGCCCATTGGAAGCAGGTATGTTAGCTATTCATTTAAATTTCATTTTAACATTATTTAACTTTTGTTAAAATTATATTTATAATTAATTTACATATTTTAAAATTTTACAGCACTCAAGTGCTTTTTTTTAAAAACGTAGACACTCGGAGTTTTGTAATGCAGATGCTGTAAGAAGCTTTATGGCTTTTGCCCTTTTTTTACAAGTTGTAAATTTAAACAGGTAAAGTACTGCTAATGGGTACAAATAAAGGACACTTCAAGACAAAAAGAAAACCATTGTCTGCTAACTGACATTATACCTTGTTTGTACCCGCCAGCGGGAACTTCATTGCAGGCCATGTGTCACCCTGACCACACGATTCTCACAGGCCCGCTCAATGCGGACAGAGTACGAGACGCTCGCGCTCTCGAATGCTGCCGTTTGGTATGGTCTCTTCCAACATCCTGTATCAGCATTAAAATAAAATGGATACTTCAAGCTTTGCCTTCACTTATTTCTTGCTTATTATATTAATGTAATTTAATGCATTTTTTACAGGCCCCAGTAATGGTTAAATACGACTGCTTACAGAATAATTCATTCTTCTATGGATACAGCTTGTCTTTGGACTTTCCAAGTGTATTAATATATATTTCTAAATCCAGTTTATTAAATGCTTGCTTTCCTCCCTCCCCCATTTTAATAGTCCTGTAGTTGTAATTGCAAATAGTCCATGTGCTAAAGCCAGATAATTCCTGAGACTGACATGTTTTATTAGCTTGTCACGTGTAGAAACTTGTATTTCTGCACAGTGCATTCAGTGTACTTCTGGGAGGTTTTTTTTATAAAGTGGCTAACATTATTCTTTGGTTTGACAAGTGAATAATGGGTATGGGAACACAATTTGGGGTACAAGTTTTCAAGTTTCTCTGGAATTTTAGTTCATGGACTATTAAGCATTTATAGATTTTATGTAGTAAATATTTGGTGGTTGAATTAACTTGAATTTAAAGCTCTAGGTTTATAAGGGTGGGTATTTGAGTATTGTAAGACTTTCACTTGATTTGATGATCATTTAATCTGTTGAATCTGACCGTCTCCAACATCCATTCTCTGTTTGATTTCTTTTAGGTGAAGCAACAGTATTTTACTCCAGATAGAAGATTCATAGGAAGTGGTGTTTAGGCCTCTCTAAAGCAGCATTTAACTGTTCAGTACTTTTTTTTGGTATCATTTACCAACTCCTATCCCACCCACCCCCGCCATCTGCACAAGAATCGCTGCCTCCTGTCCCATCTCATTGAATTCGGCTTTGATTTAAAAAAAAATAGCTTTTATTATTTTTACCTGATAGATGTGTTCTCTGTGACCAACCTTTTTTTTATACATTTTCTCCCCATATGGATTGTTACATTGGATGCGTATGTGTTCAATTCATTGTGACGTCATTTAGATATGGTACAAGTACCCTATTGGATTGTTGGTTTTTTAATAAAACTTTTTTTGTATAATGTGTGTTTCTTGTCTCTTCTATGGCTTTAATTTTTCAATGATTGAATTGGTCTAGTATTGTCACATACAGTGAAAAGCTCGTCTTGCACGCCATTCATACATATTCATTACACAGTGCATTGAGGTAGTACAAAAGTAACAAATGCAGAATGAAGTGCAGTTGCAGGTAAACATCAAGGTCCTGATCATAAAGATGTAGATTGAGATCAAGGGTTCATTTTATTGTCCTAGGGAGCCATTTACGAGTCTTATAACAGCAAGGTAGAAACTGTTCTTGAGCTCAGTGGTATGTACTTTCAGGCACATGTATCTTTCAGATGGACAAGGTAAGAAGAGAATGTCTGGGATGGGTGCAGTCTTTGATCATGCTCACTGCCCTGGAGGTGGTGAGTAGTATAATCTATGAAGGGCGGGGGGGGGGGGGGGGCTGGTTTCTGTGAAGTTCTGGGCAGTTTATAACTGCAAACTTTTCTGCTCGCAGGCAGAGGAGTTGTTGTACCAAACCATGATGCTTTCCTATGGTGTATCAATAAAAATTGGTAAACAGGTTATGTCAAATTTCTTAAGCCTTGGGGTTTATTTGAAGGACAAGTAGAATGTTTAATGGTTCACTTGTGTACTTGATAGAGAAAGTGGATAAATTTCTGCTTTGCAACAATCTTTACCCATAAATTGAATTCTTAGGCAAGAAAGTTAATGAAGTGCGATTTTCACTGCCTGCATTTTCTTAAAACATACATTTGTATTTTTTTGATGGCCTGTCTACATAGTCTCCACAGACTAAAAGTGCTGGAATCTAAAACAAATGCTAAAAGAACTCAGCAGATAAAGCAGCATCTGTGGAGGCAAAAGATAATGCAGGATCTTAACCTGAGAGTTAACTTGTAGCTCTTGGCCTCCTCAGAAGCTGTAAAGAGCAGGTCTATTTCTCCAAGACCCAATAGTGCCATTGGTGAAAGTTTTGCATTGTCATTCTGTAAATAGCTAGATTAATTTCACTGATTTTTACATAACTGGTATTTTTGCATTTGTCACCCTCATAACATCCCCTTGACAAGCTACGGCATTTTCAAGAAGATTAACCTTACCAGCAATAACAATGTGTCTCAGCATTGATGTTGCTGATCAGAATTCCTTTCCCAGAATGAATAATGTAAGATGAATTACATTATTCACTTTGTATTTACCTGTTGACTTCATGCCAGTTACTTGGCAGAAAGGAGCATTAGCATCTTGCACGCTGTAATCTCCAAAAGCAAAATATTTTCTGTTAAAATTGATTTGTTACCTGATGCTCTGTGTGTGTGTGTGTGTGTGCCTGTGCCTGCTGTTGGAACTTCTGGGTGCCAGTAGTTGCTCACAATGAGGATTACCATCAGATTGCTTGTTCAATGCTTCATCCCCAAGAAGACTTAGAAATTTGTCACTGGCCTTGCACGTTTCACCAATACGGAGAAGAAACTTAAGTTCTGAGATGAGCTAAACCAGAGTAATACTGTTTGAGAAACCTTGGAATACTGGCCTATTGATCAGTGTTGTGGGAGGTCTAGTGTATCTCATGGATATGGAGTACTTAGGGGTGGGCCACGTTGGCCTCAAAACTAATTCATACTGTTCCATTTTCCTTCCAGCAGTAAGCCATGTACAATAGCGGATTTTCATTGGCTAGTAGCTTAACATGTTGGCACGTGGCCTAGTGGGCAACGCATCAGACTAGTAACCTGAAGGTCACTGGTTCGAGCCTCAGCTGAGGCAGCGTGTTTGTGTCCTTGAGCAAGGCACTTAACAACACATTGCTCTGCGACGTCACCGGTGCCAAGCTGCATGGGTCCTAGTGCCCTTGGACAACATCAGTGGTGTGGAGAGGGGAAGGCTTGCAGCTTGGGCAACTGCTGGTCTCCCATACAACCCTGCCCAGGCCTGCGCCCTGGAAACTCCAGGCGCAGATCCATGGTCTCGAGACCGATGGATGCCACCTAGAGCTTAACATATGTTCTCTAGCTCACATTTGGTGAGTGCTCATCTATACGCTGCTGTGACATTAATCTGTTTTGACAGGTGTTTATCCCTTGGGATTAAGGAGAAAGATCAGAAATATCCCTGAGAGATGGAAGGGAATCCCAGGATATCCTGGCTGAAGTGGGTAAAGAAGCACCTCAGATTATATTGACTGCTCTATTGTGACTAGAGCCAAGTGAGTGTCCACAAATTGTAACCTGCCAGGAGATGATGACTCCAGGTCAAGTGGGCTCTTATTTTTGATAAGCTTTGTATGCCTGTGTGAATATTCCTGAAAGTGCACGAGTGAAAATGTGTACCAGTTTCAGTATGAGAAGCTGCAAAAGAGTACAAAATAAAGGTTTTTATAAAAATCTGTTTAGAACTCTAATCAAATAGGTCTTGGTGGACTATTAGTTAAATGAGTGTTTAAGTGGTGGTGACAAACCTTTAGAAGCATTATACACAAAAGGCCACTTCTATTCCCTTGGCAACTGGCCTCTTCCAGAGTTCTGCCAATGGCTTAGTTCACACAAGTTCACCCCTCAGCCCATTAACTGTGATAAAACAGACCTTGCAGTAAACATCCTGAAACCGAAGCTCCTTGGTCCAACTGCTTAGATGACAACATTGTGGACCTGTGATCACAGCCAATGAAACTGAAGTTGGGATTTGCCTTAGGGGAAAGGACTTGATACAATCCATGGCCTTTGGTTATGTGTAAAATAATTATCAAGATTCCAAGCACTACAGAAGTGAGCCAGCAAGTGCACGATGTGGCCACTGGTTGGCTGGGATCATAGCTAGCTGGAACGTTGGACGTATGTTCTCATGTTTCTGAACAGCACAGGTACTGTATGCTACCTTGGGCAAGCTAAAAGGGTCAATGGTAATGACCAACAAGCCAGGAAGTAGACTCCTATGCCCCATAAGGTGAGAATCTTGTTTTTCACTGGAAGTCCAAGAAAAGCAGCCAGGGAAATGTGTCAGCTCCCAATCATGATCAAGCAGGTTCTGCTTGACCTGTGGTAGAATCTTGCATTGGTCTTGTTGGGTAACTTGCAGCCCAAGGGTCATCCTCAAACCACGGTCACTGCATGACACCAGCTACTGCTTTAAAGTCCTACCCTCAATTTCAAATCTACACAATCTTGTCAACTGCATCGACATTCAACATCTGTTTTTCAGAATATCTGCTTTTCTAACTCTTCATCCTCAAATGTAAGTGCTTTTGCTAGAGTAGCTGTATCCTCTAGATTCTGCTCCCTCTTTGGATTTTACCAGCCACTTTAATCTACGAATCTAACTCAGTTGATTGTCTTTTCAAGTGACCTAGTGATGCCCATGTCATTTGAGGACATAAATTTGCTGCTCAAGGACACAATAGTGGTTGTTTGACTGATATGCACTCCGACCTGCACCAAGAAATGTTTGATCCATATCTGAGGAAGTTGCTCTCGGGTTTAATTCCATGTCTCGCTCACGTCTGGGTTCTAATAACATACAAATGTATTGTGCAGCTTGTGTTTTGTACAAAGGCAGCAAAATGCTTGCTAAATGGGACACTGAGTGAAGTGAGAGCTATGCAGTTTAATAAGAAGAGAAGCAAACTTTGAAGTTTAAATCTCTTCAAGAGTTATAGCCGCATTTCTGGGAAGTTGTCTTCCCCTTAGTCCTGTTCCATATAGCTTCCAGCTCCGTTTTCAGGTTTCTTGGTCTGGACCCAACAAGGATGTAATTTATTGGGGCAGCCTCCAACCTGATGGCATGAAAATTTTTTCCCCTCTCCTCCTCTTCCATTCTGAACTCTGGCCTCTCACCTTCCCTTTCTCCTACAGTCCACTCCTCTCCTATCAATTCCTCCTCCAGCCCTTTATCTTTCCAAACCACCTGGCTTCACCTATCACCTTCCAGCTAGTACTTCTTCCCCTCCCTTGCCTTTTCATTCTGGCAGCTTCCCCCTTTACAAAACTGAAGAAGGGTCTCTGCTGGAAATGTTGACTGTTTATTCACTTCCGTAGATGCTGAACTCGTCCAGCGTTCTGTGTGTGCCGCTTAGGATTCCCAGTATCTGCAGTTTTTCTCCTGTCAATGATTTGTTTCTCTTATTCTCTGCTTAAGCCCATTTTGAACCAATTGTATCAGAAGGAGTGAAAAAGAGCAGGCCTAGAAAATCTATATACGGCACAGACCAACACTGCAAATGTTTTTGAGGAAATTCTAAACTGATATTTTGTTTTACTATTTATGAACCAGCTGATCGCTAGGTGTCTGAAGCCCAGTAGAGCGAGTGAGTAAAGGTGAAGTAAATGCCACAGATTTTAAAGGGGAATCAATAAGAGATTATCACAAATGTTTAAAGTTGCTAAAAATGGCTTAATGGAACTGTAACTGATGGAGCTGATCAAAAAACTGAAGGTTATTGATAAATAGTGGTTGTGCCTCGGTGTGTGGATCTAGAGTAGTGAGACATGAGGAAATTCTATTTATTCAATATTAATACATCTGGAATGTGCTGTGTGCAGCAGATTCAAAAACTATTGAAAAAATTTCAGAAGGACACAAGGCAGAAGTATTTGGGAAAGAGTATTTTGGGTATTGGGAAAGAGCAAGAGAATCTGACTAATTGGATCGGTTGTGAAGATACCATAGGCTAGTTAGTGTACCTTAGTAAAGTATACTATGAAATTGAATGTCACCCTTTACAAAAGTGAGGAGTGTTGCTTCTTTCGGGTGAGATAAAGGGTTGTATGCTGAGCTGCTATGCAAAAATTTGATACTGTAGTTGTTGCTATGGAAATATTTTCTTAATATTTATCCAGGGCTTGTGTCCTGATTTTTACTTAACTCAGGTGACTGTTTTGGATACAACACAACACTGGCAGGATAATTCTATGATGCTATCGGTGAGATTTTGAGCTACTGTGTGATGCGTAGTTTCAATCTGGCCAGACATTTTGATTTCGTATATGTATTGCTGTAATGTTTCAAATAGTATTTCCATACACATGTACATCTAACAGACAGAAAACATTATGAACCCAGATATGGAATACTTGTTAAAGCCATCTGGAACACTGTAAGTGGTTTGGACATTCCTGACAAGGGAGCGTTCCCACAGATCTTCACTACAATGATGATCTATCTGAAAATGTCGACTAAACTGGGTAATAATGTTTCTATAATAATAATTTCCAGATTATTATTATTGCATTCTTCCTGTTTACTATCACCCCTTCCTTATTTTGCTAACACCATAAACATTTAGAAACAATGAAACCATGCTCACATTTTGCTTGGTGAATTCCTACCAGCCTCCAATGTATCACTGCTTGATGTTTCCTTCCTTTTGCAACTATTGTTTCCCTTTATCTTTTCCTCGTGTCATGATGTTACAGCAGACTGGAAATCACGTTTTTATGTATCCAGGTGGGGAAGAAATGGAAACATAATTATATTCTTAAAAAATGCCATTGCATGTACAGGGCATCCTGGTTAATTGGTCCATTGGTTAGTCGGGCACTATGTTACCTAATTGGGACGAGACTGTTGCCAGTTTCTAACTAGCATTGGTTGCATGCACTTGTGTGGCTGTTACACACTGCACCGTGCTTAAAGCGGTTTTTAAATAGTGTCAGTTGCGTGTGTTTGTGTTCAAAAAGCAGCAATTTTGTCACTGATAGTTGGCAAAAAAAAGCAGTAAGACGATCAAAAACTGTTTTGCTCACCGTGGTTTCAAGCAATCAGGCTTGGAAATGAAAATGAAATGATTTTGCTACTTCAAGTTTGGAACTGCAAAGAATTTGAAGGTAGCCACAATCACCTTGAATGTTACAATAAAATTTAAGATTTTGAAGTTGCAATTGTCAAAAGTATTGTATGAATACTCTCTCCTCTACTCTTTCTATACCCATTACTGTGTGGCTAGGCTAAAATGCCATCTATAAATTTGCTGATAATACAACCATTGTTGGTAGAATCTTAGTCGGTGACGAGAGGGTGTACAGGAGCGAGATATATCAGCTAGCTGAGTGATGTAGCAACAAGCTTGCACTCAATGTCAGTAAGGCCAAAGAGCTGATTGTGGACTTTAGAAAGGGTAGAACGAGAGAACACAAACCAATCTCCATGGAGGGGTCAGAAGTGGAGAGGGTGTTCAAGTTCATGGGTGTCAATATCCCTGGTCCCAGTGTATCGATGCAGTTATAAAGAAGGCAAGACAGCGTCTACATTTCATTAGGAGTTTGAGGAGATTTGGTTTATCACCTAAAATACTCAAACTTCTACAGATGTACCGTGGAGAGCACTATGATTGGCTGTATCACCATCCAGTGTGGGGTGGGGTGAAGGGAGGGGGAGAGATACTGCACAGTATCAGGATCAGAATCTGGTTTATTATCACCGGCATGTGATGTGAAATGTGTTAACTTAGCAGCAGCAGTTCAATGCAATACATAATCTAACAGAGAGAAAAAATAATAATAAATAAAATAAAACATAAATAAACAAGTAAATCAATTACGTATATTGAATAGATTTTTTAAAATACGCAAAAACAGAAATACTGTATATTTTAAAAAGTGAGGTACTGTCCAAGGGTTCGATGTCCATTTAGGAATCAGATGGCAGAGGGGAAGAAGCTGCTCTTGAATCGCTGAGTGTGTGCCTTCAGGCTTCTGTATCTCCTACCTGATGGTAACAGTGAGAAAAGGGCATGCCCTGTGTGATTGAGGTTCTTAATAATGGACGCTGCCTTTCTGAGACACAGCTCCCTAAAGATGTCCTGGGTATTTTGTAGGCTATTGCCCAAGATGGAGCTGACTAGATTTACAACCTTCTCCAGCTTCTTTCAGTTCTGTGCAGTAGCCCCTCCATACCAGACAGTGGTGCAGCCTGTCAGAATGCTCTCCACAGTACACCTATACAAGTTTTTGAGTGCATTTGTTGACATGCCGGATCTCTTCAAATTCCTAATGAAGTATAGCTGCTGTCTTGCCTTCTTTATAACTACATCAATATATTGGGACCAGGTTAGACCCTCAGAGATCTTGATACCCAGGAACTTGAAGCTGCTTGCTCTCTCCACTTCTGATATCTCTATGAGGATTGGTATGCGTTCCTTCGTCTTACCCTTCCAGAAGTCCACAATCAACTCTTTCGTCTTACTGACGTTGAGTGCCAGGTTGTTGCTGCAGCACCATTCCACTAGTTGGCATATCTCACTCCTGTATGTCCTCTCGTCACCACCTGAGACTCTACCAACAATGGTTGTATCATCAGCAAATTTATAGATGGTATTTGAGCTATGCTTAGCCACACAGTCATGTGTATACAGAGAGCAGAGCTGTGGGCTAAGTACATACCCCTTGAGGTGTGCCAGTGTTGATCATCAGTGAGGAGGAGATATTATCACCGTTCCACTCAGATTGTGGTCTTCTGGTTAGGAAGTCAAGGATCCAAATGCAGAGGGAGGTACAGAGGCCCAGGTTTTGCAACTTCTCAATCAGGATTGTGGGAATGATGGTATTAAATGCTGAGTTATAGTTAATGAACAACATCCTGACGTAAGTGTTTGTGTTGTCCAGGTGGTCCAAAGCCATGTGGAGAGCCAATGAGATTGCGTCTGCCATTGACCTATTGTGGTGATAGGCAAATTGCAATGGGTCCAGGTCCTTGCTGAGGCAGGAGTTCATCTAGTCATAACCAACCTCTCAAAGCATTTCATCACTGCTGATGTGAGTGCTACCGGGCGGTAGTCTTTAAGGCAGCCCACATTAATCTTCTCGGAGTATGTTGCAGAAAGTTGTAAAATTAGTCGGCTCCATCATGGGTTCTAGCCTCCATATTATCCAAGAGATCTTCAAGGAGCGGTGCCTCAGAAAGAGACGTCCATCGTTAAAGACTCCCATCACCCAGGTCATGTCCTCTTCCCATTGTTACCATCAGGAAGGAGGTGCGGGGGCCTGAAGGCACACACTCAGCGATTCAGGAAAAGCTTCTTTCTCTGCCATCTGATTTCTGGATGGACATTGAACCCATGAACACTACCCCACCACTTTTTTTAAACTTATTTCTGTTTTTTGCACTATTTTAACTATTTAATATGGATATATACTTTCTGTAATTCATCTCTTTCCTATACTTATCATGAATTGCTTTGTACTGCTGTGCAAAATTAACAGACTTCACGACATGCTGGTGATATTAAGCCTGATTCTGAAGGCCAGTGTCCCATGATCTGCACTGGGTGTCTATGCTGATTTTGTTCGGTTACAGTCAATAAAAGAGCATGGTTGCGTACTCTGGATGGATTCTGCCATCGATAACTATTAGGAACCAATGCAGTTTTATAGTACTGAAGTGGTATTGGTCATGTTCTCGTTTGTTCTGTATTTCATTTCAATACATAATTTGTTATTTAATGAAATGGTAGCTTGTCTTTTTTATACTTGACTAGTCATTTCTATGAAACTTTGGCTAATTGGGGCAGCCGCTGAATGGGCCAAAATGTACTGATCCTGATGTGTCCCAGTTTAACTGTGATCCACTCTGTGGGATAAGTGATTCTTTCCCCATTAGGTCAGCAAAAACGGGTTACCAATCAGGCTTCCTGTGCTCTCTCTGTTTTGGAATTCCTCCAAGCGCATCACCAAGAGGCTTCATGAGGGTGAAAGCTTTGCAGAGTTGACCAACTTTCAGAGCACAACTATAGCTTACGAGAACTATACCTCGACCGTACGTCAACATCTTATTGGAATAATTAGAAGAGAGAATAATAGTTGTGGAGGGAGAGGGGAAAATTTGTCTTCTAAGGGTTTAAAATAACAGTTACGCAAAATAGATTGAAATCATCTGTAATTCTAAGATGAATAATTTCAAATATTAATAGTTTTATTATCCATTTTCTACAATTTATTTTACATACATCATCTTACAAAGCTTCCTTATAGTTTCTAGATGGAATAATCACATTATATACAGAAAGGTGAAAATGTTCGAGTCCATCAGTGGGAGGTCGTGGTGGGACCTACGTTGGGATGACACCAGTTGCAAAGAGGATGATAAGGATGACGATCACCACCACAATTACTACAATGATAATAATCATTTTGGTGTTTTTCCACCACATCTTCCTTGCAATTTTTGTGGATGTTTTCTGAAAAGAATCAGCCTGAAACAAACAGGATAGAGAATTGAGAATGTATATGTACAATACGCCAGGAAATCCTCATCACATTCATCCTCCATAGAGCAGATAATTTCTTGGATTGTATCTCAGCAGAAGAACATCTCGCGAGCAACCCCTCCTGCATGGTCTCTGCTGAACAAAAGCAACAGCCTGTAAATTGATGCCTCCTGTCCAGAGTCACCCTAGTCAAGTTCAGTGGTGCCATTTGTTTTGCAAATTGACTGGGTGTCGTATTTTTATGGGTGCTTAGCTCAGTAGCTGCTTGTGCAGTAGACATATTCAAAGGTCTGACAACAGTATGCCTTTCACAAAATCCCAGCTCTCTGTCTTTGCAGTTCCATTTCTTCGACTGAAGCCAGAATGACTTAACAAAAAAGGAGGGAAAGTTTGGTCTTAATTATAAACAAATTAGTTGCACCATCCAGTAAGGTATTGGACCCATCTGCTCAGAGTCACAGTTCAATCAGTGTAGCTTATGCTTTCAGTGGCCCTACACAGAAGGATTGTCTTACTTACAGGAGATATTTCCTATCTAATCTACCCACATTACTAAGCTTTTGGTTTGATTTAATAAATCATGTAGTCTTGCTAATTGAAAAATGTCCCCTGTAGAAAATAAGGCCACTTTCAGACTGCTATGACGAGGAAAGTTGAAAATCAAACCTGTCTGGATTGAGTCCCCTTGAAGTGAGCCTCCTGCAAAGAACAAAGCTCACAACAACACACTGAATGTATCTATACTGGGAAGTACTTCAGCAGATTCCATTGTCTGAACCCATTTGTGTATCATCTAACTTTGGAACTGAGATTAAAGATGAACTTTATTTGTCACATGTACATCAGAAATGTGTCAAGAATGCACTGACAGTAGCCCACAGTTTCGAGTGACAACATGGCATGACTTGCTATGCAGTGCTGAGAAACTAAACCTTTTTTAAAACTTGTATCCATTGTCTTTCTCCAGAATAAAAAACATATATAGCAGAAACGTAACAAGGGTATAAACACTAATTTATTCATACAATTCCTCATTACACAATTCAAATCAAAGGGTTAGACCACAAAGAAATGGCCTTTTGGCCATCAAATCCATGCAAATCCTTTTGCTCATCTGAAATCTGCCAGCCTAAGTGTCTGTCCATCGATGCCTGGTCTATTTGTGTCTGTTCATCGATGCCTGGTCTATTTAAGTGTCTGTTCATCGATGCCTGGTCTATTTAAGTCCCTGACCATCGATGCCTGGTCTATTTAAGTCCCTGACCATCGATGCCTGGTCTATTTAAGTCCCTGTTCATCAATGCCTGGTCTATTTAAGTCCCTGTCCATCAATGCCTGGTCTATTTAAGTCCCTGACCATCGATGCCTGGTCTATTTAAGTCCCGGACCATCGATGCCTGGTCTATTTAAGTCCCTGTTCATCGATGCCTGGTCTATTTAAGTCCCTGTCCATCAATGCCTGGTCTATTTAAGTCCCTGACCATCAATGCCTGGTCTATTTAAGTCCCTGACCATCGATGCCTGGTCTATTTAAGTCCCTGACCATCAATGCCTGGTCTATTTAAGACCCTGACCATCGACGCCTGGTCTATTTAAGTCCCTGTTCATCAATGCCTGGTCTATTTAAGTCCCTAACCATCGATGCCTGGTCTATTTAAGTGTTTGTCCATCAATGCCTGGTCTATTTGAGTCCCTGTTCATCGATGCCTGGTCTATTTGAGTCCCTGTCCATCGATGCCTGGTCTATTTAAGTCCCTGTTCATCGATGCCTGGTCTATTTAAGTGTCTGTTCATCGATGCCTGGTCTATTTAAGTCCCTGTTCATCAATGCCTGGTCAATTTAAGTCCCTAACCATCAATGCCTGGTCTATTTGAGTCCCTGTTCATCGATGCCTGGTCTATCTGAGTCGCTGTCCATTGATACCTGGTCTATTTAAGTCCGTGTTCATCGATGCCTGGTCTATTTAAGTCCCTAACCATCAATGCCTGGTCTATTTAAGTCCCTGTTCATTGATGCCTGGCCTATTTAAGTCCCTAACCATCAATGCCTGGTCTATTTAAGTCCCTGTTCATCAATGCCTGGTCTATTTAAGTCCCTGTTCATTGATGCCTGGTCTATTTAAGTCCCTGTTCATCGATGCCTGGTCTATTTAAGTCCCTGTTCATCGATGCCTGGTCTATTTAAGACCCCGACCATCGATGCCTCGTCTATTTAAGTGTCTGTCCATCAATGCCTGGTCTATTTGTGTCTGTCCATCGATGCCTGGTCTATTTAAGTCCCTGTTCATCGATGCCTGGTCTATTTAAGTCCCTGACCATCGATGCCTGGTCTATTTAAGTCCCTGACCATCGATGCCTGGTCTATTTGAGTCTCTGTTCATCGATGCCTGGTCTATTTAAGTGTCTGTACATCAATGCCTGGTCTATTTGTGTCTGTCCATCGATGCCTGGTCTATTTAAGTCCCTAACCATCGATGCCTGGTCTATTTAAGTCCCTGACCATCGATGCCTGGTCTATTTGAGTCTCTGTTCATCGATGCCTGGTCTATTTGAGTCGCTGTCCATTGATACCTGGTCTATTTAAGTCCCTGACCATTGATACCTGGTCTATTTGAGTCCCTGTCCATCGATGCCTGGTCTATTTAAATCCCTATTCATCAATGCCTGGTCTATTTGAGTCCCTGTTCATCGATGCCTGGTCTATTTAAGTCCGTGTTCATCGACGCCTGGTCTATTTAAGTCCCTAACCATCGATGCCTGGTCTATTTAAGACCCTGACCATCGATGCCTGGTCTATTTAAGTCGCTAACCTTCGATGCCTGGTGTATTTAAGTGTCTGTCCATTGATACCTGGTCTATTTAAGTCCCTGACCATCGATGCCTGGTCTATTTAAGTCCCTAACCATCGATGCCTGGTCTATTTAAGTCCCTAACCATCAATAGCTGGTTTATTTAAGTCCCTGTTCATCGATGCCTGGTCTATTTAAATCCCTGTTCATCGATGCCTGGTCTATTTAAGTCCCTAACCATCAAGGCCTGGTCTATTTAAGTCCCTGTTCATTGATGCCTGGCCTATTTAAGTCCCTAACCATCGATGCCTGGTCTATTTAAGTGTCTGTCCATCGATGCCTGCTCTATTTAAGCCCTGTTAATCAATGCCTGGTCTATTTAAGTCCCTAACCATCAATGCCTGGTCTATTTAAGTCCCTGTTCATCGATGCCTGGTCTATTTAAGACCCCGACCATCGATGCCTGGTCTATTTAAGACCCTGACCATCGACGTCTGGTCTTTTAAGACCCTGACCATCGACGCCTGGTCTATTTAAGACCCTGACCATCAATGCCTGGTCTATTTAAGTGTCTGTCCATCAATGCCTGGTCTATTTAAGTCCCTGTTCATCGATGCCTGGTCTATTTGAGTCCCTGTCCATCGATGCCTGGTCTATTTAAGTCCCTGTCCATCAATGCCTGGTCTATTTAAGTCCCTGTTCATCAATGCCTGGTCTATTTAAGTCCCTGTTCATCAATGCCTGGTCTATTTAAGTCCCTGTTCAACAATGCCTGGTCTATTTCAGTCCCTGTTCATCAATGCCTGGTCTATTTGAGTCCCTGTTCATCGATGCCTGTTCTATTTAAGTGTCAGTCCATCGATGCCTGGTCTATTTAAGTTCCTAACCATCGATGCCTGATCTATTTAAATGTCTGTCCATCGAGGCATAGTCTATTTAAGCCCCTGACCATTGATGCCAGGTCTATTTAAGCCTCTAACCTTCGATGCCTGGTGTATTTAAGTCCCTGTTCATCGATGCCTGGTCTATTTAAGTCCCTAACCATCGATGCCTGGTCTATTTAAGTCCCTGACCATCGATGCCTGGTCTATTTAAGTCCCTAACCATCAATAGCTGGTCTATTTAAGTCCCTGTTCATCGATGCCTGGTCTATTTAAGTCCCTAACCATCGATGCCTGCTCTATTTAAGACCCTGTTCATCGATGCCTGGTCTATTTGAGTCGCTGTCCATTGATACCTGGTCTATTTAAGTCCGTGTTCATCGACACCTGGTCTATGTAAGTCCCTAACCATCAATGCCTGGTTAATTTAAGTCCCTGTTCATCAATGCCTGGTCTATTTAAGTCCCTAACCATCGATGCCTGGTCTATTTAACTCCCTGTTCATCAATGCCTGGTCTATTTAAGTCCCTAACCATCGATGCCTTCTCTATTTAAGACCTTGACCATCGACGCCTGGTCTATTTAAGACCCTGACCATCGATGCCTGGTCTATATAAGTCGCTAACCTTCGATGCCTGGTGTATTTAAGTGTCTGTCCATTGATACCTGGTCTATTTAAGTCCGTGTTCATCGATGCCTGGTTTATTTAAGTCCCTAACCATCGATGCCTGGTCTATTTAAGTCCCTGTCCATCGATGCCTGGTCTATTTAAGTCCCTAACCATCAATAGCTGGTCAATTTAAGTCCCTGTTCATCGATGCATGGTCTATTTAAGTCCCTAACCATCGATGCCTGGTCTATTTAAGTGTCTGTCCATCGATGCCTGCTCTATTTAAGCCCTGTTCATCAATGCCTGGTCTATTTAAGTCCCTAACCATCAATGCCTGGTCTATTTAAGTCCCTAACCATCAATGCCTGGTCTATTTAAGTCCCTGTTCATTGATGCCTGGCCTATTTAAGTCCCTAACCATCGATGCCTGGTCTATTTAAGTGTCTGTCCATCGATGCCTGCTCTATTTAAGCCCTGTTCATCAATGCCTGGTCTATTTAAGTCCCTAACCATCAATGCCTGGTCTATTTAAGTCCCTAACCATCAATGCCTGGTCTTTTTAAGACCCTGACCATCGACGCCTGGTCTATTTAAGACCCTGACCATCAATGCCTGGTCTATTTAAGTGTCTGTCCATCGATGCCTGGTCTATTTAATTCCCTGTTCATCGATGCCTGGTCTATTTAAGTCCCTGTTCATCAATGCCTGGTCTATTTAAGTCCCTAACCATCAATGCCTGGTCTATTTAAGTCCCTGTTCATTGATGCCTGGCCTATTTAAGTCCCTAACCATCAATGCCTGGTCTATTTAAGTCCCTGTTCATCAATGCCTGGTCTATTTAAGTCCCTGTTCATTGATGCCTGGTCTATTTAAGTCCCTGTTCATCGATGCCTGGTCTATTTAAGTCCCTGTTCATCGATGCCTGGTCTATTTAAGACCCCGACCATCGATGCCTCGTCTATTTAAGTGTCTGTCCATCAATGCCTGGTCTATTTGTGTCTGTCCATCGATGCCTGGTCTATTTAAGTCCCTGTTCATCGATGCCTGGTCTATTTAAGTCCCTGACCATCGATGCCTGGTCTATTTAAGTCCCTGACCATCGATGCCTGGTCTATTTGAGTCTCTGTTCATCGATGCCTGGTCTATTTAAGTGTCTGTCCATCAATGCCTGGTCTATTTGTGTCTGTCCATCGATGCCTGGTCTATTTAAGTCCCTAACCATCGATGCCTGGTCTATTTAAGTCCCTGACCATCGATGACTGGTCTATTTAAGACCCCGACCATCGATGCCTCGTCTATTTAAGTGTCTGTCCATCATTGCCTGGTCTATTTGTGTCTGTCCATCGATGCCTGGTCTATTTAAGTCCCTGTTCATCGATGCCTGGTCTATTTAAGTCCCTGACCATCGATGCCTGGTCTATTTAAGTCCCTGACCATCGATGCCTGGTCTATTTGAGTCTCTGTTCATCGATGCCTGGTCTATTTAAGTGTCTGTCCATCAATGCCTGGTCTATTTGTGTCTGTCCATCGATGCCTGGTCTATTTAAGTCCCTAACCATCGATGCCTGGTCTATTTAAGTCCCTGACCATCGATGCCTGGTCTATTTGAGTCGCTGTCCATTGATACCTGGTCTATTTAAGTCCCTGACCATTGATACCTGGTCTATTTGAGTCCCTGTCCATCGATGCCTGGTCTATTTAAATCCCTATTCAACAATGCCTGGTCTATTTAAGTCCATAACCATCAATGCCTGGTCTATTTAAGTCCCTAACCATCGATGCCTGGTCTATTTAAGTCCCTATTCATCAATGCCTGGTCTATTTGAGTCCCTGTTCATCGATGCCTGGTCTATTTAAGTCCGTGTTCATCGACGCCTGGTCTATTTAAGTCCCTAACCATCGATGCCTGGTCTATTTAAGACCTTGACCATCGATGCCTGGTTTATTTAAGACCCTGACCATCGATTCCTGGTCTATTTAAGTCGCTAACCTTCGATGCCTGGTGTATTTAAGTGTCTGTCCATTGATACCTGGTCTATTTAAGTCCCTGACCATCGATGCCTGGTCTATTTAAGTCCCTAACCATCGATGCCTGGTCTATTTAAGTCCCTAACCATCAATAGCTGGTTTATTTAAGTCCCTGTTCATCGATGCCTGGTCTATTTAAATCCCTGTTCATCGATGCCTGGTCTATTTAAGTCCCTAACCATCAAGGCCTGGTCTATTTAAGTCCCTGTTCATTGATGCCTGGCCTATTTAAGTCCCTAACCATCGATGCCTGGTCTATTTAAGTGTCTGTCCATCGATGCCTGCTCTATTTAAGCCCTGTTCATCAATGCCTGGTCTATTTAAGTCCCGAACCATCAATGCCTGGTCTATTTAAGTCCCTGTTCATCGATGCCTGGTCTATTTGAGTCCCTGTCCATCGATGCCTGGTCTATTTAAGTCCGTGTTCATCAATGCCTGGTCTGTTTAAGCCCTGTTCATCGATGCCTGGTCTATTTAAGTCCCTGTTCATCGATGCCTGGTCTATTTAAGTCCCTGTTCATCGATGCCTGGTCTATTTGAGTCCCTGTCCATCGATGCCTGGTCTATTTAAGTCCCTGTTCATCGATGCCTGGTCTATTTGAGTCCCTGTCCATCGATGCCTGGTCTATTTAAGTCCGTGTTCATCAATGCCTGGTCTATTTAAGTCCCTGTTCATCAATGCCTGGTCTATTTAAGTCACTGTTCATCAATGCCTGGTCTATTTAAGTCCCTGTTCATCAATGCCTGGTCTATTTCAGTCCCTGTTCATCAATGCCTGGTCTATTTGAGTCCCTGTTCATCGATGCCTGTTCTATTTAAGTGTCTGTCCATCATTGCCTGGTCTATTTGTGTCTGTCCATCGATGCCTGGTCTATTTAAGTCCCTGTTCATCGATGCCTGGTCTATTTAAGTCCCTGACCATCGATGCCTGGTCTATTTAAGTCCCTGACCATCGATGCCTGGTCTATTTGAGTCTCTGTTCATCGATGCCTGGTCTATTTAAGTGTCTGTCCATCAATGCCTGGTCTATTTGTGTCTGTCCATCGATGCCTGGTCTATTTAAGTCCCTAACCATCGATGCCTGGTCTATTTAAGTCCCTGACCATCGATGCCTGGTCTATTTGAGTCGCTGTCCATTGATACCTGGTCTATTTAAGTCCCTGACCATTGATACCTGGTCTATTTGAGTCCCTGTCCATCGATGCCTGGTCTATTTAAATCCCTATTCAACAATGCCTGGTCTATTTAAGTCCATAACCATCAATGCCTGGTCTATTTAAGTCCCTAACCATCGATGCCTGGTCTATTTAAGTCCCTATTCATCAATGCCTGGTCTATTTGAGTCCCTGTTCATCGATGCCTGGTCTATTTGAGTCCCTGTTCATCGATGCCTGGTCTATTTAAGTCCGTGTTCATCGACGCCTGGTCTATTTAAGTCCCTAACCATCGATGCCTGGTCTATTTAAGACCTTGACCATCGATGCCTGGTTTATTTAAGACCCTGACCATCGATTCCTGGTCTATTTAAGTCGCTAACCTTCGATGCCTGGTGTATTTAAGTGTCTGTCCATTGATACCTGGTCTATTTAAGTCCCTGACCATCGATGCCTGGTCTATTTAAGTCCCTAACCATCGATGCCTGGTCTATTTAAGTCCCTAACCATCAATAGCTGGTTTATTTAAGTCCCTGTTCATCGATGCCTGGTCTATTTAAATCCCTGTTCATCGATGCCTGGTCTATTTAAGTCCCTAACCATCAAGGCCTGGTCTATTTAAGTCCCTGTTCATTGATGCCTGGCCTATTTAAGTCCCTAACCATCGATGCCTGGTCTATTTAAGTGTCTGTCCATCGATGCCTGCTCTATTTAAGCCCTGTTCATCAATGCCTGGTCTATTTAAGTCCCGAACCATCAATGCCTGGTCTATTTAAGTCCCGAACCATCAATGCCTGGTCTATTTAAGTCCCTGTTCATCGATGCCTGGTCTATTTGAGTCCCTGTCCATCGATGCCTGGTCTATTTAAGTCCCTGTTCATCGATGCCTGGTCTATTTGAGTCCCTGTCCATCGATGCCTGGTCTATTTAAGTCCGTGTTCATCAATGCCTGGTCTATTTAAGTCCCTGTTCATCAATGCCTGGTCTATTTAAGTCACTGTTCATCAATGCCTGGTCTATTTAAGTCCCTGTTCATCAATGCCTGGTCTATTTCAGTCCCTGTTCATCAATGCCTGGTCTATTTGAGTCCCTGTTCATCGATGCCTGTTCTATTTAAGTGTCAGTCCATCGATGCCTGGTCTATTTAAGTTCCTAACCATCGATGCCTGATCTATTTAAATGTCTGTCCATCGAGGCCTAGTCTATTTAAGCCACTGACCATTGATGCCAGGTCTATTTAAGCCTCTAACCTTCGATGCCTGGTCTATTTAAGTCCGTGTTCATCGATGCCTGGTCTATTTAAGTCCCTAACCTTCGATGCCTGGTGTATTTAAGTCCCTGTTCATCGATGCCTGGTCTATTTAAGTCCCTAACCATCGATGCCTGGTCTATTTAAGTCCCTGACCATCGATGCCTGGTCTATTTAAGTCCCTAACCATCAATAGCTGGTCTATTTAAGTCCCTGTTCATCGATGCCTGGTCTATTTAAGTCCCTAACCATCGATGCCTGGTCTATTTAAGACCCTGTTCATCGATGCCTGGTCTATTTGAGTCGCTGTCCATTGATACCTGGTCTATTTAAGTCCGTGTTCATCGACGCCTGGTCTATTTAAGTCCCTAACCATCAATGCCTGGTCTATTTAAGTCCCTGTTCATCAATGCCTGGTCTATTTAAGTCCCTAACCATCAATGCCTGGTCTATTTAACTCCCTGTTCATCAATGCCTGGTCTATTTAAGTCCGTAACCATCGATGCCTTGTCTATTTAAGACCTTGACCATCGACGCCTGGTCTATTTAAGACCCTGACCATCAATGCCTGGTCTATTTAAGTGTCTGTCCATCGATGCCTGGTCTATTTAATTCCCTGTTCATCGATGCCTGGTCTATTTGAGTCCCTGTCCATCGATGCCTGGTCTATTTAAGTCCCTGTCCATCGATGCCTGGTCTATTTAAGTCCCAAACCATCAATAGCTGGTCTATTTAAGTTCCTGTTCATCGATGCCTGGTCTATTTAAGTCCCTAACCATCAATGCCTGGTGAATTAAGTCCCTGTTCATTGATGCCTGGCGTATTTAAGTCCCTAACCATCGATGCCTGGTCTATTTAAGTGTCTGTCCTTCGATGCCTGCTCTATTTAAGCCCTGTTCATCAATGCCTGGTCTATTTAAGTCCCTAACCATCAATGCCTGGTCTATTTAATTCCCTAACCATCGATGCCTGGTCTATTTAAGTCCCTAACCATCAATGCCTGGTCTATTTAAGTCCCTAACCATCAATGCCTGGTCTTTTTAAGACCCTGACCATCGACGCCTGGTCTATTTAAGACCCTGACCATCAATGCCTGGTCTATTTAAGTGTCTGTCCATCGATGCCTGGTCTATTTAATTCCCTGTTCATCGATGCCTGGTCTATTTGAGTCCCTGTCCATCGATGCCTGGTCTATTTAAGTCCCTAACCATCGATGCCTGTTCTATTTAAGTCCCTAACCATCGATGCCTGGTCTATTTAAGACCCTGTTCATCGATGCCTGGTCTATTTGAGTCGCTGTCCATTGATACCTGGTCTATTTAAGTCCGTGTTCATCGATGCCTGGTCTATTTAACTCCCTGTTCATCAATGCCTGGTCTATTTAAGTCCCTAACCATCGATGCCTTGTCTATTTAAGACCTTGACCATCGACGCCTGGTGTATTTAAGACCCTGACCATCGATGCCTGGTCTATTTAAGTCGCTAACCTTCGATGCCTGGTGTATTTAAGTGTCTGTCCATTGATACCTGGTCTATTTAAGTCCGTGTTCATCGATGCCTGGTTTATTTAAGTCCCTAACCATCGATGCCTGGTCTATTTAAGTCCCTGTCCATCGATGCCTGGTCTATTTAAGTCCCTAACCATCAATATCTGGTCTATTTAAGTCCCTGTTCATCGATGCCTGGTCTATTTAAGTCCCTAACCATCGATGCCTGGTCTATTTAACTCCCTGTTCATCAATGCCTGGTCTATTTAAGTCCGTAACCATCGATGCCTTGTCTATTTAAGACCTTGACCATCGACGCCTGGTCTATTTAAGACCCTGACCATCAATGCCTGGTCTATTTAAGTGTCTGTCCATCGATGCCTGGTCTATTTAATTCCCTGTTCATCGATGCCTGGTCTATTTGAGTCCCTGTCCATCGATGCCTGGTCTATTTAAGTCCCTGTCCATCGATGCCTGGTCTATTTAAGTCCCAAACCATCAATAGCTGGTCTATTTAAGTTCCTGTTCATCGATGCCTGGTCTATTTAAGTCCCTAACCATCAATGCCTGGTCTATTTAAGTCCCTGTTCATTGATGCCTGGCGTATTTAAGTCCCTAACCATCGATGCCTGGTCTATTTAAGTGTCTGTCCTTCGATGCCTGCTCTATTTAAGCCCTGTTCATCAATGCCTGGTCTATTTAAGTCCCTAACCATCAATGCCTGGTCTATTTAATTCCCTAACCATCGATGCCTGGTCTATTTAAGTCCCTAACCATCAATGCCTGGTCTATTTAAGTCCCTAACCATCAATGCCTGGTCTTTTTAAGACCCTGACCATCGACGCCTGGTCTATTTAAGACCCTGACCATCAATGCCTGGTCTATTTAAGTGTCTGTCCATCGATGCCTGGTCTATTTAATTCCCTGTTCATCGATGCCTGGTCTATTTGAGTCCCTGTCCATCGATGCCTGGTCTATTTAAGTCCCTAACCATCGATGCCTGTTCTATTTAAGTCCCTAACCATCGATGCCTGGTCTATTTAAGACCCTGTTCATCGATGCCTGGTCTATTTGAGTCGCTGTCCATTGATACCTGGTCTATTTAAGTCCGTGTTCATCGATGCCTGGTCTATTTAACTCCCTGTTCATCAATGCCTGGTCTATTTAAGTCCCTAACCATCGATGCCTTGTCTATTTAAGACCTTGACCATCGACGCCTGGTGTATTTAAGACCCTGACCATCGATGCCTGGTCTATTTAAGTCGCTAACCTTCGATGCCTGGTGTATTTAAGTGTCTGTCCATTGATACCTGGTCTATTTAAGTCCGTGTTCATCGATGCCTGGTTTATTTAAGTCCCTAACCATCGATGCCTGGTCTATTTAAGTCCCTGTCCATCGATGCCTGGTCTATTTAAGTCCCTAACCATCAATATCTGGTCTATTTAAGTCCCTGTTCATCGATGCCTGGTCTATTTAAGTCCCTAACCATCGATGCCTGGTCTATTTAAGTGTCTGTCCATCGATGCCTGCTCTATTTAAGCCCTGTTCATCAATGCCTGGTCTATTTAATTCCCTAACCATCAATGCCTGGTCTATTTAAGTTCCTAACCATCGATGCCTGATCTATTTAAATGTCTGTCCATCGATGCCTAGTCTATTTAAGTCCCTAACCTTCGATGCCTGGTCTATTTAAGTCCGTGTTCATCGATGCCTGGTCTATTTAAGTGTCTGTCCATCGATGCCTGCTCTATTTAAGTCCGTGTTCATCGATGCCTGGTCTATTTAAGTCCCTAACCATCGATGCCTGGTCTATTTAAGTCACTGTTCATCGATGCCTGGTCTATTTGAGTCCCTGTTCATCGATGCCTGGTCTATTTAAGTCCCTGTTCATCAATGCCTGGTCTATTTAAGTCCCTAACCATCAATGCCTGGTCTATTTAAGTCCCTGTTCATTGATGCCTGGCCTATTTAAGTCCCTAACCATCGATGCCTGGTCTATTTAAGTGTCTGTCCAACGATGCCTGCTCTATTTAAGCCCTGTTCATCAATGCCTGGTCTATTTAAGTCCCTAACCATCAATAGCTGGTCTATTTAAGTCCCTGTTCATCGATGCCTGGTCTATTTAAGTCCCTAACCATCGATGCCTGGTCTATTTAAGACCCTGTTCATCGATGCCTGGTCTATTTGAGTCGCTGTCCATTGATACCTGGTCTATTTAAGTCCGTGTTCATCGACGCCTGGTCTATTTAAGTCCCTAACCATCAATGCCTGGTCTATTTAAGTCCCTGTTCATCAATGCCTGGTCTATTTAAGTCCCTAACCATCGATGCCTGGTCTATTTAACTCCCTGTTCATCAATGCCTGGTCTATTTAAGTCTGTAACCATCGATGCCTTGTCTATTTAAGACCTTGACCATCGACGCCTGGTCTATTTAAGACCCTGACCATCAATGCCTGGTCTATTTATGTGTCTGTCCATCGATGCCTGGTCTATTTAATTCCCTGTTCATCGATGCCTGGTCTATTTGAGTCCCTGTCCATCGATGCCTGGTCTATTTAAGTCCCTGTCCATCGATGCCTGGTCTATTTAAGTCCCAAACCATCAATAGCTGGTCTATTTAAGTTCCTGTTCATCGATGCCTGGTCTATTTAAGTCCCTAACCATCAATGCCTGGTCTATTTAAGTCCCTGTTCATTGATGCCTGGCGTATTTAAGTCCCTAACCATCGATGCCTGGTCTATTTAAGTGTCTGTCCATCGATGCCTGCTCTATTTAAGCCCTGTTCATCAATGCCTGGTCTATTTAAGTCCCTAACCATCAATGCCTGGTCTATTTAAGTCCCTAACCATCAATGCCTGGTCTTTTTAAGACCCTGACCATCGACGCCTGGTCTATTTAAGACACTGACCATCAATGCCTGGTCTATTTAAGTGTCTGTCCATCGATGCCTGGTCTATTTAATTCCCTGTTCATCGATGCCTGGTCTATTTGAGTCCCTGTCCATCGATGCCTGGTCTATTTAAGTCCCTAACCATCGATGCCTGTTCTATTTAAGTCCCTAAGCATCGATGCCTGGTCTATTTAAGACCCTGTTCATCGATGCCTGGTCTATTTGAGTCGCTGTCCATTGATACCTGGTCTATTTAAGACCGTGTTCATCGATGCCTGGTCTATTTAAGTCCCTGTTCATCAATGCCTGGTCTATTTAAGTCCCTAACCATCGATGCCTGGTCTATTTAAGACCTTGACCATCGACGCCTGGTCTATTTAAGTCCGTGTTCATCGATGCCTGGTTTATTTAAGTCCCTAACCATCGATGCCTGGTCTATTTAAGTCCCTGTCCATCGATGCCTGGTCTATTTAAGTCCCTAACCATCAATATCTGGTCTATTTAAGTCCCTGTTCATCGATGCCTGGTCTATTTAAGTCCCTAACCATCGATGCCTGGTCTATTTAAGTGTCTGTCCATCGATGCCTGCTCTATTTAAGCCCTGTTCATCAATGCCTGGTCTATTTAATTCGCTAACCATCAATGCCTGGTCTATTTAAGTCCCTAACCATCAATGCCTGCTCTATTTATGCCCTGTTCATCAATGCCTGGTCTATTTAAGTCCCTAACCATCAATGCCTGGTCTATTTAAGTCCCTAACCATCAATGCCTGCTCTATTTAAGCCCTGTTCATCAATGCCTGGTCTATTTAAGTCCCTAACCATCAATGCCTGGTCTATTTAAGTCCCTAACCATCAATGCCTGGTCTTTTTAAGACCCTGATCATCGACGCCTGGTCTATTTAAGACCCTGACCATCAATGCCTGGTCTATTTAAGTGTCTGTCCATCGATGCCTGGTCTATTTAATTCCCTGTTCATCGATGCCTTGTCTATTTAAGTCCCTAACCATCAATGCCTGGTCTATTTAACTCCCTGTTCATCAATGCCTGGTCTATTTAAGTCCGTAACCATCGATGCCTTGTCTATTTAAGACCTTGACCATCGACGCCTGGTCTATTTAAGACCCTGACCATCAATGCCTGGTCTATTTAAGTGTCTGTCCATCGATGCCTGGTCTATTTAATTCCCTGTTCATCGATGCCTGGTCTATTTGAGTCCCTGTCCATCGATGCCTGGTCTATTTAAGTCCCTGTCCATCGATGCCTGGTCTATTTAAGTCCCAAACCATCAATAGCTGGTCTATTTAAGTTCCTGTTCATCGATGCCTGGTCTATTTAAGTCCCTAACCATCAATGCCTGGTGAATTAAGTCCCTGTTCATTGATGCCTGGCGTATTTAAGTCCCTAACCATCGATGCCTGGTCTATTTAAGTGTCTGTCCTTCGATGCCTGCTCTA
Source organism: Hemitrygon akajei (assembly GCF_048418815.1). NCBI lineage: Eukaryota > Metazoa > Chordata > Chondrichthyes > Myliobatiformes > Dasyatidae > Hemitrygon > Hemitrygon akajei. The sequence continues at coordinate 87,647,918 of NC_133136.1, read as the reverse complement.
TTTAAGCCCTGTTCATCAATGCCTGGTCTATTTAAGTCCCTAACCATCAATGCCTGGTCTATTTAATTCCCTAACCATCGATGCCTGGTCTATTTAAGTCCCTAACCATCAATGCCTGGTCTATTTAAGTCCCTAACCATCAATGCCTGGTCTTTTTAAGACCCTGACCATCGACGCCTGGTCTATTTAAGACCCTGACCATCAATGCCTGGTCTATTTAAGTGTCTGTCCATCGATGCCTGGTCTATTTAATTCCCTGTTCATCGATGCCTGGTCCATTTGAGTCCCTGTCCATCGATGCCTGGTCTATTTAAGTCCCTAACCATCGATGCCTGTTCTATTTAAGTCCCTAACCATCGATGCCTGGTCTATTTAAGACCCTGTTCATCGATGCCTGGTCTATTTGAGTCGCTGTCCATTGATACCTGGTCTATTTAAGTCCGTGTTCATCGATGCCTGGTCTATTTAACTCCCTGTTCATCAATGCCTGGTCTATTTAAGTCCCTAACCATCGATGCCTTGTCTATTTAAGACCTTGACCATCGACGCCTGGTGTATTTAAGACCCTGACCATCGATGCCTGGTCTATTTAAGTCGCTAACCTTCGATGCCTGGTGTATTTAAGTGTCTGTCCATTGATACCTGGTCTATTTAAGTCCGTGTTCATCGATGCCTGGTTTATTTAAGTCCCTAACCATCGATGCCTGGTCTATTTAAGTCCCTGTCCATCGATGCCTGGTCTATTTAAGTCCCTAACCATCAATATCTGGTCTATTTAAGTCCCTGTTCATCGATGCCTGGTCTATTTAAGTCCCTAACCATCGATGCCTGGTCTATTTAACTCCCTGTTCATCAATGCCTGGTCTATTTAAGTCCGTAACCATCGATGCCTTGTCTATTTAAGACCTTGACCATCGACGCCTGGTCTATTTAAGACCCTGACCATCAATGCCTGGTCTATTTAAGTGTCTGTCCATCGATGCCTGGTCTATTTAATTCCCTGTTCATCGATGCCTGGTCTATTTGAGTCCCTGTCCATCGATGCCTGGTCTATTTAAGTCCCTGTCCATCGATGCCTGGTCTATTTAAGTCCCAAACCATCAATAGCTGGTCTATTTAAGTTCCTGTTCATCGATGCCTGGTCTATTTAAGTCCCTAACCATCAATGCCTGGTCTATTTAAGTCCCTGTTCATTGATGCCTGGCGTATTTAAGTCCCTAACCATCGATGCCTGGTCTATTTAAGTGTCTGTCCTTCGATGCCTGCTCTATTTAAGCCCTGTTCATCAATGCCTGGTCTATTTAAGTCCCTAACCATCAATGCCTGGTCTATTTAATTCCCTAACCATCGATGCCTGGTCTATTTAAGTCCCTAACCATCAATGCCTGGTCTATTTAAGTCCCTAACCATCAATGCCTGGTCTTTTTAAGACCCTGACCATCGACGCCTGGTCTATTTAAGACCCTGACCATCAATGCCTGGTCTATTTAAGTGTCTGTCCATCGATGCCTGGTCTATTTAATTCCCTGTTCATCGATGCCTGGTCTATTTGAGTCCCTGTCCATCGATGCCTGGTCTATTTAAGTCCCTAACCATCGATGCCTGTTCTATTTAAGTCCCTAACCATCGATGCCTGGTCTATTTAAGACCCTGTTCATCGATGCCTGGTCTATTTGAGTCGCTGTCCATTGATACCTGGTCTATTTAAGTCCGTGTTCATCGATGCCTGGTCTATTTAACTCCCTGTTCATCAATGCCTGGTCTATTTAAGTCCCTAACCATCGATGCCTTGTCTATTTAAGACCTTGACCATCGACGCCTGGTGTATTTAAGACCCTGACCATCGATGCCTGGTCTATTTAAGTCGCTAACCTTCGATGCCTGGTGTATTTAAGTGTCTGTCCATTGATACCTGGTCTATTTAAGTCCGTGTTCATCGATGCCTGGTTTATTTAAGTCCCTAACCATCGATGCCTGGTCTATTTAAGTCCCTGTCCATCGATGCCTGGTCTATTTAAGTCCCTAACCATCAATATCTGGTCTATTTAAGTCCCTGTTCATCGATGCCTGGTCTATTTAAGTCCCTAACCATCGATGCCTGGTCTATTTAAGTGTCTGTCCATCGATGCCTGCTCTATTTAAGCCCTGTTCATCAATGCCTGGTCTATTTAATTCCCTAACCATCAATGCCTGGTCTATTTAAGTTCCTAACCATCGATGCCTGATCTATTTAAATGTCTGTCCATCGATGCCTAGTCTATTTAAGTCCCTAACCTTCGATGCCTGGTCTATTTAAGTCCGTGTTCATCGATGCCTGGTCTATTTAAGTGTCTGTCCATCGATGCCTGCTCTATTTAAGTCCGTGTTCATCGATGCCTGGTCTATTTAAGTCCCTAACCATCGATGCCTGGTCTATTTAAGTCACTGTTCATCGATGCCTGGTCTATTTGAGTCCCTGTTCATCGATGCCTGGTCTATTTAAGTCCCTGTTCATCAATGCCTGGTCTATTTAAGTCCCTAACCATCAATGCCTGGTCTATTTAAGTCCCTGTTCATTGATGCCTGGCCTATTTAAGTCCCTAACCATCGATGCCTGGTCTATTTAAGTGTCTGTCCAACGATGCCTGCTCTATTTAAGCCCTGTTCATCAATGCCTGGTCTATTTAAGTCCCTAACCATCAATAGCTGGTCTATTTAAGTCCCTGTTCATCGATGCCTGGTCTATTTAAGTCCCTAACCATCGATGCCTGGTCTATTTAAGACCCTGTTCATCGATGCCTGGTCTATTTGAGTCGCTGTCCATTGATACCTGGTCTATTTAAGTCCGTGTTCATCGACGCCTGGTCTATTTAAGTCCCTAACCATCAATGCCTGGTCTATTTAAGTCCCTGTTCATCAATGCCTGGTCTATTTAAGTCCCTAACCATCGATGCCTGGTCTATTTAACTCCCTGTTCATCAATGCCTGGTCTATTTAAGTCTGTAACCATCGATGCCTTGTCTATTTAAGACCTTGACCATCGACGCCTGGTCTATTTAAGACCCTGACCATCAATGCCTGGTCTATTTATGTGTCTGTCCATCGATGCCTGGTCTATTTAATTCCCTGTTCATCGATGCCTGGTCTATTTGAGTCCCTGTCCATCGATGCCTGGTCTATTTAAGTCCCTGTCCATCGATGCCTGGTCTATTTAAGTCCCAAACCATCAATAGCTGGTCTATTTAAGTTCCTGTTCATCGATGCCTGGTCTATTTAAGTCCCTAACCATCAATGCCTGGTCTATTTAAGTCCCTGTTCATTGATGCCTGGCGTATTTAAGTCCCTAACCATCGATGCCTGGTCTATTTAAGTGTCTGTCCATCGATGCCTGCTCTATTTAAGCCCTGTTCATCAATGCCTGGTCTATTTAAGTCCCTAACCATCAATGCCTGGTCTATTTAAGTCCCTAACCATCAATGCCTGGTCTTTTTAAGACCCTGACCATCGACGCCTGGTCTATTTAAGACACTGACCATCAATGCCTGGTCTATTTAAGTGTCTGTCCATCGATGCCTGGTCTATTTAATTCCCTGTTCATCGATGCCTGGTCTATTTGAGTCCCTGTCCATCGATGCCTGGTCTATTAAAGTCCCTAACCATCGATGCCTGTTCTATTTAAGTCCCTAAGCATCGATGCCTGGTCTATTTAAGACCCTGTTCATCGATGCCTGGTCTATTTGAGTCGCTGTCCATTGATACCTGGTCTATTTAAGACCGTGTTCATCGATGCCTGGTCTATTTAAGTCCCTGTTCATCAATGCCTGGTCTATTTAAGTCCCTAACCATCGATGCCTGGTCTATTTAAGACCTTGACCATCGACGCCTGGTCTATTTAAGTCCGTGATCATCGATGCCTGGTTTATTTAAGTCCCTAACCATCGATGCCTGGTCTATTTAAGTCCCTGTCCATCGATGCCTGTTCTATTTAAGTCCCTAACCATCAATATCTGGTCTATTTAAGTCCCTGTTCATCGATGCCTGGTCTATTTAAGTCCCTAACCATCGATGCCTGGTCTATTTAAGTGTCTGTCCATCGATGCCTGCTCTATTTAAGCCCTGTTCATCAATGCCTGGTCTATTTAATTCGCTAACCATCAATGCCTGGTCTATTTAAGTCCCTAACCATCAATGCCTGCTCTATTTATGCCCTGTTCATCAATGCCTGGTCTATTTAAGTCCCTAACCATCAATGCCTGGTCTATTTAAGTCCCTAACCATCAATGCCTGCTCTATTTAAGCCCTGTTCATCAATGCCTGGTCTATTTAAGTCCCTAACCATCAATGCCTGGTCTATTTAAGTCCCTAACCATCAATGCCTGGTCTTTTTAAGACCCTGATCATCGACGCCTGGTCTATTTAAGACCCTGACCATCAATGCCTGGTCTATTTAAGTGTCTGTCCATCGATGCCTGGTCTATTTAATTCCCTGTTCATCGATGCCTTGTCTATTTGAGTCCCTGTCCATTGATGCCTGGTCTATTTAAGTCCCTGTTCATCGATGCCTGGTCTATTTAAGTCCCTGTTCATCAATGCCTGGTCTATTTAAGTCCCTGTTCATTGATGCCTGGTCTATTTGAGTCTCTGTTCATCGATGCCTGGTCTATTTAAGTGTCTGTCCATCAATGCCTGGTCTATTTGTGTCTGTCCATCGATGCCTGGTCTATTTAAGTCCCTAACCATCGATGCCTGGTCTATTTAAGTCCCTGACCATCGATGCCTGGTCTATTTGAGTCGCTGTCCATTGATACCTGGTCTATTTAAGTCCCTGACCATTGATACCTGGTCTATTTGAGTCCCTGTCCATCGATGCCTGGTCTATTTAAATCCCTATTCAACAATGCCTGGTCTATTTAAGTCCATAACCATCAATGCCTGGTCTATTTAAGTCCCTAACCATCGATGCCTGGTCTATTTAAGTCCCTATTCATCAATGCCTGGTCTATTTGAGTCCCTGTTCATCGATGCCTGGTCTATTTAAGTCCGTGTTCATCGACGCCTGGTCTATTTAAGTCCCTAACCATCGATGCCTGGTCTATTTAAGACCTTGACCATCGATGCCTGGTTTATTTAAGACCCTGACCATCGATTCCTGGTCTATTTAAGTCGCTAACCTTCGATGCCTGGTGTATTTAAGTGTCTGTCCATTGATACCTGGTCTATTTAAGTCCCTGACCATCGATGCCTGGTCTATTTAAGTCCCTAACCATCGATGCCTGGTCTATTTAAGTCCCTAACCATCAATAGCTGGTTTATTTAAGTCCCTGTTCATCGATGCCTGGTCTATTTAAATCCCTGTTCATCGATGCCTGGTCTATTTAAGTCCCTAACCATCAAGGCCTGGTCTATTTAAGTCCCTGTTCATTGATGCCTGGCCTATTTAAGTCCCTAACCATCGATGCCTGGTCTATTTAAGTGTCTGTCCATCGATGCCTGCTCTATTTAAGCCCTGTTCATCAATGCCTGGTCTATTTAAGTCCCGAACCATCAATGCCTGGTCTATTTAAGTCCCTGTTCATCGATGCCTGGTCTATTTGAGTCCCTGTCCATCGATGCCTGGTCTATTTAAGTCCCTGTTCATCGATGCCTGGTCTATTTGAGTCCCTGTCCATCGATGCCTGGTCTATTTAAGTCCGTGTTCATCAATGCCTGGTCTATTTAAGTCCCTGTTCATCAATGCCTGGTCTATTTAAGTCACTGTTCATCAATGCCTGGTCTATTTAAGTCCCTGTTCATCAATGCCTGGTCTATTTCAGTCCCTGTTCATCAATGCCTGGTCTATTTGAGTCCCTGTTCATCGATGCCTGTTCTATTTAAGTGTCAGTCCATCGATGCCTGGTCTATTTAAGTTCCTAACCATCGATGCCTGATCTATTTAAATGTCTGTCCATCGAGGCCTAGTCTATTTAAGCCCCTGACCATTGATGCCAGGTCTATTTAAGCCTCTAACCTTCGATGCCTGGTCTATTTAAGTCCGTGTTCATCGATGCCTGGTCTATTTAAGTCCCTAACCTTCGATGCCTGGTGTATTTAAGTCCCTGTTCATCGATGCCTGGTCTATTTAAGTCCCTAACCATCGATGCCTGGTCTATTTAAGTCCCTGACCATCGATGCCTGGTCTATTTAAGTCCCTAACCATCAATAGCTGGTCTATTTAAGTCCCTGTTCATCGATGCCTGGTCTATTTAAGTCCCTAACCATCGATGCCTGGTCTATTTAAGACCCTGTTCATCGATGCCTGGTCTATTTGAGTCGCTGTCCATTGATACCTGGTCTATTTAAGTCCGTGTTCATCGACGCCTGGTCTATTTAAGTCCCTAACCATCAATGCCTGGTCTATTTAAGTCCCTGTTCATCAATGCCTGGTCTATTTAAGTCCCTAACCATCGATGCCTGGTCTATTTAACTCCCTGTTCATCAATGCCTGGTCTATTTAAGTCCGTAACCATCGATGCCTTGTCTATTTAAGACCTTGACCATCGACGCCTGGTCTATTTAAGACCCTGACCATCAATGCCTGGTCTATTTAAGTGTCTGTCCATCGATGCCTGGTCTATTTAATTCCCTGTTCATCGATGCCTGGTCTATTTGAGTCCCTGTCCATCGATGCCTGGTCTATTTAAATCCCTATTCAACAATGCCTGGTCTATTTAAGTCCATAACCATCAATGCCTGGTCTATTTAAGTCCCTAACCATCGATGCCTGGTCTATTTAAGTCCCTATTCATCAATGCCTGGTCTATTTGAGTCCCTGTTCATCGATGCCTGGTCTATTTAAGTCCGTGTTCATCGACGCCTGGTCTATTTAAGTCCCTAACCATCGATGCCTGGTCTATTTAAGACCTTGACCATCGATGCCTGGTTTATTTAAGACCCTGACCATCGATTCCTGGTCTATTTAAGTCGCTAACCTTCGATGCCTGGTGTATTTAAGTGTCTGTCCATTGATACCTGGTCTATTTAAGTCCCTGACCATCGATGCCTGGTCTATTTAAGTCCCTAACCATCGATGCCTGGTCTATTTAAGTCCCTAACCATCAATAGCTGGTTTATTTAAGTCCCTGTTCATCGATGCCTGGTCTATTTAAATCCCTGTTCATCGATGCCTGGTCTATTTAAGTCCCTAACCATCAAGGCCTGGTCTATTTAAGTCCCTGTTCATTGATGCCTGGCCTATTTAAGTCCCTAACCATCGATGCCTGGTCTATTTAAGTGTCTGTCCATCGATGCCTGCTCTATTTAAGCCCTGTTCATCAATGCCTGGTCTATTTAAGTCCCGAACCATCAATGCCTGGTCTATTTAAGTCCCTGTTCATCGATGCCTGGTCTATTTGAGTCCCTGTCCATCGATGCCTGGTCTATTTAAGTCCCTGTTCATCGATGCCTGGTCTATTTGAGTCCCTGTCCATCGATGCCTGGTCTATTTAAGTCCGTGTTCATCAATGCCTGGTCTATTTAAGTCCCTGTTCATCAATGCCTGGTCTATTTAAGTCACTGTTCATCAATGCCTGGTCTATTTAAGTCCCTGTTCATCAATGCCTGGTCTATTTCAGTCCCTGTTCATCAATGCCTGGTCTATTTGAGTCCCTGTTCATCGATGCCTGTTCTATTTAAGTGTCAGTCCATCGATGCCTGGTCTATTTAAGTTCCTAACCATCGATGCCTGATCTATTTAAATGTCTGTCCATCGAGGCCTAGTCTATTTAAGCCCCTGACCATTGATGCCAGGTCTATTTAAGCCTCTAACCTTCGATGCCTGGTCTATTTAAGTCCGTGTTCATCGATGCCTGGTCTATTTAAGTCCCTAACCTTCGATGCCTGGTGTATTTAAGTCCCTGTTCATCGATGCCTGGTCTATTTAAGTCCCTAACCATCGATGCCTGGTCTATTTAAGTCCCTGACCATCGATGCCTGGTCTATTTAAGTCCCTAACCATCAATAGCTGGTCTATTTAAGTCCCTGTTCATCGATGCCTGGTCTATTTAAGTCCCTAACCATCGATGCCTGGTCTATTTAAGACCCTGTTCATCGATGCCTGGTCTATTTGAGTCGCTGTCCATTGATACCTGGTCTATTTAAGTCCGTGTTCATCGACGCCTGGTCTATTTAAGTCCCTAACCATCAATGCCTGGTCTATTTAAGTCCCTGTTCATCAATGCCTGGTCTATTTAAGTCCCTAACCATCGATGCCTGGTCTATTTAACTCCCTGTTCATCAATGCCTGGTCTATTTAAGTCCGTAACCATCGATGCCTTGTCTATTTAAGACCTTGACCATCGACGCCTGGTCTATTTAAGACCCTGACCATCAATGCCTGGTCTATTTAAGTGTCTGTCCATCGATGCCTGGTCTATTTAATTCCCTGTTCATCGATGCCTGGTCTATTTGAGTCCCTGTCCATCGATGCCTGGTCTATTTAAGTCCCTGTCCATCGATGCCTGGTCTATTTAAGTCCCAAACCATCAATAGCTGGTCTATTTAAGTTCCTGTTCATCGATGCCTGGTCTATTTAAGTCCCTAACCATCAATGCCTGGTGAATTAAGTCCCTGTTCATTGATGCCTGGCGTATTTAAGTCCCTAACCATCGATGCCTGGTCTATTTAAGTGTCTGTCCTTCGATGCCTGCTCTATTTAAGCCCTGTTCATCAATGCCTGGTCTATTTAAGTCCCTAACCATCAATGCCTGGTCTATTTAATTCCCTAACCATCGATGCCTGGTCTATTTAAGTCCCTAACCATCAATGCCTGGTCTATTTAAGTCCCTAACCATCAATGCCTGGTCTTTTTAAGACCCTGACCATCGACGCCTGGTCTATTTAAGACCCTGACCATCAATGCCTGGTCTATTTAAGTGTCTGTCCATCGATGCCTGGTCTATTTAATTCCCTGTTCATCGATGCCTGGTCTATTTGAGTCCCTGTCCATCGATGCCTGGTCTATTTAAGTCCCTAACCATCGATGCCTGTTCTATTTAAGTCCCTAACCATCGATGCCTGGTCTATTTAAGACCCTGTTCATCGATGCCTGGTCTATTTGAGTCGCTGTCCATTGATACCTGGTCTATTTAAGTCCGTGTTCATCGATGCCTGGTCTATTTAACTCCCTGTTCATCAATGCCTGGTCTATTTAAGTCCCTAACCATCGATGCCTTGTCTATTTAAGACCTTGACCATCGACGCCTGGTGTATTTAAGACCCTGACCATCGATGCCTGGTCTATTTAAGTCGCTAACCTTCGATGCCTGGTGTATTTAAGTGTCTGTCCATTGATACCTGGTCTATTTAAGTCCGTGTTCATCGATGCCTGGTTTATTTAAGTCCCTAACCATCGATGCCTGGTCTATTTAAGTCCCTGTCCATCGATGCCTGGTCTATTTAAGTCCCTAACCATCAATATCTGGTCTATTTAAGTCCCTGTTCATCGATGCCTGGTCTATTTAAGTCCCTAACCATCGATGCCTGGTCTATTTAACTCCCTGTTCATCAATGCCTGGTCTATTTAAGTCCGTAACCATCGATGCCTTGTCTATTTAAGACCTTGACCATCGACGCCTGGTCTATTTAAGACCCTGACCATCAATGCCTGGTCTATTTAAGTGTCTGTCCATCGATGCCTGGTCTATTTAATTCCCTGTTCATCGATGCCTGGTCTATTTGAGTCCCTGTCCATCGATGCCTGGTCTATTTAAGTCCCTGTCCATCGATGCCTGGTCTATTTAAGTCCCAAACCATCAATAGCTGGTCTATTTAAGTTCCTGTTCATCGATGCCTGGTCTATTTAAGTCCCTAACCATCAATGCCTGGTCTATTTAAGTCCCTGTTCATTGATGCCTGGCGTATTTAAGTCCCTAACCATCGATGCCTGGTCTATTTAAGTGTCTGTCCTTCGATGCCTGCTCTATTTAAGCCCTGTTCATCAATGCCTGGTCTATTTAAGTCCCTAACCATCAATGCCTGGTCTATTTAATTCCCTAACCATCGATGCCTGGTCTATTTAAGTCCCTAACCATCAATGCCTGGTCTATTTAAGTCCCTAACCATCAATGCCTGGTCTTTTTAAGACCCTGACCATCGACGCCTGGTCTATTTAAGACCCTGACCATCAATGCCTGGTCTATTTAAGTGTCTGTCCATCGATGCCTGGTCTATTTAATTCCCTGTTCATCGATGCCTGGTCTATTTGAGTCCCTGTCCATCGATGCCTGGTCTATTTAAGTCCCTAACCATCGATGCCTGTTCTATTTAAGTCCCTAACCATCGATGCCTGGTCTATTTAAGACCCTGTTCATCGATGCCTGGTCTATTTGAGTCGCTGTCCATTGATACCTGGTCTATTTAAGTCCGTGTTCATCGATGCCTGGTCTATTTAACTCCCTGTTCATCAATGCCTGGTCTATTTAAGTCCCTAACCATCGATGCCTTGTCTATTTAAGACCTTGACCATCGACGCCTGGTGTATTTAAGACCCTGACCATCGATGCCTGGTCTATTTAAGTCGCTAACCTTCGATGCCTGGTGTATTTAAGTGTCTGTCCATTGATACCTGGTCTATTTAAGTCCGTGTTCATCGATGCCTGGTTTATTTAAGTCCCTAACCATCGATGCCTGGTCTATTTAAGTCCCTGTCCATCGATGCCTGGTCTATTTAAGTCCCTAACCATCAATATCTGGTCTATTTAAGTCCCTGTTCATCGATGCCTGGTCTATTTAAGTCCCTAACCATCGATGCCTGGTCTATTTAAGTGTCTGTCCATCGATGCCTGCTCTATTTAAGCCCTGTTCATCAATGCCTGGTCTATTTAATTCCCTAACCATCAATGCCTGGTCTATTTAAGTTCCTAACCATCGATGCCTGATCTATTTAAATGTCTGTCCATCGATGCCTAGTCTATTTAAGTCCCTAACCTTCGATGCCTGGTCTATTTAAGTCCGTGTTCATCGATGCCTGGTCTATTTAAGTGTCTGTCCATCGATGCCTGCTCTATTTAAGTCCGTGTTCATCGATGCCTGGTCTATTTAAGTCCCTAACCATCGATGCCTGGTCTATTTAAGTCACTGTTCATCGATGCCTGGTCTATTTGAGTCCCTGTTCATCGATGCCTGGTCTATTTAAGTCCCTGTTCATCAATGCCTGGTCTATTTAAGTCCCTAACCATCAATGCCTGGTCTATTTAAGTCCCTGTTCATTGATGCCTGGCCTATTTAAGTCCCTAACCATCGATGCCTGGTCTATTTAAGTGTCTGTCCAACGATGCCTGCTCTATTTAAGCCCTGTTCATCAATGCCTGGTCTATTTAAGTCCCTAACCATCAATAGCTGGTCTATTTAAGTCCCTGTTCATCGATGCCTGGTCTATTTAAGTCCCTAACCATCGATGCCTGGTCTATTTAAGACCCTGTTCATCGATGCCTGGTCTATTTGAGTCGCTGTCCATTGATACCTGGTCTATTTAAGTCCGTGTTCATCGACGCCTGGTCTATTTAAGTCCCTAACCATCAATGCCTGGTCTATTTAAGTCCCTGTTCATCAATGCCTGGTCTATTTAAGTCCCTAACCATCGATGCCTGGTCTATTTAACTCCCTGTTCATCAATGCCTGGTCTATTTAAGTCTGTAACCATCGATGCCTTGTCTATTTAAGACCTTGACCATCGACGCCTGGTCTATTTAAGACCCTGACCATCAATGCCTGGTCTATTTATGTGTCTGTCCATCGATGCCTGGTCTATTTAATTCCCTGTTCATCGATGCCTGGTCTATTTGAGTCCCTGTCCATCGATGCCTGGTCTATTTAAGTCCCTGTCCATCGATGCCTGGTCTATTTAAGTCCCAAACCATCAATAGCTGGTCTATTTAAGTTCCTGTTCATCGATGCCTGGTCTATTTAAGTCCCTAACCATCAATGCCTGGTCTATTTAAGTCCCTGTTCATTGATGCCTGGCGTATTTAAGTCCCTAACCATCGATGCCTGGTCTATTTAAGTGTCTGTCCATCGATGCCTGCTCTATTTAAGCCCTGTTCATCAATGCCTGGTCTATTTAAGTCCCTAACCATCAATGCCTGGTCTATTTAAGTCCCTAACCATCAATGCCTGGTCTTTTTAAGACCCTGACCATCGACGCCTGGTCTATTTAAGACACTGACCATCAATGCCTGGTCTATTTAAGTGTCTGTCCATCGATGCCTGGTCTATTTAATTCCCTGTTCATCGATGCCTGGTCTATTTGAGTCCCTGTCCATCGATGCCTGGTCTATTTAAGTCCCTAACCATCGATGCCTGTTCTATTTAAGTCCCTAAGCATCGATGCCTGGTCTATTTAAGACCCTGTTCATCGATGCCTGGTCTATTTGAGTCGCTGTCCATTGATACCTGGTCTATTTAAGACCGTGTTCATCGATGCCTGGTCTATTTAAGTCCCTGTTCATCAATGCCTGGTCTATTTAAGTCCCTAACCATCGATGCCTGGTCTATTTAAGACCTTGACCATCGACGCCTGGTCTATTTAAGTCCGTGTTCATCGATGCCTGGTTTATTTAAGTCCCTAACCATCGATGCCTGGTCTATTTAAGTCCCTGTCCATCGATGCCTGGTCTATTTAAGTCCCTAACCATCAATATCTGGTCTATTTAAGTCCCTGTTCATCGATGCCTGGTCTATTTAAGTCCCTAACCATCGATGCCTGGTCTATTTAAGTGTCTGTCCATCGATGCCTGCTCTATTTAAGCCCTGTTCATCAATGCCTGGTCTATTTAATTCGCTAACCATCAATGCCTGGTCTATTTAAGTCCCTAACCATCAATGCCTGCTCTATTTATGCCCTGTTCATCAATGCCTGGTCTATTTAAGTCCCTAACCATCAATGCCTGGTCTATTTAAGTCCCTAACCATCAATGCCTGCTCTATTTAAGCCCTGTTCATCAATGCCTGGTCTATTTAAGTCCCTAACCATCAATGCCTGGTCTATTTAAGTCCCTAACCATCAATGCCTGGTCTTTTTAAGACCCTGATCATCGACGCCTGGTCTATTTAAGACCCTGACCATCAATGCCTGGTCTATTTAAGTGTCTGTCCATCGATGCCTGGTCTATTTAATTCCCTGTTCATCGATGCCTTGTCTATTTGAGTCCCTGTCCATTGATGCCTGGTCTATTTAAGTCCCTGTTCATCGATGCCTGGTCTATTTAAGTCCCTGTTCATCAATGCCTGGTCTATTTGAGTCCCTGTTCATCGATGCCTGATCTATTTGAGTCCCTGTTCATCGATGCCTGATCTATTTAAGTGTCCGTCCATCGATGCCTGGTCTATTTAAGTTCCTAACCATCGATGCCTGATCTATTTAAATGTCTGTCCATCGATGCCTAGTCTATTTAAGCCCCTGACCAATGATGCCAGATCTATTTAAGCCTCTAACCTTCGATGCCTGGATTATTTAAGTCCGTGTTCATCGATGCCTGGTCTATTTAAGTCCCTAACCATCGATGCCTGGTCTATTTAAGTCCGTGTTCATCGATGCCTGGTCTATTTAAGTCGCTAACCTTCGATGCCTGGTGTATTTAAGTCCCTGTTCATCGATGCCTGGTCTATTTAAGTCCCTAACCATCGATGCCTGGTCTATTTAAGTCCCTAACCATCGATGCCTGGTCTATTTAAGTCCCTGACCATCGATGCCTGGTCTATTTAAGTCCCTAACCATCAATAGCTGGTCTATTTAAGTCCCTGTTCATCGATGCCTGGTCTATTTAAGTGTTTGTCCATTGATGCCTGGTCTATTTAAGTCCCTAACCATCAATGCCTGGTCTATTTAAGTCCCTTTTCAACGATGCCTGGTCTATTTAAGTCCCTAACCATCAATGCCTGGTCTATTTAAGTGTCTGTCCATCGATGCCTGCTCTATTTAAGACCCTGACCATCGACGCCTGGTCTATTTAAGTCCCTGACCATCGACGCCTGGTCTATTTAAGACCATGACCATCGACGCTTGGTCTATTTAAGTCCCTGTTCATCGATGCCTGGTCTATTTAATTCCCTGTCCATCGATGCTGGTCTATTTAAGTTCCTAACCGTTGATGCCTGGTTTATTTAATTCCCTAACCATTGATGCCTGATCTATTTAAATGTCTGTCCATCGAGGCCTAGTCTATTTAAGCCCCTGACCATTGATGCCAGGTCTATTTAAGCCTCTAACCTTCGATGCCTGGTCTATTTAAGTCCGTGTTCATCGATGCCTGGTCTATTTAAGTCCCTAACCTTCGATGCCTGGTGTATTTAAGTCCCTGTTCATCGATGCCTGGTCTATTTAAGTCCCTAACCATCGATGCCTGGTCTATTTAAGTCCCTGACCATCGATGCCTGGTCTATTTAAGTCCCTAACCATCAATGCCTGGTCTATTTAAGTCCCTGTTCATCGATGCCTGTTCTATTTAAGTGTCAGTCCATCGATGCCTGGTCTATTTAAGTTCCTAACCATCGATGCGTGATCTATTTAAATGTCTGTCCATCGAGGCCTAGTCTATTTAAGCCCCTGACCATTGATGCCAGGTCTATTTAAGCCTCTAACCTTCGATGCCTGGTCTATTTAAGTCCGTGTTCATCGATGCCTGGTCTATTTAAGTCCCTAACCTTCAATGCCTGGTGTATTTAAGTCCCTGTTCATCGATGCCTGGTCTATTTAAGTCCCTAACCATCGATGCCTGGTCTATTTAAGTCCCTGACCATCGATGCCTGCTCTATTTAAGTCCCTAACCATCAATAGCTGGTCTATTTAAGTCCCTGTTCATCGATGCCTGGTCTATTTAAGTCCCTAACCATCGATGCCTGGTCTATTTAAGACCCTGTTCATCGATGCCTGGTCTATTTGAGTCACTGTCCATTGATACCTGGTCTATTTAAGTCCGTGTTCATCGACGCCTGGTCTATTTAAGTCCCTAACCATCAATGCCTGGTCTATTTAAGTCCCTGTTCATCAATGCCTGGTCTATTTAAGTCCCTAACCATCGATGCCTGGTCTATTTAACTCCCTGTTCATCAATGCCTGGTCTACTTAAGTCCATAACCATCGATGCCTTGTCTATTTAAGACCTTGACCATCGACGCCTGGTCTATTTAAGACCCTGACCATCGATGCCTGGTCTATTTAAGACGCTGACCATCGATGCCTGGTCTATTTAAGTCGCTAACCTTCGATGCCTGGTGTATTTAAGTGTCTGTCCATTGATACCTGGTCTATTTAAGTCCGTGTTCATCGATGCCTGGTCTATTTAAGTCCCTAACCATCAATGCCTGGTCTATTTAAGTCCCTAACCATCAATGCCTGGTCTTTTTAAGACCCTGATCATCGACGCCTGGTCTATTTAAATCCCTATTCAACAATGCCTGGTCTATTTAAGTCCATAACCATCAATGCCTGGTCTATTTAAGTCCCTAACCATCGATGCCTGGTCTATTTAAGTCCCTATTCATCAATGCCTGGTCTATTTGAGTCCCTGTTCATCGATGCCTGGTCTATTTAAGTCCGTGTTCATCGACGCCTGGTCTATTTAAGTCCCTAACCATCGATGCCTGGTCTATTTAAGACCTTGACCATCGATGCCTGGTTTATTTAAGACCCTGACCATCGATTCCTGGTCTATTTAAGTCGCTAACCTTCGATGCCTGGTGTATTTAAGTGTCTGTCCATTGATACCTGGTCTATTTAAGTCCCTGACCATCGATGCCTGGTCTATTTAAGTCCCTAACCATCGATGCCTGGTCTATTTAAGTCCCTAACCATCAATAGCTGGTTTATTTAAGTCCCTGTTCATCGATGCCTGGTCTATTTAAATCCCTGTTCATCGATGCCTGGTCTATTTAAGTCCCTAACCATCAAGGCCTGGTCTATTTAAGTCCCTGTTCATTGATGCCTGGCCTATTTAAGTCCCTAACCATCGATGCCTGGTCTATTTAAGTGTCTGTCCATCGATGCCTGGTCTATTTAAGTCCCTAACCATCGATGCCTGGTCTATTTAAGTGTCTGTCCATCGATGCCTGCTCTATTTAAGCCCTGTTCATCAATGCCTGGTCTATTTAAGTCCCGAACCATCAATGCCTGGTCTATTTAAGTCCCTGTTCATCGATGCCTGGTCTATTTGAGTCCCTGTCCATCGATGCCTGGTCTATTTAAGTCCCTGTTCATCGATGCCTGGTCTATTTGAGTCCCTGTCCATCGATGCCTGGTCTATTTAAGTCCGTGTTCATCAATGCCTGGTCTATTTAAGTCCCTGTTCATCAATGCCTGGTCTATTTAAGTCACTGTTCATCAATGCCTGGTCTATTTAAGTCCCTGTTCATCAATGCCTGGTCTATTTCAGTCCCTGTTCATCAATGCCTGGTCTATTTGAGTCCCTGTTCATCGATGCCTGTTCTATTTAAGTGTCAGTCCATCGATGCCTGGTCTATTTAAGTTCCTAACCATCGATGCCTGATCTATTTAAATGTCTGTCCATCGAGGCCTAGTCTATTTAAGCCCCTGACCATTGATGCCAGGTCTATTTAAGCCTCTAACCTTCGATGCCTGGTCTACTTAAGTCCGTGTTCATCGATGCCTGGTCTATTTAAGTCCCTAACCTTCGATGCCTGGTGTATTTAAGTCCCTGTTCATCGATGCCTGGTCTATTTAAGTCCCTAACCATCGATGCCTGGTCTATTTAAGTCCCTGACCATCGATGCCTGGTCTATTTAAGTCCCTAACCATCAATAGCTGGTCTATTTAAGTCCCTGTTCATCGATGCCTGGTCTATTTAAGTCCCTAACCATCGATGCCTGGTCTATTTAAGACCCTGTTCATCGATGCCTGGTCTATTTGAGTCGCTGTCCATTGATACCTGGTCTATTTAAGTCCGTGTTCATCGACGCCTGGTCTATTTAAGTCCCTAACCATCAATGCCTGGTCTATTTAAGTCCCTGTTCATCAATGCCTGGTCTATTTAAGTCCCTAACCATCGATGCCTGGTCTATTTAACTCCCTGTTCATCAATGCCTGGTCTATTTAAGTCCGTAACCATCGATGCCTTGTCTATTTAAGACCTTGACCATCGACGCCTGGTCTATTTAAGACCCTGACCATCAATGCCTGGTCTATTTAAGTGTCTGTCCATCGATGCCTGGTCTATTTAATTCCCTGTTCATCGATGCCTGGTCTATTTGAGTCCCTGTCCATCGATGCCTGGTCTATTTAAGTCCCTGTCCATCGATGCCTGGTCTATTTAAGTCCCAAACCATCAATAGCTGGTCTATTTAAGTTCCTGTTCATCGATGCCTGGTCTATTTAAGTCCCTAACCATCAATGCCTGGTCTATTTAAGTCCCTGTTCATTGATGCCTGGCGTATTTAAGTCCCTAACCATCGATGCCTGGTCTATTTAAGTGTCTGTCCTTCGATGCCTGCTCTATTTAAGCCCTGTTCATCAATGCCTGGTCTATTTAAGTCCCTAACCATCAATGCCTGGTCTATTTAATTCCCTAACCATCGATGCCTGGTCTATTTAAGTCCCTAACCATCAATGCCTGGTCTATTTAAGTCCCTAACCATCAATGCCTGGTCTTTTTAAGACCCTGACCATCGACGCCTGGTCTATTTAAGACCCTGACCATCAATGCCTGGTCTATTTAAGTGTCTGTCCATCGATGCCTGGTCTATTTAATTCCCTGTTCATCGATGCCTGGTCTATTTGAGTCCCTGTCCATCGATGCCTGGTCTATTTAAGTCCCTAACCATCGATGCCTGTTCTATTTAAGTCCCTAACCATCGATGCCTGGTCTATTTAAGACCCTGTTCATCGATGCCTGGTCTATTTGAGTCGCTGTCCATTGATACCTGGTCTATTTAAGTCCGTGTTCATCGATGCCTGGTCTATTTAACTCCCTGTTCATCAATGCCTGGTCTATTTAAGTCCCTAACCATCGATGCCTTGTCTATTTAAGACCTTGACCATCGACGCCTGGTGTATTTAAGACCCTGACCATCGATGCCTGGTCTATTTAAGTCGCTAACCTTCGATGCCTGGTGTATTTAAGTGTCTGTCCATTGATACCTGGTCTATTTAAGTCCGTGTTCATCGATGCCTGGTTTATTTAAGTCCCTAACCATCGATGCCTGGTCTATTTAAGTCCCTGTCCATCGATGCCTGGTCTATTTAAGTCCCTAACCATCAATATCTGGTCTATTTAAGTCCCTGTTCATCGATGCCTGGTCTATTTAAGTCCCTAACCATCGATGCCTGGTCTATTTAACTCCCTGTTCATCAATGCCTGGTCTATTTAAGTCCGTAACCATCGATGCCTTGTCTATTTAAGACCTTGACCATCGACGCCTGGTCTATTTAAGACCCTGACCATCAATGCCTGGTCTATTTAAGTGTCTGTCCATCGATGCCTGGTCTATTTAATTCCCTGTTCATCGATGCCTGGTCTATTTGAGTCCCTGTCCATCGATGCCTGGTCTATTTAAGTCCCTGTCCATCGATGCCTGGTCTATTTAAGTCCCAAACCATCAATAGCTGGTCTATTTAAGTTCCTGTTCATCGATGCCTGGTCTATTTAAGTCCCTAACCATCAATGCCTGGTCTATTTAAGTCCCTGTTCATTGATGCCTGGCGTATTTAAGTCCCTAACCATCGATGCCTGGTCTATTTAAGTGTCTGTCCTTCGATGCCTGCTCTATTTAAGCCCTGTTCATCAATGCCTGGTCTATTTAAGTCCCTAACCATCAATGCCTGGTCTATTTAATTCCCTAACCATCGATGCCTGGTCTATTTAAGTCCCTAACCATCAATGCCTGGTCTATTTAAGTCCCTAACCATCAATGCCTGGTCTTTTTAAGACCCTGACCATCGACGCCTGGTCTATTTAAGACCCTGACCATCAATGCCTGGTCTATTTAAGTGTCTGTCCATCGATGCCTGGTCTATTTAATTCCCTGTTCATCGATGCCTGGTCTATTTGAGTCCCTGTCCATCGATGCCTGGTCTATTTAAGTCCCTAACCATCGATGCCTGTTCTATTTAAGTCCCTAACCATCGATGCCTGGTCTATTTAAGACCCTGTTCATCGATGCCTGGTCTATTTGAGTCGCTGTCCATTGATACCTGGTCTATTTAAGTCCGTGTTCATCGATGCCTGGTCTATTTAACTCCCTGTTCATCAATGCCTGGTCTATTTAAGTCCCTAACCATCGATGCCTTGTCTATTTAAGACCTTGACCATCGACGCCTGGTGTATTTAAGACCCTGACCATCGATGCCTGGTCTATTTAAGTCGCTAACCTTCGATGCCTGGTGTATTTAAGTGTCTGTCCATTGATACCTGGTCTATTTAAGTCCGTGTTCATCGATGCCTGGTTTATTTAAGTCCCTAACCATCGATGCCTGGTCTATTTAAGTCCCTGTCCATCGATGCCTGGTCTATTTAAGTCCCTAACCATCAATATCTGGTCTATTTAAGTCCCTGTTCATCGATGCCTGGTCTATTTAAGTCCCTAACCATCGATGCCTGGTCTATTTAAGTGTCTGTCCATCGATGCCTGCTCTATTTAAGCCCTGTTCATCAATGCCTGGTCTATTTAATTCCCTAACCATCAATGCCTGGTCTATTTAAGTTCCTAACCATCGATGCCTGATCTATTTAAATGTCTGTCCATCGATGCCTAGTCTATTTAAGTCCCTAACCTTCGATGCCTGGTCTATTTAAGTCCGTGTTCATCGATGCCTGGTCTATTTAAGTGTCTGTCCATCGATGCCTGCTCTATTTAAGTCCGTGTTCATCGATGCCTGGTCTATTTAAGTCCCTAACCATCGATGCCTGGTCTATTTAAGTCACTGTTCATCGATGCCTGGTCTATTTGAGTCCCTGTTCATCGATGCCTGGTCTATTTAAGTCCCTGTTCATCGATGCCTGGTCTATTTAAGTGTCTGTTCATCGATGCCTGGTCTATTTAAGTCCCTGTTCATCAATGCCTGGTCTATTTAAGTCCCTAACCATCAATGCCTGGTCTATTTAAGTCCCTGTTCATTGATGCCTGGCCTATTTAAGTCCCTAACCATCGATGCCTGGTCTATTTAAGTGTCTGTCCAACGATGCCTGCTCTATTTAAGCCCTGTTCATCAATGCCTGGTCTATTTAAGTCCCTAACCATCAATAGCTGGTCTATTTAAGTCCCTGTTCATCGATGCCTGGTCTATTTAAGTCCCTAACCATCGATGCCTGGTCTATTTAAGACCCTGTTCATCGATGCCTGGTCTATTTGAGTCGCTGTCCATTGATACCTGGTCTATTTAAGTCCGTGTTCATCGACGCCTGGTCTATTTAAGTCCCTAACCATCAATGCCTGGTCTATTTAAGTCCCTGTTCATCAATGCCTGGTCTATTTAAGTCCCTAACCATCGATGCCTGGTCTATTTAACTCCCTGTTCATCAATGCCTGGTCTATTTAAGTCTGTAACCATCGATGCCTTGTCTATTTAAGACCTTGACCATCGACGCCTGGTCTATTTAAGACCCTGACCATCAATGCCTGGTCTATTTATGTGTCTGTCCATCGATGCCTGGTCTATTTAATTCCCTGTTCATCGATGCCTGGTCTATTTGAGTCCCTGTCCATCGATGCCTGGTCTATTTAAGTCCCTGTCCATCGATGCCTGGTCTATTTAAGTCCCAAACCATCAATAGCTGGTCTATTTAAGTTCCTGTTCATCGATGCCTGGTCTATTTAAGTCCCTAACCATCAATGCCTGGTCTATTTAAGTCCCTGTTCATTGATGCCTGGCGTATTTAAGTCCCTAACCATCGATGCCTGGTCTATTTAAGTGTCTGTCCATCGATGCCTGCTCTATTTAAGCCCTGTTCATCAATGCCTGGTCTATTTAAGTCCCTAACCATCAATGCCTGGTCTATTTAAGTCCCTAACCATCAATGCCTGGTCTTTTTAAGACCCTGACCATCGACGCCTGGTCTATTTAAGACACTGACCATCAATGCCTGGTCTATTTAAGTGTCTGTCCATCGATGCCTGGTCTATTTAATTCCCTGTTCATCGATGCCTGGTCTATTTGAGTCCCTGTCCATCGATGCCTGGTCTATTAATGTCCCTAACCATCGATGCCTGTTCTATTTAAGTCCCTAAGCATCGATGCCTGGTCTATTTAAGACCCTGTTCATCGATGCCTGGTCTATTTGAGTCGCTGTCCATTGATACCTGGTCTATTTAAGACCGTGTTCATCGATGCCTGGTCTATTTAAGTCCCTGTTCATCAATGCCTGGTCTATTTAAGTCCCTAACCATCGATGCCTGGTCTATTTAAGACCTTGACCATCGACGCCTGGTCTATTTAAGTCCGTGTTCATCGATGCCTGGTTTATTTAAGTCCCTAACCATCGATGCCTGGTCTATTTAAGTCCCTGTCCATCGATGCCTGGTCTATTTAAGTCCCTAACCATCAATATCTGGTCTATTTAAGTCCCTGTTCATCGATGCCTGGTCTATTTAAGTCCCTAACCATCGATGCCTGGTCTATTTAAGTGTCTGTCCATCGATGCCTGCTCTATTTAAGCCCTGTTCATCAATGCCTGGTCTATTTAATTCCCTAACCATCAATGCCTGGTCTATTTAAGTCCCTAACCATCAATGCCTGCTCTATTTATGCCCTGTTCATCAATGCCTGGTCTATTTAAGTCCCTAACCATCAATGCCTGGTCTATTTAAGTCCCTAACCATCAATGCCTGCTCTATTTAAGCCCTGTTCATCAATGCCTGGTCTATTTAAGTCCCTAACCATCAATGCCTGGTCTATTTAAGTCCCTAACCATCAATGCCTGGTCTTTTTAAGACCCTGATCATCGACGCCTGGTCTATTTAAGACCCTGACCATCAATGCCTGGTCTATTTAAGTGTCTGTCCATCGATGCCTGGTCTATTTAATTCCCTGTTCATCGATGCCTTGTCTATTTGAGTCCCTGTCCATTGATGCCTGGTCTATTTAAGTCCCTGTTCATCGATGCCTGGTCTATTTAAGTCCCTGTTCATCAATGCCTGGTCTATTTAAGTCCCTGTTCATTGATGCCTGGTCTATTTGAGTCCCTGTTCATCGATGCCTGATCTATTTAAGTGTCCGTCCATCGATGCCTGGTCTATTTAAGTTCCTAACCATCGATGCCTGATCTATTTAAATGTCTGTCCATCGATGCCTAGTCTATTTAAGCCCCTGACCATTGATGCCAGATCTATTTAAGCCTCTAACCTTCGATGCCTGGATTATTTACGTCCGTGTTCATCGATGCCTGGTCTATTTAAGTCCCTAACCATCGATGCCTGGTCTATTTAAGTCCGTGTTCATCGATGCCTGGTCTATTTAAGTCGCTAAACTTCGATGCCTGGTGTATTTAAGTCCCTGTTCATCGATGCCTGGTCTATTTAAGTCCCTAACCATCGATGCCTGGTCTATTTAAGTCCCTAACCATCGATGCCTGGTCTATTTAAGTCCCTGACCATCGATGCCTGGTCTATTTAAGTCCCTAACCATCAATAGCTGGTCTATTTAAGTCCCTGTTCATCGATGCCTGGTCTATTTAAGTGTTTGTCCATTGATGCCTGGTCTATTTAAGTCCCTAACCATCAATGCCTGGTCTATTTAAGTCCCTTTTCAACGATGCCTGGTCTATTTAAGTCGCTAAACTTCGATGCCTGGTGTATTTAAGTGTCTGTCCATCGATGCCTGGTCTATTTAAGTCCCTAACCATCGATGCCTGGTCTATTTAAGTCCCTAACCATCGATGCCTGGTCTATTTAAGTCCCTGACCATCGATGCCTGGTCTATTTAAGTCCCTAACCATCAATAGCTGGTCTATTTAAGTCCCTGTTCATCGATGCCTGGTCTATTTAAGTGTTTGTCCATTGATGCCTGGTCTATTTAAGTCCCTAACCATCAATGCCTGGTCTATTTAAGTCCCTGTTCATCGATGCCTGGTCTATTTGAGTCACTGTCCATTGATACCTGGTCTATTTAAGTCCGTGTTCATCGACGCCTGGTCTATTTAAGTCCCTAACCATCAATGCCTGGTCTATTTAAGTCCCTGTTCATCAATGCCTGGTCTATTTAAGTCCCTAACCATCGATGCCTGGTCTATTTAACTCCCTGTTCATCAATGCCTGGTCTATTTAAGTCCATAACCATCGATGCCTTGTCTATTTAAGACCTTGACCATCGACGCCTGGTCTATTTAAGACCCTGACCATCGATGCCTGGTCTATTTAAGACGCTGACCATCGATGCCTGGTCTATTTAAGTCGCTAACCTTCGATGCCTGGTGTATTTAAGTGTCTGTCCATTGATACCTGGTCTATTTAAGTCCGTGTTCATCGATGCCTGGTCTATTTAAGTCCCTAACCATCAATGCCTGGTCTATTTAAGTCCCTAACCATCAATGCCTGGACTTTTTAAGACCCTGATCATCGACGCCTGGTCTATTTAAGACCCTGACCATCAATGCCTGGTCTATTTAAGTGTCTGTCCATCGATGCCTGGTCTATTTAATTCCCTGTTCATCGATGCCTGGTCTATTTAAGTCCCAAACCATCAATAGCTGGTCTATTTAAGTTCCTGTTCATCGATGCCTGGTCTATTTAAGTCCCTAACCATCAATGCCTGGTCTATTTAAGTCCCTGTTCATTGATGCCTGGCGTATTTAAGTCCCTAACCATCGATGCCTGGTCTATTTAAGTGTCTGTCCATCGATGCCTGCTCTATTTAAGCCCTGTTCATCAATGCCTGGTCTATTTAAGTCCCTAACCATCAATGCCTGGTCTATTTAAGTCCCTAACCATCAATGCCTGGTCTTTTTAAGACCCTGACCATCGACGCCTGGTCTATTTAAGACACTGACCATCAATGCCTGGTCTATTTAAGTGTCTGTCCATCGATGCCTGGTCTATTTAATTCCCTGTTCATCGATGCCTGGTCTATTTGAGTCCCTGTCCATCGATGCCTGGTCTATTTAAGTCCCTAACCATCGATGCCTGGTCTATTTAAGTCCCTAAGCATCGATGCCTGGTCTATTTAAGACCCTGACCATCAATGCCTGGTCTATTTAAGACACTGACCATCAATGCCTGGTCTATTTAAGTGTCTGTCCATCGATGCCTGGTCTATTTAATTCCCTGTTCATCGATGCCTGGTCTATTTAATTCCCTGTTCATCGATGCCTGGTCTATTTGAGTCCCTGTCCATCGATGCCTGGTCTATTTAAGTCCCTAAGCATCGATGCCTGGTCTATTTAAGACCCTGTTCATCGATGCCTGGTCTATTTGAGTCGCTGTCCATTGATACCTGGTCTATTTAAGTCCGTGTTCATCGATGCCTGGTCTATTTAACTCCCTGTTCATCAATGCCTGGTCTATTTAAGTCCCTAACCATCGATGCCTTGTCTATTTAAGACCTTGACCATCGACGCCTGGTGTATTTAAGACCCTGACCATCGATGCCTGGTCTATTTAAGTCGCTAACCTTCGATGCCTGGTGTATTTAAGTGTCTGTCCATTGATACCTGGTCTATTTAAGTCCGTGTTCATCGATGCCTGGTTTATTTAAGTCCCTAACCATCGATGCCTGGTCTATTTAAGTCCCTGTCCATCGATGCCTGGTCTATTTAAGTCCCTAACCATCAATATCTGGTCTATTTAAGTCCCTGTTCATCGATGCCTGGTCTATTTAAGTCCCTAACCATCGATGCCTGGTCTATTTAACTCCCTGTTCATCAATGCCTGGTCTATTTAAGTCCGTAACCATCGATGCCTTGTCTATTTAAGACCTTGACCATCGACGCCTGGTCTATTTAAGACCCTGACCATCAATGCCTGGTCTATTTAAGTGTCTGTCCATCGATGCCTGGTCTATTTAATTCCCTGTTCATCGATGCCTGGTCTATTTGAGTCCCTGTCCATCGATGCCTGGTCTATTTAAGTCCCTGTCCATCGATGCCTGGTCTATTTAAGTCCCAAACCATCAATAGCTGGTCTATTTAAGTTCCTGTTCATCGATGCCTGGTCTATTTAAGTCCCTAACCATCAATGCCTGGTCTATTTAAGTCCCTGTTCATTGATGCCTGGCGTATTTAAGTCCCTAACCATCGATGCCTGGTCTATTTAAGTGTCTGTCCTTCGATGCCTGCTCTATTTAAGCCCTGTTCATCAATGCCTGGTCTATTTAAGTCCCTAACCATCAATGCCTGGTCTATTTAATTCCCTAACCATCGATGCCTGGTCTATTTAAGTCCCTAACCATCAATGCCTGGTCTATTTAAGTCCCTAACCATCAATGCCTGGTCTTTTTAAGACCCTGACCATCGACGCCTGGTCTATTTAAGACCCTGACCATCAATGCCTGGTCTATTTAAGTGTCTGTCCATCGATGCCTGGTCTATTTAATTCCCTGTTCATCGATGCCTGGTCTATTTGAGTCCCTGTCCATCGATGCCTGGTCTATTTAAGTCCCTAACCATCGATGCCTGTTCTATTTAAGTCCCTAACCATCGATGCCTGGTCTATTTAAGACCCTGTTCATCGATGCCTGGTCTATTTGAGTCGCTGTCCATTGATACCTGGTCTATTTAAGTCCGTGTTCATCGATGCCTGGTCTATTTAACTCCCTGTTCATCAATGCCTGGTCTATTTAAGTCCCTAACCATCGATGCCTTGTCTATTTAAGACCTTGACCATCGACGCCTGGTGTATTTAAGACCCTGACCATCGATGCCTGGTCTATTTAAGTCGCTAACCTTCGATGCCTGGTGTATTTAAGTGTCTGTCCATTGATACCTGGTCTATTTAAGTCCGTGTTCATCGATGCCTGGTTTATTTAAGTCCCTAACCATCGATGCCTGGTCTATTTAAGTCCCTGTCCATCGATGCCTGGTCTATTTAAGTCCCTAACCATCAATATCTGGTCTATTTAAGTCCCTGTTCATCGATGCCTGGTCTATTTAAGTCCCTAACCATCGATGCCTGGTCTATTTAAGTGTCTGTCCATCGATGCCTGCTCTATTTAAGCCCTGTTCATCAATGCCTGGTCTATTTAATTCCCTAACCATCAATGCCTGGTCTATTTAAGTTCCTAACCATCGATGCCTGATCTATTTAAATGTCTGTCCATCGATGCCTAGTCTATTTAAGTCCCTAACCTTCGATGCCTGGTCTATTTAAGTCCGTGTTCATCGATGCCTGGTCTATTTAAGTGTCTGTCCATCGATGCCTGCTCTATTTAAGTCCGTGTTCATCGATGCCTGGTCTATTTAAGTCCCTAACCATCGATGCCTGGTCTATTTAAGTCACTGTTCATCGATGCCTGGTCTATTTGAGTCCCTGTTCATCGATGCCTGGTCTATTTAAGTCCCTGTTCATCGATGCCTGGTCTATTTAAGTGTCTGTTCATCGATGCCTGGTCTATTTAAGTCCCTGTTCATCAATGCCTGGTCTATTTAAGTCCCTAACCATCAATGCCTGGTCTATTTAAGTCCCTGTTCATTGATGCCTGGCCTATTTAAGTCCCTAACCATCGATGCCTGGTCTATTTAAGTGTCTGTCCAACGATGCCTGCTCTATTTAAGCCCTGTTCATCAATGCCTGGTCTATTTAAGTCCCTAACCATCAATAGCTGGTCTATTTAAGTCCCTGTTCATCGATGCCTGGTCTATTTAAGTCCCTAACCATCGATGCCTGGTCTATTTAAGACCCTGTTCATCGATGCCTGGTCTATTTGAGTCGCTGTCCATTGATACCTGGTCTATTTAAGTCCGTGTTCATCGACGCCTGGTCTATTTAAGTCCCTAACCATCAATGCCTGGTCTATTTAAGTCCCTGTTCATCAATGCCTGGTCTATTTAAGTCCCTAACCATCGATGCCTGGTCTATTTAACTCCCTGTTCATCAATGCCTGGTCTATTTAAGTCTGTAACCATCGATGCCTTGTCTATTTAAGACCTTGACCATCGACGCCTGGTCTATTTAAGACCCTGACCATCAATGCCTGGTCTATTTATGTGTCTGTCCATCGATGCCTGGTCTATTTAATTCCCTGTTCATCGATGCCTGGTCTATTTGAGTCCCTGTCCATCGATGCCTGGTCTATTTAAGTCCCTGTCCATCGATGCCTGGTCTATTTAAGTCCCAAACCATCAATAGCTGGTCTATTTAAGTTCCTGTTCATCGATGCCTGGTCTATTTAAGTCCCTAACCATCAATGCCTGGTCTATTTAAGTCCCTGTTCATTGATGCCTGGCGTATTTAAGTCCCTAACCATCGATGCCTGGTCTATTTAAGTGTCTGTCCATCGATGCCTGCTCTATTTAAGCCCTGTTCATCAATGCCTGGTCTATTTAAGTCCCTAACCATCAATGCCTGGTCTATTTAAGTCCCTAACCATCAATGCCTGGTCTTTTTAAGACCCTGACCATCGACGCCTGGTCTATTTAAGACACTGACCATCAATGCCTGGTCTATTTAAGTGTCTGTCCATCGATGCCTGGTCTATTTAATTCCCTGTTCATCGATGCCTGGTCTATTTGAGTCCCTGTCCATCGATGCCTGGTCTATTAAAGTCCCTAACCATCGATGCCTGTTCTATTTAAGTCCCTAAGCATCGATGCCTGGTCTATTTAAGACCCTGTTCATCGATGCCTGGTCTATTTGAGTCGCTGTCCATTGATACCTGGTCTATTTAAGACCGTGTTCATCGATGCCTGGTCTATTTAAGTCCCTGTTCATCAATGCCTGGTCTATTTAAGTCCCTAACCATCGATGCCTGGTCTATTTAAGACCTTGACCATCGACGCCTGGTCTATTTAAGTCCGTGTTCATCGATGCCTGGTTTATTTAAGTCCCTAACCATCGATGCCTGGTCTATTTAAGTCCCTGTCCATCGATGCCTGGTCTATTTAAGTCCCTAACCATCAATATCTGGTCTATTTAAGTCCCTGTTCATCGATGCCTGGTCTATTTAAGTCCCTAACCATCGATGCCTGGTCTATTTAAGTGTCTGTCCATCGATGCCTGCTCTATTTAAGCCCTGTTCATCAATGCCTGGTCTATTTAATTCCCTAACCATCAATGCCTGGTCTATTTAAGTCCCTAACCATCAATGCCTGCTCTATTTATGCCCTGTTCATCAATGCCTGGTCTATTTAAGTCCCTAACCATCAATGCCTGGTCTATTTAAGTCCCTAACCATCAATGCCTGCTCTATTTAAGCCCTGTTCATCAATGCCTGGTCTATTTAAGTCCCTAACCATCAATGCCTGGTCTATTTAAGTCCCTAACCATCAATGCCTGGTCTTTTTAAGACCCTGATCATCGACTCCTGGTCTATTTAAGACCCTGACCATCAATGCCTGGTCTATTTAAGTGTCTGTCCATCGATGCCTGGTCTATTTAATTCCCTGTTCATCGATGCCTTGTCTATTTGAGTCCCTGTCCATTGATGCCTGGTCTATTTAAGTCCCTGTTCATCGATGCCTGGTCTATTTAAGTCCCTGTTCATCAATGCCTGGTCTATTTAAGTCCCTGTTCATTGATGCCTGGTCTATTTGAGTCCCTGTTCATCGATGCCTGATCTATTTAAGTGTCCGTCCATCGATGCCTGGTCTATTTAAGTTCCTAACCATCGATGCCTGATCTATTTAAATGTCTGTCCATCGATGCCTAGTCTATTTAAGCCCCTGACCATTGATGCCAGATCTATTTAAGCCTCTAACCTTCGATGCCTGGATTATTTACGTCCGTGTTCATCGATGCCTGGTCTATTTAAGTCCCTAACCATCGATGCCTGGTCTATTTAAGTCCGTGTTCATCGATGCCTGGTCTATTTAAGTCGCTAAACTTCGATGCCTGGTGTATTTAAGTCCCTGTTCATCGATGCCTGGTCTATTTAAGTCCCTAACCATCGATGCCTGGTCTATTTAAGTCCCTAACCATCGATGCCTGGTCTATTTAAGTCCCTGACCATCGATGCCTGGTCTATTTAAGTCCCTAACCATCAATAGCTGGTCTATTTAAGTCCCTGTTCATCGATGCCTGGTCTATTTAAGTGTTTGTCCATTGATGCCTGGTCTATTTAAGTCCCTAACCATCAATGCCTGGTCTATTTAAGTCCCTTTTCAACGATGCCTGGTCTATTTAAGTCGCTAAACTTCGATGCCTGGTGTATTTAAGTGTCTGTCCATCGATGCCTGGTCTATTTAAGTCCCTAACCATCGATGCCTGGTCTATTTAAGTCCCTAACCATCGATGCCTGGTCTATTTAAGTCCCTGACCATCGATGCCTGGTCTATTTAAGTCCCTAACCATCAATAGCTGGTCTATTTAAGTCCCTGTTCATCGATGCCTGGTCTATTTAAGTGTTTGTCCATTGATGCCTGGTCTATTTAAGTCCCTAACCATCAATGCCTGGTCTATTTAAGTCCCTGTTCATCGATGCCTGGTCTATTTGAGTCACTGTCCATTGATACCTGGTCTATTTAAGTCCGTGTTCATCGACGCCTGGTCTATTTAAGTCCCTAACCATCAATGCCTGGTCTATTTAAGTCCCTGTTCATCAATGCCTGGTCTATTTAAGTCCCTAACCATCGATGCCTGGTCTATTTAACTCCCTGTTCATCAATGCCTGGTCTATTTAAGTCCATAACCATCGATGCCTTGTCTATTTAAGACCTTGACCATCGACGCCTGGTCTATTTAAGACCCTGACCATCGATGCCTGGTCTATTTAAGACGCTGACCATCGATGCCTGGTCTATTTAAGTCGCTAACCTTCGATGCCTGGTGTATTTAAGTGTCTGTCCATTGATACCTGGTCTATTTAAGTCCGTGTTCATCGATGCCTGGTCTATTTAAGTCCCTAACCATCAATGCCTGGTCTATTTAAGTCCCTAACCATCAATGCCTGGACTTTTTAAGACCCTGATCATCGACGCCTGGTCTATTTAAGACCCTGACCATCAATGCCTGGTCTATTTAAGTGTCTGTCCATCGATGCCTGGTCTATTTAATTCCCTGTTCATCGATGCCTGGTCTATTTAAGTCCCAAACCATCAATAGCTGGTCTATTTAAGTTCCTGTTCATCGATGCCTGGTCTATTTAAGTCCCTAACCATCAATGCCTGGTCTATTTAAGTCCCTGTTCATTGATGCCTGGCGTATTTAAGTCCCTAACCATCGATGCCTGGTCTATTTAAGTGTCTGTCCATCGATGCCTGCTCTATTTAAGCCCTGTTCATCAATGCCTGGTCTATTTAAGTCCCTAACCATCAATGCCTGGTCTATTTAAGTCCCTAACCATCAATGCCTGGTCTTTTTAAGACCCTGACCATCGACGCCTGGTCTATTTAAGACACTGACCATCAATGCCTGGTCTATTTAAGTGTCTGTCCATCGATGCCTGGTCTATTTAATTCCCTGTTCATCGATGCCTGGTCTATTTGAGTCCCTGTCCATCGATGCCTGGTCTATTTAAGTCCCTAACCATCGATGCCTGGTCTATTTAAGTCCCTAAGCATCGATGCCTGGTCTATTTAAGACCCTGACCATCAATGCCTGGTCTATTTAAGACACTGACCATCAATGCCTGGTCTATTTAAGTGTCTGTCCATCGATGCCTGGTCTATTTAATTCCCTGTTCATCGATGCCTGGTCTATTTAATTCCCTGTTCATCGATGCCTGGTCTATTTGAGTCCCTGTCCATCGATGCCTGGTCTATTTAAGTCCCTAAGCATCGATGCCTGGTCTATTTAAGACCCTGTTCATCGATGCCTGGTCTATTTGAGTCGCTGTCCATTGATACCTGGTCTATTTAAGTCCGTGTTCATCGATGCCTGGTCTATTTAACTCCCTGTTCATCAATGCCTGGTCTATTTAAGTCCCTAACCATCGATGCCTTGTCTATTTAAGACCTTGACCATCGACGCCTGGTGTATTTAAGACCCTGACCATCGATGCCTGGTCTATTTAAGTCGCTAACCTTCGATGCCTGGTGTATTTAAGTGTCTGTCCATTGATACCTGGTCTATTTAAGTCCGTGTTCATCGATGCCTGGTTTATTTAAGTCCCTAACCATCGATGCCTGGTCTATTTAAGTCCCTGTCCATCGATGCCTGGTCTATTTAAGTCCCTAACCATCAATATCTGGTCTATTTAAGTCCCTGTTCATCGATGCCTGGTCTATTTAAGTCCCTAACCATCGATGCCTGGTCTATTTAACTCCCTGTTCATCAATGCCTGGTCTATTTAAGTCCGTAACCATCGATGCCTTGTCTATTTAAGACCTTGACCATCGACGCCTGGTCTATTTAAGACCCTGACCATCAATGCCTGGTCTATTTAAGTGTCTGTCCATCGATGCCTGGTCTATTTAATTCCCTGTTCATCGATGCCTGGTCTATTTGAGTCCCTGTCCATCGATGCCTGGTCTATTTAAGTCCCTGTCCATCGATGCCTGGTCTATTTAAGTCCCAAACCATCAATAGCTGGTCTATTTAAGTTCCTGTTCATCGATGCCTGGTCTATTTAAGTCCCTAACCATCAATGCCTGGTCTATTTAAGTCCCTGTTCATTGATGCCTGGCGTATTTAAGTCCCTAACCATCGATGCCTGGTCTATTTAAGTGTCTGTCCTTCGATGCCTGCTCTATTTAAGCCCTGTTCATCAATGCCTGGTCTATTTAAGTCCCTAACCATCAATGCCTGGTCTATTTAATTCCCTAACCATCGATGCCTGGTCTATTTAAGTCCCTAACCATCAATGCCTGGTCTATTTAAGTCCCTAACCATCAATGCCTGGTCTTTTTAAGACCCTGACCATCGACGCCTGGTCTATTTAAGACCCTGACCATCAATGCCTGGTCTATTTAAGTGTCTGTCCATCGATGCCTGGTCTATTTAATTCCCTGTTCATCGATGCCTGGTCTATTTGAGTCCCTGTCCATCGATGCCTGGTCTATTTAAGTCCCTAACCATCGATGCCTGTTCTATTTAAGTCCCTAACCATCGATGCCTGGTCTATTTAAGACCCTGTTCATCGATGCCTGGTCTATTTGAGTCGCTGTCCATTGATACCTGGTCTATTTAAGTCCGTGTTCATCGATGCCTGGTCTATTTAACTCCCTGTTCATCAATGCCTGGTCTATTTAAGTCCCTAACCATCGATGCCTTGTCTATTTAAGACCTTGACCATCGACGCCTGGTGTATTTAAGACCCTGACCATCGATGCCTGGTCTATTTAAGTCGCTAACCTTCGATGCCTGGTGTATTTAAGTGTCTGTCCATTGATACCTGGTCTATTTAAGTCCGTGTTCATCGATGCCTGGTTTATTTAAGTCCCTAACCATCGATGCCTGGTCTATTTAAGTCCCTGTCCATCGATGCCTGGTCTATTTAAGTCCCTAACCATCAATATCTGGTCTATTTAAGTCCCTGTTCATCGATGCCTGGTCTATTTAAGTCCCTAACCATCGATGCCTGGTCTATTTAAGTGTCTGTCCATCGATGCCTGCTCTATTTAAGCCCTGTTCATCAATGCCTGGTCTATTTAATTCCCTAACCATCAATGCCTGGTCTATTTAAGTTCCTAACCATCGATGCCTGATCTATTTAAATGTCTGTCCATCGATGCCTAGTCTATTTAAGTCCCTAACCTTCGATGCCTGGTCTATTTAAGTCCGTGTTCATCGATGCCTGGTCTATTTAAGTGTCTGTCCATCGATGCCTGCTCTATTTAAGTCCGTGTTCATCGATGCCTGGTCTATTTAAGTCCCTAACCATCGATGCCTGGTCTATTTAAGTCACTGTTCATCGATGCCTGGTCTATTTGAGTCCCTGTTCATCGATGCCTGGTCTATTTAAGTCCCTGTTCATCGATGCCTGGTCTATTTAAGTGTCTGTTCATCGATGCCTGGTCTATTTAAGTCCCTGTTCATCAATGCCTGGTCTATTTAAGTCCCTAACCATCAATGCCTGGTCTATTTAAGTCCCTGTTCATTGATGCCTGGCCTATTTAAGTCCCTAACCATCGATGCCTGGTCTATTTAAGTGTCTGTCCAACGATGCCTGCTCTATTTAAGCCCTGTTCATCAATGCCTGGTCTATTTAAGTCCCTAACCATCAATAGCTGGTCTATTTAAGTCCCTGTTCATCGATGCCTGGTCTATTTAAGTCCCTAACCATCGATGCCTGGTCTATTTAAGACCCTGTTCATCGATGCCTGGTCTATTTGAGTCGCTGTCCATTGATACCTGGTCTATTTAAGTCCGTGTTCATCGACGCCTGGTCTATTTAAGTCCCTAACCATCAATGCCTGGTCTATTTAAGTCCCTGTTCATCAATGCCTGGTCTATTTAAGTCCCTAACCATCGATGCCTGGTCTATTTAACTCCCTGTTCATCAATGCCTGGTCTATTTAAGTCTGTAACCATCGATGCCTTGTCTATTTAAGACCTTGACCATCGACGCCTGGTCTATTTAAGACCCTGACCATCAATGCCTGGTCTATTTATGTGTCTGTCCATCGATGCCTGGTCTATTTAATTCCCTGTTCATCGATGCCTGGTCTATTTGAGTCCCTGTCCATCGATGCCTGGTCTATTTAAGTCCCTGTCCATCGATGCCTGGTCTATTTAAGTCCCAAACCATCAATAGCTGGTCTATTTAAGTTCCTGTTCATCGATGCCTGGTCTATTTAAGTCCCTAACCATCAATGCCTGGTCTATTTAAGTCCCTGTTCATTGATGCCTGGCGTATTTAAGTCCCTAACCATCGATGCCTGGTCTATTTAAGTGTCTGTCCATCGATGCCTGCTCTATTTAAGCCCTGTTCATCAATGCCTGGTCTATTTAAGTCCCTAACCATCAATGCCTGGTCTATTTAAGTCCCTAACCATCAATGCCTGGTCTTTTTAAGACCCTGACCATCGACGCCTGGTCTATTTAAGACACTGACCATCAATGCCTGGTCTATTTAAGTGTCTGTCCATCGATGCCTGGTCTATTTAATTCCCTGTTCATCGATGCCTGGTCTATTTGAGTCCCTGTCCATCGATGCCTGGTCTATTAAAGTCCCTAACCATCGATGCCTGTTCTATTTAAGTCCCTAAGCATCGATGCCTGGTCTATTTAAGACCCTGTTCATCGATGCCTGGTCTATTTGAGTCGCTGTCCATTGATACCTGGTCTATTTAAGACCGTGTTCATCGATGCCTGGTCTATTTAAGTCCCTGTTCATCAATGCCTGGTCTATTTAAGTCCCTAACCATCGATGCCTGGTTTATTTAAGACCTTGACCATCGACGCCTGGTCTATTTAAGTCCGTGTTCATCGATGCCTGGTTTATTTAAGTCCCTAACCATCGATGCCTGGTCTATTTAAGTCCCTGTCCATCGATGCCTGGTCTATTTAAGTCCCTAACCATCAATATCTGGTCTATTTAAGTCCCTGTTCATCGATGCCTGGTCTATTTAAGTCCCTAACCATCGATGCCTGGTCTATTTAAGTGTCTGTCCATCGATGCCTGCTCTATTTAAGCCCTGTTCATCAATGCCTGGTCTATTTAATTCCCTAACCATCAATGCCTGGTCTATTTAAGTCCCTAACCATCAATGCCTGCTCTATTTATGCCCTGTTCATCAATGCCTGGTCTATTTAAGTCCCTAACCATCAATGCCTGGTCTATTTAAGTCCCTAACCATCAATGCCTGCTCTATTTAAGCCCTGTTCATCAATGCCTGGTCTATTTAAGTCCCTAACCATCAATGCCTGGTCTATTTAAGTCCCTAACCATCAATGCCTGGTCTTTTTAAGACCCTGATCATCGACGCCTGGTCTATTTAAGACCCTGACCATCAATGCCTGGTCTATTTAAGTGTCTGTCCATCGATGCCTGGTCTATTTAATTCCCTGTTCATCGATGCCTTGTCTATTTGAGTCCCTAACCATCAATAGCTGGTCTATTTAAGTCCCTGTTCATCGATGCCTGGTCTATTTAAGTCCCTAACCATCGATGCCTGGTCTATTTAAGACCCTGTTCATCGATGCCTGGTCTATTTGAGTCGCTGTCCATTGATACCTGGTCTATTTAAGTCCGTGTTCATCGACGCCTGGTCTA
This sequence comes from Hemitrygon akajei, assembly GCF_048418815.1. Lineage (NCBI taxonomy): Eukaryota > Metazoa > Chordata > Chondrichthyes > Myliobatiformes > Dasyatidae > Hemitrygon > Hemitrygon akajei. The sequence continues at coordinate 87,612,718 of NC_133136.1, read as the reverse complement.
TTTAAGTCCCTAACCATCAATGCCTGGTCTATTTAAGTCCCTGTTCATCAATGCCTGGTCTATTTAAGTCCCTAACCATCGATGCCTGGTCTATTTAACTCCCTGTTCATCAATGCCTGGTCTATTTAAGTCTGTAACCATCGATGCCTTGTCTATTTAAGACCTTGACCATCGACGCCTGGTCTATTTAAGACCCTGACCATCAATGCCTGGTCTATTTATGTGTCTGTCCATCGATGCCTGGTCTATTTAATTCCCTGTTCATCGATGCCTGGTCTATTTGAGTCCCTGTCCATCGATGCCTGGTCTATTTAAGTCCCTGTCCATCGATGCCTGGTCTATTTAAGTCCCAAACCATCAATAGCTGGTCTATTTAAGTTCCTGTTCATCGATGCCTGGTCTATTTAAGTCCCTAACCATCAATGCCTGGTCTATTTAAGTCCCTGTTCATTGATGCCTGGCGTATTTAAGTCCCTAACCATCGATGCCTGGTCTATTTAAGTGTCTGTCCATCGATGCCTGCTCTATTTAAGCCCTGTTCATCAATGCCTGGTCTATTTAAGTCCCTAACCATCAATGCCTGGTCTATTTAAGTCCCTAACCATCAATGCCTGGTCTTTTTAAGACCCTGACCATCGACGCCTGGTCTATTTAAGACACTGACCATCAATGCCTGGTCTATTTAAGTGTCTGTCCATCGATGCCTGGTCTATTTAATTCCCTGTTCATCGATGCCTGGTCTATTTGAGTCCCTGTCCATCGATGCCTGGTCTATTAAAGTCCCTAACCATCGATGCCTGTTCTATTTAAGTCCCTAAGCATCGATGCCTGGTCTATTTAAGACCCTGTTCATCGATGCCTGGTCTATTTGAGTCGCTGTCCATTGATACCTGGTCTATTTAAGACCGTGTTCATCGATGCCTGGTCTATTTAAGTCCCTGTTCATCAATGCCTGGTCTATTTAAGTCCCTAACCATCGATGCCTGGTCTATTTAAGACCTTGACCATCGACGCCTGGTCTATTTAAGTCCGTGATCATCGATGCCTGGTTTATTTAAGTCCCTAACCATCGATGCCTGGTCTATTTAAGTCCCTGTCCATCGATGCCTGTTCTATTTAAGTCCCTAACCATCAATATCTGGTCTATTTAAGTCCCTGTTCATCGATGCCTGGTCTATTTAAGTCCCTAACCATCGATGCCTGGTCTATTTAAGTGTCTGTCCATCGATGCCTGCTCTATTTAAGCCCTGTTCATCAATGCCTGGTCTATTTAATTCCCTAACCATCAATGCCTGGTCTATTTAAGTCCCTAACCATCAATGCCTGCTCTATTTATGCCCTGTTCATCAATGCCTGGTCTATTTAAGTCCCTAACCATCAATGCCTGGTCTATTTAAGTCCCTAACCATCAATGCCTGCTCTATTTAAGCCCTGTTCATCAATGCCTGGTCTATTTAAGTCCCTAACCATCAATGCCTGGTCTATTTAAGTCCCTAACCATCAATGCCTGGTCTTTTTAAGACCCTGATCATCGACGCCTGGTCTATTTAAGACCCTGACCATCAATGCCTGGTCTATTTAAGTGTCTGTCCATCGATGCCTGGTCTATTTAATTCCCTGTTCATCGATGCCTTGTCTATTTGAGTCCCTGTCCATTGATGCCTGGTCTATTTAAGTCCCTGTTCATCGATGCCTGGTCTATTTAAGTCCCTGTTCATCAATGCCTGGTCTATTTAAGTCCCTGTTCATTGATGCCTGGTCTATTTGAGTCCCTGTTCATCGATGCCTGATCTATTTAAGTGTCCGTCCATCGATGCCTGGTCTATTTAAGTTCCTAACCATCGATGCCTGATCTATTTAAATGTCTGTCCATCGATGCCTAGTCTATTTAAGCCCCTGACCATTGATGCCAGATCTATTTAAGCCTCTAACCTTCGATGCCTGGATTATTTACGTCCGTGTTCATCGATGCCTGGTCTATTTAAGTCCCTAACCATCGATGCCTGGTCTATTTAAGTCCGTGTTCATCGATGCCTGGTCTATTTAAGTCGCTAAACTTCGATGCCTGGTGTATTTAAGTCCCTGTTCATCGATGCCTGGTCTATTTAAGTCCCTAACCATCGATGCCTGGTCTATTTAAGTCCCTAACCATCGATGCCTGGTCTATTTAAGTCCCTGACCATCGATGCCTGGTCTATTTAAGTCCCTAACCATCAATAGCTGGTCTATTTAAGTCCCTGTTCATCGATGCCTGGTCTATTTAAGTGTTTGTCCATTGATGCCTGGTCTATTTAAGTCCCTAACCATCAATGCCTGGTCTATTTAAGTCCCTTTTCAACGATGCCTGGTCTATTTAAGTCCCTAACCATCAATGCCTGGTCTATTTAAGTGTCTGTCCATCGATGCCTGCTCTATTTAAGACCCTGACCATCGACGCCTGGTCTATTTAAGTCCCTGACCATCGACGCCTGGTCTATTTAAGACCATGACCATCGACGCTTGGTCTATTTAAGTCCCTGTTCATCGATGCCTGGTCTATTTAATTCCCTGTCCATCGATGCTGGTCTATTTAAGTTCCTAACCGTTGATGCCTGGTTTATTTAATTCCCTAACCATTGATGCCTGATCTATTTAAATGTCTGTCCATCGAGGCCTAGTCTATTTAAGCCCCTGACCATTGATGCCAGGTCTATTTAAGCCTCTAACCTTCGATGCCTGGTCTATTTAAGTCCGTGTTCATCGATGCCTGGTCTATTTAAGTCCCTAACCTTCGATGCCTGGTGTATTTAAGTCCCTGTTCATCGATGCCTGGTCTATTTAAGTCCCTAACCATCGATGCCTGGTCTATTTAAGTCCCTGACCATCGATGCCTGGTCTATTTAAGTCCCTAACCATCAATGCCTGGTCTATTTAAGTCCCTGTTCATCGATGCCTGTTCTATTTAAGTGTCAGTCCATCGATGCCTGGTCTATTTAAGTTCCTAACCATCGATGCGTGATCTATTTAAATGTCTGTCCATCGAGGCCTAGTCTATTTAAGCCCCTGACCATTGATGCCAGGTCTATTTAAGCCTCTAACCTTCGATGCCTGGTCTATTTAAGTCCGTGTTCATCGATGCCTGGTCTATTTAAGTCCCTAACCTTCAATGCCTGGTGTATTTAAGTCCCTGTTCATCGATGCCTGGTCTATTTAAGTCCCTAACCATCGATGCCTGGTCTATTTAAGTCCCTGACCATCGATGCCTGGTCTATTTAAGTCCCTAACCATCAATAGCTGGTCTATTTAAGTCCCTGTTCATCGATGCCTGGTCTATTTAAGTCCCTAACCATCGATGCCTGGTCTATTTAAGACCCTGTTCATCGATGCCTGGTCTATTTGAGTCACTGTCCATTGATACCTGGTCTATTTAAGTCCGTGTTCATCGACGCCTGGTCTATTTAAGTCCCTAACCATCAATGCCTGGTCTATTTAAGTCCCTGTTCATCAATGCCTGGTCTATTTAAGTCCCTAACCATCGATGCCTGGTCTATTTAACTCCCTGTTCATCAATGCCTGGTCTATTTAAGTCCATAACCATCGATGCCTTGTCTATTTAAGACCTTGACCATCGACGCCTGGTCTATTTAAGACCCTGACCATCGATGCCTGGTCTATTTAAGACGCTGACCATCGATGCCTGGTCTATTTAAGTCGCTAACCTTCGATGCCTGGTGTATTTAAGTGTCTGTCCATTGATACCTGGTCTATTTAAGTCCGTGTTCATCGATGCCTGGTCTATTTAAGTCCCTAACCATCAATGCCTGGTCTATTTAAGTCCCTAACCATCAATGCCTGGACTTTTTAAGACCCTGATCATCGACGCCTGGTCTATTTAAGACCCTGACCATCAATGCCTGGTCTATTTAAGTGTCTGTCCATCGATGCCTGGTCTATTTAATTCCCTGTTCATCGATGCCTGGTCTATTTAAGTCCCAAACCATCAATAGCTGGTCTATTTAAGTTCCTGTTCATCGATGCCTGGTCTATTTAAGTCCCTAACCATCAATGCCTGGTCTATTTAAGTCCCTGTTCATTGATGCCTGGCGTATTTAAGTCCCTAACCATCGATGCCTGGTCTATTTAAGTGTCTGTCCATCGATGCCTGCTCTATTTAAGCCCTGTTCATCAATGCCTGGTCTATTTAAGTCCCTAACCATCAATGCCTGGTCTATTTAAGTCCCTAACTATCAATGCCTGGTCTTTTTAAGACCCTGACCATCGACGCCTGGTCTATTTAAGACACTGACCATCAATGCCTGGTCTATTTAAGTGTCTGTCCATCGATGCCTGGTCTATTTAATTCCCTGTTCATCGATGCCTGGTCTATTTGAGTCCCTGTCCATCGATGCCTGGTCTATTTAAGTCCCTAACCATCGATGCCTGTTCTATTTAAGTCCCTAAGCATCGATGCCTGGTCTATTTAAGACCCTGTTCATCGATGCCTGGTCTATTTGAGTCGCTGTCCATTGATACCTGGTCTATTTAAGACCGTGTTCATCGATGCCTGGTCTATTTAAGTCCCTGTTCATCAATGCCTGGTCTATTTAAGTCCCTAACCATCGATGCCTGGTCTATTTAAGACCTTGACCATCGACGCCTGGTCTATTTAAGTCCGTGTTCATCGATGCCTGGTTTATTTAAGTCCCTAACCATCGATGCCTGGTCTATTTAAGTCCCTGTCCATCGATGCCTGGTCTATTTAAGTCCCTAACCATCAATATCTGGTCTATTTAAGTCCCTGTTCATCGATGCCTGGTCTATTTAAGTCCCTAACCATCGATGCCTGGTCTATTTAAGTGTCTGTCCATCGATGCCTGCTCTATTTAAGCCCTGTTCATCAATGCCTGGTCTATTTAATTCCCTAACCATCAATGCCTGGTCTATTTAAGTCCCTAACCATCAATGCCTGCTCTATTTATGCCCTGTTCATCAATGCCTGGTCTATTTAAGTCCCTAACCATCAATGCCTGGTCTATTTAAGTCCCTAACCATCAATGCCTGCTCTATTTAAGCCCTGTTCATCAATGCCTGGTCTATTTAAGTCCCTAACCATCAATGCCTGGTCTATTTAAGTCCCTAACCATCAATGCCTGGTCTTTTTAAGACCCTGATCATCGACGCCTGGTCTATTTAAGACCCTGACCATCAATGCCTGGTCTATTTAAGTGTCTGTCCATCGATGCCTGGTCTATTTAATTCCCTGTTCATCGATGCCTTGTCTATTTGAGTCCCTGTCCATTGATGCCTAGTCTATTTAAGTCCCTGTTCATCGATGCCTGGTCTATTTAAGTCCCTGTTCATCAATGCCTGGTCTATTTAAGTCCCTGTTCATTGATGCCTGGTCTATTTGAGTCCCTGTTCATCGATGCCTGATCTATTTAAGTGTCCGTCCATCGATGCCTGGTCTATTTAAGTTCCTAACCATCGATGCCTGATCTATTTAAATGTCTGTCCATCGATGCCTAGTCTATTTAAGCCCCTGACCATTGATGCCAGATCTATTTAAGCCTCTAACCTTCGATGCCTGGATTACTTAAGTCCGTGTTCATCGATGCCTGGTCTATTTAAGTCCCTAACCATCGATGCCTGGTCTATTTAAGTCCGTGTTCATCGATGCCTGGTCTATTTAAGTCGCTAACCTTCGATGCCTGGTGTATTTAAGTCCCTGTTCATCGATGCCTGGTCTATTTAAGTCCCTAACCATCGATGCCTGGTCTATTTAAGTCCCTAACCATCGATGCCTGGTCTATTTAAGTCCCTGACCATCGATGCCTGGTCTATTTAAGTCCCTAACCATCAATAGCTGGTCTATTTAAGTCCCTGTTCATCGATGCCTGGTCTATTTAAGTGTTTGTCCATTGATGCCTGGTCTATTTAAGTCCCTAACCATCAATGCCTGGTCTATTTAAGTCCCTTTTCAACGATGCCTGGTCTATTTAAGTCCCTAACCATCAATGCCTGGTCTATTTAAGTGTCTGTCCATCGATGCCTGCTCTATTTAAGACTCTGACCATCGACGCCTGGTCTATTTAAGTCCGTGTTCATCGATGCCTGGTCTATTTAAGTCCCTAACCTTCAATGCCTGGTGTATTTAAGTCCCTGTTCATCGATGCCTGGTCTATTTAAGTCCCTAACCATCGATGCCTGGTCTATTTAAGTCCCTGACCATCGATGCCTGGTCTATTTAAGTCCCTAACCATCAATAGCTGGTCTATTTAAGTCCCTGTTCATCGATGCCTGGTCTATTTAAGTCCCTAACCATCGATGCCTGGTCTATTTAAGACCCTGTTCATCGATGCCTGGTCTATTTGAGTCACTGTCCATTGATACCTGGTCTATTTAAGTCCGTGTTCATCGACGCCTGGTCTATTTAAGTCCCTAACCATCAATGCCTGGTCTATTTAAGTCCCTGTTCATCAATGCCTGGTCTATTTAAGTCCCTAACCATCGATGCCTGGTCTATTTAACTCCCTGTTCATCAATGCCTGGTCTATTTAAGTCCATAACCATCGATGCCTTGTCTATTTAAGACCTTGACCATCGACGCCTGGTCTATTTAAGACCCTGACCATCGATGCCTGGTCTATTTAAGACGCTGACCATCGATGCCTGGTCTATTTAAGTCGCTAACCTTCGATGCCTGGTGTATTTAAGTGTCTGTCCATTGATACCTGGTCTATTTAAGTCCGTGTTCATCGATGCCTGGTCTATTTAAGTCCCTAACCATCAATGCCTGGTCTATTTAAGTCCCTAACCATCAATGCCTGGACTTTTTAAGACCCTGATCATCGACGCCTGGTCTATTTAAGACCCTGACCATCAATGCCTGGTCTATTTAAGTGTCTGTCCATCGATGCCTGGTCTATTTAATTCCCTGTTCATCGATGCCTGGTCTATTTAAGTCCCAAACCATCAATAGCTGGTCTATTTAAGTTCCTGTTCATCGATGCCTGGTCTATTTAAGTCCCTAACCATCAATGCCTGGTCTATTTAAGTCCCTGTTCATTGATGCCTGGCGTATTTAAGTCCCTAACCATCGATGCCTGGTCTATTTAAGTGTCTGTCCATCGATGCCTGCTCTATTTAAGCCCTGTTCATCAATGCCTGGTCTATTTAAGTCCCTAACCATCAATGCCTGGTCTATTTAAGTCCCTAACCATCAATGCCTGGTCTTTTTAAGACCCTGACCATCGACGCCTGGTCTATTTAAGACACTGACCATCAATGCCTGGTTTATTTAAGTGTCTGTCCATCGATGCCTGGTCTATTTAATTCCCTGTTCATCGATGCCTGGTCTATTTGAGTCCCTGTCCATCGATGCCTGGTCTATTTAAGTCCCTAACCATCGATGCCTGTTCTATTTAAGTCCCTAAGCATCGATGCCTGGTCTATTTAAGACCCTGTTCATCGATGCCTGGTCTATTTGAGTCGCTGTCCATTGATACCTGGTCTATTTAAGACCGTGTTCATCGATGCCTGGTCTATTTAAGTCCCTGTTCATCAATGCCTGGTCTATTTAAGTCCCTAACCATCGATGCCTGGTCTATTTAAGACCTTGACCATCGACGCCTGGTCTATTTAAGTCCGTGTTCATCGATGCCTGGTTTATTTAAGTCCCTAACCATCGATGCCTGGTCTATTTAAGTCCCTGTCCATCGATGCCTGGTCTATTTAAGTCCGTAACCATCAATATCTGGTCTATTTAAGTCCCTGTTCATCGATGCCTGGTCTATTTAAGTCCCTAACCATCGATGCCTGGTCTATTTAAGTGTCTGTCCATCGATGCCTGCTCTATTTAAGCCCTGTTCATCAATGCCTGGTCTATTTAATTCCCTAACCATCAATGCCTGGTCTATTTAAGTCCCTAACCATCAATGCCTGCTCTATTTATGCCCTGTTCATCAATGCCTGGTCTATTTAAGTCCCTAACCATCAATGCCTGGTCTATTTAAGTCCCTAACCATCAATGCCTGCTCTATTTAAGCCCTGTTCATCAATGCCTGGTCTATTTAAGTCCCTAACCATCAATGCCTGGTCTATTTAAGTCCCTAACCATCAATGCCTGGTCTTTTTAAGACCCTGATCATCGACGCCTGGTCTATTTAAGACCCTGACCATCAATGCCTGGTCTATTTAAGTGTCTGTCCATCGATGCCTGGTCTATTTAATTCCCTGTTCATCGATGCCTTGTCTATTTGAGTCCCTGTCCATTGATGCCTGGTCTATTTAAGTCCCTGTTCATCGATGCCTGGTCTATTTAAGTCCCTGTTCATCAATGCCTGGTCTATTTAAGTCCCTGTTCATTGATGCCTGGTCTATTTGAGTCCCTGTTCATCGATGCCTGATCTATTTAAGTGTCCGTCCATCGATGCCTGGTCTATTTAAGTTCCTAACCATCGATGCCTGATCTACTTAAATGTCTGTCCATCGATGCCTAGTCTATTTAAGCCCCTGACCATTGATGCCAGATCTATTTAAGCCTCTAACCTTCGATGCCTGGATTATTTAAGTCCGTGTTCATCGATGTCTGGTCTATTTAAGTCCCTAACCATCGATGCCTGGTCTATTTAAGTCCGTGTTCATCGATGCCTGGTCTATTTAAGTCGCTAACCTTCGATGCCTGGTGTATTTAAGTCCCTGTTCATCGATGCCTGGTCTATTTAAGTCCCTAACCATCGATGCCTGGTCTATTTAAGTCCCTAACCATCGATGCCTGGTCTATTTAAGTCCCTGACCATCGATGCCTGGTCTATTTAAGTCCCTAACCATCAATAGCTGGTCTATTTAAGTCCCTGTTCATCGATGCCTGGTCTATTTAAGTGTTTGTCCATTGATGCCTGGTCTATTTAAGTCCCTAACCATCAATGCCTGGTCTATTTAAGTCCCTTTTCAACGATGCCTGGTCTATTTAAGTCCCTAACCATCAATGCCTGGTCTATTTAAGTGTCTGTCCATCGATGCCTGCTCTATTTAAGACCCTGACCATCGACGCCTGGTCTATTTAAGTCCCTGACCATCGACGCCTGGTCTATTTAAGACCATGACCATCGACGCTTGGTCTATTTAAGTCCCTGTTCATCGATGCCTGGTCTATTTAATTCCCTGTCCATCGATGCTGGTCTATTTAAGTTCCTAACCGTTGATGCCTGGTTTATTTAATTCCCTAACCATTGATGCCTGATCTATTTAAATGTCTGTCCATCGAGGCCTAGTCTATTTAAGCCCCTGACCATTGATGCCAGGTCTATTTAAGCCTCTAACCTTCGATGCCTGGTCTATTTAAGTCCGTGTTCATCGATGCCTGGTCTATTTAAGTCCCTAACCTTCGATGCCTGGTGTATTTAAGTCCCTGTTCATCGATGCCTGGTCTATTTAAGTCCCTAACCATCGATGCCTGGTCTATTTAAGTCCCTGACCATCGATGCCTGGTCTATTTAAGTCCCTAACCATCAATGCCTGGTCTATTTAAGTCCCTGTTCATCGATGCCTGTTCTATTTAAGTGTCAGTTCATCGATGCCTGGTCTATTTAAGTTCCTAACCATCGATGCGTGATCTATTTAAATGTCTGTCCATCGAGGCCTAGTCTATTTAAGCCCCTGACCATTGATGCCAGGTCTATTTAAGCCTCTAACCTTCGATGCCTGGTCTATTTAAGTCCGTGTTCATCGATGCCTGGTCTATTTAAGTCCCTAACCTTCAATGCCTGGTGTATTTAAGTCCCTGTTCATCGATGCCTGGTCTATTTAAGTCCCTAACCATCGATGCCTGGTCTATTTAAGTCCCTGACCATCGATGCCTGGTCTATTTAAGTCCCTAACCATCAATAGCTGGTCTATTTAAGTCCCTGTTCATCGATGCCTGGTCTATTTAAGTCCCTAACCATCGATGCCTGGTCTATTTAAGACCCTGTTCATCGATGCCTGGTCTATTTGAGTCACTGTCCATTGATACCTGGTCTATTTAAGTCCGTGTTCATCGACGCCTGGTCTATTTAAGTCCCTAACCATCAATGCCTGGTCTATTTAAGTCCCTGTTCATCAATGCCTGGTCTATTTAAGTCCCTAACCATCGATGCCTGGTCTATTTAACTCCCTGTTCATCAATGCCTGGTCTATTTAAGTCCATAACCATCGATGCCTTGTCTATTTAAGACCTTGACCATCGACGCCTGGTCTATTTAAGACCCTGACCATCGATGCCTGGTCTATTTAAGACGCTGACCATCGATGCCTGGTCTATTTAAGTCGCTAACCTTCGATGCCTGGTGTATTTAAGTGTCTGTCCATTGATACCTGGTCTATTTAAGTCCGTGTTCATCGATGCCTGGTCTATTTAAGTCCCTAACCATCAATGCCTGGTCTATTTAAGTCCCTAACCATCAATGCCTGGTCTTTTTAAGACCCTGATCATCGACGCCTGGTCTATTTAAGACCCTGACCATCAATGCCTGGTCTATTTAAGTGTCTGTCCATCGATGCCTGGTCTATTTAATTCCCTGTTCATCGATGCCTTGTCTATTTGAGTCCCTGTCCATTGATGCCTGGTCTATTTAAGTCCCTGTTCATCGATGCCTGGTCTATTTAAGTCCCTGTTCATCAATGCCTGGTCTATTTAAGTCCCTGTTCATTGATGCCTGGTCTATTTGAGTCCCTGTTCATCGATGCCTGATCTATTTAAGTGTCCGTCCATCGATGCCTGGTCTATTTAAGTTCCTAACCATCGATGCCTGATCTATTTAAATGTCTGTCCATCGATGCCTAGTCTATTTAAGCCCCTGACCATTGATGCCAGATCTATTTAAGCCTCTAACCTTCGATGCCTGGTTTATTTAAGTCCGTGTTCATCGATGCCTGGTCTATTTAAGTCGCTAACCTTCGATGCCTGGTGTATTTAAGTCCCTGTTCATCGATGCCTGGTCTATTTAAGTCCCTAACCATCGATGCCTGGTCTATTTAAGTCCGTGTTCATCGATGCCTGGTCTATTTAAGTCGCTAACCTTCGATGCCTGGTGTATTTAAGTCCCTGTTCATCGATGCCTGGTCTATTTAAGTCCCTAACCATCGATGCCTGGTCTATTTAAGTCCCTAACCATCGATGCCTGGTCTATTTAAGTCCCTAACCATCGATGCCTGGTCTATTTAAGTCCCTGACCATCGATGCCTGGTCTATTTAAGTCCCTAACCATCAATAGCTGGTCTATTTAAGTCCCTGTTCATCGATGCCTGGTCTATTTAAGTGTTTGTCCATTGATGCCTGGTCTATTTAAGTCCCTAACCATCAATGCCTGGTCTATTTAAGTCCCTTTTCAACGATGCCTGGTCTATTTAAGTCCCTAACCATCAATGCCTGGTCTATTTAAGTGTCTGTCCATCGATGCCTGCTCTATTTAAGACCCTGACCATCGACGCCTGGTCTATTTAAGTCCCTGACCATCGACGCCTGGTCTATTTAAGACCATGACCATCGACGCTTGGTCTATTTAAGTCCCTGTTCATCGATGCCTGGTCTATTTAATTCCCTGTCCATCGATGCTGGTCTATTTAAGTTCCTAACCGTTGATGCCTGGTTTATTTAATTCCCTAACCATTGATGCCTGATCTATTTAAATGTCTGTCCATCGAGGCCTAGTCTATTTAAGCCCCTGACCATTGATGCCAGGTCTATTTAAGCCTCTAACCTTCGATGCCTGGTCTATTTAAGTCCGTGTTCATCGATGCCTGGTCTATTTAAGTCCCTAACCTTCGATGCCTGGTGTATTTAAGTCCCTGTTCATCGATGCCTGGTCTATTTAAGTCCCTAACCATCGATGCCTGGTCTATTTAAGTCCCTGACCATCGATGCCTGGTCTATTTAAGTCCCTAACCATCAATGCCTGGTCTATTTAAGTCCCTGTTCATCGATGCCTGTTCTATTTAAGTGTCAGTCCATCGATGCCTGGTCTATTTAAGTTCCTAACCATCGATGCGTGATCTATTTAAATGTCTGTCCATCGAGGCCTAGTCTATTTAAGCCCCTGACCATTGATGCCAGGTCTATTTAAGCCTCTAACCTTCGATGCCTGGTCTATTTAAGTCCGTGTTCATCGATGCCTGGTCTATTTAAGTCCCTAACCTTCAATGCCTGGTGTATTTAAGTCCCTGTTCATCGATGCCTGGTCTATTTAAGTCCCTAACCATCGATGCCTGGTCTATTTAAGTCCCTGACCATCGATGCCTGGTCTATTTAAGTCCCTAACCATCAATAGCTGGTCTATTTAAGTCCCTGTTCATCGATGCCTGGTCTATTTAAGTCCCTAACCATCGATGCCTGGTCTATTTAAGACCCTGTTCATTGATGCCTGGTCTATTTGAGTCACTGTCCATTGATACCTGGTCTATTTAAGTCCGTGTTCATCGACGCCTGGTCTATTTAAGTCCCTAACCATCAATGCCTGGTCTATTTAAGTCCCTGTTCATCAATGCCTGGTCTATTTAAGTCCCTAACCATCGATGCCTGGTCTATTTAACTCCCTGTTCATCAATGCCTGGTCTATTTAAGTCCATAACCATCGATGCCTTGTCTATTTAAGACCTTGACCATCGACGCCTGGTCTATTTAAGACCCTGACCATCGATGCCTGGTCTATTTAAGTCGCTAACCTTCGATGCCTGGTGTATTTAAGTGTCTGTCCATTGATACCTGGTCTATTTAAGTCCGTGTTCATCGATGCCTGGTTTATTTAAGTCCCTAACTATCGATGCCTGGTCTATTTAAGTCCCTGTCCATCGATGCCTGGTCTATTTAAGTCCCTAACCATCAATAGCTGGTCTATTTAAGTCCCTGTTCATCGATGCCTGGTCTATTTAAGACCCTAACCATCGATGCCTGGTCTATTTAAGTGTCTGTCCATCGATGCCTGCTCTATTTAAGCCCTGTTCATCAATGCCTGGTCTATTTAAGTCCCTAACCATCAATGCCTGGTCTATTTAAGTCCCTAACCATCAATGCCTGGTCTATTTAAGTCCCTGTTCATCGATGCCTGGTCAATTTAAGTCCCTAACCATCGATGCCTGGTCTATTTAAGTGTCTGTCCATCGATGCCTGCTCTATTTAAGCCCTGTTCATCAATGCCTGGTCTATTTAAGTCCCTAACCATCAATGCCTGGTCTATTTAAGTCCCTAACCATCAATGCCTGGTCTATTTAAGCCCTGTTCATCAATGCCTGGTCTATTTAAGTCCCTAACCATCAATGCCTGGTCTATTTAAGTCCCAAACCATCAATGCCTGGTCTTTTTAAGACCCTGACCATCGACGCCTGGTCTATTTAAGACCCTGACCATCAATGCCTGGTCTATTTAAGTGTCTGTCCATCGATGCCTGGTCTATTTGAGTCCCTGTCCATCGATGCCTGGTCTATTTAAGTCCCTGTTCATCGATGCCTGGTCTATTTAAGTCCCTGTTCATCAATGCCTGGTCTATTTAAGTCCCTGTTCATTGATGCCTGGTCTATTTGAGTCCCTGTTCATCGATGCCTGATCTATTTAAGTGTCAGTCCATCGATGCCTGGTCTATTTAAGTTCCTAACCATCGATGCCTGATCTATTTAAATGTCTGTCCATCGATGCCTAGTCTATTTAAGCCCCTGACCATTGATGCCAGGTCTATTTAAGCCTCTAACCTTCGATGCCTGGTCTATTTAAGTCCGTGTTCATCGATGCCTGGTCTATTTAAGTCCCTAACCATCGATGCCTGGTCTATTTAAGTCAGTGTTCATCGATGCCTGGTCTATTTAAGTCGCTAACCTTCGATGCCTGGTGTATTTAAGTCCCTGTTCATCGATGCCTGGTCTATTTAAGTCCCTAACCATCGATGCCTGGTCTATTTAAGTCCCTAACCATCAATGCCTGGTCTATTTAAGTCCCTAACCATCGATGCCTGGTCTATTTAAGTCCCTGACCATCGATGCCTGGTCTATTTAAGTCCCTAACCATCAATAGCTGGTCTATTTGTGTCCCTGTTCATCGATGCCTGGTCTATTTAAGTGTTTGTCCATTGATGCCTGGTCTATTTAAGTCCCTAACCATCAATGCCTGGTCTATTTAAGTCCCTTTTCAACGATGCCTGGTCTATTTAAGTCCCTAACCATCAATGCCTGGTCTATTTAAGTGTCTGTCCATCGATGCCTGCTCTATTTAAGACCCTGACCATCGACGCCTGGTCTATTTAAGTCCCTGACCATCGACGCCTGGTCTATTTAAGACCATGACCATCGACGCTTGGTCTATTTAAGTCCCTGTTCATCGATGCCTGGTCTATTTAATTCCCTGTCCATCGATGCTGGTCTATTTAAGTTCCTAACCGTTGATGCCTGGTTTATTTAATTCCCTAACCATTGATGCCTGATCTATTTAAATGTCTGTCCATCGAGGCCTAGTCTATTTAAGCCCCTGACCATTGATGCCAGGTCTATTTAAGCCTCTAACCTTCGATGCCTGGTCTATTTAAGTCCGTGTTCATCGATGCCTGGTCTATTTAAGTCCCTAACCTTCAATGCCTGGTGTATTTAAGTCCCTGTTCATCGATGCCTGGTCTATTTAAGTCCCTAACCATCGATGCCTGGTCTATTTAAGTCCCTGACCATCGATGCCTGGTCTATTTATTCCCTAACCATCAATGCCTGGTCTATTTAAGTCCCTGTTCATCGATGCCTGGTCTATTTAAGTCCCTAACCATCGATGCCTGGTCCATTTAAGACCCTGTTCATCGATGCCTGCTCTATTTGAGTCGCTGTCCATTGATACCTGGTCTATTTAAGTCCGTGTTCATCGACACCTTGTCTATTTAAGTCCCTAACCATCAATGCCTGGTCTATTTAAGTCCCTGTTCATCAATGCCTGGTCTATTTTAGTCCCTGTTCATCAATGCCTGGTCTATTTAAGTCCCTAACCATCGATGCCTTGTCTATTTAAGACCTTGACCATCGACGCCTTGTCTATTTAAGACCCTGACCATCGATGCTTGGTCTATTTAAGTCGCTAACCTTCGATGCCTGGTGTATTTAAGTGTTTGTCCATTGATACCTGGTCTATTTAAGTCCGTGTTCATCGATGCCTGGTCTATTTAAGTCCCTAACCATCGATGCCTGGTCTATTTAAGACCCTGTTCATCGATGCCTGGTCTATTTGAGTCACTGTCCATTGATACCTGGTCTATTTAAGTCCGTGTTCATCGACGCCTGGTCTATTTAAGTCCCTAACCATCAATGCCTGGTCTATTTAAGTCCCTGTTCATCAATGCCTGGTCTATTTAAGTCCCTAACCATCGATGCCTGGTCTATTTAACTCCCTGTTCATCAATGCCTGGTCTATTTAAGTCCATAACCATCGATGCCTTGTCTATTTAAGACCTTGACCATCGACGCCTGGTCTATTTAAGACCCTGACCATCGATGCCTGGTCTATTTAAGTCGATAACCTTCGATGCCTGGTGTATTTAAGTGTCTGTCCATTGATACCTGGTCTATTTAAGTCCGTGTTCATCGATGCCTGGTCTATTTAAGTCCCTAACCATCAATGCCTGGTCTATTTAAGTCCCTAACCATCAATGCCTGGTCTTTTTAAGACCCTGATCATCGACGCCTGGTCTATTTAAGACCCTGACCATCAATGCCTGGTCTATTTAAGTGTCTGTCCATCGATGCCTGGTCTATTTAATTCCCTGTTCATCGATGCCTTGTCTATTTGAGTCCCTGTCCATTGATGCCTGGTCTATTTAAGTCCCTGTTCATCGATGCCTGGTCTATTTAAGTCCCTGTTCATCAATGCCTGGTCTATTTAAGTCCCTGTTCATTGATGCCTGGTCTATTTGAGTCCCTGTTCATCGATGCCTGATCTATTTAAGTGTCCGTCCATCGATGCCTGGTCTATTTAAGTTCCTAACCATCGATGCCTGATCTATTTAAATGTCTGTCCATCGATGCCTAGTCTATTTAAGCCCCTGACCATTGATACCAGATCTATTTAAGCCTCTAACCTTCGATGCCTGGTTTATTTAAGTCCGTGTTCATCGATGCCTGGTCTATTTAAGTCCCTAACCATCGATGCCTGGTCTATTTAAGTCCGTGTTCATCGATGCCTGGTCTATTTAAGTCGCTAACCTTCGATGCCTGGTGTATTTAAGTCCCTGTTCATCGATGCCTGGTCTATTTAAGTCCCTAACCATCGATGCCTGGTCTATTTAAGTCCCTAACCATCGATGCCTGGTCTATTTAAGTCCCTAACCATCGATGCCTGGTCTATTTAAGTCCCTGACCATCGATGCCTGGTCTATTTAAGTCCCTAACCATCAATAGCTGGTCTATTTAAGTCCCTGTTCATCGATGCCTGGTCTATTTAAGTGTTTGTCCATTGATGCCTGGTCTATTTAAGTCCCTAACCATCAATGCCTGGTCTATTTAAGTCCCTTTTCAACGATGCCTGGTCTATTTAAGTCCCTAACCATCAATGCCTGGTCTATTTAAGTGTCTGTCCATCGATGCCTGCTCTATTTAAGACCCTGACCATCGACGCCTGGTCTATTTAAGTCCCTGACCATCGACGCCTGGTCTATTTAAGACCATGACCATCGACGCCTGGTCTATTTAAGACCCTGACCATCAATGCCTGGTCTATTTAAGTGTCTGTCCATCGATGCCTGGTCTATTTGAGTCCCTGTCCATCGATGCCTGGTCTATTTAAGTCCCTGTTCATCGATGCCTGGTCTATTTAAGTCCCTGTTCATCAATGCCTGGTCTATTTAAGTCCCTGTTCATTGATGCCTGGTCTATTTGAGTCCCTGTTCATCGATGCCTGATCTATTTAAGTGTCAGTCCATCGATGCCTGGTCTATTTAAGTTCCTAACCATCGATGCCTGATCTATTTAAATGTCTGTCCATCGATGCCTAGTCTATTTAAGCCCCTGACCATTGATGCCAGGTCTATTTAAGCCTCTAACCTTCGATGCCTGGTCTATTTAAGTCCGTGTTCATCGATGCCTGGTCTATTTAAGTCCCTAACCATCGATGCCTGGTCTATTTAAGTCAGTGTTCATCGATGCCTGGTCTATTTAAGTCGCTAACCTTCGATGCCTGGTGTATTTAAGTCCCTGTTCATCGATGCCTGGTCTATTTAAGTCCCTAACCATCGATGCCTGGTCTATTTAAGTCCCTAACCATCAATGCCTGGTCTATTTAAGTCCCTAACCATCGATGCCTGGTCTATTTAAGTCCCTGACCATCGATGCCTGGTCTATTTAAGTCCCTAACCATCAATAGCTGGTCTATTTGTGTCCCTGTTCATCGATGCCTGGTCTATTTAAGTGTTTGTCCATTGATGCCTGGTCTATTTAAGTCCCTAACCATCAATGCCTGGTCTATTTAAGTCCCTTTTCAACGATGCCTGGTCTATTTAAGTCCCTAACCATCAATGCCTGGTCTATTTAAGTGTCTGTCCATCGATGCCTGCTCTATTTAAGACCCTGACCATCGACGCCTGGTCTATTTAAGTCCCTGACCATCGACGCCTGGTCTATTTAAGACCATGACCATCGACGCTTGGTCTATTTAAGTCCCTGTTCATCGATGCCTGGTCTATTTAATTCCCTGTCCATCGATGCTGGTCTATTTAAGTTCCTAACCGTTGATGCCTGGTTTATTTAATTCCCTAACCATTGATGCCTGATCTATTTAAATGTCTGTCCATCGAGGCCTAGTCTATTTAAGCCCCTGACCATTGATGTCAGGTCTATTTAAGCCTCTAACCTTCGATGCCTGGTCTATTTAAGTCCGTGTTCATCGATGCCTGGTCTATTTAAGTCCCTAACCTTCGATGCCTGGTGTATTTAAGTCCCTGTTCATCGATGCCTGGTCTATTTAAGTCCCTAACCATCGATGCCTGGTCTATTTAAGTCCCTGACCATCGATGCCTGGTCTATTTATTCCCTAACCATCAATGCCTGGTCTATTTAAGTCCCTGTTCATCGATGCCTGGTCTATTTAAGTCCCTAACCATCGATGCCTGGTCCATTTAAGACCCTGTTCATCGATGCCTGCTCTATTTGAGTCGCTGTCCATTGATACCTGGTCTATTTAAGTCCGTGTTCATCGACACCTTGTCTATTTAAGTCCCTAACCATCAATGCCTGGTCTATTTAAGTCCCTGTTCATCAATGCCTGGTCTATTTTAGTCCCTGTTCATCAATGCCTGGTCTATTTAAGTCCCTAACCATCGATGCCTTGTCTATTTAAGACCTTGACCATCGACGCCTGGTCTATTTAAGACCCTGACCATCGATGCTTGGTCTATTTAAGTCGCTAACCTTCGATGCCTGGTGTATTTAAGTGTTTGTCCATTGATACCTGGTCTATTTAAGTCCGTGTTCATCGATGCCTGGTCTATTTAAGTCCCTAACCATCGATGCCTGGTCTATTTAAGACCCTGTTCATCGATGCCTGGTCTATTTGAGTCACTGTCCATTGATACCTGGTCTATTTAAGTCCGTGTTCATCGACGCCTGGTCTATTTAAGTCCCTAACCATCAATGCCTGGTCTATTTAAGTCCCTGTTCATCAATGCCTGGTCTATTTAAGTCCCTAACCATCGATGCCTGGTCTATTTAACTCCCTGTTCATCAATGCCTGGTCTATTTAAGTCCATAACCATCGATGCCTTGTCTATTTAAGACCTTGACCATCGACGCCTGGTCTATTTAAGACCCTGACCATCGATGCCTGGTCTATTTAAGTCGCTAACCTTCGATGCCTGGTGTATTTAAGTGTCTGTCCATTGATACCTGGTCTATTTAAGTCCGTGTTC
The DNA here is from genome assembly GCF_048418815.1 of Hemitrygon akajei. Taxonomy (NCBI): domain Eukaryota; kingdom Metazoa; phylum Chordata; class Chondrichthyes; order Myliobatiformes; family Dasyatidae; genus Hemitrygon; species Hemitrygon akajei. Next base: position 87,593,846 of record NC_133136.1, on the reverse strand, counting down.
ATCGATGCCTGGTCTATTTAAGTCCCTAACCATCAATGCCTGGTCTATTTAAGTCCCTAACCATCAATGCCTGGTCTTTTTAAGACCCTGATCATCGACGCCTGGTCTATTTAAGACCCTGACCATCAATGCCTGGTCTATTTAAGTGTCTGTCCATCGATGCCTGGTCTATTTAATTCCCTGTTCATCGATGCCTTGTCTATTTGAGTCCCTGTCCATTGATGCCTGGTCTATTTAAGTCCCTGTTCATCGATGCCTGGTCTATTTAAGTCCCTGTTCATCAATGCCTGGTCTATTTAAGTCCCTGTTCATTGATGCCTGGTCTATTTGAGTCCCTGTTCATCGATGCCTGATCTATTTAAGTGTCCGTCCATCGATGCCTGGTCTATTTAAGTTCCTAACCATCGATGCCTGATCTATTTAAATGTCTGTCCATCGATGCCTAGTCTATTTAAGCCCCTGACCATTGATACCAGATCTATTTAAGCCTCTAACCTTCGATGCCTGGTTTATTTAAGTCCGTGTTCATCGATGCCTGGTCTATTTAAGTCCCTAACCATCGATGCCTGGTCTATTTAAGTCCGTGTTCATCGATGCCTGGTCTATTTAAGTCGCTAACCTTCGATGCCTGGTGTATTTAAGTCCCTGTTCATCGATGCCTGGTCTATTTAAGTCCCTAACCATCGATGCCTGGTCTATTTAAGTCCCTAACCATCGATGCCTGGTCTATTTAAGTCCCTGACCATCGATGCCTGGTCTATTTAAGTCCCTGACCATCGATGCCTGGTCTATTTAAGTCCCTAACCATCAATAGCTGGTCTATTTAAGTCCCTGTTCATCGATGCCTGGTCTATTTAAGTGTTTGTCCATTGATGCCTGGTCTATTTAAGTCCCTAACCATCAATGCCTGGTCTATTTAAGTCCCTTTTCAACGATGCCTGGTCTATTTAAGTCCCTAACCATCAATGCCTGGTCTATTTAAGTGTCTGTCCATCGATGCCTGCTCTATTTAAGACCCTGACCATCGACGCCTGGTCTATTTAAGTCCCTGACCATCGACGCCTGGTCTATTTAAGACCATGACCATCGACGCTTGGTCTATTTAAGTCCCTGTTCATCGATGCCTGGTCTATTTAATTCCCTGTCCATCGATGCTGGTCTATTTAAGTTCCTAACCGTTGATGCCTGGTTTATTTAATTCCCTAACCATTGATGCCTGATCTATTTAAATGTCTGTCCATCGAGGCCTAGTCTATTTAAGCCCCTGACCATTGATGCCAGGTCTATTTAAGCCTCTAACCTTCGATGCCTGGTCTATTTAAGTCCGTGTTCATCGATGCCTGGTCTATTTAAGTCCCTAACCTTCGATGCCTGGTGTATTTAAGTCCCTGTTCATCGATGCCTGGTCTATTTAAGTCCCTAACCATCGATGCCTGGACTATTTAAGTCCCTGACCATCGATGCCTGGTCTATTTAAGTCCCTAACCATCAATGCCTGGTCTATTTAAGTCCCTGTTCATCGATGCCTGTTCTATTTAAGTGTCAGTCCATCGATGCCTGGTCTATTTAAGTTCCTAACCATCGATGCGTGATCTATTTAAATGTCTGTCCATCGAGGCCTAGTCTATTTAAGCCCCTGACCATTGATGCCAGGTCTATTTAAGCCTCTAACCTTCGATGCCTGGTCTATTTAAGTCCGTGTTCATCGATGCCTGGTCAATTTAAGTCCCTAACCTTCAATGCCTGGTGTATTTAAGTCCCTGTTCATCGATGCCTGGTCTATTTAAGTCCCTAACCATCGATGCCTGGTCTATTTAAGTCCCTGACCATCGATGCCTGGTCTATTTAAGTTCCTAACCATCAATAGCTGGTCTATTTAAGTCCCTGTTCATCGATGCCTGGTCTATTTAAGTCCCTAACCATCGATGCCTGGTCTATTTAAGACCCTGTTCATCGATGCCTGGTCTATTTGAGTCACTGTCCATTGATACCTGGTCTATTTAAGTCCGTGTTCATCGACGCCTGGTCTATTTAAGTCCCTAACCATCAATGCCTGGTCTATTTAAGTCCCTGTTCATCAATGCCTGGTCTATTTAAGTCCCTAACCATCGATGCCTGGTCTATTTAACTCCCTGTTCATCAATGCCTGGTCTATTTAAGTCCATAACCATCGATGCCTTGTCTATTTAAGACCTTGACCATCGACGCCTGGTCTATTTAAGACCCTGACCATCGATGCCTGGTCTATTTAAGTCGCTAACCTTCGATGCCTGGTGTATTTAAGTGTCTGTCCATTGATACCTGGTCTATTTAAGTCCGTGTTCATCGATGCCTGGTTTATTTAAGTCCCTAACTATCGATGCCTGGTCTATTTAAGTCCCTGTCCATCGATGCCTGGTCTATTTAAGTCCCTAACCATCAATAGCTGGTCTATTTAAGTCCCTGTTCATCGATGCCTGGTCTATTTAAGACCCTAACCATCGATGCCTGGTCTATTTAAGTGTCTGTCCATCGATGCCTGCTCTATTTAAGCCCTGTTCATCAATGCCTGGTCTATTTAAGTCCCTAACCATCAATGCCTGGTCTATTTAAGTCCCTAACCATCAATGCCTGGTCTATTTAAGTCCCTGTTCATCGATGCCTGGTCTATTTAAGTCCCTAACCATCGATGCCTGGTCTATTTAAGTGTCTGTCCATCGATGCCTGCTCTATTTAAGCCCTGTTCATCAATGCCTGGTCTATTTAAGTCCCTAACCATCAATGCCTGGTCTATTTAAGTCCCTAACCATCAATGCCTGGTCTATTTAAGCCCTGTTCATCAATGCCTGGTCTATTTAAGTCCCTAACCATCAATGCCTGGTCTATTTAAGTCCCTAACCATCAATGCCTGGTCTTTTTAAGACCCTGACCATCGACGCCTGGTCTATTTAAGACCCTGACCATCAATGCCTGGTCTATTTAAGTGTCTGTCCATCGATGCCTGGTCTATTTGAGTCCCTGTCCATCGATGCCTGGTCTATTTAAGTCCCTGTTCATCGATGCCTGGTCTATTTAAGTCCCTGTTCATCAATGCCTGGTCTATTTAAGTCCCTGTTCATTGATGCCTGGTCTATTTGAGTCCCTGTTCATCGATGCCTGATCTATTTAAGTGTCAGTCCATCGATGCCTGGTCTATTTAAGTTCCTAACCATCGATGCCTGATCTATTTAAATGTCTGTCCATCGATGCCTAGTCTATTTAAGCCCCTGACCATTGATGCCAGGTCTATTTAAGCCTCTAACCTTCGATGCCTGGTCTATTTAAGTCCGTGTTCATCGATGCCTGGTCTATTTAAGTCCCTAACCATCGATGCCTGGTCTATTTAAGTCAGTGTTCATCGATGCCTGGTCTATTTAAGTCGCTAACCTTCGATGCCTGGTGTATTTAAGTCCCTGTTCATCGATGCCTGGTCTATTTAAGTCCCTAACCATCGATGCCTGGTCTATTTAAGTCCCTAACCATCAATGCCTGGTCTATTTAAGTCCCTAACCATCGATGCCTGGTCTATTTAAGTCCCTGACCATCGATGCCTGGTCTATTTAAGTCCCTAACCATCAATAGCTGGTCTATTTGTGTCCCTGTTCATCGATGCCTGGTCTATTTAAGTGTTTGTCCATTGATGCCTGGTCTATTTAAGTCCCTAACCATCAATGCCTGGTCTATTTAAGTCCCTTTTCAACGATGCCTGGTCTATTTAAGTCCCTAACCATCAATGCCTGGTCTATTTAAGTGTCTGTCCATCGATGCCTGCTCTATTTAAGACCCTGACCATCGACGCCTGGTCTATTTAAGTCCCTGACCATCGACGCCTGGTCTATTTAAGACCATGACCATCGACGCTTGGTCTATTTAAGTCCCTGTTCATCGATGCCTGGTCTATTTAATTCCCTGTCCATCGATGCTGGTCTATTTAAGTTCCTAACCGTTGATGCCTGGTTTATTTAATTCCCTAACCATTGATGCCTGATCTATTTAAATGTCTGTCCATCGAGGCCTAGTCTATTTAAGCCCCTGACCATTGATGCCAGGTCTATTTAAGCCTCTAACCTTCGATGCCTGGTCTATTTAAGTCCGTGTTCATCGATGCCTGGTCTATTTTAGTCCCTAACCTTCGATGCCTGGTGTATTTAAGTCCCTGTTCATCGATGCCTGGTCTATTTAAGTCCCTAACCATCGATGCCTGGTCTATTTAAGTCCCTGACCATCGATGCCTGGTCTATTTATTCCCTAACCATCAATGCCTGGTCTATTTAAGTCCCTGTTCATCGATGCCTGGTCTATTTAAGTCCCTAACCATCGATGCCTGGTCCATTTAAGACCCTGTTCATCGATGCCTGCTCTATTTGAGTCGCTGTCCATTGATACCTGGTCTATTTAAGTCCGTGTTCATCGACACCTTGTCTATTTAAGTCCCTAACCATCAATGCCTGGTCTATTTAAGTCCCTGTTCATCAATGCCTGGTCTATTTTAGTCCCTGTTCATCAATGCCTGGTCTATTTAAGTCCCTAACCATCGATGCCTTGTCTATTTAAGACCTTGACCATCGACGCCTGGTCTATTTAAGACCCTGACCATCGATGCCTGGTCTATTTAAGTCGCTAACCTTCGATGCCTGGTGTATTTAAGTGTTTGTCCATTGATACCTGGTCTATTTAAGTCCGTGTTCATCGATGCCTGGTTTATTTAAGTCCCTAACCATCGATGCCTGGTCTATTTAAGTCCCTGTCCATCGATGCCTGGTCTATTTAAGTCGCTAACCATCAATAGCTGGTCTATTTAAGTCCCTGTTCATCGATGCCTGGTCTATTTAAGTCCCTAACCATCGATGCCTGGTCTATTTAAGTGTCTGTCCATCGATGCCTGCTCTATTTAAGCCCTGTTCATCAATGCCTGGTCTATTTAAGTCCCTAACCATCAATGCCTGGTCTATTTAAGTCCCTTTTCAACGATGCCTGGTCTATTTAAGTCCCTGTTCATTGATGCTTGGCCTATTTAAGTCCCTAACCATCGATGCCTGGTCTATTTAAGTGTCTGTCCATCGATGCCCGCTCTATTTAATCCCTGTTCATCAATGCCTGGTCTATTTAAGTCCCTGTTCATCAATGCCTGGTCTATTTAAGTCCCTAACCATCAATGCCTGGTCTATTTAAGACCCTGACCATCGACGCTGGTCTTTTTAAGACCCTGACCATCGACGCCTGGTCTATTTAAGACCCTGACCATCAATGCCTGGTCTATTTAAGTGTCTGTCCATCGATGCCTGGTCTATTTAATTCCCTGTTCATCGATGCCTGGTCTATTTGAGTCCCTGTCCATCGATGCCTGGTCTATTTAAGTCCCTAACCATCGATGCCTGGTCTATTTAAGTCCCTAACCATCAATGCCTGGTCTATTTAAGTCCCTGTTCATCGATGCCTGGTCTATTTAAGTCCCTAACCATCGATGCCTGGTCTATTTAAGTGTCTGTCCATCGATGCCTGCTCTATTTAAGCCCTGTTCATCAATGCCTGGTCTATTTAAGTCCCTAACCATCAATGCCTGGTCTATTTAAGTCCCTAACCATCAATGCCTGGTCTATTTAAGCCCTGTTCATCAATGCCTGGTCTATTTAAGTCCCTAACCATCAATGCCTGGTCTATTTAAGTCCCTAACCATCAATGCCTGGTCTTTTTAAGACCCTGACCATCGACGCCTGGTCTATTTAAGACCCTGACCATCAATGCCTGGTCTATTTAAGTGTCTGTCCATCGATGCCTGGTCTATTTGAGTCCCTGTCCATCGATGCCTGGTCTATTTAAGTCCCTGTTCATCGATGCCTGGTCTATTTAAGTCCCTGTTCATCAATGCCTGGTCTATTTAAGTCCCTGTTCATTGATGCCTGGTCTATTTGAGTCCCTGTTCATCGATGCCTGATCTATTTAAGTGTCAGTCCATCGATGCCTGGTCTATTTAAGTTCCTAACCATCGATGCCTGATCTATTTAAATGTCTGTCCATCGATGCCTAGTCTATTTAAGCCCCTGACCATTGATGCCAGGTCTATTTAAGCCTCTAACCTTCGATGCCTGGTCTATTTAAGTCCGTGTTCATCGATGCCTGGTCTATTTAAGTCCCTAACCATCGATGCCTGGTCTATTTAAGTCAGTGTTCATCGATGCCTGGTCTATTTAAGTCGCTAACCTTCGATGCCTGGTGTATTTAAGTCCCTGTTCATCGATGCCTGGTCTATTTAAGTCCCTAACCATCGATGCCTGGTCTATTTAAGTCCCTAACCATCAATGCCTGGTCTATTTAAGTCCCTAACCATCGATGCCTGGTCTATTTAAGTCCCTGACCATCGATGCCTGGTCTATTTAAGTCCCTAACCATCAATAGCTGGTCTATTTGTGTCCCTGTTCATCGATGCCTGGTCTATTTAAGTGTTTGTCCATTGATGCCTGGTCTATTTAAGTCCCTAACCATCAATGCCTGGTCTATTTAAGTCCCTTTTCAACGATGCCTGGTCTATTTAAGTCCCTAACCATCAATGCCTGGTCTATTTAAGTGTCTGTCCATCGATGCCTGCTCTATTTAAGACCCTGACCATCGACGCCTGGTCTATTTAAGTCCCTGACCATCGACGCCTGGTCTATTTAAGACCATGACCATCGACGCTTGGTCTATTTAAGTCCCTGTTCATCGATGCCTGGTCTATTTAATTCCCTGTCCATCGATGCTGGTCTATTTAAGTTCCTAACCGTTGATGCCTGGTTTATTTAATTCCCTAACCATTGATGCCTGATCTATTTAAATGTCTGTCCATCGAGGCCTAGTCTATTTAAGCCCCTGACCATTGATGCCAGGTCTATTTAAGCCTCTAACCTTCGATGCCTGGTCTATTTAAGTCCGTGTTCATCGATGCCTGGTCTATTTTAGTCCCTAACCTTCGATGCCTGGTGTATTTAAGTCCCTGTTCATCGATGCCTGGTCTATTTAAGTCCCTAACCATCGATGCCTGGTCTATTTAAGTCCCTGACCATCGATGCCTGGTCTATTTATTCCCTAACCATCAATGCCTGGTCTATTTAAGTCCCTGTTCATCGATGCCTGGTCTATTTAAGTCCCTAACCATCGATGCCTGGTCCATTTAAGACCCTGTTCATCGATGCCTGCTCTATTTGAGTCGCTGTCCATTGATACCTGGTCTATTTAAGTCCGTGTTCATCGACACCTTGTCTATTTAAGTCCCTAACCATCAATGCCTGGTCTATTTAAGTCCCTGTTCATCAATGCCTGGTCTATTTTAGTCCCTGTTCATCAATGCCTGGTCTATTTAAGTCCCTAACCATCGATGCCTTGTCTATTTAAGACCTTGACCATCGACGCCTGGTCTATTTAAGACCCTGACCATCGATGCCTGGTCTATTTAAGTCGCTAACCTTCGATGCCTGGTGTATTTAAGTGTTTGTCCATTGATACCTGGTCTATTTAAGTCCGTGTTCATCGATGCCTGGTTTATTTAAGTCCCTAACCATCGATGCCTGGTCTATTTAAGTCCCTGTCCATCGATGCCTGGTCTATTTAAGTCGCTAACCATCAATAGCTGGTCTATTTAAGTCCCTGTTCATCGATGCCTGGTCTATTTAAGTCCCTAACCATCGATGCCTGGTCTATTTAAGTGTCTGTCCATCGATGCCTGCTCTATTTAAGCCCTGTTCATCAATGCCTGGTCTATTTAAGTCCCTAACCATCAATGCCTGGTCTATTTAAGTCCCTTTTCAACGATGCCTGGTCTATTTAAGTCCCTGTTCATTGATGCTTGGCCTATTTAAGTCCCTAACCATCGATGCCTGGTCTATTTAAGTGTCTGTCCATCGATGCCCGCTCTATTTAATCCCTGTTCATCAATGCCTGGTCTATTTAAGTCCCTGTTCATCAATGCCTGGTCTATTTAAGTCCCTAACCATCAATGCCTGGTCTATTTAAGACCCTGACCATCGACGCTGGTCTTTTTAAGACCCTGACCATCGACGCCTGGTCTATTTAAGACCCTGACCATCAATGCCTGGTCTATTTAAGTGTCTGTCCATCGATGCCTGGTCTATTTAATTCCCTGTTCATCGATGCCTGGTCTATTTGAGTCCCTGTCCATCGATGCCTGGTCTATTTAAGTCCCTAACCATCGATGCCTGGTCTATTTAAGTCCCTAACCATCAATGCCTGGTCTATTTAAGTCCCTGTTCATCGATGCCTGTTCTATTTAAGTGTCAGTCCATCGATGCCTGGTCTATTTAAGTTCCTAACCATCGATGCGTGATCTATTTAAATGTCTGTCCATCGAGGCCTAGTCTATTTAAGCCCCTGACCATTGATGCCAGGTCTATTTAAGCCTCTAACCTTCGATGCCTGGTCTATTTAAGTCCGTGTTCATCGATGCCTGGTCTATTTAAGTCCCTAACCTTCGATGCCTGGTGTATTTAAGTCCCTGTTCATCGATGCCTGGTCTATTTAAGTCCCTAACCATCGATGCCTGGTCTATTTAAGTCCCTGACCATCGATGCCTGGTCTATTTAAGTCCCTAACCATCAATAGCTGGTCTATTTAAGTCCCTGTTCATCGATGCCTGGTCTATTTAAGTCCCTAACCATCGATGCCTGGTCTATTTAAGACCCTGTTCATCGATGCCTGGTCTATTTGAGTCACTGTCCATTGATACCTGGTCTATTTAAGTCCGTGTTCATCGACGCCTGGTCTATTTAAGTCCCTAACCATCAATGCCTGGTCTATTTAAGTCCCTGTTCATCAATGCCTGGTCTATTTAAGTCCCTAACCATCGATGCCTGGTCTATTTAACTCCCTGTTCATCAATGCCTGGTCTATTTAAGTCCATAACCATCGATGCCTTGTCTATTTAAGACCTTGACCATCGACGCCTGGTCTATTTAAGACCCTGACCATCGATGCCTGGTCTATTTAAGTCACTAACCTTCGATGCCTGGTGTATTTAAGTGTCTGTCCATTGATACCTGGTCTATTTAAGTCCGTGTTCATCGATGCCTGGTTTATTTAAGTCCCTAACTATCGATGCCTGGTCTATTTAAGTCCCTGTCCATCGATGCCTGGTCTATTTAAGTCCCTAACCATCAATGCCTGGTCTATTTAAGTGCCTGTTCATCGATGCCTGGTCAATTTAAGTCCCTAACCATCGATGCCTGGTCTATTTAAGTGTCTGTCCATCGATGCCTGCTCTATTTAAGCCCTGTTCATCAATGCCTGGTCTATTTAAGTCCCTAACCATCAATGCCTGGTCTATTTAAGTCCCTAACCATCAATGCCTGCTCTATTTAAGCCCTGTTCATCAATGCCTGGTCTATTTAAGTCCCTAACCATCAATGCCTGGTCTATTTAAGTCCCTAACCATCAATGCCTGGTCTTTTTAAGACCCTGACCATCGACGCCTGGTCTATTTAAGACACTGACCATCACTGCCTGGTCTATTTAAGTGTCTGTCCATCGATGCCTGGTCTATTTAATTCCCTGTTCATCGATGCCTGGTCTATTTGAGTCCCTGTCCATCGATGCCTCGTCTATTTAAGTCCCTGTTCATCGATGCCTGGTCTATTTAAGTCCTTGTTCATCAATGCCTGGTCTATTTAAGTCCCTGTTCATTGATGCCTGGTCTATTTGAGTCCCTGTTCATCGATGCCTGATCTATTTAAGTGTCAGTCCATCGATGCCTGGTCTATTTAAGTTCCTAACCATCGATGCGTGATCTATTTAAATGTCTGTCCATCGAGGCCTAGTCTATTTAAGCCCCTGACCATTGATGCCAGGTCTATTTAAGCCTCTAACCTTCGATGCCTGGTCTATTTAAGTCCGTGTTCATCGATGCCTGGTCTATTTAAGTCCCTAACCTTCAATGCCTGGTGTATTTAAGTCCCTGTTCATCGATGCCTGGTCTATTTAAGTCCCTAACCATCGATGCCTGGTCTATTTAAGTCCCTGACCATCGATGCCTGGTCTATTTAAGTCCCTAACCATCAATAGCTGGTCTATTTAAGTCCCTGTTCATCGATGCCTGGTCTATTTAAGTCCCTAACCATCGATGCCTGGTCTATTTAAGACCCTGTTCATCGATGCCTGGTCTATTTGAGTCACTGTCCATTGATACCTGGTCTATTTAAGTCCGTGTTCATCGACGCCTGGTCTATTTAAGTCCCTAACCATCAATGCCTGGTCTATTTAAGTCCCTGTTCATCAATGCCTGGTCTATTTAAGTCCCTAACCATCGATGCCTGGTCTATTTAACTCCCTGTTCATCAATGCCTGGTCTATTTAAGTCCATAACCATCGATGCCTTGTCTATTTAAGACCTTGACCATCGACGCCTGGTCTATTTAAGACCCTGACCATCGATGCCTGGTCTATTTAAGTCGCTAACCTTCGATGCCTGGTGTATTTAAGTGTCTGTCCATTGATACCTGGTCTATTTAAGTCCGTGTTCATCGATGCCTGGTTTATTTAAGTCCCTAACTATCGATGCCTGGTCTATTTAAGTCCCTGTCCATCGATGCCTGGTCTATTTAAGTCCCTAACCATCAATAGCTGGTCTATTTAAGTCCCTGTTCATCGATGCCTGGTCTATTTAAGACCCTAACCATCGATGCCTGGTCTATTTAAGTGTCTGTCCATCGATGCCTGCTCTATTTAAGCCCTGTTCATCAATGCCTGGTCTATTTAAGTCCCTAACCATCAATGCCTGGTCTATTTAAGTCCCTAACCATCAATGCCTGGTCTATTTAAGTCCCTGTTCATCGATGCCTGGTCTATTTAAGTCCCTAACCATCGATGCCTGGTCTATTTAAGTGTCTGTCCATCGATGCCTGCTCTATTTAAGCCCTGTTCATCAATGCCTGGTCTATTTAAGTCCCTAACCATCAATGCCTGGTCTATTTAAGTCCCTAACCATCAATGCCTGCTCTATTTAAGCCCTGTTCATCAATGCCTGGTCTATTTAAGTCCCTAACCATCAATGCCTGGTCTATTTAAGTCCCTAACCATCAATGCCTGGTCTTTTTAAGACCCTGACCATCGACGCCTGGTCTATTTAAGACCCTGACCATCAATGCCTGGTCTATTTAAGTGTCTGTCCATCGATGCCTGGTCTATTTAATTCCCTGTTCATCGATGCCTGGTCTATTTGAGTCCCTGTCCATCGATGCCTGGTCTATTTAAGTCCCTGTTCATCGATGCCTGGTCTATTTAAGTCCCTGTTCATCAATGCCTGGTCTATTTAAGTCCCTGTTCATTGATGCCTGGTCTATTTGAGTCCCTGTTCATCGATGCCTGATCTATTTAAGTGTCAGTCCATCGATGCCTGGTCTATTTAAGTTCCTAACCATCGATGCCTGATCTATTTAAATGTCTGTCCATCGATGCCTAGTCTATTTAAGCCCCTGACCATTGATGCCAGGTCTATTTAAGCCTCTAACCTTCGATGCCTGGTCTATTTAAGTCCGTGTTCATCGATGCCTGGTCTATTTAAGTCCCTAACCATCGATGCCTGGTCTATTTAAGTCCGTGTTCATCGATGCCTGGTCTATTTAAGTCGCTAACCTTCGATGCCTGGTGTATTTAAGTCCCTGTTCATCGATGCCTGGTCTATTTAAGTCCCTAACCATCGATGCCTGGTCTATTTAAGTCCCTAACCATCAATGCCTGGTCTATTTAAGTCCCTAACCATCGATGCCTGGTCTATTTAAGTCCCTGACCATCGATGCCTGGTCTATTTAAGTCCCTAACCATCGATGCCTGGTCTATTTAAGTCCCTAACCATCAATGCCTGGTCTATTTAAGTCCCTAACCATCGATGCCTGGTCTATTTAAGTCCCTAACCATCGATGCCTGGTCCATTTAAGACCCTGTTCATCGATGCTTGGTCTATTTGAGTCGCTGTCCATTGATACCTGGTCTATTTAAGTCCGTGTTCATCGACACCTTGTCTATTTAAGTCCCTAACCATCAATGCCTGGTCTATTTAAGTCCCTGTTCATCAATGCCTGGTCTATTTTAGTCCCTGTTCATCAATGCCTGGTCTATTTAAGTCCCTAACCATCGATGCCTTGTCTATTTAAGACCTTGACCATCGACGCCTGGTCTATTTAAGACCCTGACCATCGATGCCTGGTCTATTTAAGTCGCTAACCTTCGATGCCTGGTGTATTTAAGTGTTTGTCCATTGATACCTGGTCTATTTAAGTCCGTGTTCATCGATGCCTGGTCTATTTAAGTCCCTAACCATCGATGCCTGGTCTATTTAAGTCCCTGTCCATCGATGCCTGGTCTATTTAAGTCGCTAACCATCAATAGCTGGTCTATTTAAGTCCCTGTTCATCGATGCCTGGTCTATTTAAGTCCCTAACCATCGATGCCTGGTCTATTTAAGTGTCTGTCCATCGATGCCTGCTCTATTTAAGCCCTGTTCATCAATGCCTGGTCTATTTAAGTCCCTAACCATCAATGCCTGGTCTATTTAAGTCCCTTTTCAACGATGCCTGGTCTATTTAAGTCCCTGTTCATTGATGCCTGGCCTATTTAAGTCCCTAACCATCGATGCCTGGTCTATTTAAGTGTCTGTCCATCGATGCCCGCTCTATTTAATCCCTGTTCATCAATGCCTGGTCTATTTAAGTCCCTGTTCATCAATGCCTGGTCTATTTAAGTCCCTAACCATCAATGCCTGGTCTATTTAAGACCCTGACCATCGACGCTGGTCTTTTTAAGACCCTGACCATCGACGCCTGGTCTATTTAAGACCCTGACCATCAATGCCTGGTCTATTTAAGTGTCTGTCCATCGATGCCTGGTCTATTTAATTCCCTGTTCATCGATGCCTGGTCTATTTGAGTCCCTGTCCATCGATGCCTGGTCTATTTAAGTCCCTAACCATCGATGCCTGGTCTATTTAAGTCCCTAACCATCAATGCCTGGTCTATTTAAGTCCCTGTTCATCGATGCCTGTTCTATTTAAGTGTCAGTCCATCGATGCCTGGTCTATTTAAGTTCCTAACCATCGATGCGTGATCTATTTAAATGTCTGTCCATCGAGGCCTAGTCTATTTAAGCCCCTGACCATTGATGCCAGGTCTATTTAAGCCTCTAACCTTCGATGCCTGGTCTATTTAAGTCCGTGTTCATCGATGCCTGGTCTATTTAAGTGCCTAACCTTCGATGCCTGGTGTATTTAAGTCCCTGTTCATCGATGCCTGGTCTATTTAAGTCCCTAACCATCGATGCCTGGTCTATTTAAGTCCCTGACCATCGATGCCTGGTCTATTTAAGTCCCTAACCATCAATAGCTGGTCTATTTAAGTCCCTGTTCATCGATGCCTGGTCTATTTAAGTCCCTAACCATCGATGCCTGGTCTATTTAAGACCCTGTTCATCGATGCCTGGTATATTTGAGTCACTGTCCATTGATACCTGGTCTATTTAAGTCCGTGTTCATCGACGCCTGGTCTATTTAAGTCCCTAACCATCAATGCCTGGTCTATTTAAGTCCCTGTTCATCAATGCCTGGTCTATTTAAGTCGCTAACCTTCGATGCCTGGTGTATTTAAGTGTCTGTCCATTGATACCTGGTCTATTTAAGTCCGTGTTCATCGATGCCTGGTTTATTTAAGTCCCTAACTATCGATGCCTGGTCTATTTAAGTCCCTGTCCATCGATGCCTGGTCTATTTAAGTCCCTAACCATCAATAGCTGGTCTATTTAAGTCCCTGTTCATCGATGCCTGGTCTATTTAAGACCCTAACCATCGATGCCTGGTCTATTTAAGTGTCTGTCCATCGATGCCTGCTCTATTTAAGCCCTGTTCATCAATGCCTGGTCTATTTAAGTCCCTAACCATCAATGCCTGGTCTATTTAAGTCCCTAACCATCAATGCCTGGTCTATTTAAGTCCCTGTTCATCGATGCCTGGTCTATTTAAGTCCCTAACCATCGATGCCTGGTCTATTTAAGTGTCTGTCCATCGATGCCTGCTCTATTTAAGCCCTGTTCATCAATGCCTGGTCTATTTAAGTCCCTAACCATCAATGCCTGGTCTATTTAAGTCCCTAACCATCAATGCCTGGTCTATTTAAGCCCTGTTCATCAATGCCTGGTCTATTTAAGTCCCTAACCATCAATGCCTGGTCTATTTAAGTCCCTAACCATCAATGCCTGGTCTTTTTAAGACCCTGACCATCGACGCCTGGTCTATTTAAGACCCTGACCATCAATGCCTGGTCTATTTAAGTGTCTGTCCATCGATGCCTGGTCTATTTGAGTCCCTGTCCATCGATGCCTGGTCTATTTAAGTCCCTGTTCATCGATGCCTGGTCTATTTAAGTCCCTGTTCATCAATGCCTGGTCTATTTAAGTCCCTGTTCATTGATGCCTGGTCTATTTGAGTCCCTGTTCATCGATGCCTGATCTATTTAAGTGTCAGTCCATCGATGCCTGGTCTATTTAAGTTCCTAACCATCGATGCCTGATCTATTTAAATGTCTGTCCATCGATGCCTAGTCTATTTAAGCCCCTGACCATTGATGCCAGGTCTATTTAAGCCTCTAACCTTCGATGCCTGGTCTATTTAAGTCCGTGTTCATCGATGCCTGGTCTATTTAAGTCCCTAACCATCGATGCCTGGTCTATTTAAGTCAGTGTTCATCGATGCCTGGTCTATTTAAGTCGCTAACCTTCGATGCCTGGTGTATTTAAGTCCCTGTTCATCGATGCCTGGTCTATTTAAGTCCCTAACCATCGATGCCTGGTCTATTTAAGTCCCTAACCATCAATGCCTGGTCTATTTAAGTCCCTAACCATCGATGCCTGGTCTATTTAAGTCCCTGACCATCGATGCCTGGTCTATTTAAGTCCCTAACCATCAATAGCTGGTCTATTTGTGTCCCTGTTCATCGATGCCTGGTCTATTTAAGTGTTTGTCCAT
Source organism: Hemitrygon akajei (assembly GCF_048418815.1). Lineage (NCBI taxonomy): Eukaryota > Metazoa > Chordata > Chondrichthyes > Myliobatiformes > Dasyatidae > Hemitrygon > Hemitrygon akajei. Next base: position 87,578,836 of record NC_133136.1, on the reverse strand, counting down.
TGATGCCTGGTCTATTTAAGTCCCTAACCATCAATGCCTGGTCTATTTAAGTCCCTTTTCAACGATGCCTGGTCTATTTAAGTCCCTAACCATCAATGCCTGGTCTATTTAAGTGTCTGTCCATCGATGCCTGCTCTATTTAAGACCCTGACCATCGACGCCTGGTCTATTTAAGTCCCTGACCATCGACGCCTGGTCTATTTAAGACCATGACCATCGACGCTTGGTCTATTTAAGTCCCTGTTCATCGATGCCTGGTCTATTTAATTCCCTGTCCATCGATGCTGGTCTATTTAAGTTCCTAACCGTTGATGCCTGGTTTATTTAATTCCCTAACCATTGATGCCTGATCTATTTAAATGTCTGTCCATCGAGGCCTAGTCTATTTAAGCCCCTGACCATTGATGCCAGGTCTATTTAAGCCTCTAACCTTCGATGCCTGGTCTATTTAAGTCCGTGTTCATCGATGCCTGGTCTATTTAAGTCCCTAACCTTCGATGCCTGGTGTATTTAAGTCCCTGTTCATCGATGCCTGGTCTATTTAAGTCCCTGACCATCGATGCCTGGTCTATTTATTCCCTAACCATCAATGCCTGGTCTATTTAAGTCCCTGTTCATCGATGCCTGGTCTATTTAAGACCCTGTTCATCGATGCCTGCTCTATTTGAGTCGCTGTCCATTGATACCTGGTCTATTTAAGTCCGTGTTCATCGACACCTTGTCTATTTAAGTCCCTAACCATCAATGCCTGGTCTATTTAAGTCCCTGTTCATCAATGCCTGGTCTATTTTAGTCCCTGTTCATCAATGCCTGGTCTATTTAAGTCCCTAACCATCGATGCCTTGTCTATTTAAGACCTTGACCATCGACGCCTGGTCTATTTAAGACCCTGACCATCGATGCCTGGTCTATTTAAGTCCCTAACCATCAATGCCTGGTCTATTTAAGTGCCTGTTCATCGATGCCTGGTCAATTTAAGTCCCTAACCATCGATGCCTGGTCTATTTAAGTGTCTGTCCATCGATGCCTGCTCTATTTAAGCCCTGTTCATCAATGCCTGGTCTATTTAAGTCCCTAACCATCAATGCCTGGTCTATTTAAGTCCCTAACCATCAATGCCTGCTCTATTTAAGCCCTGTTCATCAATGCCTGGTCTATTTAAGTCCCTAACCATCAATGCCTGGTCTATTTAAGTCCCTAACCATCAATGCCTGGTCTTTTTAAGACCCTGACCATCGACGCCTGGTCTATTTAAGACACTGACCATCACTGCCTGGTCTATTTAAGTGTCTGTCCATCGATGCCTGGTCTATTTAATTCCCTGTTCATCGATGCCTGGTCTATTTGAGTCCCTGTCCATCGATGCCTCGTCTATTTAAGTCCCTGTTCATCGATGCCTGGTCTATTTAAGTCCTTGTTCATCAATGCCTGGTCTATTTAAGTCCCTGTTCATTGATGCCTGGTCTATTTGAGTCCCTGTTCATCGATGCCTGATCTATTTAAGTGTCAGTCCATCGATGCCTGGTCTATTTAAGTTCCTAACCATCGATGCGTGATCTATTTAAATGTCTGTCCATCGAGGCCTAGTCTATTTAAGCCCCTGACCATTGATGCCAGGTCTATTTAAGCCTCTAACCTTCGATGCCTGGTCTATTTAAGTCCGTGTTCATCGATGCCTGGTCTATTTAAGTCCCTAACCTTCAATGCCTGGTGTATTTAAGTCCCTGTTCATCGATGCCTGGTCTATTTAAGTCCCTAACCATCGATGCCTGGTCTATTTAAGTCCCTGACCATCGATGCCTGGTCTATTTAAGTCCCTAACCATCAATAGCTGGTCTATTTAAGTCCCTGTTCATCGATGCCTGGTCTATTTAAGTCCCTAACCATCGATGCCTGGTCTATTTAAGACCCTGTTCATCGATGCCTGGTCTATTTGAGTCACTGTCCATTGATACCTGGTCTATTTAAGTCCGTGTTCATCGATGCCTGGTTTATTTAAGTCCCTAACTATCGATGCCTGGTCTATTTAAGTCCCTGTCCATCGATGCCTGGTCTATTTAAGTCCCTAACCATCAATAGCTGGTCTATTTAAGTCCCTGTTCATCGATGCCTGGTCTATTTAAGACCCTAACCATCGATGCCTGGTCTATTTAAGTGTCTGTCCATCGATGCCTGCTCTATTTAAGCCCTGTTCATCAATGCCTGGTCTATTTAAGTCCCTAACCATCAATGCCTGGTCTATTTAAGTCCCTAACCATCAATGCCTGGTCTATTTAAGTCCCTGTTCATCGATGCCTGGTCTATTTAAGTCCCTAACCATCGATGCCTGGTCTATTTAAGTGTCTGTCCATCGATGCCTGCTCTATTTAAGCCCTGTTCATCAATGCCTGGTCTATTTAAGTCCCTAACCATCAATGCCTGGTCTATTTAAGTCCCTAACCATCAATGCCTGCTCTATTTAAGCCCTGTTCATCAATGCCTGGTCTATTTAAGTCCCTAACCATCAATGCCTGGTCTATTTAAGTCCCTAACCATCAATGCCTGGTCTTTTTAAGACCCTGACCATCGACGCCTGGTCTATTTAAGACCCTGACCATCAATGCCTGGTCTATTTAAGTGTCTGTCCATCGATGCCTGGTCTATTTAATTCCCTGTTCATCGATGCCTGGTCTATTTGAGTCCCTGTCCATCGATGCCTGGTCTATTTAAGTCCCTGTTCATCGATGCCTGGTCTATTTAAGTCCCTGTTCATCAATGCCTGGTCTATTTAAGTCCCTGTTCATTGATGCCTGGTCTATTTGAGTCCCTGTTCATCGATGCCTGATCTATTTAAGTGTCAGTCCATCGATGCCTGGTCTATTTAAGTTCCTAACCATCGATGCCTGATCTATTTAAATGTCTGTCCATCGATGCCTAGTCTATTTAAGCCCCTGACCATTGATGCCAGGTCTATTTAAGCCTCTAACCTTCGATGCCTGGTCTATTTAAGTCCGTGTTCATCGATGCCTGGTCTATTTAAGTCCCTAACCATCGATGCCTGGTCTATTTAAGTCCGTGTTCATCGATGCCTGGTCTATTTAAGTCGCTAACCTTCGATGCCTGGTGTATTTAAGTCCCTGTTCATCGATGCCTGGTCTATTTAAGTCCCTAACCATCGATGCCTGGTCTATTTAAGTCCCTAACCATCAATGCCTGGTCTATTTAAGTCCCTAACCATCGATGCCTGGTCTATTTAAGTCCCTGACCATCGATGCCTGGTCTATTTAAGTCCCTAACCATCGATGCCTGGTCTATTTAAGTCCCTAACCATCAATGCCTGGTCTATTTAAGTCCCTAACCATCGATGCCTGGTCTATTTAAGTCCCTAACCATCGATGCCTGGTCCATTTAAGACCCTGTTCATCGATGCTTGGTCTATTTGAGTCGCTGTCCATTGATACCTGGTCTATTTAAGTCCGTGTTCATCGACACCTTGTCTATTTAAGTCCCTAACCATCAATGCCTGGTCTATTTAAGTCCCTGTTCATCAATGCCTGGTCTATTTTAGTCCCTGTTCATCAATGCCTGGTCTATTTAAGTCCCTAACCATCGATGCCTTGTCTATTTAAGACCTTGACCATCGACGCCTGGTCTATTTAAGACCCTGACCATCGATGCCTGGTCTATTTAAGTCGCTAACCTTCGATGCCTGGTGTATTTAAGTGTTTGTCCATTGATACCTGGTCTATTTAAGTCCGTGTTCATCGATGCCTGGTCTATTTAAGTCCCTAACCATCGATGCCTGGTCTATTTAAGTCCCTGTCCATCGATGCCTGGTCTATTTAAGTCGCTAACCATCAATAGCTGGTCTATTTAAGTCCCTGTTCATCGATGCCTGGTCTATTTAAGTCCCTAACCATCGATGCCTGGTCTATTTAAGTGTCTGTCCATCGATGCCTGCTCTATTTAAGCCCTGTTCATCAATGCCTGGTCTATTTAAGTCCCTAACCATCAATGCCTGGTCTATTTAAGTCCCTTTTCAACGATGCCTGGTCTATTTAAGTCCCTGTTCATTGATGCCTGGCCTATTTAAGTCCCTAACCATCGATGCCTGGTCTATTTAAGTGTCTGTCCATCGATGCCCGCTCTATTTAATCCCTGTTCATCAATGCCTGGTCTATTTAAGTCCCTGTTCATCAATGCCTGGTCTATTTAAGTCCCTAACCATCAATGCCTGGTCTATTTAAGACCCTGACCATCGACGCTGGTCTTTTTAAGACCCTGACCATCGACGCCTGGTCTATTTAAGACCCTGACCATCAATGCCTGGTCTATTTAAGTGTCTGTCCATCGATGCCTGGTCTATTTAATTCCCTGTTCATCGATGCCTGGTCTATTTGAGTCCCTGTCCATCGATGCCTGGTCTATTTAAGTCCCTAACCATCGATGCCTGGTCTATTTAAGTCCCTAACCATCAATGCCTGGTCTATTTAAGTCCCTGTTCATCGATGCCTGTTCTATTTAAGTGTCAGTCCATCGATGCCTGGTCTATTTAAGTTCCTAACCATCGATGCGTGATCTATTTAAATGTCTGTCCATCGAGGCCTAGTCTATTTAAGCCCCTGACCATTGATGCCAGGTCTATTTAAGCCTCTAACCTTCGATGCCTGGTCTATTTAAGTCCGTGTTCATCGATGCCTGGTCTATTTAAGTGCCTAACCTTCGATGCCTGGTGTATTTAAGTCCCTGTTCATCGATGCCTGGTCTATTTAAGTCCCTAACCATCGATGCCTGGTCTATTTAAGTCCCTGACCATCGATGCCTGGTCTATTTAAGTCCCTAACCATCAATAGCTGGTCTATTTAAGTCCCTGTTCATCGATGCCTGGTCTATTTAAGTCCCTAACCATCGATGCCTGGTCTATTTAAGACCCTGTTCATCGATGCCTGGTATATTTGAGTCACTGTCCATTGATACCTGGTCTATTTAAGTCCGTGTTCATCGACGCCTGGTCTATTTAAGTCCCTAACCATCAATGCCTGGTCTATTTAAGTCCCTGTTCATCAATGCCTGGTCTATTTAAGTCGCTAACCTTCGATGCCTGGTGTATTTAAGTGTCTGTCCATTGATACCTGGTCTATTTAAGTCCGTGTTCATCGATGCCTGGTTTATTTAAGTCCCTAACTATCGATGCCTGGTCTATTTAAGTCCCTGTCCATCGATGCCTGGTCTATTTAAGTCCCTAACCATCAATAGCTGGTCTATTTAAGTCCCTGTTCATCGATGCCTGGTCTATTTAAGACCCTAACCATCGATGCCTGGTCTATTTAAGTGTCTGTCCATCGATGCCTGCTCTATTTAAGCCCTGTTCATCAATGCCTGGTCTATTTAAGTCCCTAACCATCAATGCCTGGTCTATTTAAGTCCCTAACCATCAATGCCTGGTCTATTTAAGTCCCTGTTCATCGATGCCTGGTCTATTTAAGTCCCTAACCATCGATGCCTGGTCTATTTAAGTGTCTGTCCATCGATGCCTGCTCTATTTAAGCCCTGTTCATCAATGCCTGGTCTATTTAAGTCCCTAACCATCAATGCCTGGTCTATTTAAGTCCCTAACCATCAATGCCTGGTCTATTTAAGCCCTGTTCATCAATGCCTGGTCTATTTAAGTCCCTAACCATCAATGCCTGGTCTATTTAAGTCCCTAACCATCAATGCCTGGTCTTTTTAAGACCCTGACCATCGACGCCTGGTCTATTTAAGACCCTGACCATCAATGCCTGGTCTATTTAAGTGTCTGTCCATCGATGCCTGGTCTATTTGAGTCCCTGTCCATCGATGCCTGGTCTATTTAAGTCCCTGTTCATCGATGCCTGGTCTATTTAAGTCCCTGTTCATCAATGCCTGGTCTATTTAAGTCCCTGTTCATTGATGCCTGGTCTATTTGAGTCCCTGTTCATCGATGCCTGATCTATTTAAGTGTCAGTCCATCGATGCCTGGTCTATTTAAGTTCCTAACCATCGATGCCTGATCTATTTAAATGTCTGTCCATCGATGCCTAGTCTATTTAAGCCCCTGACCATTGATGCCAGGTCTATTTAAGCCTCTAACCTTCGATGCCTGGTCTATTTAAGTCCGTGTTCATCGATGCCTGGTCTATTTAAGTCCCTAACCATCGATGCCTGGTCTATTTAAGTCAGTGTTCATCGATGCCTGGTCTATTTAAGTCGCTAACCTTCGATGCCTGGTGTATTTAAGTCCCTGTTCATCGATGCCTGGTCTATTTAAGTCCCTAACCATCGATGCCTGGTCTATTTAAGTCCCTAACCATCAATGCCTGGTCTATTTAAGTCCCTAACCATCGATGCCTGGTCTATTTAAGTCCCTGACCATCGATGCCTGGTCTATTTAAGTCCCTAACCATCAATAGCTGGTCTATTTGTGTCCCTGTTCATCGATGCCTGGTCTATTTAAGTGTTTGTCCATTGATGCCTGGTCTATTTAAGTCCCTAACCATCAATGCCTGGTCTATTTAAGTCCCTTTTCAACGATGCCTGGTCTATTTAAGTCCCTAACCATCAATGCCTGGTCTATTTAAGTGTCTGTCCATCGATGCCTGCTCTATTTAAGACCCTGACCATCGACGCCTGGTCTATTTAAGTCCCTGACCATCGACGCCTGGTCTATTTAAGACCATGACCATCGACGCTTGGTCTATTTAAGTCCCTGTTCATCGATGCCTGGTCTATTTAATTCCCTGTCCATCGATGCTGGTCTATTTAAGTTCCTAACCGTTGATGCCTGGTTTATTTAATTCCCTAACCATTGATGCCTGATCTATTTAAATGTCTGTCCATCGAGGCCTAGTCTATTTAAGCCCCTGACCATTGATGCCAGGTCTATTTAAGCCTCTAACCTTCGATGCCTGGTCTATTTAAGTCCGTGTTCATCGATGCCTGGTCTATTTAAGTCCCTAACCTTCGATGCCTGGTGTATTTAAGTCCCTGTTCATCGATGCCTGGTCTATTTAAGTCCCTAACCATCGATGCCTGGTCTATTTAAGTCCCTGACCATCGATGCCTGGTCTATTTATTCCCTAACCATCAATGCCTGGTCTATTTAAGTCCCTGTTCATCGATGCCTGGTCTATTTAAGACCCTGTTCATCGATGCCTGCTCTATTTGAGTCGCTGTCCATTGATACCTGGTCTATTTAAGTCCGTGTTCATCGACACCTTGTCTATTTAAGTCCCTAACCATCAATGCCTGGTCTATTTAAGTCCCTGTTCATCAATGCCTGGTCTATTTTAGTCCCTGTTCATCAATGCCTGGTCTATTTAAGTCCCTAACCATCGATGCCTTGTCTATTTAAGACCTTGACCATCGACGCCTGGTCTATTTAAGACCCTGACCATCGATGCCTGGTCTATTTAAGTCGCTAACCTTCGATGCCTGGTGTATTTAAGTGTTTGTCCATTGATACCTGGTCTATTTAAGTCCGTGTTCATCGATGCCTGGTTTATTTAAGTCCCTAACCATCGATGCCTGGTCTATTTAAGTCCCTGTCCATCGATGCCTGGTCTATTTAAGTCGCTAACCATCAATAGCTGGTCTATTTAAGTCCCTGTTCATCGATGCCTGGTCTATTTAAGTCCCTAACCATCGATGCCTGGTCTATTTAAGTGTCTGTCCATCGATGCCTGCTCTATTTAAGCCCTGTTCATCAATGCCTGGTCTATTTAAGTCCCTAACCATCAATGCCTGGTCTATTTAAGTCCCTTTTCAACGATGCCTGGTCTATTTAAGTCCCTGTTCATTGATGCCTGGCCTATTTAAGTCCCTAACCATCGATGCCTGGTCTATTTAAGTGTCTGTCCATCGATGCCCGCTCTATTTAATCCCTGTTCATCAATGCCTGGTCTATTTAAGTCCCTGTTCATCAATGCCTGGTCTATTTAAGTCCCTAACCATCAATGCCTGGTCTATTTAAGACCCTGACCATCGACGCTGGTCTTTTTAAGACCCTGACCATCGACGCCTGGTCTATTTAAGACCCTGACCATCAATGCCTGGTCTATTTAAGTGTCTGTCCATCGATGCCTGGTCTATTTAATTCCCTGTTCATCGATGCCTGGTCTATTTGAGTCCCTGTCCATCGATGCCTGGTCTATTTAAGTCCCTAACCATCGATGCCTGGTCTATTTAAGTCCCTAACCATCAATGCCTGGTCTATTTAAGTCCCTGTTCATCGATGCCTGTTCTATTTAAGTGTCAGTCCATCGATGCCTGGTCTATTTAAGTTCCTAACCATCGATGCGTGATCTATTTAAATGTCTGTCCATCGAGGCCTAGTCTATTTAAGCCCCTGACCATTGATGCCAGGTCTATTTAAGCCTCTAACCTTCGATGCCTGGTCTATTTAAGTCCGTGTTCATCGATGCCTGGTCTATTTAAGTCCCTAACCTTCGATGCCTGGTGTATTTAAGTCCCTGTTCATCGATGCCTGGTCTATTTAAGTCCCTAACCATCGATGCCTGGTCTATTTAAGTCCCTGACCATCGATGCCTGGTCTATTTAAGTCCCTAACCATCAATAGCTGGTCTATTTAAGTCCCTGTTCATCGATGCCTGGTCTATTTAAGTCCCTAACCATCGATGCCTGGTCTATTTAAGACCCTGTTCATCGATGCCTGGTCTATTTGAGTCACTGTCCATTGATACCTGGTCTATTTAAGTCCGTGTTCATCGACGCCTGGTCTATTTAAGTCCCTAACCATCAATGCCTGGTCTATTTAAGTCCCTGTTCATCAATGCCTGGTCTATTTAAGTCCCTAACCATCGATGCCTGGTCTATTTAACTCCCTGTTCATCAATGCCTGGTCTATTTAAGTCCATAACCATCGATGCCTTGTCTATTTAAGACCTTGACCATCGACGCCTGGTCTATTTAAGACCCTGACCATCGATGCCTGGTCTATTTAAGTCACTAACCTTCGATGCCTGGTGTATTTAAGTGTCTGTCCATTGATACCTGGTCTATTTAAGTCCGTGTTCATCGATGCCTGGTTTATTTAAGTCCCTAACTATCGATGCCTGGTCTATTTAAGTCCCTGTCCATCGATGCCTGGTCTATTTAAGTCCCTAACCATCAATGCCTGGTCTATTTAAGTGCCTGTTCATCGATGCCTGGTCAATTTAAGTCCCTAACCATCGATGCCTGGTCTATTTAAGTGTCTGTCCATCGATGCCTGCTCTATTTAAGCCCTGTTCATCAATGCCTGGTCTATTTAAGTCCCTAACCATCAATGCCTGGTCTATTTAAGTCCCTAACCATCAATGCCTGCTCTATTTAAGCCCTGTTCATCAATGCCTGGTCTATTTAAGTCCCTAACCATCAATGCCTGGTCTATTTAAGTCCCTAACCATCAATGCCTGGTCTTTTTAAGACCCTGACCATCGACGCCTGGTCTATTTAAGACACTGACCATCACTGCCTGGTCTATTTAAGTGTCTGTCCATCGATGCCTGGTCTATTTAATTCCCTGTTCATCGATGCCTGGTCTATTTGAGTCCCTGTCCATCGATGCCTCGTCTATTTAAGTCCCTGTTCATCGATGCCTGGTCTATTTAAGTCCTTGTTCATCAATGCCTGGTCTATTTAAGTCCCTGTTCATTGATGCCTGGTCTATTTGAGTCCCTGTTCATCGATGCCTGATCTATTTAAGTGTCAGTCCATCGATGCCTGGTCTATTTAAGTTCCTAACCATCGATGCGTGATCTATTTAAATGTCTGTCCATCGAGGCCTAGTCTATTTAAGCCCCTGACCATTGATGCCAGGTCTATTTAAGCCTCTAACCTTCGATGCCTGGTCTATTTAAGTCCGTGTTCATCGATGCCTGGTCTATTTAAGTCTCTAACCTTCAATGCCTGGTGTATTTAAGTCCCTGTTCATCGATGCCTGGTCTATTTAAGTCCCTAACCATCGATGCCTGGTCTATTTAAGTCCCTGACCATCGATGCCTGGTCTATTTAAGTCCCTAACCATCAATAGCTGGTCTATTTAAGTCCCTGTTCATCGATGCCTGGTCTATTTAAGTCCCTAACCATCGATGCCTGGTCTATTTAAGACCCTGTTCATCGATGCCTGGTCTATTTGAGTCACTGTCCATTGATACCTGGTCTATTTAAGTCCGTGTTCATCGACGCCTGGTCTATTTAAGTCCCTAACCATCAATGCCTGGTCTATTTAAGTCCCTGTTCATCAATGCCTGGTCTATTTAAGTCCCTAACCATCGATGCCTGGTCTATTTAACTCCCTGTTCATCAATGCCTGGTCTATTTAAGTCCATAACCATCGATGCCTTGTCTATTTAAGACCTTGACCATCGACGCCTGGTCTATTTAAGACCCTGACCATCGATGCCTGGTCTATTTAAGTCGCTAACCTTCGATGCCTGGTGTATTTAAGTGTCTGTCCATTGATACCTGGTCTATTTAAGTCCGTGTTCATCGATGCCTGGTTTATTTAAGTCCCTAACTATTGATGCCTGGTCTATTTAAGTCCCTGTCCATCGATGCCTGGTCTATTTAAGTCCCTAACCATCAATAGCTGGTCTATTTAAGTCCCTGTTCATCGATGCCTGGTCTATTTAAGACCCTAACCATCGATGCCTGGTCTATTTAAGTGTCTGTCCATCGATGCCTGCTCTATTTAAGCCCTGTTCATCAATGCCTGGTCTATTTAAGTCCCTAACCATCAATGCCTGGTCTATTTAAGTCCCTAACCATCAATGCCTGGTCTATTTAAGTCCCTGTTCATCGATGCCTGGTCTATTTAAGTCCCTAACCATCGATGCCTGGTCTATTTAAGTGTCTGTCCATCGATGCCTGCTCTATTTAAGCCCTGTTCATCAATGCCTGGTCTATTTAAGTCCCTAACCATCAATGCCTGGTCTATTTAAGTCCCTAACCATCAATGCCTGCTCTATTTAAGCCCTGTTCATCAATGCCTGGTCTATTTAAGTCCCTAACCATCAATGCCTGGTCTATTTAAGTCCCTAACCATCAATGCCTGGTCTTTTTAAGACCCTGACCATCGACGCCTGGTCTATTTAAGACCCTGACCATCAATGCCTGGTCTATTTAAGTGTCTGTCCATCGATGCCTGGTCTATTTAATTCCCTGTTCATCGATGCCTGGTCTATTTGAGTCCCTGTCCATCGATGCCTGGTCTATTTAAGTCCCTGTTCATCGATGCCTGGTCTATTTAAGTCCCTGTTCATCAATGCCTGGTCTATTTAAGTCCCTGTTCATTGATGCCTGGTCTATTTGAGTCCCTGTTCATCGATGCCTGATCTATTTAAGTGTCAGTCCATCGATGCCTGGTCTATTTAAGTTCCTAACCATCGATGCCTGATCTATTTAAATGTCTGTCCATCGATGCCTAGTCTATTTAAGCCCCTGACCATTGATGCCAGGTCTATTTAAGCCTCTAACCTTCGATGCCTGGTCTATTTAAGTCCGTGTTCATCGATGCCTGGTCTATTTAAGTCCCTAACCATCGATGCCTGGTCTATTTAAGTCCGTGTTCATCGATGCCTGGTCTATTTAAGTCGCTAACCTTCGATGCCTGGTGTATTTAAGTCCCTGTTCATCGATGCCTGGTCTATTTAAGTCCCTAACCATCGATGCCTGGTCTATTTAAGTCCCTAACCATCAATGCCTGGTCTATTTAAGTCCCTAACCATCGATGCCTGGTCTATTTAAGTCCCTGACCATCGATGCCTGGTCTATTTAAGTCCCTAACCATCGATGCCTGGTCTATTTAAGTCCCTAACCATCAATGCCTGGTCTATTTAAGTCCCTAACCATCGATGCCTGGTCTATTTAAGTCCCTAACCATCGATGCCTGGTCCATTTAAGACCCTGTTCATCGATGCTTGGTCTATTTGAGTCGCTGTCCATTGATACCTGGTCTATTTAAGACCCTGACCATCGATGCCTGGTCTATTTAAGTCGCTAACCTTCGATGCCTGGTGTATTTAAGTGTTTGTCCATTGATACCTGGTCTATTTAAGTCCGTGTTCATCGATGCCTGGTCTATTTAAGTCCCTAACCATCGATGCCTGGTCTATTTAAGTCCCTGTCCATCGATGCCTGGTCTATTTAAGTCGCTAACCATCAATAGCTGGTCTATTTAAGTCCCTGTTCATCGATGCCTGGTCTATTTAAGTCCCTAACCATCGATGCCTGGTCTATTTAAGTGTCTGTCCATCGATGCCTGCTCTATTTAAGCCCTGTTCATCAATGCCTGGTCTATTTAAGTCCCTAACCATCAATGCCTGGTCTATTTAAGTCCCTTTTCAACGATGCCTGGTCTATTTAAGTCCCTGTTCATTGATGCCTGGCCTATTTAAGTCCCTAACCATCGATGCCTGGTCTATTTAAGTGTCTGTCCATCGATGCCCGCTCTATTTAATCCCTGTTCATCAATGCCTGGTCTATTTAAGTCCCTGTTCATCAATGCCTGGTCTATTTAAGTCCCTAACCATCAATGCCTGGTCTATTTAAGACCCTGACCATCGACGCTGGTCTTTTTAAGACCCTGACCATCGACGCCTGGTCTATTTAAGACCCTGACCATCAATGCCTGGTCTATTTAAGTGTCTGTCCATCGATGCCTGGTCTATTTAATTCCCTGTTCATCGATGCCTGGTCTATTTGAGTCCCTGTCCATCGATGCCTGGTCTATTTAAGTCCCTAACCATCGATGCCTGGTCTATTTAAGTCCCTAACCATCAATGCCTGGTCTATTTAAGTCCCTGTTCATCGATGCCTGTTCTATTTAAGTGTCAGTCCATCGATGCCTGGTCTATTTAAGTTCCTAACCATCGATGCGTGATCTATTTAAATGTCTGTCCATCGAGGCCTAGTCTATTTAAGCCCCTGACCATTGATGCCAGGTCTATTTAAGCCTCTAACCTTCGATGCCAGGTCTATTTAAGTCCGTGTTCATCGATGCCTGGTCTATTTAAGTGCCTAACCTTCGATGCCTGGTGTATTTAAGTCCCTGTTCATCGATGCCTGGTCTATTTAAGTCCCTAACCATCGATGCCTGGTCTATTTAAGTCCCTGACCATCGATGCCTGGTCTATTTAAGTCCCTAACCATCAATAGCTGGTCTATTTAAGTCCCTGTTCATCGATGCCTGGTCTATTTAAGTCCCTAACCATCGATGCCTGGTCTATTTAAGACCCTGTTCATCGATGCCTGGTATATTTGAGTCACTGTCCATTGATACCTGGTCTATTTAAGTCCGTGTTCATCGACGCCTGGTCTATTTAAGTCCCTAACCATCAATGCCTGGTCTATTTAAGTCCCTGTTCATCAATGCCTGGTCTATTTAAGTCCCTAACCATCGATGCCTGGTCTATTTAACTCCCTGTTCATCAATGCCTGGTCTATTTAAGTCCGTGTTCATCGATGCCTGGTTTATTTAAGTCCCTAACTATCGATGCCTGGTCTATTTAAGTCCCTGTCCATCGATGCCTGGTCTATTTAAGTCCCTAACCATCGATGCCTGGTCTATTTAAGTCCCTGTTCATCGATGCCTGGTCTATTTAAGTCCCTAACCATCGATGCCTGGTCTATTTAAGTGTCTGTCCATCGATGCCTGCTCTATTTAAGCCCTGTTCATCAATGCCTGGTCTATTTAAGTCCCTAACCATCAATGCCTGGTCTATTTAAGTCCCTAACCATCAATGCCTGGTCTATTTAAGTCCCTGTTCATCGATGCCTGGTCTATTTAAGTCCCTAACCATCGATGCCTGGTCTATTTAAGTGTCTGTCCATCGATGCCTGCTCTATTTAAGCCCTGTTCATCAATGCCTGGTCTATTTAAGTCCCTAACCATCAATGCCTGGTCTATTTAAGTCCCTAACCATCAATGCCTGCTCTATTTAAGCCCTGTTCATCAATGCCTGGTCTATTTAAGTCCCTAACCATCAATGCCTGGTCTATTTAAGTCCCTAACCATCAATGCCTGGTCTTTTTAAGACCCTGACCATCGACGCCTGCTCTATTTAAGACACTGACCATCACTGCCTGGTCTATTTAAGTGTCTGTCCATCGATGCCTGGTCTATTTAATTCCCTGTTCATCGATGCCTGGTCTATTTGAGTCCCTGTCCATCGATGCCTGGTCTATTTAAGTCCCTGTTCATCGATGCCTGGTCTATTTAAGTCCTTGTTCATCAATGCCTGGTCTATTTAAGTCCCTGTTCATTGATGCCTGGTCTATTTGAGTCCCTGTTCATCGATGCCTGATCTATTTAAGTGTCAGTCCATCGATGCCTGGTCTATTTAAGTTCCTAACCATCGATGCGTGATCTATTTAAATGTCTGTCCATCGAGGCCTAGTCTATTTAAGCCCCTGACCATTGATGCCAGGTCTATTTAAGCCTCTAACCTTCGATGCCTGGTCTATTTAAGTCCGTGTTCATCGATGCCTGGTCTATTTAAGTCCCTAACCTTCAATGCCTGGTGTATTTAAGTCCCTGTTCATCGATGCCTGGTCTATTTAAGTCCCTAACCATCGATGCCTGGTCTATTTAAGTCCCTGACCATCGATGCCTGGTCTATTTAAGTCCCTAACCATCAATAGCTGGTCTATTTAAGTCCCTGTTCATCGATGCCTGGTCTATTTAAGTCCCTAACCATCGATGCCTGGTCTATTTAAGACCCTGTTCATCGATGCCTGGTCTATTTGAGTCACTGTCCATTGATACCTGGTCTATTTAAGTCCGTGTTCATCGACGCCTGGTCTATTTAAGTCCCTAACCATCAATGCCTGGTCTATTTAAGTCCCTGTTCATCAATGCCTGGTCTATTTAAGTCCCTAACCATCGATGCCTGGTCTATTTAACTCCCTGTTCATCAATGCCTGGTCTATTTAAGTCCATAACCATCGATGCCTTGTCTATTTAAGACCTTGACCATCGACGCCTGGTCTATTTAAGACCCTGACCATCGATGCCTGGTCTATTTAAGTCGCTAACCTTCGATGCCTGGTGTATTTAAGTGTCTGTCCATTGATACCTGGTCTATTTAAGTCCGTGTTCATCGATGCCTGGTTTATTTAAGTCCCTAACTATCGATGCCTGGTCTATTTAAGTCCCTGTTCATCGATGCCTGGTCTATTTAAGTCCCTAACCATCAATAGCTGGTCTATTTAAGTCCCTGTTCATCGATGCCTGGTCTATTTAAGACCCTAACCATCGATGCCTGGTCTATTTAAGTGTCTGTCCATCGATGCCTGCTCTATTTAAGCCCTGTTCATCAATGCCTGGTCTATTTAAGTCCCTAACCATCAATGCCTGGTCTATTTAAGTCCCTAACCATCAATGCCTGGTCTATTTAAGTCCCTGTTCATCGATGCCTGGTCTATTTAAGTCCCTAACCATCGATGCCTGGTCTATTTAAGTGTCTGTCCATCGATGCCTGCTCTATTTAAGCCCTGTTCATCAATGCCTGGTCTATTTAAGTCCCTAACCATCAATGCCTGGTCTATTTAAGTCCCTAACCATCAATGCCTGCTCTATTTAAGCCCTGTTCATCAATGCCTGGTCTATTTAAGTCCCTAACCATCAATGCCTGGTCTATTTAAGTCCCTAACCATCAATGCCTGGTCTTTTTAAGACCCTGACCATCGACGCCTGGTCTATTTAAGACCCTGACCATCAATGCCTGGTCTATTTAAGTGTCTGTCCATCGATGCCTGGTCTATTTAATTCCCTGTTCATCGATGCCTGGTCTATTTGAGTCCCTGTCCATCGATGCCTGGTCTATTTAAGTCCCTGTTCATCGATGCCTGGTCTATTTAAGTCCCTGTTCATCAATGCCTGGTCTATTTAAGTCCCTGTTCATTGATGCCTGGTCTATTTGAGTCCCTGTTCATCGATGCCTGGTCTATTTAAGTGTCAGTCCATCGATGCCTGGTCTATTTAAGTTCCTAACCATCGATGCCTGATCTATTTAAATGTCTGTCCATCGATGCCTAGTCTATTTAAGCCCCTGACCATTGATGCCAGGTCTATTTAAGCCTCTAACCTTCGATGCCTGGTCTATTTAAGTCCGTGTTCATCGATGCCTGGTCTATTTAAGTCCCTAACCATCGATGCCTGGTCTATTTAAGTCCGTGTTCATCGATGCCTGGTCTATTTAAGTCGCTAACCTTCGATGCCTGGTGTATTTAAGTCCCTGTTCATCGATGCCTGGTCTATTTAAGTCCCTAACCATCGATGCCTGGTCTATTTAAGTCCCTAACCATCGATGCCTGGTCTATTTAAGTCCCTGACCATCGATGCCTGGTCTATTTAAGTCCCTAACCATCAATAGCTGGTCTATTTGTGTCCCTGTTCATCGATGCCTGGTCTATTTAAGTGTTTGTCCATTGATGCCTGGTCTATTTAAGTCCCTAACCATCAATGCCTGGTCTATTTAAGTCCCTTTTCAACGATGCCTGGTCTATTTAAGTCCCTAACCATCAATGCCTGGTCTATTTAAGTGTCTGTCCATCGATGCCTGCTCTATTTAAGACCCTGACCATCGACGCCTGGTCTATTTAAGTCCCTGACCATCGACGCCTGGTCTATTTAAGACCATGACCATCGACGCTTGGTCTATTTAAGTCCCTGTTCATCGATGCCTGGTCTATTTAATTCCCTGTCCATCGATGCTGGTCTATTTAAGTTCCTAACCGTTGATGCCTGGTTTATTTAATTCCCTAACCATTGATGCCTGATCTATTTAAATGTCTGTCCATCGAGGCCTAGTCTATTTAAGCCCCTGACCATTGATGCCAGGTCTATTTAAGCCTCTAACCTTCGATGCCTGGTCTATTTAAGTCCGTGTTCATCGATGCCTGGTCTATTTAAGTGCCTAACCTTCGATGCCTGGTGTATTTAAGTCCCTGTTCATCGATGCCTGGTCTATTTAAGTCCCTAACCATCGATGCCTGGTCTATTTAAGTCCCTGACCATCGATGCCTGGTCTATTTATTCCCTAACCATCAATGCCTGGTCTATTTAAGTCCCTGTTCATCGATGCCTGGTCTATTTAAGTCCCTAACCATCGATGCCTGGTCCATTTAAGACCCTGTTCATCGATGCCTGGTCTATTTGAGTCGCTGTCCATTGATACCTGGTCTATTTAAGTACGTGTTCATCGACACCTTGTCTATTTAAGTCCCTAACCATCAATGCCTGGTCTATTTAAGTCCCTGTTCATCAATGCCTGGTCTATTTTAGTCCCTGTTCATCAATGCCTGGTCTATTTAAGTCCCTAACCATCGATGCCTTGTCTATTTAAGACCTTGACCATCGACGCCTGGTCTATTTAAGACCCTGACCATCGATGCCTGGTCTATTTAAGTCGCTAACCTTCGATGCCTGGTGTATTTAACTGTTTGTCCATTGATACCTGGTCTATTTAAGTCCGTGTTCATCGATGCCTGGTCTATTTAAGTCCCTAACCATCGATGCCTGGTCTATTTAAGTCCCTGTCCATCGATGCCTGGTCTATTTAAGTCGCTAACCATCAATAGCTGGTCTATTTAAGTCCCTGTTCATCGATGCCTGGTCTATTTAAGTCCCTAACCATCGATGCCTGGTCTATTTAAGTGTCTGTCCATCGATGCCTGCTCTATTTAAGCCCTGTTCATCAATGCCTGGTCTATTTAAGTCCCTAACCATCAATGCCTGGTCTATTTAAGTCCCTAACCATCAATGCCTGGTCTATTTAAGTCCCTGTTCATTGATGCCTGGCCTATTTAAGTCCCTAACCATCGATGCCTGGTCTATTTAAGTGTCTGTCCATCGATGCCCGCTCTATTTAATCCCTGTTCATCAATGCCTGGTCTATTTAAGTCCCTAACCATCAATGCCTGGTCTATTTAAGACCCTGACCATCGACGCCTGGTCTTTTTAAGACCCTGACCATCGACGCCTGGTCTATTTAAGACCCTGACCATCAATGCCTGGTCTATTTAAGTGTCTGTCCATTGATGCCTGGTCTATTTAATTCCCTGTTCATCGATGCCTGGTCTATTTGAGTCCCTGTCCATCGATGCCTGGTCTATTTAAGTCCCTGTTCATCGATGCCTGGTCTATTTAAGTCCCTGTTCATCAATGCCTGGTCTATTTAAGTCCCTGTTCATTGATGCCTGGTCTATTTGAGTCCCTGTTCATCGATACATGATCTATTTAAGTGTCAGTCCATCGATGCCTGGTCTATTTAAGTTCCTAACCATCGATGCCTGATCTATTTAAATGTCTGTCCATCGATGCCTAGTCTATTGAAGCCCCTGACCATTGATGCCAGGTCTATTTAAGCCTCTAACCTTCGATGCCTGGTCTATTTAAGTCCGTGTTCATCGATGCCTGGTCTATTTAAGTCCGTGTTCATCGATGCCTGGTCTATTTAAGTCCCTAACCATCGATGCCTGGTCTATTTAAGTCCGTGTTCATCGATGCCTGGTCTATTTAAGTCCCTAACCATCGATGCCTGGTCTATTTAAGTCCCTGACCATCGATGCCTGTTCTATTTAAGACCCTGACCATCGATGCCTGGTCTATTTAAGTCGCTAACCTTCGATGCCTGGTGTATTTAAGTCCCTGTTCATCGATGCCTGGTGTATTTAAGTCCCTAACCATCGATGCCTGGTCTATTTAAGTCCCTGACCATCGATGCCTGGTCTATTTAAGTCCCTAACCATCAATAGCTGGTCTATTTAAGTCCCTGTTCATCGATGCCTGGTCTATTTAAGTGTTTGTCCATTGATGCCTGGTCTATTTAAGTCCCTAACCATCAATGCCTGGTATATTTAAGTCCCTTTTCATCGATGCCTGGTCTATTTAAGTCCCTAACCATCAATGCCTGGTCTATTTAAGTGTCTGTCCTTCGATGCCTGCTCTATTTAAGACCCTGACCATCGACGCCTGGTCTATTTAAGTCCCTAACCATCGATGCCTGCTCTATTTAAGACCCTGACCATCGACGCCTGGTCTATTTAAGTCCCTAACCATCGACGCCTGGTCTATTTAAGTCCCTGTTCATCGATGCCTGGTCTATTTAATTCCCTGTCCATCGATGCTGGTCTATTTAAGTTCCTAACCGTTGATGCCTGGTTTATTTAATTCCCTAACCATTGATGCCTGATCTATTTAAATGTCTGTCCATCGAGGCCTAGTCTATTTAAGCCCCTGACCATTGATGCCAGGTCTATTTAAGCCTCTAACCTTCGATGCCTGGTCTATTTAAGTCCGTGTTCATCGATGCCTGGTCTATTTAAGTCCCTGTTCATCAATGCCTGGTCTATTTAAGTCCCTAACCATCGATGCCTGGTCTATTTAAGACCCTGACCATCGATGCCTGGTCTATTTAAGTCCCTGTTCATCGATGCCTGGTCTATTTAAGTCCCTAACCATCGATGCCTGGTCTATTTAAGTCCCTGTTCATCGATGCCTGGTCTATTTAAGTCCCTAACCATCAATAGCTGGTCTATTTAAGTCCCAGTTCATCGATGCCTGGTCTATTTAAGTCCCTAACCATCGATGCCTGGTCTATTTAAGACCCTGTTCATCGATGCCTGGTCTATTTGAGTCGCTGTCCATTGATACCTGGTCTATTTAAGTCCGTGTTCATCGACGCCTGCTCTATTTAAGCCCTGTTCATCAATGCCTGGTCTATTTATGTCCCTAACCATCAATGCCTGGTCTATTTAAGTCCCTAAACATCAATGCCTGGTCTATTTAAGTCCGTGTTCATCGACGCCTGGTCTATTTAAGTCCCTAACCATCAATGCCTGGTCTATTTACGTCCCTGTTCATCAATGCCTGGTCTATTTAAGTCACTAAACATCGATGCCTGGTCTATTTAAGTCCCTGTTCATCAATGCCTGGTCTATTTAAGTCCCTAACCATTGATGCCTTGTCTATTTAAGACCTTGACCATCGACGCCTGGTCTATTTAAGACCCTGACCATCGATGCCTGGTCTATTTAAGTCGCTAACCTTCGATGCCTGGTGTATTTAAGTCCCTGTTCATCGATGCCTGGTCTATTTAAGTCCCTAACCATCGATGCCTGGTCTATTTAAGTCCCTGACCATCGATGCCTGGTCTATTTGAGTCCCTGTTCATCGATGCCTGGTCTATTTGAGTCGCTGTCCATTGATACCTGGTCTATTTAAGTCCGTGTTCATCGATGCCTGGTCTATTTAAGTCCCTGTTCATCAATGCCTGGTCTATTTAAGTTCCTAACCATCAATGCCTGGTCTATTTAAGTCCCTGTTCATTGATGCCTGGCCTATTTAAGTCCCTAACCATCAATGCCTGGTCTATTTAAGTCCCTAACCATCAATGCCTGGTCTATTTAAGTCCCTGTTCATTGATGCCTGGCCTATTTAAGTCCCTAACCATCGATGCCTGGTCTATTTAAGTGTCTGTCCATCGATGCCTGCTCTATTTAAACCCTGTTCATCATTGCCTGGTCTATTTAAGTCCCTAACCATCAATGCCTGGTCTATTTAAGTCCCTGTTCATCGATGCCTGGTCTATTTAAGACCCCGACCATCGATGCCTCGTCTATTTAAGTGTCTGTCCATCAATGCCTGGTCTATTTGTGTCTGTCCATCGATGCCTGGTCTATTTAAGTCCCTGTTCATCGATGCCTGGTCTATTTAAGTCCCTAACCATCGATGCCTGGTCTATTTAAGTCCCTGACCATCGATGCCTGGTCTATTTGAGTCTCTGTTCATCGATGCCTGGTCTATTTAAGTCCCTAACCATCGATGCCTGGACTATTTTAGTCCCTAACCATCGATGCCTGGTCTATTTAAGTCCCTAACCATCGATGCCTGGTCTATTTAAGTCCCTATTCATCAATGCCTGGTCTATTTGAGTCCCTGTTCATCGATGCCTGGTCTATTTAAGTCCGTGTTCATCGACGCCTGGTCGATTTAAGTCCCTAACCATCGACGCCTGGTCTATTTAAGACCCTGACCATCGATGCCTGGTCTATTTAAGTCGCTAACCTTCGATGCCTGGTGTATTTAAGTGTCTGTCCATTGATACCTGGTCTATTTAAGTCCCTGACCATCGATGCCTGGTCTATTTAAGTCCCTGTCCATCGATGCCTGGTCTATTTAAGTCGCTAACCATCAATAGCTGGTTTATTTAAGTCCCTGTTCATCGATGCCTGGTCTATTTAAGTCCCTGTTCATCGATGCCTGGTCTATTTAAGTCCCTGACCATCGATGCCTGGTCTATTTAAGTGTCTGTCCATCGATGCCTGGTCTATTTAATTCCCTGTTCATCGATGCCTGGTCTATTTGAGTCCCTGTCCATCGATGCCTGGTCTATTTAAGTCCCTGTTCATCAATGCCTGGTCTATTTGAGTCCCTGTCCACCGATGCCTGGTCTATTTAAGTCCCTGTTCATCAATGCCTGGTCTATTTAAGTCCCTGTTCATCAATGCCTGGTCTATTTAAGTCCCTGTTCATCAATGCCTGGTCTATTTCAGTCCCTGTTCATCAATGCCTGGTCTATTTGAGTCCCTGTTCATCGATGCCTGTTCTATTTAAGTGTCAGTCCATCGATGCCTGGACTATTTAAGTTCCTAACCATCGATGCCTGATCTATTTAAATGTCTGTCCATCGAGGCCTAGTCTATTTAAGCCGCTGACCATTGATGCCAGGTCTATTTAAGCCTCTAACCTTTGATGCCTGGTCTATTTAAGTCCGTGTTCATCGATGCCTGGTCTATTTAAGTCCCTAACCTTCGATGCCTGGTGTATTTAAGTCCCTGTTCATCGATGCCTGGTCTATTTAAGTCCCTAACCATCGATGCCTGGTCTATTTAAGTCCCTGACCATCGATGCCTGGTCTATTTAAGTCCCTAACCATCGATGCCTGGTGTATTTAAGACCCTGTTCATCGATGCCTGGTCTATTTGAGTCGCTGTCCATTGATACCTGGTCTATTTAAGTCAGTGTTCATCGACGCCTGGTCTATTTAAGTCCCTAACCATCAATGCCTGGTCTATTTAAGTCCCTGTTCATCAATGCCTGGTCTATTTAAGTCCCTAACCATCGATGCCTGGTCTATTTAACTCCCTGTTCATCAATGCCTGGTCTATTTAAGTCCCTAACCATCGATGCCTTGTCTATTTAAGACCTTGACCATCGACACCTGGTCTATTTAAGACCCTGACCATCGATGACTGGTTTATTTAAGTCGCTAACCTTCGATGCCTGGTGTATTTAAGTGTCTGTCCATTGATACCTGGTCTATTTAAGTCCGTGTTCATCAATGCCTGGTCTATTTACGTCCCTAACCATCGATGCCTGGTCTATTTAAGTCCCTGTCCATCGATGCCTGGTCTATTTAAGTCCCTAACCATCAATAGCTGGTCTATTTAAGTCCCTGTTCATCGATGCCTGGTCTATTTAAGTCCCTAACCATCAATGCCTGGTCTATTTAAGTCCCTAACCATCAATACCTGGTCTTTTTAAGACCCTGACCACCGACGCCTGGTCTATTTAAGACCCTGACCATCAATGCCTGGTCTATTTAAGTGTCTGTCCATCGATGCCTGGTCTATTTAATTCCCTGTTCATCGATGCCTGGTCTATTTGAGTCCCTGTCCATCGATGCCTGGTCTATTTAAGTCCCTGTTCATCAATGCCTGGTCTATTTAAGTCCCTGTTCATCAATGCCTGGTCTATTTGAGTCAATGTTCATCGATGCCTGTTCTATTTAAGTGTCAGTCCATCGATGCCTGGTCTATTTAAGTTCCTAACCATCGATGCCTGATCTATTTAAATGTCTGTCCATCGATGCCTAGTCTATTTAAGCCCCTGACCATTGATGCCAGGTCTATTTAAGCCTCTAACCTTCGATGCCTGGTCTATTTAAGTCCGTGTTCATCGATGCCTGGTCTATTTAAGTCCCTAACCATCGATGCCTGGTCTATTTAAGTCCCTAACCATCGATGCCTGGTCTATTTAAGTCCCTGACCATCGATGCCTGGTCTATTTGAGTCCCTGTTCATCGATGCCTGGTCTATTTGAGTCGCTGTCCATTGATACCTGGTCTATTTAAGTCCGTGTTCATCGATGCCTGGTCTATTTAAGTCCCTGTTCATCAATGCCTGGTCTATTTAAGTTCCTAACCATCAATGCCTGGTCTATTTAAGTCCCTGTTCATTGATGCCTGGCCTATTTCAGTCCCTAACCATCAATGCCTGGTCTATTTAAGTCCCTAACCATCAATGCCTGGTCTATTTAAGTCCCTGTTCATTGATGCCTGGCCTATTTAAGTCCCTAACCATCGATGCCTGGTCTATTTAAGTGTCTGTCCATCGATGCCTGCTCTATTTAAACCCTGTTCATCATTGCCTGGTCTATTTAAGTCCCTAACCATCAATGCCTGGTCTATTTAAGTCCCTGTTCATCGATGCCTGGTCTATTTAAGACCCCGACCATCGATGCCTCGTCTATTTAAGTGTCTGTCCATCAATGCCTGGTCTATTTGTGTCTGTCCATCGATGCCTGGTCTATTTAAGTCCCTGTTCATCGATGCCTGGTCTATTTAAGTCCCTAACCATCGATGCCTGGTCTATTTAAGTCCCTGACCATCGATGCCTGGTCTATTTGAGTCTCTGTTCATCGATGCCTGGTCTATTTAAGTCCCTAACCATCGATGCCTGGACTATTTTAGTCCCTAACCATTGATGCCTGGACTATTTTAGTCCCTAACCATTGATGCCTGGTCTATTTAAGTCCCTAACCATCGACGCCTGGTCTATTTAAGACCCTGACCATCGATGCCTGGTCTATTTAAGTCGCTAACCTTCGATGCCTGGTGTATTTAAGTGTCTGTCCATTGATACCTGGTCTATTTAAGTCCCTGACCATCGATGCCTGGTCTATTTAAGTCCCTGTCCATCGATGCCTGGTCTATTTAAGTCGCTAACCATCAATAGCTGGTTTATTTAAGTCCCTGTTCATCGATGCCTGGTCTATTTAAGTCCCTGTTCATCGATGCCTGGTCTATTTAAGTCCCTGACCATCGATGCCTGGTCTATTTAAGTGTCTGTCCATCGATGCCTGGTCTATTTAATTCCCTGTTCATCGATGCCTGGTCTATTTGAGTCCCTGTCCATCGATGCCTGGTCTATTTAAGTCCCTGTTCATCAATGCCTGGTCTATTTGAGTCCCTGTCCACCGATGCCTGGTCTATTTAAGTCCCTGTTCATCAATGCCTGGTCTATTTAAGTCCCTGTTCATCAATGCCTGGTCTATTTCAGTCCCTGTTCATCGATGCCTGTTCTATTTAAGTGTCAGTCCATCGATGCCTGATCTATTTAAATGTCTGTCCATCGAGGCCTAGTCTATTTAAGCCGCTGACCATTGATGCCAGGTCTATTTAAGCCTCTAACCTTTGATGCCTGGTCTATTTAAGTCCGTGTTCATCGATGCCTGGTCTATTTAAGTCCCTAACCTTCGATGCCTGGTGTATTTAAGTCCCTGTTCATCGATGCCTGGTCTATTTAAGTCCCTAACCATCGATGCCTGGTCTATTTAAGTCCCTGACCATCGATGCCTGGTCTATTTAAATCCCTAACCATCGATGCCTGGTGTATTTAAGACCCTGTTCATCGATGCCTGGTCTATTTTAGTCCCTGTTCATCAATGCCTGGTCTATTTAAGTCCCTAACCATCGATGCCTTGTCTATTTAAGACCTTGACCATCGACGCCTGGTCTATTTAAGACCCTGACCATCGATGCTTGGTCTATTTAAGTCGCTAACCTTCGATGCCTGGTGTATTTAAGTGTTTGTCCATTGATACCTGGTCTATTTAAGTCCGTGTTCATCGATGCCTGGTCTATTTAAGTCCCTAACCATCGATGCCTGGTCTATTTAAGACCCTGTTCATCGATGCCTGGTCTATTTGAGTCACTGTCCATTGATACCTGGTCTATTTAAGTCCGTGTTCATCGACGCCTGGTCTATTTAAGTCCCTAACCATCAATGCCTGGTCTATTTAAGTCCCTGTTCATCAATGCCTGGTCTATTTAAGTCCCTAACCATCGATGCCTGGTCTATTTAACTCCCTGTTCATCAATGCCTGGTCTATTTAAGTCCATAACCATCGATGCCTTGTCTATTTAAGACCTTGACCATCGACGCCTGGTCTATTTAAGACCCTGACCATCGATGCCTGGTCTATTTAAGTCGCTAACCTTCGATGCCTGGTGTATTTAAGTGTCTGTCCATTGATACCTGGTCTATTTAAGTCCGTGTTCATCGATGCCTGGTCTATTTAAGTCCCTAACCATCAATGCCTGTTCTATTTAAGTCCCTAACCATCAATGCCTGGTCTTTTTAAGACCCTGATCATCGACGCCTGGTCTATTTAAGACCCTGACCATCAATGCCTGGTCTATTTAAGTGTCTGTCCATCGATGCCTGGTCTATTTAATTCCCTGTTCATCGATGCCTTGTCTATTTGAGTCCCTGTCCATTGATGCCTGGTCTATTTAAGTCCCTGTTCATCGATGCCTGGTCTATTTAAGTCCCTGTTCATCAATGCCTGGTCTATTTAAGTCCCTGTTCATTGATGCCTGGTCTATTTGAGTCCCTGTTCATCGATGCCTGATCTATTTAAGTGTCCGTCCATCGATGCCTGGTCTATTTAAGTTCCTAACCATCGATGCCTGATCTATTTAAATGTCTGTCCATCGATGCCTAGTCTATTTAAGCCCCTGACCATTGATACCAGATCTATTTAAGCCTCTAACCTTCGATGCCTGGTTTATTTAAGTCCGTGTTCATCGATGCCTGGTCTATTTAAGTCCCTAACCATCGATGCCTGGTCTATTTAAGTCCGTGTTCATCGATGCCTGGTCTATTTAAGTCGCTAACCTTCGATGCCTGGTGTATTTAAGTCCCTGTTCATCGATGCCTGGTCTATTTAAGTCCCTAACCATCGATGCCTGGTCTATTTAAGTCCCTAACCATCGATGCCTGGTCTATTTAAGTCCCTGACCATCGATGCCTGGTCTATTTAAGTCCCTGACCATCGATGCCTGGTCTATTTAAGTCCCTAACCATCAATAGCTGGTCTATTTAAGTCCCTGTTCATCGATGCCTGGTCTATTTAAGTGTTTGTCCATTGATGCCTGGTCTATTTAAGTCCCTAACCATCAATGCCTGGTCTATTTAAGTGTCTGTCCATCGATGCCTGCTCTATTTAAGACCCTGACCATCGACGCCTGGTCTATTTAAGTCCCTGACCATCGACGCCTGGTCTATTTAAGACCATGACCATCGACGCTTGGTCTATTTAAGTCCCTGTTCATCGATGCCTGGTCTATTTAATTCCCTGTCCATCGATGCTGGTCTATTTAAGTTCCTAACCGTTGATGCCTGGTTTATTTAATTCCCTAACCATTGATGCCTGATCTATTTAAATGTCTGTCCATCGAGGCCTAGTCTATTTAAGCCCCTGACCATTGATGCCAGGTCTATTTAAGCCTCTAACCTTCGATGCCTGGTCTATTTAAGTCCGTGTTCATCGATGCCTGGTCTATTTAAGTCCCTAACCTTCGATGCCTGGTCTATTTAAGTCCCTGTTCATCGATGCCTGGTCTATTTAAGTCCCTAACCATCGATGCCTGGTCTATTTAAGTCCGTGTTCATCGATGCCTGGTCTATTTAAGTCCCTAACCATCAATGCCTGGTCTATTTAAGTCCCTGTTCATCGATGCCTGTTCTATTTAAGTGTCAGTCCATCGATGCCTGGTCTATTTAAGTTCCTAACCATCGATGCGTGATCTATTTAAATGTCTGTCCATCGAGGCCTAGTCTATTTAAGCCCCTGACCATTGATGCCAGGTCTATTTAAGCCTCTAACCTTCGATGCCTGGTCTATTTAAGTCCGTGTTCATCGATGCCTGGTCTATTTAAGTCCCTAACCTTCAATGCCTGGTGTATTTAAGTCCCTGTTCATCGATGCCTGGTCTATTTAAGTCCCTAACCATCGATGCCTGGTCTATTTAAGTCCCTGACCATCGATGCCTGGTCTATTTAAGTCCCTAACCATCAATAGCTGGTCTATTTAAGTCCCTGTTACTCGATGCCTGGTCTATTTAAGTCCCTAACCATCGATGCCTGGTCTATTTAAGACCCTGTTCATCGATGCCTGGTCTATTTGAGTCACTGTCCATTGATACCTGGTCTATTTAAGTCCGTGTTCATCGACGCCTGGTCTATTTAAGTCCCTAACCATCAATGCCTGGTCTATTTAAGTCCCTGTTCATCAATGCCTGGTCTATTTAAGTCCCTAACCATCGATGCCTGGTCTATTTAACTCCCTGTTCATCAATGCCTGGTCTATTTAAGTCCATAACCATCGATGCCTTGTCTATTTAAGACCTTGACCATCGACGCCTGGTCTATTTAAGACCCTGACCATCGATGCCTGGTCTATTTAAGTCGCTAACCTTCGATGCCTGGTGTATTTAAGTGTCTGTCCATTGATACCTGGTCTATTTAAGTCCGTGTTCATCGATGCCTGGTTTATTTAAGTCCCTAACTATCGATGCCTGGTCTATTTAAGTCCCTGTCCATCGATGCCTGGTCTATTTAAGTCCCTAACCATCAATAGCTGGTCTATTTAAGTCCCTGTTCATCGATGCCTGGTCTATTTAAGACCCTAACCATCGATGCCTGGTCTATTTAAGTGTCTGTCCATCGATGCCTGCTCTATTTAAGCCCTGTTCATCAATGCCTGGTCTATTTAAGTCCCTAACCATCAATGCCTGGTCTATTTAAGTCCCTAACCATCAATGCCTGGTCTATTTAAGTCCCTGTTCATCGATGCCTGGTCTATTTAAGTCCCTAACCATCGATGCCTGGTCTATTTAAGTGTCTGTCCATCGATGCCTGCTCTATTTAAGCCCTGTTCATCAATGCCTGGTCTATTTAAGTCCCTAACCATCAATGCCTGGTCTATTTAAGTCCCTAACCATCAATGCCTGGTCTATTTAAGCCCTGTTCATCAATGCCTGGTCTATTTAAGTCCCTAACCATCAATGCCTGGTCTATTTAAGTCCCTAACCATCAATGCCTGGTCTTTTTAAGACCCTGACCATCGACGTCTGGTCTATTTAAGACCCTGACCATCAATGCCTGGTCTATTTAAGTGTCTGTCCATCGATGCCTGGTCTATTTGAGTCCCTGTCCATCGATGCCTGGTCTATTTAAGTCCCTGTTCATCGATGCCTGGTCTATTTAAGTCCCTGTTCATCAATGCCTGGTCTATTTAAGTCCCTGTTCATTGATGCCTGGTCTATTTGAGTCCCTGTTCATCGATGCCTGATCTATTTAAGTGTCAGTCCATCGATGCCTGGTCTATTTAAGTTCCTAACCATCGATGCCTGATCTATTTAAATGTCTGTCCATCGATGCCTAGTCTATTTAAGCCCCTGACCATTGATGCCAGGTCTATTTAAGCCTCTAACCTTCGATGCCTGGTCTATTTAAGTCCGTGTTCATCGATGCCTGGTCTATTTAAGTCCCTAACCATCGATGCCTGGTCTATTTAAGTCAGTGTTCATCGATGCCTGGTCTATTTAAGTCGCTAACCTTCGATGCCTGGTGTATTTAAGTCCCTGTTCATCGATGCCTGGTCTATTTAAGTCCCTAACCATCGATGCCTGGTCTATTTAAGTCCCTAACCATCAATGCCTGGTCTATTTAAGTCCCTAACCATCGATGCCTGGTCTATTTAAGTCCCTGACCATCGATGCCTGGTCTATTTAAGTCCCTAACCATCAATAGCTGGTCTATTTGTGTCCCTGTTCATCGATGCCTGGTCTATTTAAGTGTTTGTCCATTGATGCCTGGTCTATTTAAGTCCCTAACCATCAATGCCTGGTCTATTTAAGTCCCTTTTCAACGATGCCTGGTCTATTTAAGTCCCTAACCATCAATGCCTGGTCTATTTAAGTGTCTGTCCATCGATGCCTGCTCTATTTAAGACCCTGACCATCGACGCCTGGTCTATTTAAGTCCCTGACCATCGACGCCTGGTCTATTTAAGACCATGACCATCGACGCTTGGTCTATTTAAGTCCCTGTTCATCGATGCCTGGTCTATTTAATTCCCTGTCCATCGATGCTGGTCTATTTAAGTTCCTAACCGTTGATGCCTGGTTTATTTAATTCCCTAACCATTGATGCCTGATCTATTTAAATGTCTGTCCATCGAGGCCTAGTCTATTTAAGCCCCTGACCATTGATGCCAGGTCTATTTAAGCCTCTAACCTTCGATGCCTGGTCTATTTAAGTCCGTGTTCATCGATGCCTGGTCTATTTAAGTCCCTAACCTTCGATGCCTGGTGTATTTAAGTCCCTGTTCATCGATGCCTGGTCTATTTAAGTCCCTAACCATCGATGCCTGGTCTATTTAAGTCCCTGACCATCGATGCCTGGTCTATTTATTCCCTAACCATCAATGCCTGGTCTATTTAAGTCCCTGTTCATCGATGCCTGGTCTATTTAAGTCCCTAACCATCGATGCCTGGTCCATTTAAGACCCTGTTCATCGATGCCTGCTCTATTTGAGTCGCTGTCCATTGATACCTGGTCTATTTAAGTCCGTGTTCATCGACACCTTGTCTATTTAAGTCCCTAACCATCAATGCCTGGTCTATTTAAGTCCCTGTTCATCAATGCCTGGTCTATTTTAGTCCCTGTTCATCAATGCCTGGTCTATTTAAGTCCCTAACCATCGATG
This sequence comes from Hemitrygon akajei, assembly GCF_048418815.1. Taxonomy (NCBI): domain Eukaryota; kingdom Metazoa; phylum Chordata; class Chondrichthyes; order Myliobatiformes; family Dasyatidae; genus Hemitrygon; species Hemitrygon akajei. The sequence goes on along the minus strand of NC_133136.1, from coordinate 87,548,997 downwards.
CCTTGTCTATTTAAGACCTTGACCATCGACGCCTGGTCTATTTAAGACCCTGACCATCGATGCCTGGTCTATTTAAGTCGCTAACCTTCGATGCCTGGTGTATTTAAGTGTTTGTCCATTGATACCTGGTCTATTTAAGTCCGTGTTCATCGATGCCTGGTTTATTTAAGTCCCTAACCATCGATGCCTGGTCTATTTAAGTCCCTGTCCATCGTTGCCTGGTCTATTTAAGTCGCTAACCATCAATAGCTGGTCTATTTAAGTCCCTGTTCATCGATGCCTGGTCTATTTAAGTCCCTAACCATCGATGCCTGGTCTATTTAAGTGTCTGTCCATCGATGCCTGCTCTATTTAAGCCCTGTTCATCAATGCCTGGTCTATTTAAGTCCCTAACCATCAATGCCTGGTCTATTTAAGTCCCTAACCATCAATGCCTGCTCTATTTAAGCCCTGTTCATCAATGCCTGGTCTATTTAAGTCCCTAACCATCAATGCCTGGTCTATTTAAGTCCCTAACCATCAATGCCTGGTCTTTTTAAGACCCTGACCATCGACGCCTGGTCTATTTAAGACCCTGACCATCAATGCCTGGTCTATTTAAGTGTCTGTCCATCGATGCCTGGTCTATTTAATTCCCTGTTCATCGATGCCTGGTCTATTTGAGTCCCTGTCCATCGATGCCTGGTCTATTTAAGTCCCTGTTCATCGATGCCTGGTCTATTTAAGTCCCTGTTCATCAATGCCTGGTCTATTTAAGTCCCTGTTCATTGATGCCTGGTCTATTTGAGTCCCTGTTCATCGATGCCTGATCTATTTAAGTGTCAGTCCATCGATGCCTGGTCTATTTAAGTTCCTAACCATCGATGCCTGATCTATTTAAATGTCTGTCCATCGATGCCTAGTCTATTTAAGCCCCTGACCATTGATGCCAGGTCTATTTAAGCCTCTAACCTTCGATGCCTGGTCTATTTAAGTCCGTGTTCATCGATGCCTGGTCTATTTAAGTCCCTAACCATCGATGCCTGGTCTATTTAAGTCCGTGTTCATCGATGCCTGGTCTATTTAAGTCGCTAACCTTCGATGCCTGGTGTATTTAAGTCCCTGTTCATCGATGCCTGGTCTATTTAAGTCCCTAACCATCGATGCCTGGTCTATTTAAGTCCCTAACCATCAATGCCTGGTCTATTTAAGTCCCTAACCATCGATGCCTGGTCTATTTAAGTCCCTGACCATCGATGCCTGGTCTATTTAAGTCCCTAACCATCGATGCCTGGTCTATTTAAGTCCCTAACCATCAATGCCTGGTCTATTTAAGTCCCTAACCATCGATGCCTGGTCTATTTAAGTCCCTAACCATCGATGCCTGGTCCATTTAAGACCCTGTTCATCGATGCTTGGTCTATTTGAGTCGCTGTCCATTGATACCTGGTCTATTTAAGTCCGTGTTCATCGACACCTTGTCTATTTAAGTCCCTAACCATCAATGCCTGGTCTATTTAAGTCCCTGTTCAGCAATGCCTGGTCTATTTTAGTCCCTGTTCATCAATGCCTGGTCTATTTAAGTCCCTAACCATCGATGCCTTGTCTATTTAAGACCTTGACCATCGACGCCTGGTCTATTTAAGACCCTGACCATCGATGCCTGGTCTATTTAAGTCGCTAACCTTCGATGCCTGGTGTATTTAAGTGTTTGTCCATTGATACCTGGTCTATTTAAGTCCGTGTTCATCGATGCCTGGTCTATTTAAGTCCCTAACCATCGATGCCTGGTCTATTTAAGTCCCTGTCCATCGATGCCTGGTCTATTTAAGTCGCTAACCATCAATAGCTGGTCTATTTAAGTCCCTGTTCATCGATGCCTGGTCTATTTAAGTCCCTAACCATCGATGCCTGGTCTATTTAAGTGTCTGTCCATCGATGCCTGCTCTATTTAAGCCCTGTTCATCAATGCCTGGTCTATTTAAGTCCCTAACCATCAATGCCTGGTCTATTTAAGTCCCTTTTCAACGATGCCTGGTCTATTTAAGTCCCTGTTCATTGATGCCTGGCCTATTTAAGTCCCTAACCATCGATGCCTGGTCTATTTAAGTGTCTGTCCATCGATGCCCGCTCTATTTAATCCCTGTTCATCAATGCCTGGTCTATTTAAGTCCCTGTTCATCAATGCCTGGTCTATTTAAGTCCCTAACCATCAATGCCTGGTCTATTTAAGACCCTGACCATCGACGCTGGTCTTTTTAAGACCCTGACCATCGACGCCTGGTCTATTTAAGACCCTGACCATCAATGCCTGGTCTATTTAAGTGTCTGTCCATCGATGCCTGGTCTATTTAATTCCCTGTTCATCGATGCCTGGTCTATTTGAGTCCCTGTCCATCGATGCCTGGTCTATTTAAGTCCCTAACCATCGATGCCTGGTCTATTTAAGTCCCTAACCATCAATGCCTGGTCTATTTAAGTCCCTGTTCATCGATGCCTGTTCTATTTAAGTGTCAGTCCATCGATGCCTGGTCTATTTAAGTTCCTAACCATCGATGCGTGATCTATTTAAATGTCTGTCCATCGAGGCCTAGTCTATTTAAGCCCCTGACCATTGATGCCAGGTCTATTTAAGCCTCTAACCTTCGATGCCTGGTCTATTTAAGTCCGTGTTCATCGATGCCTGGTCTATTTAAGTGCCTAACCTTCGATGCCTGGTGTATTTAAGTCCCTGTTCATCGATGCCTGGTCTATTTAAGTCCCTAACCATCGATGCCTGGTCTATTTAAGTCCCTGACCATCGATGCCTGGTCTATTTAAGTCCCTAACCATCAATAGCTGGTCTATTTAAGTCCCTGTTCATCGATGCCTGGTCTATTTAAGTCCCTAACCATCGATGCCTGGTCTATTTAAGACCCTGTTCATCGATGCCTGGTATATTTGAGTCACTGTCCATTGATACCTGGTCTATTTAAGTCCGTGTTCATCGACGCCTGGTCTATTTAAGTCCCTAACCATCAATGCCTGGTCTATTTAAGTCCCTGTTCATCAATGCCTGGTCTATTTAAGTCGCTAACCTTCGATGCCTGGTGTATTTAAGTGTCTGTCCATTGATACCTGGTCTATTTAAGTCCGTGTTCATCGATGCCTGGTTTATTTAAGTCCCTAACTATCGATGCCTGGTCTATTTAAGTCCCTGTCCATCGATGCCTGGTCTATTTAAGTCCCTAACCATCAATAGCTGGTCTATTTAAGTCCCTGTTCATCGATGCCTGGTCTATTTAAGACCCTAACCATCGATGCCTGGTCTATTTAAGTGTCTGTCCATCGATGCCTGCTCTATTTAAGCCCTGTTCATCAATGCCTGGTCTATTTAAGTCCCTAACCATCAATGCCTGGTCTATTTAAGTCCCTAACCATCAATGCCTGGTCTATTTAAGTCCCTGTTCATCGATGCCTGGTCTATTTAAGTCCCTAACCATCGATGCCTGGTCTATTTAAGTGTCTGTCCATCGATGCCTGCTCTATTTAAGCCCTGTTCATCAATGCCTGGTCTATTTAAGTCCCTAACCATCAATGCCTGGTCTATTTAAGTCCCTAACCATCAATGCCTGCTCTATTTAAGCCCTGTTCATCAATGCCTGGTCTATTTAAGTCCCTAACCATCAATGCCTGGTCTATTTAAGTCCCTAACCATCAATGCCTGGTCTTTTTAAGACCCTGACCATCGACGCCTGGTCTATTTAAGACCCTGACCATCAATGCCTGGTCTATTTAAGAGTCTGTCCATCGATGCCTGGTCTATTTAATTCCCTGTTCATCGATGCCTGGTCTATTTGAGTCCCTGTCCATCGATGCCTGGTCTATTTAAGTCCCTGTTCATCGATGCCTGGTCTATTTAAGTCCCTGTTCATCAATGCCTGGTCTATTTAAGTCCCTGTTCATTGATGCCTGGTCTATTTGAGTCCCTGTTCATCGATGCCTGATCTATTTAAGTGTCAGTCCATCGATGCCTGGTCTATTTAAGTTCCTAACCATCGATGCCTGATCTATTTAAATGTCTGTCCATCGATGCCTAGTCTATTTAAGCCCCTGACCATTGATGCCAGGTCTATTTAAGCCTCTAACCTTCGATGCCTGGTCTATTTAAGTCCGTGTTCATCGATGCCTGGTCTATTTAAGTCCCTAACCATCGATGCCTGGTCTATTTAAGTCCGTGTTCATCGATGCCTGGTCTATTTAAGTCGCTAACCTTCGATGCCTGGTGTATTTAAGTCCCTGTTCATCGATGCCTGGTCTATTTAAGTCCCTAACCATCGATGCCTGGTCTATTTAAGTCCCTAACCATCAATGCCTGGTCTATTTAAGTCCCTAACCATCGATGCCTGGTCTATTTAAGTCCCTGACCATCGATGCCTGGTCTATTTAAGTCCCTAACCATCGATGCCTGGTCTATTTAAGTCCCTAACCATCAATGCCTGGTCTATTTAAGTCCCTAACCATCGATGCCTGGTCTATTTAAGTCCCTAACCATCGATGCCTGGTCCATTTAAGACCCTGTTCATCGATGCTTGGTCTATTTGAGTCGCTGTCCATTGATACCTGGTCTATTTAAGTCCGTGTTCATCGACACCTTGTCTATTTAAGTCCCTAACCATCAATGCCTGGTCTATTTAAGTCCCTGTTCATCAATGCCTGGTCTATTTTAGTCCCTGTTCATCAATGCCTGGTCTATTTAAGTCCCTAACCATCGATGCCTTGTCTATTTAAGACCTTGACCATCGACGCCTGGTCTATTTAAGACCCTGACCATCGATGCCTGGTCTATTTAAGTCGCTAACCTTCGATGCCTGGTGTATTTAAGTGTTTGTCCATTGATACCTGGTCTATTTAAGTCCGTGTTCATCGATGCCTGGTCTATTTAAGTCCCTAACCATCGATGCCTGGTCTATTTAAGTCCCTGTCCATCGATGCCTGGTCTATTTAAGTCGCTAACCATCAATAGCTGGTCTATTTAAGTCCCTGTTCATCGATGCCTGGTCTATTTAAGTCCCTAACCATCGATGCCTGGTCTATTTAAGTGTCTGTCCATCGATGCCTGCTCTATTTAAGCCCTGTTCATCAATGCCTGGTCTATTTAAGTCCCTAACCATCAATGCCTGGTCTATTTAAGTCCCTTTTCAACGATGCCTGGTCTATTTAAGTCCCTGTTCATTGATGCCTGGCCTATTTAAGTCCCTAACCATCGATGCCTGGTCTATTTAAGTGTCTGTCCATCGATGCCCGCTCTATTTAATCCCTGTTCATCAATGCCTGGTCTATTTAAGTCCCTGTTCATCAATGCCTGGTCTATTTAAGTCCCTAACCATCAATGCCTGGTCTATTTAAGACCCTGACCATCGACGCTGGTCTTTTTAAGACCCTGACCATCGACGCCTGGTCTATTTAAGACCCTGACCATCAATGCCTGGTCTATTTAAGTGTCTGTCCATCGATGCCTGGTCTATTTAATTCCCTGTTCATCGATGCCTGGTCTATTTGAGTCCCTGTCCATCGATGCCTGGTCTATTTAAGTCCCTAACCATCGATGCCTGGTCTATTTAAGTCCCTAACCATCAATGCCTGGTCTATTTAAGTCCCTGTTCATCGATGCCTGTTCTATTTAAGTGTCAGTCCATCGATGCCTGGTCTATTTAAGTTCCTAACCATCGATGCGTGATCTATTTAAATGTCTGTCCATCGAGGCCTAGTCTATTTAAGCCCCTGACCATTGATGCCAGGTCTATTTAAGCCTCTAACCTTCGATGCCTGGTCTATTTAAGTCCGTGTTCATCGATGCCTGGTCTATTTAAGTGCCTAACCTTCGATGCCTGGTGTATTTAAGTCCCTGTTCATCGATGCCTGGTCTATTTAAGTCCCTAACCATCGATGCCTGGTCTATTTAAGTCCCTGACCATCGATGCCTGGTCTATTTAAGTCCCTAACCATCAATAGCTGGTCTATTTAAGTCCCTGTTCATCGATGCCTGGTCTATTTAAGTCCCTAACCATCGATGCCTGGTCTATTTAAGACCCTGTTCATCGATGCCTGGTATATTTGAGTCACTGTCCATTGATACCTGGTCTATTTAAGTCCGTGTTCATCGACGCCTGGTCTATTTAAGTCCCTAACCATCAATGCCTGGTCTATTTAAGTCCCTGTTCATCAATGCCTGGTCTATTTAAGTCGCTAACCTTCGATGCCTGGTGTATTTAAGTGTCTGTCCATTGATACCTGGTCTATTTAAGTCCGTGTTCATCGATGCCTGGTTTATTTAAGTCCCTAACTATCGATGCCTGGTCTATTTAAGTCCCTGTCCATCGATGCCTGGTCTATTTAAGTCCCTAACCATCAATAGCTGGTCTATTTAAGTCCCTGTTCATCGATGCCTGGTCTATTTAAGACCCTAACCATCGATGCCTGGTCTATTTAAGTGTCTGTCCATCGATGCCTGCTCTATTTAAGCCCTGTTCATCAATGCCTGGTCTATTTAAGTCCCTAACCATCAATGCCTGGTCTATTTAAGTCCCTAACCATCAATGCCTGGTCTATTTAAGTCCCTGTTCATCGATGCCTGGTCTATTTAAGTCCCTAACCATCGATGCCTGGTCTATTTAAGTGTCTGTCCATCGATGCCTGCTCTATTTAAGCCCTGTTCATCAATGCCTGGTCTATTTAAGTCCCTAACCATCAATGCCTGGTCTATTTAAGTCCCTAACCATCAATGCCTGGTCTATTTAAGCCCTGTTCATCAATGCCTGGTCTATTTAAGTCCCTAACCATCAATGCCTGGTCTATTTAAGTCCCTAACCATCAATGCCTGGTCTTTTTAAGACCCTGACCATCGACGCCTGGTCTATTTAAGACCCTGACCATCAATGCCTGGTCTATTTAAGTGTCTGTCCATCGATGCCTGGTCTATTTGAGTCCCTGTCCATCGATGCCTGGTCTATTTAAGTCCCTGTTCATCGATGCCTGGTCTATTTAAGTCCCTGTTCATCAATGCCTGGTCTATTTAAGTCCCTGTTCATTGATGCCTGGTCTATTTGAGTCCCTGTTCATCGATGCCTGATCTATTTAAGTGTCAGTCCATCGATGCCTGGTCTATTTAAGTTCCTAACCATCGATGCCTGATCTATTTAAATGTCTGTCCATCGATGCCTAGTCTATTTAAGCCCCTGACCATTGATGCCAGGTCTATTTAAGCCTCTAACCTTCGATGCCTGGTCTATTTAAGTCCGTGTTCATCGATGCCTGGTCTATTTAAGTCCCTAACCATCGATGCCTGGTCTATTTAAGTCAGTGTTCATCGATGCCTGGTCTATTTAAGTCGCTAACCTTCGATGCCTGGTGTATTTAAGTCCCTGTTCATCGATGCCTGGTCTATTTAAGTCCCTAACCATCGATGCCTGGTCTATTTAAGTCCCTAACCATCAATGCCTGGTCTATTTAAGTCCCTAACCATCGATGCCTGGTCTATTTAAGTCCCTGACCATCGATGCCTGGTCTATTTAAGTCCCTAACCATCAATAGCTGGTCTATTTGTGTCCCTGTTCATCGATGCCTGGTCTATTTAAGTGTTTGTCCATTGATGCCTGGTCTATTTAAGTCCCTAACCATCAATGCCTGGTCTATTTAAGTCCCTTTTCAACGATGCCTGGTCTATTTAAGTCCCTAACCATCAATGCCTGGTCTATTTAAGTGTCTGTCCATCGATGCCTGCTCTATTTAAGACCCTGACCATCGACGCCTGGTCTATTTAAGTCCCTGACCATCGACGCCTGGTCTATTTAAGACCATGACCATCGACGCTTGGTCTATTTAAGTCCCTGTTCATCGATGCCTGGTCTATTTAATTCCCTGTCCATCGATGCTGGTCTATTTAAGTTCCTAACCGTTGATGCCTGGTTTATTTAATTCCCTAACCATTGATGCCTGATCTATTTAAATGTCTGTCCATCGAGGCCTAGTCTATTTAAGCCCCTGACCATTGATGCCAGGTCTATTTAAGCCTCTAACCTTCGATGCCTGGTCTATTTAAGTCCGTGTTCATCGATGCCTGGTCTATTTAAGTCCCTAACCTTCGATGCCTGGTGTATTTAAGTCCCTGTTCATCGATGCCTGGTCTATTTAAGTCCCTAACCATCGATGCCTGGTCTATTTAAGTCCCTGACCATCGATGCCTGGTCTATTTATTCCCTAACCATCAATGCCTGGTCTATTTAAGTCCCTGTTCATCGATGCCTGGTCTATTTAAGTCCCTAACCATCGATGCCTGGTCCATTTAAGACCCTGTTCATCGATGCCTGCTCTATTTGAGTCGCTGTCCATTGATACCTGGTCTATTTAAGTCCGTGTTCATCGACACCTTGTCTATTTAAGTCCCTAACCATCAATGCCTGGTCTATTTAAGTCGCTGTTCATCAATGCCTGGTCTATTTTAGTCCCTGTTCATCAATGCCTGGTCTATTTAAGTCCCTAACCATCGATGCCTTGTCTATTTAAGACCTTGACCATCGACGCCTGGTCTATTTAAGACCCTGACCATCGATGCCTGGTCTATTTAAGTCGCTAACCTTCGATGCCTGGTGTATTTAAGTGTTTGTCCATTGATACCTGGTCTATTTAAGTCCGTGTTCATCGATGCCTGGTTTATTTAAGTCCCTAACCATCGATGCCTGGTCTATTTAAGTCCCTGTCCATCGTTGCCTGGTCTATTTAAGTCGCTAACCATCAATAGCTGGTCTATTTAAGTCCCTGTTCATCGATGCCTGGTCTATTTAAGTCCCTAACCATCGATGCCTGGTCTATTTAAGTGTCTGTCCATCGATGCCTGCTCTATTTAAGCCCTGTTCATCAATGCCTGGTCTATTTAAGTCCCTAACCATCAATGCCTGGTCTATTTAAGTCCCTTTTCAACGATGCCTGGTCTATTTAAGTCCCTGTTCATTGATGCCTGGCCTATTTAAGTCCCTAACCATCGATGCCTGGTCTATTTAAGTGTCTGTCCATCGATGCCCGCTCTATTTAATCCCTGTTCATCAATGCCTGGTCTATTTAAGTCCCTGTTCATCAATGCCTGGTCTATTTAAGTCCCTAACCATCAATGCCTGGTCTATTTAAGACCCTGACCATCGACGCTGGGCTTTTTAAGACCCTGACCATCGACGCCTGGTCTATTTAAGACCCTGACCATCAATGCCTGGTCTATTTAAGTGTCTGTCCATCGATGCCTGGTCTATTTAATTCCCTGTTCATCGATGCCTGGTCTATTTGAGTCCCTGTCCATCGATGCCTGGTCTATTTAAGTCCCTAACCATCGATGCCTGGTCTATTTAAGTCCCTAACCATCAATGCCTGGTCTATTTAAGTCCCTGTTCATCGATGCCTGTTCTATTTAAGTGTCAGTCCATCGATGCCTGGTCTATTTAAGTTCCTAACCATCGATGCGTGATCTATTTAAATGTCTGTCCATCGAGGCCTAGTCTATTTAAGCCCCTGACCATTGATGCCAGGTCTATTTAAGCCTCTAACCTTCGATGCCTGGTCTATTTAAGTCCGTGTTCATCGATGCCTGGTCTATTTAAGTCCCTAACCTTCGATGCCTGGTGTATTTAAGTCCCTGTTCATCGATGCCTGGTCTATTTAAGTCCCTAACCATCGATGCCTGGTCTATTTAAGTCCCTGACCATCGATGCCTGGTCTATTTAAGTCCCTAACCATCAATAGCTGGTCTATTTAAGTCCCTGTTCATCGATGCCTGGTCTATTTAAGTCCCTAACCATCGATGCCTGGTCTATTTAAGACCCTGTTCATCGATGCCTGGTCTATTTGAGTCACTGTCCATTGATACCTGGTCTATTTAAGTCCGTGTTCATCGACGCCTGGTCTATTTAAGTCCCTAACCATCAATGCCTGGTCTATTTAAGTCCCTGTTCATCAATGCCTGGTCTATTTAAGTCCCTAACCATCGATGCCTGGTCTATTTAACTCCCTGTTCATCAATGCCTGGTCTATTTAAGTCCATAACCATCGATGCCTTGTCTATTTAAGACCTTGACCATCGACGCCTGGTCTATTTAAGACCCTGACCATCGATGCCTGGTCTATTTAAGTCACTAACCTTCGATGCCTGGTGTATTTAAGTGTCTGTCCATTGATACCTGGTCTATTTAAGTCCGTGTTCATCGATGCCTGGTTTATTTAAGTCCCTAACTATCGATGCCTGGTCTATTTAAGTCCCTGTCCATCGATGCCTGGTCTATTTAAGTCCCTAACCATCAATGCCTGGTCTATTTAAGTGCCTGTTCATCGATGCCTGGTCAATTTAAGTCCCTAACCATCGATGCCTGGTCTATTTAAGTGTCTGTCCATCGATGCCTGCTCTATTTAAGCCCTGTTCATCAATGCCTGGTCTATTTAAGTCCCTAACCATCAATGCCTGGTCTATTTAAGTCCCTAACCATCAATGCCTGCTCTATTTAAGCCCTGTTCATCAATGCCTGGTCTATTTAAGTCCCTAACCATCAATGCCTGGTCTATTTAAGTCCCTAACCATCAATGCCTGGTCTTTTTAAGACCCTGACCATCGACGCCTGGTCTATTTAAGACACTGACCATCACTGCCTGGTCTATTTAAGTGTCTGTCCATCGATGCCTGGTCTATTTAATTCCCTGTTCATCGATGCCTGGTCTATTTGAGTCCCTGTCCATCGATGCCTCGTCTATTTAAGTCCCTGTTCATCGATGCCTGGTCTATTTAAGTCCCTGTTCATTGATGCCTGGTCTATTTGAGTCCCTGTTCATCGATGCCTGATCTATTTAAGTGTCAGTCCATCGATGCCTGGTCTATTTAAGTTCCTAACCATCGATGCGTGATCTATTTAAATGTCTGTCCATCGAGGCCTAGTCTATTTAAGCCCCTGACCATTGATGCCAGGTCTATTTAAGCCTCTAACCTTCGATGCCTGGTCTATTTAAGTCCGTGTTCATCGATGCCTGGTCTATTTAAGTCCCTAACCTTCAATGCCTGGTGTATTTAAGTCCCTGTTCATCGATGCCTGGTCTATTTAAGTCCCTAACCATCGATGCCTGGTCTATTTAAGTCCCTGACCATCGATGCCTGGTCTATTTAAGTCCCTAACCATCAATAGCTGGTCTATTTAAGTCCCTGTTCATCGATGCCTGGTCTATTTAAGTCCCTAACCATCGATGCCTGGTCTATTTAAGACCCTGTTCATCGATGCCTGGTCTATTTGAGTCACTGTCCATTGATACCTGGTCTATTTAAGTCCGTGTTCATCGACGCCTGGTCTATTTAAGTCCCTAACCATCAATGCCTGGTCTATTTAAGTCCCTGTTCATCAATGCCTGGTCTATTTAAGTCCCTAACCATCGATGCCTGGTCTATTTAACTCCCTGTTCATCAATGCCTGGTCTATTTAAGTCCATAACCATCGATGCCTTGTCTATTTAAGACCTTGACCATCGACGCCTGGTCTATTTAAGACCCTGACCATCGATGCCTGGTCTATTTAAGTCGCTAACCTTCGATGCCTGGTGTATTTAAGTGTCTGTCCATTGATACCTGGTCTATTTAAGTCCGTGTTCATCGATGCCTGGTTTATTTAAGTCCCTAACTATCGATGCCTGGTCTATTTAAGTCCCTGTCCATCGATGCCTGGTCTATTTAAGTCCCTAACCATCAATAGCTGGTCTATTTAAGTCCCTGTTCATCGATGCCTGGTCTATTTAAGACCCTAACCATCGATGCCTGGTCTATTTAAGTGTCTGTCCATCGATGCCTGCTCTATTTAAGCCCTGTTCATCAATGCCTGGTCTATTTAAGTCCCTAACCATCAATGCCTGGTCTATTTAAGTCCCTAACCATCAATGCCTGGTCTATTTAAGTCCCTGTTCATCGATGCCTGGTCTATTTAAGTCCCTAACCATCGATGCCTGGTCTATTTAAGTGTCTGTCCATCGATGCCTGCTCTATTTAAGCCCTGTTCATCAATGCCTGGTCTATTTAAGTCCCTAACCATCAATGCCTGGTCTATTTAAGTCCCTAACCATCAATGCCTGCTCTATTTAAGCCCTGTTCATCAATGCCTGGTCTATTTAAGTCCCTAACCATCAATGCCTGGTCTATTTAAGTCCCTAACCATCAATGCCTGGTCTTTTTAAGACCCTGACCATCGACGCCTGGTCTATTTAAGACCCTGACCATCAATGCCTGGTCTATTTAAGTGTCTGTCCATCGATGCCTGGTCTATTTAATTCCCTGTTCATCGATGCCTGGTCTATTTGAGTCCCTGTCCATCGATGCCTGGTCTATTTAAGTCCCTGTTCATCGATGCCTGGTCTATTTAAGTCCCTGTTCATCAATGCCTGGTCTATTTAAGTCCCTGTTCATTGATGCCTGGTCTATTTGAGTCCCTGTTCATCGATGCCTGATCTATTTAAGTGTCAGTCCATCGATGCCTGGTCTATTTAAGTTCCTAACCATCGATGCCTGATCTATTTAAATGTCTGTCCATCGATGCCTAGTCTATTTAAGCCCCTGACCATTGATGCCAGGTCTATTTAAGCCTCTAACCTTCGATGCCTGGTCTATTTAAGTCCGTGTTCATCGATGCCTGGTCTATTTAAGTCCCTAACCATCGATGCCTGGTCTATTTAAGTCCGTGTTCATCGATGCCTGGTCTATTTAAGTCGCTAACCTTCGATGCCTGGTGTATTTAAGTCCCTGTTCATCGATGCCTGGTCTATTTAAGTCCCTAACCATCGATGCCTGGTCTATTTAAGTCCCTAACCATCAATGCCTGGTCTATTTAAGTCCCTAACCATCGATGCCTGGTCTATTTAAGTCCCTGACCATCGATGCCTGGTCTATTTAAGTCCCTAACCATCGATGCCTGGTCTATTTAAGTCCCTAACCATCAATGCCTGGTCTATTTAAGTCCCTAACCATCGATGCCTGGTCTATTTAAGTCCCTAACCATCGATGCCTGGTCCATTTAAGACCCTGTTCATCGATGCTTGGTCTATTTGAGTCGCTGTCCATTGATACCTGGTCTATTTAAGTCCGTGTTCATCGACACCTTGTCTATTTAAGTCCCTAACCATCAATGCCTGGTCTATTTAAGTCCCTGTTCAGCAATGCCTGGTCTATTTTAGTCCCTGTTCATCAATGCCTGGTCTATTTAAGTCCCTAACCATCGATGCCTTGTCTATTTAAGACCTTGACCATCGACGCCTGGTCTATTTAAGACCCTGACCATCGATGCCTGGTCTATTTAAGTCGCTAACCTTCGATGCCTGGTGTATTTAAGTGTTTGTCCATTGATACCTGGTCTATTTAAGTCCGTGTTCATCGATGCCTGGTCTATTTAAGTCCCTAACCATCGATGCCTGGTCTATTTAAGTCCCTGTCCATCGATGCCTGGTCTATTTAAGTCGCTAACCATCAATAGCTGGTCTATTTAAGTCCCTGTTCATCGATGCCTGGTCTATTTAAGTCCCTAACCATCGATGCCTGGTCTATTTAAGTGTCTGTCCATCGATGCCTGCTCTATTTAAGCCCTGTTCATCAATGCCTGGTCTATTTAAGTCCCTAACCATCAATGCCTGGTCTATTTAAGTCCCTTTTCAACGATGCCTGGTCTATTTAAGTCCCTGTTCATTGATGCCTGGCCTATTTAAGTCCCTAACCATCGATGCCTGGTCTATTTAAGTGTCTGTCCATCGATGCCCGCTCTATTTAATCCCTGTTCATCAATGCCTGGTCTATTTAAGTCCCTGTTCATCAATGCCTGGTCTATTTAAGTCCCTAACCATCAATGCCTGGTCTATTTAAGACCCTGACCATCGACGCTGGTCTTTTTAAGACCCTGACCATCGACGCCTGGTCTATTTAAGACCCTGACCATCAATGCCTGGTCTATTTAAGTGTCTGTCCATCGATGCCTGGTCTATTTAATTCCCTGTTCATCGATGCCTGGTCTATTTGAGTCCCTGTCCATCGATGCCTGGTCTATTTAAGTCCCTAACCATCGATGCCTGGTCTATTTAAGTCCCTAACCATCAATGCCTGGTCTATTTAAGTCCCTGTTCATCGATGCCTGTTCTATTTAAGTGTCAGTCCATCGATGCCTGGTCTATTTAAGTTCCTAACCATCGATGCGTGATCTATTTAAATGTCTGTCCATCGAGGCCTAGTCTATTTAAGCCCCTGACCATTGATGCCAGGTCTATTTAAGCCTCTAACCTTCGATGCCTGGTCTATTTAAGTCCGTGTTCATCGATGCCTGGTCTATTTAAGTGCCTAACCTTCGATGCCTGGTGTATTTAAGTCCCTGTTCATCGATGCCTGGTCTATTTAAGTCCCTAACCATCGATGCCTGGTCTATTTAAGTCCCTGACCATCGATGCCTGGTCTATTTAAGTCCCTAACCATCAATAGCTGGTCTATTTAAGTCCCTGTTCATCGATGCCTGGTCTATTTAAGTCCCTAACCATCGATGCCTGGTCTATTTAAGACCCTGTTCATCGATGCCTGGTATATTTGAGTCACTGTCCATTGATACCTGGTCTATTTAAGTCCGTGTTCATCGACGCCTGGTCTATTTAAGTCCCTAACCATCAATGCCTGGTCTATTTAAGTCCCTGTTCATCAATGCCTGGTCTATTTAAGTCCCTAACCATCGATGCCTGGTCTATTTAACTCCCTGTTCATCAATGCCTGGTCTATTTAAGTCCGTGTTCATCGATGCCTGGTTTATTTAAGTCCCTAACTATCGATGCCTGGTCTATTTAAGTCCCTGTCCATCGATGCCTGGTCTATTTAAGTCCCTAACCATCGATGCCTGGTCTATTTAAGTCCCTGTTCATCGATGCCTGGTCTATTTAAGTCCCTAACCATCGATGCCTGGTCTATTTAAGTGTCTGTCCATCGATGCCTGCTCTATTTAAGCCCTGTTCATCAATGCCTGGTCTATTTAAGTCCCTAACCATCAATGCCTGGTCTATTTAAGTCCCTAACCATCAATGCCTGGTCTATTTAAGTCCCTGTTCATCGATGCCTGGTCTATTTAAGTCCCTAACCATCGATGCCTGGTCTATTTAAGTGTCTGTCCATCGATGCCTGCTCTATTTTAGCCCTGTTCATCAATGCCTGGTCTATTTAAGTCCCTAACCATCAATGCCTGGTCTATTTAAGTCCCTAACCATCAATGCCTGCTCTATTTAAGCCCTGTTCATCAATGCCTGGTCTATTTAAGTCCCTAACCATCAATGCCTGGTCTATTTAAGTCCCTAACCATCAATGCCTGGTCTTTTTAAGACCCTGACCATCGACGCCTGGTCTATTTAAGACACTGACCATCACTGCCTGGTCTATTTAAGTGTCTGTCCATCGATGCCTGGTCTATTTAATTCCCTGTTCATCGATGCCTGGTCTATTTGAGTCCCTGTCCATCGATGCCTGGTCTATTTAAGTCCCTGTTCATCGATGCCTGGTCTATTTAAGTCCTTGTTCATCAATGCCTGGTCTATTTAAGTCCCTGTTCATTGATGCCTGGTCTATTTGAGTCCCTGTTCATCGATGCCTGATCTATTTAAGTGTCAGTCCATCGATGCCTGGTCTATTTAAGTTCCTAACCATCGATGCGTGATCTATTTAAATGTCTGTCCATCGAGGCCTAGTCTATTTAAGCCCCTGACCATTGATGCCAGGTCTATTTAAGCCTCTAACCTTCGATGCCTGGTCTATTTAAGTCCGTGTTCATCGATGCCTGGTCTATTTAAGTCCCTAACCTTCAATGCCTGGTGTATTTAAGTCCCTGTTCATCGATGCCTGGTCTATTTAAGTCCCTAACCATCGATGCCTGGTCTATTTAAGTCCCTGACCATCGATGCCTGGTCTATTTAAGTCCCTAACCATCAATAGCTGGTCTATTTAAGTCCCTGTTCATCGATGCCTGGTCTATTTAAGTCCCTAACCATCGATGCCTGGTCTATTTAAGACCCTGTTCATCGATGCCTGGTCTATTTGAGTCACTGTCCATTGATACCTGGTCTATTTAAGTCCGTGTTCATCGACGCCTGGTCTATTTAAGTCCCTAACCATCAATGCCTGGTCTATTTAAGTCCCTGTTCATCAATGCCTGGTCTATTTAAGTCCCTAACCATCGATGCCTGGTCTATTTAACTCCCTGTTCATCAATGCCTGGTCTATTTAAGTCCATAACCATCGATGCCTTGTCTATTTAAGACCTTGACCATCGACGCCTGGTCTATTTAAGACCCTGACCATCGATGCCTGGTCTATTTAAGTCGCTAACCTTCGATGCCTGGTGTATTTAAGTGTCTGTCCATTGATACCTGGTCTATTTAAGTCCGTGTTCATCGATGCCTGGTTTATTTAAGTCCCTAACTATCGATGCCTGGTCTATTTAAGTCCCTGTTCATCGATGCCTGGTCTATTTAAGTCCCTAACCATCAATAGCTGGTCTATTTAAGTCCCTGTTCATCGATGCCTGGTCTATTTAAGACCCTAACCATCGATGCCTGGTCTATTTAAGTGTCTGTCCATCGATGCCTGCTCTATTTAAGCCCTGTTCATCAATGCCTGGTCTATTTAAGTCCCTAACCATCAATGCCTGGTCTATTTAAGTCCCTAACCATCAATGCCTGGTCTATTTAAGTCCCTGTTCATCGATGCCTGGTCTATTTAAGTCCCTAACCATCGATGCCTGGTCTATTTAAGTGTCTGTCCATCGATGCCTGCTCTATTTAAGCCCTGTTCATCAATGCCTGGTCTATTTAAGTCCCTAACCATCAATGCCTGGTCTATTTAAGTCCCTAACCATCAATGCCTGCTCTATTTAAGCCCTGTTCATCAATGCCTGGGCTATTTAAGTCCCTAACCATCAATGCCTGGTCTATTTAAGTCCCTAACCATCAATGCCTGGTCTTTTTAAGACCCTGACCATCGACGCCTGGTCTATTTAAGACCCTGACCATCAATGCCTGGTCTATTTAAGTGTCTGTCCATCGATGCCTGGTCTATTTAATTCCCTGTTCATCGATGCCTGGTCTATTTGAGTCCCTGTCCATCGATGCCTGGTCTATTTAAGTCCCTGTTCATCGATGCCTGGTCTATTTAAGTCCCTGTTCATCAATGCCTGGTCTATTTAAGTCCCTGTTCATTGATGCCTGGTCTATTTGAGTCCCTGTTCATCGATGCCTGATCTATTTAAGTGTCAGTCCATCGATGCCTGGTCTATTTAAGTTCCTAACCATCGATGCCTGATCTATTTAAATGTCTGTCCATCGATGCCTAGTCTATTTAAGCCCCTGACCATTGATGCCAGGTCTATTTAAGCCTCTAACCTTCGATGCCTGGTCTATTTAAGTCCGTGTTCATCGATGCCTGGTCTATTTAAGTCCCTAACCATCGATGCCTGGTCTATTTAAGTCCGTGTTCATCGATGCCTGGTCTATTTAAGTCGCTAACCTTCGATGCCTGGTGTATTTAAGTCCCTGTTCATCGATGCCTGGTCTATTTAAGTCCCTAACCATCGATGCCTGGTCTATTTAAGTCCCTAACCATCGATGCCTGGTCTATTTAAGTCCCTGACCATCGATGCCTGGTCTATTTAAGTCCCTAACCATCAATAGCTGGTCTATTTGTGTCCCTGTTCATCGATGCCTGGTCTATTTAAGTGTTTGTCCATTGATGCCTGGTCTATTTAAGTCCCTAACCATCAATGCCTGGTCTATTTAAGTCCCTTTTCAACGATGCCTGGTCTATTTAAGTCCCTAACCATCAATGCCTGGTCTATTTAAGTGTCTGTCCATCGATGCCTGCTCTATTTAAGACCCTGACCATCGACGCCTGGTCTATTTAAGTCCCTGACCATCGACGCCTGGTCTATTTAAGACCATGACCATCGACGCTTGGTCTATTTAAGTCCCTGTTCATCGATGCCTGGTCTATTTAATTCCCTGTCCATCGATGCTGGTCTATTTAAGTTCCTAACCGTTGATGCCTGGTTTATTTAATTCCCTAACCATTGATGCCTGATCTATTTAAATGTCTGTCCATCGAGGCCTAGTCTATTTAAGCCCCTGACCATTGATGCCAGGTCTATTTAAGCCTCTAACCTTCGATGCCTGGTCTATTTAAGTCCGTGTTCATCGATTCCTGGTCTATTTAAGTCCCTAAGCTTCGATGCCTGGTGTATTTAAGTCCCTGTTCATCGATGCCTGGTCTATTTAAGTCCCTAACCATCGATGCCTGGTCTATTTAAGTCCCTGACCATCGATGCCTGGTCTATTTATTCCCTAACCATCAATGCCTGGTCTATTTAAGTCCCTGTTCATCGATGCCTGGTCTATTTAAGTCCCTAACCATCGATGCCTGGTCCATTTAAGACCCTGTTCATCGATGCCTGGTCTATTTGAGTCGCTGTCCATTGATACCTGGTCTATTTAAGTACGTGTTCATCGACACCTTGTCTATTTAAGTCCCTAACCATCAATGCCTGGTCTATTTAAGTCCCTGTTCATCAATGCCTGGTCTATTTTAGTCCCTGTTCATCAATGCCTGGTCTATTTAAGTCCCTAACCATCGATGCCTTGTCTATTTAAGACCTTGACCATCGACGCCTGGTCTATTTAAGACCCTGACCATCGATGCCTGGTCTATTTAAGTCGCTAACCTTCGATGCCTGGTGTATTTAACTGTTTGTCCATTGATACCTGGTCTATTTAAGTCCGTGTTCATCGATGCCTGGTCTATTTAAGTCCCTAACCATCGATGCCTGGTCTATTTAAGTCCCTGTCCATCGATGCCTGGTCTATTTAAGTCGCTAACCATCAATAGCTGGTCTATTTAAGTCCCTGTTCATCGATGCCTGGTCTATTTAAGTCCCTAACCATCGATGCCTGGTCTATTTAAGTGTCTGTCCATCGATGCCTGCTCTATTTAAGCCCTGTTCATCAATGCCTGGTCTATTTAAGTCCCTAACCATCAATGCCTGGTCTATTTAAGTCCCTAACCATCAATGCCTGGTCTATTTAAGTCCCTGTTCATTGATGCCTGGCCTATTTAAGTCCCTAACCATCGATGCCTGGTCTATTTGAGTCCCTGTCCATCGATGCCTGGTCTATTTAAGTCCCTGTTCATCGATGCCTGGTCTATTTAAGTCCCTGTTCATCAATGCCTGGTCTATTTAAGTCCCTGTTCATTGATGCCTGGTCTATTTGAGTCCCTGTTCATCGATACATGATCTATTTAAGTGTCAGTCCATCGATGCCTGGTCTATTTAAGTTCCTAACCATCGATGCCTGATCTATTTAAATGTCTGTCCATCGATGCCTAGTCTATTGAAGCCCCTGACCATTGATGCCAGGTCTATTTAAGCCTCTAACCTTCGATGCCTGGTCTATTTAAGTCCGTGTTCATCGATGCCTGGTCTATTTAAGTCCGTGTTCATCGATGCCTGGTCTATTTAAGTCCCTAACCATCGATGCCTGGTCTATTTAAGTCCGTGTTCATCGATGCCTGGTCTATTTAAGTCCCTAACCATCGATGCCTGGTCTATTTAAGTCCCTGACCATCGATGCCTGTTCTATTTAAGACCCTGACCATCGATGCCTGGTCTATTTAAGTCGCTAACCTTCGATGCCTGGTGTATTTAAGTCCCTGTTCATCGATGCCTGGTGTATTTAAGTCCCTAACCATCGATGCCTGGTCTATTTAAGTCCCTGACCATCGATGCCTGGTCTATTTAAGTCCCTAACCATCAATAGCTGGTCTATTTAAGTCCCTGTTCATCGATGCCTGGTCTATTTAAGTGTTTGTCCATTGATGCCTGGTCTATTTAAGTCCCTAACCATCAATGCCTGGTATATTTAAGTCCCTTTTCATCGATGCCTGGTCTATTTAAGTCCCTAACCATCAATGCCTGGTCTATTTAAGTGTCTGTCCTTCGATGCCTGCTCTATTTAAGACCCTGACCATCGACGCCTGGTCTATTTAAGTCCCTAACCATCGATGCCTGCTCTATTTAAGACCCTGACCATCGACGCCTGGTCTATTTAAGTCCCTAACCATCGACGCCTGGTCTATTTAAGTCCCTGTTCATCGATGCCTGGTCTATTTAATTCCCTGTCCATCGATGCTGGTCTATTTAAGTTCCTAACCGTTGATGCCTGGTTTATTTAATTCCCTAACCATTGATGCCTGATCTATTTAAATGTCTGTCCATTGAGGCCTAGTCTATTTAAGCCCCTGACCATTGATGCCAGGTCTATTTAAGCCTCTAACCTTCGATGCCTGGTCTATTTAAGTCCGTGTTCATCGATGCCTGGTCTATTTAAGTCCCTGTTCATCAATGCCTGGTCTATTTAAGTCCCTAACCATCGATGCCTGGTCTATTTAAGACCCTGACCATCGATGCCTGGTCTATTTAAGTCCCTGTTCATCGATGCCTGGTCTATTTAAGTCCCTAACCATCGATGCCTGGTCTATTTAAGTCCCTGTTCATCGATGCCTGGTCTATTTAAGTCCCTAACCATCAATAGCTGGTCTATTTAAGTCCCTGTTCATCGATGCCTGGTCTATTTAAGTCCCTAACCATCGATGCCTGGTCTATTTAAGACCCTGTTCATCGATGCCTGGTCTATTTGAGTCGCTGTCCATTGATACCTGGTCTATTTAAGTCCGTGTTCATCGACGCCTGCTCTATTTAAGCCCTGTTCATCAATGCCTGGTCTATTTATGTCCCTAACCATCAATGCCTGGTCTATTTAAGTCCCTAAACATCAATGCCTGGTCTATTTAAGTCCGTGTTCATCGACGCCTGGTCTATTTAAGTCCCTAACCATCAATGCCTGGTCTATTTACGTCCCTGTTCATCAATGCCTGGTCTATTTAAGTCCCTAACCATTGATGCCTTGTCTATTTAAGACCTTGACCATCGACGCCTGGTCTATTTAAGAC
Organism: Hemitrygon akajei; assembly: GCF_048418815.1. NCBI lineage: Eukaryota > Metazoa > Chordata > Chondrichthyes > Myliobatiformes > Dasyatidae > Hemitrygon > Hemitrygon akajei. The sequence goes on along the minus strand of NC_133136.1, from coordinate 87,527,969 downwards.
CCTGACCATCGATGCCTGGTCTATTTAAGTCGCTAACCTTCGATGCCTGGTGTATTTAAGTCCCTGTTCATCGATGCCTGGTCTATTTAAGTCCCTAACCATCGATGCCTGGTCTATTTAAGTCCCTGACCATCGATGCCTGGTCTATTTGAGTCCCTGTTCATCGATGCCTGGTCTATTTGAGTCGCTGTCCATTGATACCTGGTCTATTTAAGTCCGTGTTCATCGATGCCTGGTCTATTTAAGTCCCTGTTCATCAATGCCTGGTCTATTTAAGTTCCTAACCATCAATGCCTGGTCTATTTAAGTCCCTGTTCATTGATGCCTGGCCTATTTAAGTCCCTAACCATCAATGCCTGGTCTATTTAAGTCCCTAACCATCAATGCCTGGTCTATTTAAGTCCCTGTTCATTGATGCCTGGCCTATTTAAGTCCCTAACCATCGATGCCTGGTCTATTTAAGTGTCTGTCCATCGATGCCTGCTCTATTTAAACCCTGTTCATCATTGCCTGGTCTATTTAAGTCCCTAACCATCAATGCCTGGTCTATTTAAGTCCCTGTTCATCGATGCCTGGTCTATTTAAGACCCCGACCATCGATGCCTCGTCTATTTAAGTGTCTGTCCATCAATGCCTGGTCTATTTGTGTCTGTCCATCGATGCCTGGTCTATTTAAGTCCCTGTTCATCGATGCCTGGTCTATTTAAGTCCCTAACCATCGATGCCTGGTCTATTTAAGTCCCTGACCATCGATGCCTGGTCTATTTGAGTCTCTGTTCATCGATGCCTGGTCTATTTAAGTCCCTAACCATCGATGCCTGGACTATTTTAGTCCCTAACCATCGATGCCTGGTCTATTTAAGTCCCTAACCATCGATGCCTGGTCTATTTAAGTCCCTATTCATCAATGCCTGGTCTATTTGAGTCCCTGTTCATCGATGCCTGGTCTATTTAAGTCCCTGTTCATCGATGCCTGGTCTATTTAAGTCCGTGTTCATCGACGCCTGGTCTATTTAAGACCCTGACCATCGATGCCTGGTCTATTTAAGTCGCTAACCTTCGATGCCTGGTGTATTTAAGTGTCTGTCCATTGATACCTGGTCTATTTAAGTCCCTGACCATCGATGCCTGGTCTATTTAAGTCCCTGTCCATCGATGCCTGGTCTATTTAAGTCGCTAACCATCAATAGCTGGTTTATTTAAGTCCCTGTTCATCGATGCCTGGTCTATTTAAGTCCCTGTTCATCGATGCCTGGTCTATTTAAGTCCCTGACCATCGATGCCTGGTCTATTTAAGTGTCTGTCCATCGATGCCTGGTCTATTTAATTCCCTGTTCATCGATGCCTGGTCTATTTGAGTCCCTGTCCATCGATGCCTGGTCTATTTAAGTCCCTGTTCATCAATGCCTGGTCTATTTGAGTCCCTGTCCACCGATGCCTGGTCTATTTAAGTCCCTGTTCATCAATGCCTGGTCTATTTAAGTCCCTGTTCATCAATGCCTGGTCTATTTAAGTCCCTGTTCATCAATGCCTGGTCTATTTCAGTCCCTGTTCATCAATGCCTGGTCTATTTGAGTCCCTGTTCATCGATGCCTGTTCTATTTAAGTGTCAGTCCATCGATGCCTGGACTATTTAAGTTCCTAACCATCGATGCCTGATCTATTTAAATGTCTGTCCATCGAGGCCTAGTCTATTTAAGCCGCTGACCATTGATGCCAGGTCTATTTAAGCCTCTAACCTTTGATGCCTGGTCTATTTAAGTCCGTGTTCATCGATGCCTGGTCTATTTAAGTCCCTAACCTTCGATGCCTGGTGTATTTAAGTCCCTGTTCATCGATGCCTGGTCTATTTAAGTCCCTAACCATCGATGCCTGGTCTATTTAAGTCCCTGACCATCGATGCCTGGTCTATTTAAGTCCCTAACCATCGATGCCTGGTGTATTTAAGACCCTGTTCATCGATGCCTGGTCTATTTGAGTCGCTGTCCATTGATACCTGGTCTATTTAAGTCAGTGTTCATCGACGCCTGGTCTATTTAAGTCCCTAACCATCAATGCCTGGTCTATTTAAGTCCCTGTTCATCAATGCCTGGTCTATTTAAGTCCCTAACCATCGATGCCTGGTCTATTTAACTCCCTGTTCATCAATGCCTGGTCTATTTAAGTCCCTAACCATCGATGCCTTGTCTATTTAAGACCTTGACCATCGACACCTGGTCTATTTAAGACCCTGACCATCGATGACTGGTTTATTTAAGTCGCTAACCTTCGATGCCTGGTGTATTTAAGTGTCTGTCCATTGATACCTGGTCTATTTAAGTCCGTGTTCATCAATGCCTGGTCTATTTAAGTCCCTAACCATCGATGCCTGGTCTATTTAAGTCCCTGTCCATCGATGCCTGGTCTATTTAAGTCCCTAACCATCAATAGCTGGTCTATTTAAGTCCCTGTTCATCGATGCCTGGTCTATTTAAGTCCCTAACCATCAATGCCTGGTCTATTTAAGTCCCTAACCATCAATACCTGGTCTTTTTAAGACCCTGACCACCGACGCCTGGTCTATTTAAGACCCTGACCATCAATGCCTGGTCTATTTAAGTGTCTGTCCATCGATGCCTGGTCTATTTAATTCCCTGTTCATCGATGCCTGGTCTATTTGAGTCCCTGTCCATCGATGCCTGGTCTATTTAAGTCCCTGTTCATCGATGCCTGGTCTATTTAAGTCGCTGTTCATCAATGCCTGGTCTATTTAAGTGTCAGTCCATCGATGCCTGGTCTATTTAAGTTCCTAACCATCGATGCCTGATCTATTTAAATGTCTGTCCATCGATGCCTAGTCTATTTAAGCCCCTGACCATTGATGCCAGGTCTATTTAAGCCTCTAACCTTCGATGCCTGGTCTATTTAAGTCCGTGTTCATCGATGCCTGGTCTATTTAAGTCCCTAACCATCGATGCCTGGTCTATTTAAGTCCCTAACCATCGATGCCTGGTCTATTTGAGTCCCTGTTCATCGATGCCTGGTCTATTTGAGTCGCTGTCCATTGATACCTGGTCTATTTAAGTCCGTGTTCATCGATGCCTGGTCTATTTAAGTCCCTGTTCATCAATGCCTGGTCTATTTAAGTTCCTAACCATCAATGCCTGGTCTATTTAAGTCCCTGTTCATTGATGCCTGGCCTATTTAAGTCCCTAACCATCAATGCCTGGTCTATTTAAGTCCCTAACCATCAATGCCTGGTCTATTTAAGTCCCTGTTCATTGATGCCTGGCCTATTTAAGTCCCTAACCATCGATGCCTGGTCTATTTAAGTGTCTGTCCATCGATGCCTGCTCTATTTAAACCCTGTTCATCATTGCCTGGTCTATTTAAGTCCCTAACCATCAATGCCTGGTCTATTTAAGTCCCTGTTCATCGATGCCTGGTCTATTTAAGACCCCGACCATCGATGCCTCGTCTATTTAAGTGTCTGTCCATCAATGCCTGGTCTATTTGTGTCTGTCCATCGATGCCTGGTCTATTTAAGTCCCTGTTCATCGATGCCTGGTCTATTTAAGTCCCTAACCATCGATGCCTGGTCTATTTAAGTCCCTGACCATCGATGCCTGGTCTATTTGAGTCTCTGTTCATCGATGCCTGGTCTATTTAAGTCCCTAACCATCGATGCCTGGACTATTTTAGTCCCTAACCATCGATGCCTGGTCTATTTAAGTCCCTAACCATCGATGCCTGGTCTATTTAAGTCCCTATTCATCAATGCCTGGTCTATTTGAGTCCCTGTTCATCGATGCCTGGTCTATTTAAGTCCGTGTTCATCGACGCCTGGTCTATTTAAGTCCCTAACCATCGACGCCTGGTCTATTTAAGACCCTGACCATCGATGCCTGGTCTATTTAAGTCGCTAACCTTCGATGCCTGGTGTATTTAAGTGTCTGTCCATTGATACCTGGTCTATTTAAGTCCCTGACCATCGATGCCTGGTCTATTTAAGTCCCTGTCCATCGATGCCTGGTCTATTTAAGTCGCTAACCATCAATAGCTGGTTTATTTAAGTCCCTGTTCATCGATGCCTGGTCTATTTAAGTCCCTGTTCATCGATGCCTGGTCTATTTAAGTCCCTGACCATCGATGCCTGGTCTATTTAAGTGTCTGTCCATCGATGCCTGGTCTATTTAATTCCCTGTTCATCGATGCCTGGTCTATTTGAGTCCCTGTCCATCGATGCCTGGTCTATTTAAGTCCCTGTTCATCAATGCCTGGTCTATTTGAGTCCCTGTCCACCGATGCCTGGTCTATTTAAGTCCCTGTTCATCAATGCCTGGTCTATTTAAGTCCCTGTTCATCAATGCCTGGTCTATTTAAGTCCCTGTTCATCAATGCCTGGTCTATTTCAGTCCCTGTTCATCAATGCCTGGTCTATTTGAGTCCCTGTTCATCGATGCCTGTTCTATTTAAGTGTCAGTCCATCGATGCCTGGACTATTTAAGTTCCTAACCATCGATGCCTGATCTATTTAAATGTCTGTCCATCGAGGCCTAGTCTATTTAAGCCGCTGACCATTGATGCCAGGTCTATTTAAGCCTCTAACCTTTGATGCCTGGTCTATTTAAGTCCGTGTTCATCGATGCCTGGTCTATTTAAGTCCCTAACCTTCGATGCCTGGTGTATTTAAGTCCCTGTTCATCGATGCCTGGTCTATTTAAGTCCCTAACCATCGATGCCTGGTCTATTTAAGTCCCTGACCATCGATGCCTGGTCTATTTAAGTCCCTAACCATCGATGCCTGGTGTATTTAAGACCCTGTTCATCGATGCCTGGTCTATTTGAGTCGCTGTCCATTGATACCTGGTCTATTTAAGTCAGTGTTCATCGACGCCTGGTCTATTTAAGTCCCTAACCATCAATGCCTGGTCTATTTAAGTCCCTGTTCATCAATGCCTGGTCTATTTAAGTCCCTAACCATCGATGCCTGGTCTATTTAACTCCCTGTTCATCAATGCCTGGTCTATTTAAGTCCCTAACCATCGATGCCTTGTCTATTTAAGACCTTGACCATCGACACCTGGTCTATTTAAGACCCTGACCATCGATGACTGGTTTATTTAAGTCGCTAACCTTCGATGCCTGGTGTATTTAAGTGTCTGTCCATTGATACCTGGTCTATTTAAGTCCGTGTTCATCAATGCCTGGTCTATTTAAGTCCCTAACCATCGATGCCTGGTCTATTTAAGTCCCTGTCCATCGATGCCTGGTCTATTTAAGTCCCTAACCATCAATAGCTGGTCTATTTAAGTCCCTGTTCATCGATGCCTGGTCTATTTAAGTCCCTAACCATCAATGCCTGGTCTATTTAAGTCCCTAACCATCAATGCCTGGTCTATTTAAGTCCCTAACCATCAATACCTGGTCTTTTTAAGACCCTGACCACCGACGCCTGGTCTATTTAAGACCCTGACCATCAATGCCTGGTCTATTTAAGTGTCTGTCCATCGATGCCTGGTCTATTTAATTCCCTGTTCATCGATGCCTGGTCTATTTGAGTCCCTGTCCATCGATGCCTGGTCTATTTAAGTCCCTGTTCATCGATGCCTGGTCTATTTAAGTCGCTGTTCATCAATGCCTGGTCTATTTAAGTCCCTGTTCATTGATGCCTGGTCTATTTGAGTCAATGTTCATCGATGCCTGTTCTATTTAAGTGTCAGTCCATCGATGCCTGGTCTATTTAAGTTCCTAACCATCGATGCCTGATCTATTTAAATGTCTGTCCATCGATGCCCAGTCTATTTAAGCCCCTGACCATTGATGCCAGGTCTATTTAAGCCTCTAACCTTCGATGCCTGGTCTATTTAAGTCCGTGTTCATCGATGCCTGGTCTATTTAAGTCCCTAACCATCGATGCCTGGTCTATTTAAGTCCGTGTTCATCGATGCCTGGTCTATTTAAGTCCCTAACCATCGATGCCTGGTCCATTTAAGTCCCTGACCATCGATGCCTGGTCTATTTAAGACCCTGACCATCGATGCCTGGTCTATGTAAGTCACTAACCTTCGATGCCTGGTGTATTTAAGTCCCTGTTCATCGATGCCTGGTCTATTTAAGTCCCTAACCATCGATGCCTGGTCTATTTAAGTCCCTAACCATCAATGCCTGGTCTATTTAAGTCCCTAACCATCGATGCCTGGTCTATTTAAGTCCCTGACCATCGATGCCTGGTCTATTTAAGTCCCTAACCATCAATAGCGGGTCTATTTAAGTCCCTGTTCATCGATGCCTGGTCTATTTAAGTGTTTGTCCATTGATGCCTGGTCTATTTAAGTCCCTAACCATCAATGCCTGGTCTATTTAAGTCCCTAACCATCAATGCCTGGTCTATTTAAGTGTCTGTCCATCGATGCCTGCTCCATTTAAGACCCTGACCATCGACGCCTGGTCTATTTAAGACCCTGACCATCGACGCCTGGTCTATTTAAGACCATGATCATCGACGCTTGGTCTATTTAAGTCCCTGTTCATCGATGCCTGGTCTATTTAAGTTCCTAACCGTTGATGCCTGGTTTATTTAATTCCCTGTCCATCGATGCTGGTCTATTTAAGTTCCTAACCGTTGATGCCTGGTTTATTTAATTCCCTAACCATTGATGCCTGATCTATTTAAATGTCTGTCCATCGAGGCCTAGTCTATTTAAGCCCCTGACCATTGATGCCAGGTCTATTTAAGCCTCTAACCTTCGATGCCTGGTCTATTTAAGTCCGTGTTCATCGATGCCTGGTCTATTTAAGTCCCTAACCATCGATGCCTGGTCTATTTAAGTCCCTGACCATCGATGCCTGGTCTATTTAAGTCCCTAACCATCAATAGCTGGTCTATTTAAGCCCTGTTCATCAATGCCTGGGCTATTTAAGTCCCTAACCATCAATGCCTGGTCTATTTAAGTCCCTAACCATCAATGCCTGGTCTATTTAAGTCCCTGTTCATTGATGCCTGGCCTATTTAAATCCCTAACCATCGATGCCTGGTCTATTTAAGTGTCTGTCCATCGATGCCCGCTCTATTTAAGCCCTGTTCATCAATGCCTGGTCTATTTAAGTCCCTGTTCATCAATGCCTGGTCTATTTAAGTCCCTAACCATCAATGCCTGGTCTATTTAAGACCCTGACCATCGACGCCTGGTCTTTTTAAGACCCTGACCATCGACACCTGGTCTATTTAAGACCCTGACCATCAATGCCTGGTCTATTTAAGTGTCTGTCCATCGATTCCTGGTCTATTTAATTCCCTGTTCATCGATGCCTGGTCTATTTGAGTCCCTGTCCATCGATGCCTGGTCTATTTAAGTCCCTGTTCATCGATGCCTGGTCTATTTAAATCCCTGTTCATCAATGCCTGGTCTATTTAAGTCCCTGTTCATTGATGCCTGGTCTATTTGAGTCCCTGTTCATCGATACATGTTCTATTTAAGTGTCAGTCCATCGATGCCTGGTCTATTTAAGTTCCTAACAATCGATGCCTGATCTATTTAAATGTCTGTCCATCGATGCCTAGTCTATTTAAGCCCCTGACCATTGATGCCAGGTCTATTTAAGCCTCTAACCTTCGATGCCTGGTCTATTTAAGTCCGTGTTCATCGATGCCTGGTCTATTTAAGTCCCTAACCATCGATGCCTGGTCTATTTAAGTCCGTGTTCATCGATGCCTGGTCTATTTAAGTCCCTAACCATCGATGCCAGGTCTATTTAAGTCCCTGACCATCGATGCCTGGTCTATTTAAGACCCTGACCATCGATGCCTGGTCTATTTAAGTCGCTAACCTTCGATGCCTGGTGTATTTAAGTCCCTGTTCATCGATGCCTGGTCTATTTAAGTGTTTGTCCATTGATGCCTGGTCTATTTAAGTCCCTAACCATCAATGCCTGGTCTATTTAAGTCCCTTTTCATCGATGCCTGGTCTATTTAAGTCCCTAACCATCGACGCCTGGTCTATTTAAGTCCCTAACCATCAATGCCTGGTCTATTTAAGTCCCTGACCATCGATGCCTGGTCTATTTAAGTCCCTAACCATCGACGCCTGGTCTATTTAAGACCATGACCATCGACGCTTGGTCTATTTAAGTCCCTGTTCATCGATGCCTGGTCTATTTAATTCCCTGTCCATCGATGCTGGTCTATTTAAGTTCCTAACCGTTGATGCCTGGTTTATTTAATTCCCTAACCATTGATGCCTGATCTATTTAAATGTCTGTCCATCGAGGCCTAGTCTATTTAAGCCCCTGACCATTGATGCCAGGTCTATTTAAGCCTCTAACCTTCGATGTCTGGTCTATTTAAGTCCGTGTTCATCGATGCCTGGTCTATTTAAGTCCCTAACCATCGATGCCTGGTCTATTTAAGACCCTGACCATCGATGCCTGGTCTATTTAAGTCCCTGTTCATCGATGCCTGGTCTATTTATGTCCCTAACCATCGATGCCTGGTCTATTTAAGTCCCTGTTCATCGATGCCTGGTCTATTTAAGTCCCTAACCATCAATAGCTGGTCTATTTAAGTCCCTGTTCATCGATGCCTGGTCTATTTAAGTCCCTAACCATCGATGCCTGGTCTATTTAAGACCCTAACCATCAATAGCTGGTCTATTTAAGTCCCTGTTCATCAATGCCTGGTCTATTTAAGTCCCTAACCATCGATGCCTTGTCTATTTAAGACCTTGACCATCAACGCCTGGTCTATTTAAGACCCTGACCATCGATGCCTGGTCTATTTAAGTCGCTAACCTTCGATGCCTGGTGTATTTAAGTGTCTGTCCATTGATATCTGGTCTATTTAAGTCCGTGTTCATCGATGCCTGGTCTATTTAAGTCCCTAACCATCGATGCCTGGTCTATTTAAGTCCCTGTCCATCGATGCCTGGTCTATTTAAGTCCCTGTTCATCGATGCCTGGTCTATTTAAGTCCCTAACCATCGATGCCTGGTCTATTTAAGTGTCTGTCCATCGATGGCTGCTCTATTTAAGCCCTGTTCATCAATGCCTGGTCTATTTAAGTCCCTAACCATCAATGCCTGGTCTATTTAAGTCCCTAAACATCAATGCCTGGTCTATTTAAGTCCGTGTTCATCGACGCCTGGTCTATTTAAGTCCCTAACCATCAATGCCTGGTCTATTTAAGTCCCTGTTCATCAATGCCTGGTCTATTTAAGTCCCTAAACATCGATGCCTGGTCTATTTAAGTCCCTGTTCATCAATGCCTGGTCTATTTAAGTCCCTAACCATCGATGCCTTGTCTATTTAAGACCTTGACTATCGACGCCTGGTCTATTTAAGAACGTCACCATCGATGCCTGGTCTATTTAAGTCGCTAACCTTCGATGCCTGGTGTATTTAAGTGTCTGTCCATTGATATCTGGTCTATTTAAGTCCGTGTTCATCGATGCCTGGTCTATTTAAGTCCCTAACCATCGATGCCTGGTCCATTTAAGTCCCTGTCCATCGATGCCTGGTCTATTTAAGTCCCTAACCATCAATAGCTGGTCTATTTAAGTCCCTGTTCATCGATGCCTGCTCTATTTAAGTCCCTAACCATCGATGCCTGGTCTATTTAAGTGTCTGTCCATCGATGCCTGCTCTATTTAAGTCCCTAACCATCAATAGCTGGTCTATTTAAGTCCCTGTTCATCGATGCCTGGTCTATTTAAGTCCCTAACCATCGATGCCTGGTCTATTTAAGACCCTAACCATCAATAGCTGGTCTATTTAAGTCCCTGTTCATCAATGCCTGGTCTATTTAAGTCCCTAACCATCGATGCCTTGTCTATTTAAGACCTTGACCATCGACGCCTGGTCTATTTAAGACCCTGACCATCGATGCCTGGTCTATTTAAGTCGCTAACCTTCGATGCCTGGTGTATTTAAGTGTCTGTCCATTGATATCTGGTCTATTTAAGTCCGTGTTCATCGATGCCTGGTCTATTTAAGTCCCTAACCATCGATGCCTGGTCTATTTAAGTCCCTGTCCATCGATGCCTGGTCTATTTAAGTCCCTGTTCATCGATGCCTGGTCTATTTAAGTCCCTAACCATCGATGCCTGGTCTATTTAAGTGTCTGTCCATCGATGGCTGCTCTATTTAAGCCCTGTTCATCAATGCCTGGTCTATTTAAGTCCCTAACCATCAATGCCTGGTCTATTTAAGTCCCTAAACATCAATGCCTGGTCTATTTAAGTCCGTGTTCATCGACGCCTGGTCTATTTAAGTCCCTAACCATCAATGCCTGGTCTATTTAAGTCCCTGTTCATCAATGCCTGGTCTATTTAAGTCCCTAAACATCGATGCCTGGTCTATTTAAGTCCCTGTTCATCAATGCCTGGTCTATTTAAGTCCCTAACCATCGATGCCTTGTCTATTTAAGACCTTGACTATCGACGCCTGGTCTATTTAAGAACGTCACCATCGATGCCTGGTCTATTTAAGTCGCTAACCTTCGATGCCTGGTGTATTTAAGTGTCTGTCCATTGATATCTGGTCTATTTAAGTCCGTGTTCATCGATGCCTGGTCTATTTAAGTCCCTAACCATCGATGCCTGGTCCATTTAAGTCCCTGTCCATCGATGCCTGGTCTATTTAAGTCCCTAACCATCAATAGCTGGTCTATTTAAGTCCCTGTTCATCGATGCCTGCTCTATTTAAGTCCCTAACCATCGATGCCTGGTCTATTTAAGTGTCTGTCCATCGATGCCTGCTCTATTTAAGCCCTGTTCATCATGCCTGGTCTATTTAAGTCCCTAACCATCAATGCCTGGTCTATTTAAGTCCCTAACCATCAATGCCTGGTCTATTTAAGTCCGTGTTCATCGACGCCTGGTCTATTTAATTCCCTAACCATCAATGCCTGGTCTATTTAAGTCCCTGTTCATCAATGCCTGGTCTATTTAAGTCCCTAAACATCGATGCCTGGTCTATTTAAGTCCCTGTTCATCAATGCCTTGTCTATTTAGGTCCCTAACCATCGATGCCTTGTCCATTTAAGACCTTGACCATCGACGCCTGGTCTATTTAAGACCCTGACCATCGATGCCTGGTCTATTTAAGTCGCTAACCTTCGATGCCTGGTGTATTTAAGTGTCTGTCCATTGATATCTGGTCTATTTAAGTCTGTGTTCATCGATGCCTGGTCTATTTAAGTCCCTAACCATCGATGCCTGGTCTATTTAAGTCCCTGTCCATCGATGCCTGGTCTATTTAAGTCCCTAACCATCAATAGCTGGTCTATTTAAGTCCCTGTTCATCGATGCCTGGTCTATTTAAGTCCCTAACCATCGATGCCTGGTCTATTTAAGTGTCTGTCCATCGATGCCTGCTGTATTTAAGCCCTGTTCATCAATGCCTGGTCTATTTAAGTCCCTAACCATCAATGCCTGGTCTATTTAAGTCCCTGTTCATTGATGCCTGGCCTATTTAAGTCCCTAACCATCGATGCCTGGTCTATTTAAGTGTCTGTCCATCGATGCCTGCTCTATTTAAGCCCTGTTCATCAATGCCTGGTCTATTTAAGTCCCTAACCATCAATGCCTGGTCTATTTAAGTCCCTAACCATCAATGCCTGGTCTATTTAAGACCCTGACCATCGACGCCTGGTCTTTTTAAGACCCTGACCATCGACGCCTGGTCTATTTAAGACCCTGACCATCGACGCCTGGACTTTTTAAGTCCCTGACCATTGATGCCTGGTCTATTTAAGTCCCTGACCATCGATGCCTGGTCTATTTAAGTGTCTGTCCATCGATGCCTGGTCTATTTAATTCCCTGTTCATCGATGCCTGGTCTATTTAATTCCCTGTTCATCGATGCCTGGTCTATTTATGTCCCTGTCCATCAATGCCTGGTCTATTTAAGTCCCTGACCATCGATGCCTGGTCTATTTAAGTCCCTGACCATCGATGCCTGGTCTATTTAAGTCCCTGACCATCAATGCCTGGTCTATTTAATTCCCTGACCATCAATGCCTGGTCTATTTAAGTCCCTGTTCATTGATGCCTGGTCTATTTGAGTCCCTGTCCATCGATGCCTGGTCTATTTAAGTCCCTAACCATCAATAGCTGGTCTATTTAAGTCCCTGTTCATCGATGCCTGGTCTATTTAAGTCCCTAACCATCGATGCCTGGTCTATTTAAGTGTCTGTCCATCGATGCCTGCTCTATTAAAGCGCTGTTCATCAATGCCTGGTCTATTTAAGTCCCTAACCATCAATGCCTGGTCTATTTAAGTCCCTAACCATCAATGCCTGTTCTATTTAAGTCCGTGTTCATCGACGCCTGGTCTATTTAAGTCCCTAACCATCAATGCCTGGTCTATTTAAGTCCCTGTTCATCAATGCCTGATCTATTTAAGTCCCTAAACATCGATGCCTGGTCTATTTAAGTCCCTGTTCATCAATGCCTGGTCTATTTAAGTCCCTAACCATCGATGCCTTGTCTATTTAAGACCTTGACCATCGACGCCTGGTCTATTTAAGACCCTGACCATCGATGCCTGGTCTATTTAAGTCGCTAACCTTCGATGCCTGGTGTATTTAAGTGTCTGTCCATTGATATCTGGTCTATTTAAGTCCGTGTTCATCGATGCCTGGTCTATTTAAGTCCCTAACCATCGATGCCTGGTCTATTTAAGTCCCTGTCCATCGATGCCTGGTCTATTTAAGTCCCTAACCATCAATAGCTGGTCTATTTAAGTCCCTGTTCATCGATGCCTGGTCTATTTAAGTCCCTAACCATCGATGCCTGGTCTATTTAAGTGTCTGTCCATCGATGCCTGCTCTATTTAAGCCCTGTTCATCAATGCCTGGTCTATTTAAGTCCCTAACCATCAATGCCTGGTCTATTTAAGTCCCTAACCATCAATGCCTGGTCTATTTAAGTCCGTGTTCATCGACGCCTGGTCTATTTAAGTCCCTAACCATCAATGCCTGGTCTATTTAAGTCCCTGTTCATCAATGCCTGGTCTATTTAAGTCCCTAAACATCGATGCCTGGTCTATTTAAGTCCCTGTTCAGCAATGCCTTGTCTATTTAAGTCCCTAACCATCGATGCCTTGTCTATTTAAGACCTTGAGCATCGACGCCTGGTCTATTTAAGACCCTGACCATCGATGCCTGGTCTATTTAAGTGTCTGTCCATCAATGCCTGAGCTATTTAAGTCCCTGACCATCGATGCCTGGTCTATTTTAGTGTCTGTCCATCAATGCCTGGTCTATTTAAGTCCCTAACCATCAATGCCTGGTATATTTAAGACCCTGACCATCGACGCCTGGTCTATTTAAGACCCTGACCATCAATGCCTGGTCTATTTAAGTGTCTGTCCATCGATGCCTGGTCTATTTAAGTGTCTGTCCATCAATGCCTGGTCTATTTGAGTCCCTGTCCATCGATGCCTGGTCTATTTGTGTCTGTCCATCGATGCCTGGTCTATTTAAGTCCCTAACCATCAATGCCTGGTCTATTTAAGTCCCTGTTCATCAATGCCTGGTCTATTTAAGTCCCTAACCATCGATGCCTGGTCTATTTAAGTCCCTGTCCATCAATGCCTGGTCTATTTGAGTCCCTGTCCATCAATGCCTGGTCTATTTAAGTCCCTGACCATCGATGCCTGGTCTATTTAAGTCCCTGTTCATCAATGCCTGGTCTATTTAAGTCCCTGACCATCGATGCCTGGTCTATTTAAGTCCCTAACCATCGATGCCTGGTCTATTTAAGTCCCTGTTCATCAATGCCTGGTCTATTTAAGTCCCTGACCATCAATGCCTGGTCTATTTAAGTCCCTGTTCATTGATGCCTGGTCTATTTAAGTCCCTGTTCATCAATGCCTGGTCTATTTAAGTCCCTAACCATCGATGCCTGGTCTATTTAAGTCCCTAACCATCAATGCCTGGTCTATTTAAGTCCCTGACCATCAATGCCTGGTCTATTTAAGTCCCTGACCATCAATGCCTGGTCTATTTAAGTCCCTGTTCATCAATGCCTGGTCTATTTAAGTCCCTGACCATCAATGCCTGGTCTATTTAAGTCCCTGTCCATTGATGCCTGGTCTATTTAAGTCCCTGTTCATCAATGCCTGGTCTATTTAAGTCCCTAACCATCGATGCCTGGTCTATTTAAGTCCCTAACCATCAATGCCTGGTCTATTTAAGTCCCTGACCATCAATGCCTGGTCTATTTAAGTCCCTGACCATCAATGCCTGGTCTATTTAAGTCCCTGACCATCAATGCCTGGTCTATTTAAGTCCCTGTTCATCAATGCCTGGTCTATTTAAGTCCCTGACCATCAATGCCTGGTCTATTTAAGTCCCTAACCATCAATGCCTGGTCTATTTAAGACCCTGACCATCGACGCCTGGTCTTTTTAAGACCCTGACCATCGACGCCTGGTCTATTTAAGACCCTGACCATCGACGCCTGGTCTTTTTAAGTCCCTGACCATCGATGCCTGGTCTATTTAAGTCCCTGACCATCGATGCCTGGTCTATTTAAGTGTCTGTCCATCGATGCCTGGTCTATTTAAGTGTCTGTCCATCGATGCCTGGTCTATTTAATTCCCTGTTCATCGATGCCTGGTCTATTTGAGTCCCTGTCCATCGATGCCTGGTCTATTTAAGTCCCTGACCATCGATGCCTGGTCTATTTAAGTGTCTGTCCATCAATGCCTGGTCTATTTAAGTCCCTAACCATCAATGCCTGGTATATTTAAGACCCTGACCATCGACGCCTGGTCTATTTAAGACCCTGACCATCAATGCCTGGTCTATTTAAGTGTCTGTCCATCGATGCCTGGTCTATTTAAGTGTCTGTCCATCAATGCCTGGTCTATTTGAGTCCCTGTCCATCGATGCCTGGTCTATTTGTGTCTGTCCATCGATGCCTGGTCTATTTAAGTCCCTGACCATCGATGCCTGGTCTATTTAAGTCCCTGTTCATTGATGCCTGGTCTATTTAAGTCCCTGTTCATCAATGCCTGGTCTATTTAAGTCCCTGACAATCGATGCCTGGTCTATTTAAGTCCCTGTTCATCAATGCCTGGTCTATTTAAGTCCCTGACCATCGATGCCTGGTCTATTTAAGTCCCTAACCATCGATGCCTGGTCTATTTAAGTCCCTGTTCATCAATGCCTGGTCTATTTAAGTCCCTGACCATCAATGCCTGGTCTATTTAAGTCCCTGTTCATTGATGCCTGGTCTATTTAAGTCCCTGTTCATCAATGCCTGGTCTATTTAAGTCCCTAACCATCGATGCCTGGTCTATTTAAGTCCCTAACCATCAATGCCTGGTCTATTTAAGTCCCTGACCATCAATGCCTGGTCTATTTAAGTCCCTGACCATCAATGCCTGGTCTATTTAAGTCCCTGTTCATCAATGCCTGGTCTATTTAAGACCCTGACCATCAATGCCTGGTCTATTTAAGTCCCTGTTCATTGATGCCTGGTCTATTTAAGTCCCTGTTCATCAATGCCTGGTCTATTTAAGTCCCTAACCATCGATGCCTGGTCTATTTAAGTCCCTAACCATCAATGCCTGGTCTATTTAAGTCCCTGACCATCAATGCCTGGTCTATTTAAGTCCCTGACCATCAATGCCTGGTCTATTTAAGTCCCTGACCATCAATGCCTGGTCTATTTAAGTCCCTGTTCATCAATGCCTGGTCTATTTAAGTCCCTGACCATCAATGCCTGGTCTATTTAAGTCCCTGTTCATCAATGCCTGGTCTATTTAAGTCCCTGACCATCAATGCCTGGTCTATTTAAGTCCCTGACCATCGATGCCTGGTCTATTTAAGTCCCTGACCATCGATGCCTGGTCTATTTAAGTCCCTGTTTATCAATGCCTGGTCTATTTGAGTCCCTGTCCATCGATGCCTGGTCTATTTAAGTCCCTGACCATCAATGCCTGGTCTATTTAAGTCCCTGTTCATCGATGCCTGTTCTATTTAAGTGTCAGTCCATCGATGCCTGGTCTATTTAAGTTCCTAACCATCGATGCCTGATCTATTTAAATGTCTGTCCATCGATGCCTGGTCTATTTAAGTCCCTAACCATCGATGCCTGGTCTATTTAAGTGTCTGTCCATCGATGCCTGCTCTATTTAAGCCCTGTTCATCAATGCCTGGTCTATTTAAGTCCCTAACCATCAATGCCTGGTCTATTTAAGTCCCTAACCATCAATGCCTGGTCTATTTAAGACCCTGACCATCGACGCCTGGTCTTTTTAAGACCCTGACCATCGACGCCTGGTCTATTTAAGACCCTGACCATCGACGCCTGGTCTTTTTAAGTCCCTGACCATCGATGCCTGGTCTATTTAAGTCCCTGACCATCGATGCCTGGTCTATTTAAGTGTCTGTCCATCGATGCCTGGTCTATTTTAGTGTCTGTCCATCGATGCCTGGTCTATTTAATTCCCTGTTCATCGATGCCTGGTCTATTTGAGTCCCTGTCCATCGATGCCTGGTCTATTTAAGTCCCTGACCATCGATGCCTGGTCTATTTAAGTGTCTGTCCATCAATGCCTGGTCTATTTAAGTCCCTAACCATCAATGCCTGGTATATTTAAGACCCTGACCATCGACGCCTGGTCTATTTAAGACCCTGACCATCAATGCCTGGTCTATTTAAGTGTCTGTCCATCGATGCCTGGTCTATTTAAGTGTCTGTCCATCAATGCCTGGTCTATTTGAGTCCCTGTCCATCGATGCCTGGTCTATTTGTGTCTGTCCATCGATGCCTGGTCTATTTAAGTCCCTGACCATCGATGCCTGGTCTATTTAAGTCCCTGTTCATTGATGCCTGGTCTATTTAAGTCCCTGTTCATCAATGCCTGGTCTATTTAAGTCCCTGACCATCGATGCCTGGTCTATTTAAGTCCCTGTTCATCAATGCCTGGTCTATTTAAGTCCCTGACCATCGATGCCTGGTCTATTTAAGTCCCTAACCATCGATGCCTGGTCTATTTAAGTCCCTGTTCATCAATGCCTGGTCTATTTAAGTCCCTGACCATCAATGCCTGGTCTATTTAAGTCCCTGTTCATTGATGCCTGGTCTATTTAAGTCCCTGTTCATCAATGCCTGGTCTATTTAAGTCCCTAACCATCGATGCCTGGTCTATTTAAGTCCCTAACCATCAATGCCTGGTCTATTTAAGTCCCTGACCATCAATGCCTGGTCTATTTAAGTCCCTGACCATCAATGCCTGGTCTATTTAAGTCCCTGTTCATCAATGCCTGGTCTATTTAAGTCCCTGACCATCAATGCCTGGTCTATTTAAGTCCCTGTCCATTGATGCCTGGTCTATTTAAGTCCCTGTTCATCAATGCCTGGTCTATTTAAGTCCCTAACCATCGATGCCTGGTCTATTTAAGTCCCTAACCATCAATGCCTGGTCTATTTAATTCCCTGACCATCAATGCCTGGTCTATTTAAGTCCCTGACCATCAATGCCTGGTCTATTTAAGTCCCTGTTCATCGATGCCTGGTCTATTTGAGTCCCTAACCATCAATGCCTGGTATATTTAAGACCCTGACCATCGACGCCTGGTCTATTTAAGACCCTGACCATCAATGCCTGGTCTATTTAAGTGTCTGTCCATCGATGCCTGGTCTATTTAAGTGTCTGTCCATCAATGCCTGGTCTATTTGAGTCCCTGTCCATCGATGCCTGGTCTATTTGTGTCTGTCCATCGATGCCTGGTCTATTTAAGTCCCTGACCATCGATGCCTGGTCTATTTAAGTCCCTGTTCATTGATGCCTGGTCTATTTAAGTCCCTGTTCATCAATGCCTGGTCTATTTAAGTCCCTGACCATCGATGCCTGGTCTATTTAAGTCCCTGTTCATCAATGCCTGGTCTATTTAAGTCCCTGACCATCGATGCCTGGTCTATTTAAGTCCCTAACCATCGATGCCTGGTCTATTTAAGTCCCTGTTCATCAATGCCTGGTCTATTTAAGTCCCTGACCATCAATGCCTGGTCTATTTAAGTCCCTGTTCATTGATGCCTGGTCTATTTAAGTACCTGTTCATCAATGCCTGGTCTATTTAAGTCCCTAACCATCGATGCCTGGTCTATTTAAGTCCCTAACCATCAATGCCTGGTCTATTTAAGTCCCTGACCATCAATGCCTGGTCTATTTAAGTCCCTGACCATCAATGCCTGGTCTATTTAAGTCCCTGTTCATCAATGCCTGGTCTATTTAAGTCCCTGACCATCAATGCCTGGTCTATTTAAGTCCCTGTCCATTGATGCCTGGTCTATTTAAGTCCCTGTTCATCAATGCCTGGTCTATTTAAGTCCCTAACCATCGATGCCTGGTCTATTTAAGTCCCTAACCATCAATGCCTGGTCTATTTAATTCCCTGACCATCAATGCCTGGTCTATTTAAGTCCCTGACCATCAATGCCTGGTCTATTTAAGTCCCTGACCATCAATGCCTGGTCTATTTAAGTCCCTGTTCATCAATGCCTGGTCTATTTAAGTCCCTGACCATCAATGCCTGGTCTATTTAAGTCCCTGTTCATCAATGCCTGGTCTATTTAAGTCCCTGACCATCAATGCCTGGTCTATTTAAGTCCCTGACCATCGATGCCTGGTCTATTTAAGTCCCTGACCATCGATGCCTGGTCTATTTAAGTCCCTGTTCATCAATGCCTGGTCTATTTGAGTCCCTGTCCATCGATGCCTGGTCTATTTAAGTCCCTGACCATCAATGCCTGGTCTATTTAAGTCCCTGTTCATCGATGCCTGTTCTATTTAAGTGTCAGTCCATCGATGCCTGGTCTATTTAAGTTCCTAACCATCGATGCCTGATCTATTTAAATGTCTGTCCATCGATGCCTGGTCTATTTAAGTCCCTAACCATCGATGCCTGGTCTATTTAAGTGTCTGTCCATCGATGCCTGCTCTATTTAAGCCCTGTTCATCAATGCCTGGTCTATTTAAGTCCCTAACCATCAATGCCTGGTCTATTTAAGTCCCTAACCATCAATGCCTGGTCTATTTAAGACCCTGACCATCGACGCCTGGTCTTTTTAAGACCCTGACCATCGACGCCTGGTCTATTTAAGACCCTGACCATCGACGCCTGGTCTTTTTAAGTCCCTGACCATCGATGCCTGGTCTATTTAAGTCCCTGACCATCGATGCCTGGTCTATTTAAGTGTCTGTCCATCGATGCCTGGTCTATTTAAGTGTCTGTCCATCGATGCCTGGTCTATTTAATTCCCTGTTCATCGATGCCTGGTCTATTTGAGTCCCTGTCCATCGATGCCTGGTCTATTTAAGTCCCTGACCATCGATGCGTGGTCTATTTAAGTGTCTGTCCATCAATGCCTGGTCTATTTAAGTCCCTAACCATCAATGCCTGGTATATTTAAGACCCTGACCATCGACGCCTGGTCTATTTAAGACCCTGACCATCAATGCCTGGTCTATTTAAGTGTCTGTCCATCGATGCCTGGTCTATTTAAGTGTCTGTCCATCAATGCCTGGTCTATTTGAGTCCCTGTCCATCGATGCCTGGTCTATTTGTGTCTGTCCATCGATGCCTGGTCTATTTAAGTCCCTGACCATCGATGCCTGGTCTATTTAAGTCCCTGTTCATTGATGCCTGGTCTATTTAAGTCCCTGTTCATCAATGCCTGGTCTATTTAAGTCCCTGACAATCGATGCCTGGTCTATTTAAGTCCCTGTTCATCAATGCCTGGTCTATTTAAGTCCCTGACCATCGATGCCTGGTCTATTTAAGTCCCTAACCATCGATGCCTGGTCTATTTAAGTCCCTGTTCATCAATGCCTGGTCTATTTAAGTCCCTGACCATCAATGCCTGGTCTATTTAAGTCCCTGTTCATTGATGCCTGGTCTATTTAAGTCCCTGTTCATCAATGCCTGGTCTATTTAAGTCCCTAACCATCGATGCCTGGTCTATTTAAGTCCCTAACCATCAATGCCTGGTCTATTTAAGTCCCTGACCATCAATGCCTGGTCTATTTAAGTCCCTGACCATCAATGCCTGGTCTATTTAAGTCCCTGTTCATCAATGCCTGGTCTATTTAAGTCCCTGACCATCAATGCCTGGTCTATTTAAGTCCCTGTTCATTGATGCCTGGTCTATTTAAGTCCCTGTTCATCAATGCCTGGTCTATTTAAGTCCCTAACCATCGATGCCTGGTCTATTTAAGTCCCTAACCATCAATGCCTGGTCTATTTAAGTCCCTGACCATCAATGCCTGGTCTATTTAAGTCCCTGACCATCAATGCCTGGTCTATTTAAGTCCCTGTTCATCAATGCCTGGTCTATTTAAGTCCCTGACCATCAATGCCTGGTCTATTTAAGTCCCTGTTCATCAATGCCTGGTCTATTTAAGTCCCTGACCATCAATGCCTGGTCTATTTAAGTCCCTGACCATCGATGCCTGGTCTATTTAAGTCCCTGACCATCGATGCCTGGTCTATTTAAGTCCCTGTTCATCAATGCCTGGTCTATTTGAGTCCCTGTCCATCGATGCCTGGTCTATTTAAGTCCCTGACCATCAATGCCTGGTCTATTTAAGTCCCTGTTCATCGATGCCTGTTCTATTTAAGTGTCAGTCCATCGATGCCTGGTCTATTTAAGTTCCTAACCATCGATGCCTGATCTATTTAAATGTCTGTCCATCGATGCCTGGTCTATTTAAGTCCCTAACCATCGATGCCTGGTCTATTTAAGTGTCTGTCCATCGATGCCTGCTCTATTTAAGCCCTGTTCATCAATGCCTGGTCTATTTAAGTCCCTAACCATCAATGCCTGGTCTATTTAAGTCCCTAACCATCAATGCCTGGTCTATTTAAGACCCTGACCATCGACGCCTGGTCTTTTTAAGACCCTGACCATCGACGCCTGGTCTATTTAAGACCCTGACCATCGACGCCTGGTCTTTTTAAGTCCCTGACCATCGATGCCTGGTCTATTTAAGTCCCTGACCATCGATGCCTGGTCTATTTAAGTGTCTGTCCATCGATGCCTGGTCTATTTAAGTGTCTGTCCATCGATGCCTGGTCTATTTAATTCCCTGTTCATCGATGCCTGGTCTATTTGAGTCCCTGTCCATCGATGCCTGGTCTATTTAAGTCCCTGACCATCGATGCCTGGTCTATTTAAGTCCCTGACCATCGATGCCTGGTCTATTTAAGTCCCTGACCATCGATGCCTGGTCTATTTAAGTCCCTGACCATCGATGCCTGGTCTATTTAAGTCCCTGACCATCGATGCCTGGTCTATTTAAGTCCCTGACCATCGATGCCTGGTCTATTTAAGTCCCTGTTCATTGATGCCTGGTCTATTTGAGTCCCTGTCCATCGATGCCTGGTCTATTTAAGTCCCTGTTCATTGATGCCTGGTCTATTTAAGTCCCTGTTCATCGATGCCTGGTCTATTTAAGTCCCTGTTCATTGATGCCTGGTCTATTTAAGTCCCTGTTCATCGATGCCTGGTCTATTTAAGTCCCTGACTGTGGTGAACTAGATATACCTGTCTGACTGCTCCTGTGGCTCCTCCCAATACCCTGCTGACTACCCCTGTGGCTACTCCCACAGACCCCTGTATAAAGGCGACTGTGGCCTGCTGCTCTCCCTCATTTTCCCCAGGATGTAGTGTTGTTCTTCAGTCAATAAAAGCCGATATCTCACTTCCTAAGTCTCGGCGTGAGTTATTGATGGTGCATCACTGACCATCGATGCCTGGTCTATTTAAGTCCCTGACCATCGATGCCTGGTCTATTTAAGTCCCTGACCATCGATGCCTGGTCTATTTAAGTCCCTGTTCATTGATGCCTGGTCTATTTAAGTCCCTGTTCATCAATGCCTGGTCTATTTAAGTCCCTGACCATCGATGCCTGGTCTATTTAAGTCCCTGTTCATCGACGCCTGGTCTATGTAAGTCCCTAACCATCAATGCCTGGTCTATTTAAGTCCCTGTTCATCAATGCCTGGTCTATTTAAGTCCCTAAACATCGATGCCTGGTCTATTTAAGTCCCTGTTCATCAATGCCTTGTCTATTTAGGTCCCTAACCATCGATGCCTTGTCCATTTAAGACCTTGACCATCGACGCCTGGTCTATTTAAGACCCTGACCATCGATGCCTGGTCTATTTAAGTCGCTAACCTTCGATGCCTGGTGTATTTAAGTGTCTGTCCATTGATATCTGGTCTATTTAAGTCTGTGTTCATCGATGCCTGGTCTATTTAAGTCCCTAACCATCGATGCCTGGTCTATTTAAGTCCCTGTCCATCGATGCCTGGTCTATTTAAGTCCCTAACCATCAATAGCTGGTCTATTTAAGTCCCTGTTCATCGATGCCTGGTCTATTTAAGTCCCTAACCATCGATGCCTGGTCTATTTAAGTGTCTGTCCATCGATGCCTGCTGTATTTAAGCCCTGTTCATCAATGCCTGGTCTATTTAAGTCCCTAACTATCAATGCCTGGTCTATTTAAGTCCCTGTTCATTGATGCCTGGCCTATTTAAGTCCCTAACCATCGATGCCTGGTCTATTTAAGTGTCTGTCCATCGATGCCTGCTCTATTTAAGCCCTGTTCATCAATGCCTGGTCTATTTAAGTCCCTAACCATCAATGCCTGGTCTATTTAAGTCCCTAACCATCAATGCCTGGTCTATTTAAGACCCTGACCATCGACGCCTGGTCTTTTTAAGACCCTGACCATCGACGCCTGGTCTATTTAAGACCCTGACCATCGACGCCTGGACTTTTTAAGTCCCTGACCATTGATGCCTGGTCTATTTAAGTCCCTGACCATCGATGCCTGGTCTATTTAAGTGTCTGTCCATCGATGCCTGGTCTATTTAATTCCCTGTTCATCGATGCCTGGTCTATTTAATTCCCTGTTCATCGATGCCTGGTCTATTTATGTCCCTGTCCATCAATGCCTGGTCTATTTAAGTCCCTGACCATCGATGCCTGGTCTATTTAAGTCCCTGACCATCGATGCCTGGTCTATTTAAGTCCCTGACCATCAATGCCTGGTCTATTTAATTCCCTGACCATCAATGCCTGGTCTATTTAAGTCCCTGTTCATTGATGCCTGGTCTATTTGAGTCCCTGTCCATCGATGCCTGGTCTATTTAAGTCCCTAACCATCAATAGCTGGTCTATTTAAGTCCCTGTTCATCGATGCCTGGTCTATTTAAGTCCCTAACCATCGATGCCTGGTCTATTTAAGTGTCTGTCCATCGATGCCTGCTCTATTAAAGCGCTGTTCATCAATGCCTGGTCTATTTAAGTCCCTAACCATCAATGCCTGGTCTATTTAAGTCCCTAACCATCAATGCCTGTTCTATTTAAGTCCGTGTTCATCGACGCCTGGTCTATTTAAGTCCCTAACCATCAATGCCTGGTCTATTTAAGTCCCTGTTCATCAATGCCTGATCTATTTAAGTCCCTAAACATCGATGCCTGGTCTATTTAAGTCCCTGTTCATCAATGCCTGGTCTATTTAAGTCCCTAACCATCGATGCCTTGTCTATTTAAGACCTTGACCATCGACGCCTGGTCTATTTAAGACCCTGACCATCGATGCCTGGTCTATTTAAGTCGCTAACCTTCGATGCCTGGTGTATTTAAGTGTCTGTCCATTGATATCTGGTCTATTTAAGTCCGTGTTCATCGATGCCTCGTCTATTTAAGTCCCTAACCATCGATGCCTGGTCTATTTAAGTCCCTGTCCATCGATGCCTGGTCTATTTAAGTCCCTAACCATCAATAGCTGGTCTATTTAAGTCCCTGTTCATCGATGCCTGGTCTATTTAAGTCCCTAACCATCGATGCCTGGTCTATTTAAGTGTCTGTCCATCGATGCCTGCTCTATTTAAGCCCTGTTCATCAATGCCTGGTCTATTTAAGTCCCTAACCATCAATGCCTGGTCTATTTAAGTCCCTAACCATCAATGCCTGGTCTATTTAAGTCCGTGTTCATCGACGCCTGGTCTATTTAAGTCCCTAACCATCAATGCCTGGTCTATTTAAGTCCCTGTTCATCAATGCCTGGTCTATTTAAGTCCCTAAACATCGATGCCTGGTCTATTTAAGTCCCTGTTCATCAATGCCTTGTCTATTTAAGTCCCTAACCATCGATGCCTTGTCTATTTAAGACCTTGAGCATCGACGCCTGGTCTATTTAAGACCCTGACCATCGATGCCTGGTCTATTTAAGTGTCTGTCCATCAATGCCTGAGCTATTTAAGTCCCTGACCATCGATGCCTGGTCTATTTAAGTGTCTGTCCATCAATGCCTGGTCTATTTAAGTCCCTAACCATCAATGCCTGGTATATTTAAGACCCTGACCATCGACGCCTGGTCTATTTAAGACCCTGACCATCAATGCCTGGTCTATTTAAGTGTCTGTCCATCGATGCCTGGTCTATTTAAGTGTCTGTCCATCAATGCCTGGTCTATTTGAGTCCCTGTCCATCGATGCCTGGTCTATTTGTGTCTGTCCATCGATGCCTGGTCTATTTAAGTCCCTGACCATCGATGCCTGGTCTATTTAAGTCCCTGTTCATTGATGCCTGGTCTATTTAAGTCCCTGTTCATCAATGCCTGGTCTATTTAAGTCCCTGACCATCGATGCCTGGTCTATTTAAGTCCCTGTTCATCAATGCCTGGTCTATTTAAGTCCCTGACCATCGATGCCTGGTCTATTTAAGTCCCTAACCATCGATGCCTGGTCTATTTAAGTCCCTGTTCATCAATGCCTGGTCTATTTAAGTCCCTGACCATCAATGCCTGGTCTATTTAAGTCCCTGTTCATTGATGCCTGGTCTATTTAAGTCCCTGTTCATCAATGCCTGGTCTATTTAAGTCCCTAACCATCGATGCCTGGTCTATTTAAGTCCCTAACCATCAATGCCTGGTCTATTTAAGTCCCTGACCATCAATGCCTGGTCTATTTAAGTCCCTGACCATCAATGCCTGGTCTATTTAAGTCCCTGTTCATCAATGCCTGGTCTATTTAAGTCCCTGACCATCAATGCCTGGTCTATTTAAGTCCCTGTTCATTGATGGCTGGTCTATTTAAGTCCCTGTTCATCAATGCCTGGTCTATTTAAGTCCCTAACCATCGATGCCTGGTCTATTTAAGTCCCTAACCATCAATGCCTGGTCTATTTAAGTCCCTGACCATCAATGCCTGGTCTATTTAAGTCCCTGACCATCAATGCCTGGTCTATTTAAGTCCCTGACCATCAATGCCTGGTCTATTTAAGTCCCTGTTCATCAATGCCTGGTCTATTTAAGTCCCTGACCATCAATGCCTGGTCTATTTAAGTCCCTGTTCATCAATGCCTGGTCTATTTAAGTCCCTGACCATCAATGCCTGGTCTATTTAAGTCCCTGACCATCGATGCCTGGTCTATTTAAGTCCCTGACCATCGATGCCTGGTCTATTTAAGTCCCTGTTCATCAATGCCTGGTCTATTTGAGTCCCTGTCCATCGATGCCTGGTCTATTTAAGTCCCTGACCATCAATGCCTGGTCTATTTAAGTCCCTGTTCATCGATGCCTGTTCTATTTAAGTGTCAGTCCATCGATGCCTGGTCTATTTAAGTTCCTAACCATCGATGCCTGATCTATTTAAATGTCTGTCCATCGATGCCTGGTCTATTTAAGTCCCTAACCATCGATGCCTGGTCTATTTAAGTGTCTGTCCATCGATGCCTGCTCTATTTAAGCCCTGTTCATCAATGCCTGGTCTATTTAAGTCCCTAACCATCAATGCCTGGTCTATTTAAGTCCCTAACCATCAATGCCTGGTCTATTTAAGACCCTGACCATCGACGCCTGGTCTTTTTAAGACCCTGACCATCGACGCCTGGTCTATTTAAGACCCTGACCATCGACGCCTGGTCTTTTTAAGTCCCTGACCATCGATGCCTGGTCTATTTAAGTCCCTGACCATCGATGCCTGGTCTATTTAAGTGTCTGTCCATCGATGCCTGGTCTATTTAAGTGTCTGTCCATCGATGCCTGGTCTATTTAATTCCCTGTTCATCGATGCCTGGTCTATTTGAGTCCCTGTCCATCGATGCCTGGTCTATTTAAGTCCCTGACCATCGATGCCTGGTCTATTTAAGTGTCTGTCCATCAATGCCTGGTCTATTTAAGTCCCTAACCATCAATGCCTGGTATATTTAAGACCCTGACCATCGACGCCTGGTCTATTTAAGACCCTGACCATCAATGCCTGGTCTATTTAAGTCCCTGTTCATTGATGCCTGGTCTATTTAAGTCCCTGTTCATCAATGCCTGGTCTATTTAAGTCCCTGACCATCGATGCCTGGTCTATTTAAGTCCCTGTTCATCAATGCCTGGTCTATTTAAGTCCCTGACCATCGATGCCTGGTCTATTTAAGTCCCTAACCATCGATGCCTGGTCTATTTAAGTCCCTGTTCATCAATGCCTGGTCTATTTAAGTCCCTGACCATCAATGCCTGGTCTATTTAAGTCCCTGTTCATTGATGCCTGGTCTATTTAAGTCCCTGTTCATCAATGCCTGGTCTATTTAAGTCCCTGTTCATCAATGCCTGGTCTATTTAAGTCCCTAACCATCGATGCCTGGTCTATTTAAGTCCCTGACCATCGATGCCTGGTCTATTTAAGTCCCTGACCATCGATGCCTGGTCTATTTAAGTCCCTGACCATCAATGCCTGGTCTATTTGAGTCCCTGTTCATCGATGCCTGGTCTATTTAAGTCCCTGACCATCAATGCCTGGTCTATTTAAGTCCCTGTTCATCGATGCCTGTTCTATTTAAGTGTCAGTCCATCGATGCCTGGTCTATTTAAGTTCCTAACCATCGATGCCTGATCTATTTAAATGTCTGTCCATCGATGCCTGGTCTATTTAAGTCCCTAACCATCGATGCCTGGTCTATTTAAGTGTCTGTCCATCGATGCCTGCTCTATTTAAGCCCTGTTCATCAATGCCTGGTCTATTTAAGTCCCTAACCATCAATGCCTGGTCTATTTAAGTCCCTAACCATCAATGCCTGGTCTATTTAAGACCCTGACCATCGACGCCTGGTCCTTTTAAGACCCTGACCATCGACGCCTGGTCTATTTAAGACCCTGACCATCGACGCCTGGTCTTTTTAAGTCCCTGACCATCGATGCCTGGTCTATTTAAGTCCCTGACCATCGATGCCTGGTCTATTTAAGTGTCTGTCCATCGATGCCTGGTCTATTTAAGTGTCTGTCCATCGATGCCTGGTCTATTTAATTCCCTGTTCATCGATGCCTGGTCTATTTGAGTCCCTGTCCATCGATGCCTGGTCTATTTAAGTCCCTGACCATCGATGCCTGGTCTATTTAAGTGTCTGTCCATCAATGCCTGGTCTATTTAAGTCCCTAACCATCAATGCCTGGTATATTTAAGACCCTGACCATCGACGCCTGGTCTATTTAAGACCCTGACCATCAATGCCTGGTCTATTTAAGTGTCTGTCCATCGATGCCTGGTCTATTTAAGTGTCTGTCCATCAATGCCTGGTCTATTTGAGTCCCTGTCCATCGATGCCTGGTCTAT
The DNA here is from genome assembly GCF_048418815.1 of Hemitrygon akajei. Classification (NCBI taxonomy): domain Eukaryota; kingdom Metazoa; phylum Chordata; class Chondrichthyes; order Myliobatiformes; family Dasyatidae; genus Hemitrygon; species Hemitrygon akajei. Next base: position 87,500,361 of record NC_133136.1, on the reverse strand, counting down.
TTAAGTCCCTGACCATCGATGCCTGGTCTATTTAAGTCCCTGTTCATTGATGCCTGGTCTATTTAAGTCCCTGTTCATCAATGCCTGGTCTATTTAAGTCCCTGACAATCGATGCCTGGTCTATTTAAGTCCCTGTTCATCAATGCCTGGTCTATTTAAGTCCCTGACCATCGATGCCTGGTCTATTTAAGTCCCTAACCATCGATGCCTGGTCTATTTAAGTCCCTGTTCATCAATGCCTGGTCTATTTAAGTCCCTGACCATCAATGCCTGGTCTATTTAAGTCCCTGTTCATTGATGCCTGGTCTATTTAAGTCCCTGTTCATCAATGCCTGGTCTATTTAAGTCCCTAACCATCGATGCCTGGTCTATTTAAGTCCCTAACCATCAATGCCTGGTCTATTTAAGTCCCTGACCATCAATGCCTGGTCTATTTAAGTCCCTGACCATCAATGCCTGGTCTATTTAAGTCCCTGTTCATCAATGCCTGGTCTATTTAAGTCCCTGACCATCAATGCCTGGTCTATTTAAGTCCCTGTTCATTGATGCCTGGTCTATTTAAGTCCCTGTTCATCAATGCCTGGTCTATTTAAGTCCCTAACCATCGATGCCTGGTCTATTTAAGTCCCTAACCATCAATGCCTGGTCTATTTAAGTCCCTGACCATCAATGCCTGGTCTATTTAAGTCCCTGACCATCAATGCCTGGTCTATTTAAGTCCCTGACCATCAATGCCTGGTCTATTTAAGTCCCTGTTCATCAATGCCTGGTCTATTTAAGTCCCTGACCATCAATGCCTGGTCTATTTAAGTCCCTGTTCATCAATGCCTGGTCTATTTAAGTCCCTGACCATCAATGCCTGGTCTATTTAAGTCCCTGACCATCGATGCCTGGTCTATTTAAGTCCCTGACCATCGATGCCTGGTCTATTTAAGTCCCTGTTCATCAATGCCTGGTCTATTTGAGTCCCTGTCCATCGATGCCTGGTCTATTTAAGTCCCTGACCATCAATGCCTGGTCTATTTAAGTCCCTGTTCATCGATGCCTGTTCTATTTAAGTGTCAGTCCATCGATGCCTGGTCTATTTAAGTTCCTAACCATCGATGCCTGATCTATTTAAATGTCTGTCCATCGATGCCTGGTCTATTTAAGTCCCTAACCATCGATGCCTGGTCTATTTAAGTGTCTGTCCATCGATGCCTGCTCTATTTAAGCCCTGTTCATCAATGCCTGGTCTATTTAAGTCCCTAACCATCAATGCCTGGTCTATTTAAGTCCCTAACCATCAATGCCTGGTCTATTTAAGACCCTGACCATCGACGCCTGGTCTTTTTAAGACCCTGACCATCGACGCCCGGTCTATTTAAGACCCTGACCATCGACGCCTGGTCTTTTTAAGTCCCTGACCATCGATGCCTGGTCTATTTAAGTCCCTGTCCATCGATGCCTGGTCTATTTAAGTCCCTAACCATCAATAGCTGGTCTATTTAAGTCCCTGTTCATCGATGCCTGGTCTATTTAAGTCCCTAACCATCGATGCCTGGTCTATTTAAGTGTCTGTCCATCGATGCCTGCTCTATTTAAGCCCTGTTCATCAATGCCTGGTCTATTTAAGTCCCTAACCATCAATGCCTGGTCTATTTAAGTCCCTAACCATCAATGCCTGGTCTATTTAAGTCCGTGTTCATCGACGCCTGGTCTATTTAAGTCCCTAACCATCAATGCCTGGTCTATTTAAGTCCCTGTTCATCAATGCCTGGTCTATTTAAGTCCCTAAACATCGATGCCTGGTCTATTTAAGTCCCTGTTCATCAATGCCTTGTCTATTTAAGTCCCTAACCATCGATGCCTTGTCTATTTAAGACCTTGAGCATCGACGCCTGGTCTATTTAAGACCCTGACCATCGATGCCTGGTCTATTTAAGTGTCTGTCCATCAATGCCTGAGCTATTTAAGTCCCTGACCATCGATGCCTGGTCTATTTAAGTGTCTGTCCATCAATGCCTGGTCTATTTAAGTCCCTAACCATCAATGCCTGGTATATTTAAGACCCTGACCATCGACGCCTGGTCTATTTAAGACCCTGACCATCAATGCCTGGTCTATTTAAGTGTCTGTCCATCGATGCCTGGTCTATTTAAGTGTCTGTCCATCAATGCCTGGTCTATTTGAGTCCCTGTCCATCGATGCCTGGTCTATTTGTGTCTGTCCATCGATGCCTGGTCTATTTAAGTCCCTGACCATCGATGCCTGGTCTATTTAAGTCCCTGTTCATTGATGCCTGGTCTATTTAAGTCCCTGTTCATCAATGCCTGGTCTATTTAAGTCCCTGACCATCGATGCCTGGTCTATTTAAGTCCCTGTTCATCAATGCCTGGTCTATTTAAGTCCCTGACCATCGATGCCTGGTCTATTTAAGTCCCTAACCATCGATGCCTGGTCTATTTAAGTCCCTGTTCATCAATGCCTGGTCTATTTAAGTCCCTGACCATCAATGCCTGGTCTATTTAAGTCCCTGTTCATTGATGCCTGGTCTATTTAAGTCCCTGTTCATCAATGCCTGGTCTATTTAAGTCCCTAACCATCGATGCCTGGTCTATTTAAGTCCCTAACCATCAATGCCTGGTCTATTTAAGTCCCTGACCATCAATGCCTGGTCTATTTAAGTCCCTGACCATCAATGCCTGGTCTATTTAAGTCCCTGTTCATCAATGCCTGGTCTATTTAAGTCCCTGACCATCAATGCCTGGTCTATTTAAGTCCCTGTTCATTGATGGCTGGTCTATTTAAGTCCCTGTTCATCAATGCCTGGTCTATTTAAGTCCCTAACCATCGATGCCTGGTCTATTTAAGTCCCTAACCATCAATGCCTGGTCTATTTAAGTCCCTGACCATCAATGCCTGGTCTATTTAAGTCCCTGACCATCAATGCCTGGTCTATTTAAGTCCCTGACCATCAATGCCTGGTCTATTTAAGTCCCTGTTCATCAATGCCTGGTCTATTTAAGTCCCTGACCATCAATGCCTGGTCTATTTAAGTCCCTGTTCATCAATGCCTGGTCTATTTAAGTCCCTGACCATCAATGCCTGGTCTATTTAAGTCCCTGACCATCGATGCCTGGTCTATTTAAGTCCCTGACCATCGATGCCTGGTCTATTTAAGTCCCTGTTCATCAATGCCTGGTCTATTTGAGTCCCTGTCCATCGATGCCTGGTCTATTTAAGTCCCTGACCATCAATGCCTGGTCTATTTAAGTCCCTGTTCATCGATGCCTGTTCTATTTAAGTGTCAGTCCATCGATGCCTGGTCTATTTAAGTTCCTAACCATCGATGCCTGATCTATTTAAATGTCTGTCCATCGATGCCTGGTCTATTTAAGTCCCTAACCATCGATGCCTGGTCTATTTAAGTGTCTGTCCATCGATGCCTGCTCTATTTAAGCCCTGTTCATCAATGCCTGGTCTATTTAAGTCCCTAACCATCAATGCCTGGTCTATTTAAGTCCCTAACCATCAATGCCTGGTCTATTTAAGACCCTGACCATCGACGCCTGGTCTTTTTAAGACCCTGACCATCGACGCCTGGTCTATTTAAGACCCTGACCATCGACGCCTGGTCTTTTTAAGTCCCTGACCATCGATGCCTGGTCTATTTAAGTCCCTGACCATCGATGCCTGGTCTATTTAAGTGTCTGTCCATCGATGCCTGGTCTATTTAAGTGTCTGTCCATCGATGCCTGGTCTATTTAATTCCCTGTTCATCGATGCCTGGTCTATTTGAGTCCCTGTCCATCGATGCCTGGTCTATTTAAGTCCCTGACCATCGATGCCTGGTCTATTTAAGTGTCTGTCCATCAATGCCTGGTCTATTTAAGTCCCTAACCATCAATGCCTGGTATATTTAAGACCCTGACCATCGACGCCTGGTCTATTTAAGACCCTGACCATCAATGCCTGGTCTATTTAAGTCCCTGTTCATTGATGCCTGGTCTATTTAAGTCCCTGTTCATCAATGCCTGGTCTATTTAAGTCCCTGACCATCGATGCCTGGTCTATTTAAGTCCCTGTTCATCAATGCCTGGTCTATTTAAGTCCCTGACCATCGATGCCTGGTCTATTTAAGTCCCTAACCATCGATGCCTGGTCTATTTAAGTCCCTGTTCATCAATGCCTGGTCTATTTAAGTCCCTGACCATCAATGCCTGGTCTATTTAAGTCCCTGTTCATTGATGCCTGGTCTATTTAAGTCCCTGTTCATCAATGCCTGGTCTATTTAAGTCCCTGTTCATCAATGCCTGGTCTATTTAAGTCCCTAACCATCGATGCCTGGTCTATTTAAGTCCCTGACCATCGATGCCTGGTCTATTTAAGTCCCTGACCATCGATGCCTGGTCTATTTAAGTCCCTGACCATCAATGCCTGGTCTATTTGAGTCCCTGTTCATCGATGCCTGGTCTATTTAAGTCCCTGACCATCAATGCCTGGTCTATTTAAGTCCCTGTTCATCGATGCCTGTTCTATTTAAGTGTCAGTCCATCGATGCCTGGTCTATTTAAGTTCCTAACCATCGATGCCTGATCTATTTAAATGTCTGTCCATCGATGCCTGGTCTATTTAAGTCCCTAACCATCGATGCCTGGTCTATTTAAGTGTCTGTCCATCGATGCCTGCTCTATTTAAGCCCTGTTCATCAATGCCTGGTCTATTTAAGTCCCTAACCATCAATGCCTGGTCTATTTAAGTCCCTAACCATCAATGCCTGGTCTATTTAAGACCCTGACCATCGACGCCTGGTCCTTTTAAGACCCTGACCATCGACGCCTGGTCTATTTAAGACCCTGACCATCGACGCCTGGTCTTTTTAAGTCCCTGACCATCGATGCCTGGTCTATTTAAGTCCCTGACCATCGATGCCTGGTCTATTTAAGTGTCTGTCCATCGATGCCTGGTCTATTTAAGTGTCTGTCCATCGATGCCTGGTCTATTTAATTCCCTGTTCATCGATGCCTGGTCTATTTGAGTCCCTGTCCATCGATGCCTGGTCTATTTAAGTCCCTGACCATCGATGCCTGGTCTATTTAAGTGTCTGTCCATCAATGCCTGGTCTATTTAAGTCCCTAACCATCAATGCCTGGTATATTTAAGACCCTGACCATCGACGCCTGGTCTATTTAAGACCCTGACCATCAATGCCTGGTCTATTTAAGTGTCTGTCCATCGATGCCTGGTCTATTTAAGTGTCTGTCCATCAATGCCTGGTCTATTTGAGTCCCTGTCCATCGATGCCTGGTCTATTTAAGTCCCTGACCATCGATGCCTGGTCTATTTAAGTCCCTGTTCATTGATGCCTGGTCTATTTAAGTCCCTGTTCATCAATGCCTGGTCTATTTAAGTCCCTGACAATCGATGCCTGGTCTATTTAAGTCCCTGTTCATCAATGCCTGGTCTATTTAAGTCCCTGACCATCGATGCCTGGTCTATTTAAGTCCCTAACCATCGATGCCTGGTCTATTTAAGTCCCTGTTCATCAATGCCTGGTCTATTTAAGTCCCTGACCATCAATGCCTGGTCTATTTAAGTCCCTGTTCATTGATGCCTGGTCTATTTAAGTCCCTGTTCATCAATGCCTGGTCTATTTAAGTCCCTAACCATCGATGCCTGGTCTATTTAAGTCCCTAACCATCAATGCCTGGTCTATTTAAGTCCCTGACCATCAATGCCTGGTCTATTTAAGTCCCTGACCATCAATGCCTGGTCTATTTAAGTCCCTGTTCATCAATGCCTGGTCTATTTAAGTCCCTGACCATCAATGCCTGGTCTATTTAAGTCCCTGTTCATTGATGCCTGGTCTATTTAAGTCCCTGTTCATCAATGCCTGGTCTATTTAAGTCCCTAACCATCGATGCCTGGTCTATTTAAGTCCCTAACCATCAATGCCTGGTCTATTTAAGTCCCTGACCATCAATGCCTGGTCTATTTAAGTCCCTGACCATCAATGCCTGGTCTATTTAAGTCCCTGACCATCAATGCCTGGTCTATTTAAGTCCCTGTTCATCAATGCCTGGTCTATTTAAGTCCCTGACCATCAATGCCTGGTCTATTTAAGTCCCTGTTCATCAATGCCTGGTCTATTTAAGTCCCTGACCATCAATGCCTGGTCTATTTAAGTCCCTGACCATCGATGCCTGGTCTATTTAAGTCCCTGACCATCGATGCCTGGTCTATTTAAGTCCCTGTTCATCAATGCCTGGTCTATTTGAGTCCCTGTCCATCGATGCCTGGTCTATTTAAGTCCCTGACCATCAATGCCTGGTCTATTTAAGTCCCTGTTCATCGATGCCTGTTCTATTTAAGTGTCAGTCCATCGATGCCTGGTCTATTTAAGTTCCTAACCATCGATGCCTGATCTATTTAAATGTCTGTCCATCGATGCCTGGTCTATTTAAGTCCCTAACCATCGATGCCTGGTCTATTTAAGTGTCTGTCCATCGATGCCTGCTCTATTTAAGCCCTGTTCATCAATGCCTGGTCTATTTAAGTCCCTAACCATCAATGCCTGGTCTATTTAAGTCCCTAACCATCAATGCCTGGTCTATTTAAGACCCTGACCATCGACGCCTGGTCTTTTTAAGACCCTGACCATCGACGCCCGGTCTATTTAAGACCCTGACCATCGACGCCTGGTCTTTTTAAGTCCCTGACCATCGATGCCTGGTCTATTTAAGTCCCTGACCATCGATGCCTGGTCTATTTAAGTGTCTGTCCATCGATGCCTGGTCTATTTAAGTGTCTGTCCATCGATGCCTGGTCTATTTAATTCCCTGTTCATCGATGCCTGGTCTATTTGAGTCCCTGTCCATCGATGCCTGGTCTATTTAAGTCCCTGACCATCGATGCCTGGTCTATTTAAGTCCCTGACCATCGATGCCTGGTCTATTTAAGTCCCTGACCATCGATGCCTGGTCTATTTAAGTCCCTGACCATTGATGCCTGGTCTATTTAAGTCCCTGACCATCGATGCCTGGTCTATTTAAGTCCCTGACCATCGATGCCTGGTCTATTTAAGTCCCTGACCATCGATGCCTGGTCTATTTAAGTGTCTGTCCATCGATGCCTGGTCTATTTAAGTGTCTGTCCATCGATGCCTGGTCTATTTAATTCCCTGTTCATCGATGCCTGGTCTATTTGAGTCCCTGTCCATCGATGCCTGGTCTATTTAAGTCCCTGACCATCGATGCCTGGTCTATTTAAGTCCCTGACCATCGATGCCTGGTCTATTTAAGTCCCTGACCATCGATGCCTGGTCTATTTAAGTCCCTGACCATCGATGCCTGGTCTATTTAAGTCCCTGACCATCGATGCCTGGTCTATTTAAGTCCCTGACCATCGATGCCTGGTCTATTTAAGTCCCTGACCATTGATACCTGGTCTATTTAAGTCCCTGTTCATTGATGCCTGGTCTATTTGAGTCCCTGTCCATCGATGCCTGGTCTATTTAAGTCCCTGTTCATTGATGCCTGGTCTATTTAAGTCCCTGTTCATCGATGCCTGGTCTATTTAAGTCCCTGTTCATTGATGCCTGGTCTATTTAAGTCCCTGTTCATCGATGCCTGGTCTATTTAAGTCCCTGACTGTGGTGAACTAGATATACCTGTCTGACTGCTCCTGTGGCTCCTCCCAATACCCTGCTGACTACCCCTGTGGCTCCTCCCACAGACCCCTGTATAAAGGCGACTGTGGCCTGCTGCTCTCCCTCATTTTCCCCAGGATGTAGTGTTGTTCTTCAGTCAATAAAAGCCGATATCTCACTTCCTAAGTCTCGGCGTGAGTTATTGATGGTGCATCACTGACCATCGATGCCTGGTCTATTTAAGTCCCTGACCATCGATGCCTGGTCTATTTAAGTCCCTGACCATCGATGCCTGGTCTATTTAAGTCCCTGTTCATCGATGCCTGGTCTATTTAAGTCCCTGTTCATCAATGCCTGGTCTATTTAAGTCCCTGACCATCGATGCCTGGTCTATTTAAGTCCCTGTTCATCAATGCCTGGTCTATTTAAGTCCCTGACCATCGATGCCTGGTCTATTTAAGTCCCTAACCATCAATGCCTGGTCTATTTAAGTCCCTGTTCATTGATGCCTGGTCTATTTAAGTGTCTGTCCATCAATGCCTGAGCTATTTAAGTCGCTGACCATCGATGCCTGGTCTATTTAAGTGTCTGTCCATCAATGCCTGGTCTATTTAAGTCCCTAACCATCAATGCCTGGTATATTTAAGACCCTGACCATCGACGCCTGGTCTATTTAAGACCCTGACCATCAATGCCTGGTCTATTTAAGTGTCTGTCCATCGATGCCTGGTCTATTTAAGTGTCTGTCCATCAATGCCTGGTCTATTTGAGTCCCTGTCCATCGATGCCTGGTCTATTTGTGTCTGTCCATCGATGCCTGGTCTATTTAAGTCCCTGACCATCGATGCCTGGTCTATTTAAGTCCCTGTTCATTGATGCCTGGTCTATTTAAGTCCCTGTTCATCAATGCCTGGTCTATTTAAGTCCCTGACCATCGATGCCTGGTCTATTTAAGTCCCTGTTCATCAATGCCTGGTCTATTTAAGTCCCTAACCATCGATGCCTGGTCTATTTAAGTCCCTGACCATCAATGCCTGGTCTATTTAAGTCCCTGACCATCGATGCCTGGTCTATTTAAGTCCCTGACCATCGATGCCTGGTCTATTTAAGTCACTGTTCATCAATGCCTGGTCTATTTGAGTCCCTGTCCATCGATGCCTGGTCTATTTAAGTCCCTGACCATCAATGCCTGGTCTATTTAAGTCCCTGTTCATCGATGCCTGTTCTATTTAAGTGTCAGTCCATCGATGCCTGGTCTATTTAAGTTCCTAACCATCGATGCCTGATCTATTTAAATGTCTGTCCATCGATGCCTGGTCTATTTAAGTCCCTAACCATCGATGCCTGGTCTATTTAAGTGTCTGTCCATCGATGCCTGCTCTATTTAAGCCCTGTTCATCAATGCCTGGTCTATTTAAGTCCCTAACCATCAATGCCTGGTCTATTTAAGTCCCTAACCATCAATGCCTGGTCTATTTAAGACCCTGACCATCGACGCCTGGTCTTTTTAAGACCCTGACCATCGACGCCTGGCCTATTTAAGACCCTGACCATCGACGCCTGGTCTTTTTAAGTCCCTGACCATCGATGCCTGGTCTATTTAAGTCCCTGACCATCGATGCCTGGTCTATTTAAGTGTCCGTCCATCGATGCCTGGTCTATTTAAGTCCCTGACCATCGATGCCTGGTCTATTTAAGTCCCTGACCATCGATGCCTGGTCTATTTAAGTCCCTGTTCATTGATGCCTGGTCTATTTGAGTCCCTGTCCATCGATGCCTGGTCTATTTAAGTCCCTGTTCATTGATGCCTGGTCTATTTAAGTCCCTGTTCATCGATGCCTGGTCTATTTAAGTCCCTGTTCATTGATGCCTGGTCTATTTAAGTCCCTGTTCATCGATGCCTGGTCTATTTAAGTCCCTGACTGTGGTGAACTAGATATACCTGTCTGACTGCTCCTGTGGCTCCTCCCAATACCATGCTGACTACCCCTGTGGCTCCTCCCACAGACCCCTGTATAAAGGCGACTGTGGCCTGCTGCTCTCCCTCATTTTCCCCAGGATGTAGTGTTGTTCTTCAGTCAATAAAAGCCGATATCTTACTTCCTAAGTCTCGGCGTGAGTTATTGATGGTGCATCACTGACCATCGATGCCTGGTCTATTTAAGTCCCTGACCATCGATGCCTGGTCTATTTAAGTCCCTGTTCATCGATGCCTGGTCTATTTAAGTCCCTGTTCATTGATGCCTGGTCTATTTAAGTCCCTGTTCATCAATGCCTGGTCTATTTAAGTCCCTGACCATCGATGCCTGGTCTATTTAAGTCCCTGTTCATCAATGCCTGGTCTATTTAAGTCCCTGACCATCGATGCCTGGTCTATTTAAGTCCCTAACCGTCAATGCCTGGTCTATTTAAGTCCCTGTTCATTGATGCCTGGTCTATTTAAGTGTCTGTCCATCAATGCCTGAGCTATTTAAGTCCCTGACCATCGATGCCTGGTCTATTTAAGTGTCTGTCCATCAATGCCTGGTCTATTTAAGTCCCTAACCATCAATGCCTGGTATATTTAAGACCCTGACCATCGACGCCTGGTCTATTTAAGACCCTGACCATCAATGCCTGGTCTATTTAAGTGTCTGTCCATCGATGCCTGGTCTATTTAAGTGTCTGTCCATCAATGCCTGGTCTATTTGAGTCCCTGTCCATCGATGCCTGGTCTATTTGTGTCTGTCCATCGATGCCTGGTCTATTTAAGTCACTGACCATCGATGCCTGGTCTATTTAAGTCCCTGTTCATTGATTCCTGGTCTATTTAAGTCCCTGTTCATCAATGCCTGGTCTATTTAAGTCCCTGACCATCGATGCCTGGTCTATTTAAGTCCCTGTTCATCAATGCCTGGTCTATTTAAGTCCCTGACCATCGATGCCTGGTCTATTTAAGTCCCTGTTCATCAATGCCTGGTCTATTTAAGTCCCTGACCATCGATGCCTGGTCTATTTAAGTCCCTAACCATCGATGCCTGGTCTATTTAAGTCCCTGTTCATCAATGCCTGTTCTATTTAAGTCCCTGACCATCAATGCCTGGTCTATTTAAGTCCCTGTTCATTGATGCCTGGTCTATTTAAGTCCCTGTTCATCAATGCCTGGTCTATTTAAGTCCCTAACCATCGATGCCTGGTCTATTTAAGTCCCTGACCATCAATGCCTGGTCTATTTAAGTCCCTGTTCATCGATGCCTGTTCTATTTAAGTGTCAGTCCATCGATGCCTGGTCTATTTAAGTTCCTAACCATCGATGCGTGATCTATTTAAATGTCTGTCCATCGATGCCTAGTCTATTTATGCCCCTGACCATTGATGCCAGGTCTATTTAAGCCTCTAACCTTCGATGCCTGGTCTATTTAAGTCCGTGTTCATCGACGCCTGGTCTATTTAAGACCCTGACCATCGATGCCTGGTCTATTTAAGTCCCTGTTCATCGATGCCTGGTCTATTTAAGTCCCTGACCATCGATGCCTGGTCTATTTAAGTCCCTGTTCATCGATGCCTGGTCTATTTAAGTCCCTGTTCATCGATGCCTGGTCTATTTAAGTCCCTGACCATCGATGCCTGGTCTATTTAAGTCCCTAACCATCAATGCCTGGTCTATTTAAGTCCCTGTTCATTGATGCCTGGTCTATTTAAGTGTCTGTCCATCAATGCCTGAGCTATTTAAGTCCCTGACCATCGATGCCTGGTCTATTTAAGTGTCTGTTCATCAATGCCTGGTCTATTTAAGTCCCTAACCATCAATGCCTGGTATATTTAAGACCCTGACCATCGACGCCTGGTCTATTTAAGACCCTGACCATCAATGCCTGGTCTATTTAAGTGTCTGTCCATCGATGCCTGGTCTATTTAAGTGTCTGTCCATCAATGCCTGGTCTATTTGAGTCCCTGTCCATCGATGCCTGGTCTATTTGTGTCTGTCCATCGATGCCTGGTCTATTTAAGTCCCTGACCATCGATGCCTGGTCTATTTAAGTCCCTGTTCATTGATGCCTGGTCTATTTAAGTCCCTGTTCATTGATGCCTGGTCTATTTGTGTCTGTCCATCGATGCCTGGTCTATTTAAGTCCCTGACCATCGATGCCTGGTCTATTTAAGTCCCTGTTCATCAATGCCTGGTCTATTTAAGTCCCTGACCATCGATGCCTGGTCTATTTAAGTCCCTAACCATCGATGCCTGGTCTATTTAAGTCCCTGTTCATCAATGCCTGGTCTATTTAAGTCCCTGACCATCAATGCCTGGTCTATTTAAGTCCCTGTTCATTGATGCCTGGTCTATTTAAGTCCCTGTTCATCAATGCCTGGTCTATTTAAGTCCCTAACCATCGATGCCTGGTCTATTTAAGTCCCTGACCATCGATGCCTGGTCTATTTAAGTCCCTGTTCATCAATGCCTGGTCTATTTGAGTCCCTGTCCATCGATGCCTGGTCTATTTAAGTCCCTGTTCATCAATGCCTGGTCTATTTAAGTCCCTGACCATCAATGCCTGGTCTATTTAAGTCCCTGTTCATTGATGCCTGGTCTATTTAAGTCCCTGTTCATCAATGCCTGGTCTATTTAAGTCCCTGACCATCAATGCCTGGTCTATTTAAGTCCCTGACCATCGATGCCTGGTCTATTTAAGTCCCTGACCATCGATGCCTGGTGTATTTAAGTCCCTGTTCATCAATGCCTGGTCTATTTGAGTCCCTGTCCATCGATGCCTGGTCTATTTAAGTCCCTGACCATCAATGCCTGGTCTATTTAAGTCCCTGTTCATCGATGCCTGTTCTATTTAAGTGTCAGTCCATCGATGCCTGGTCTATTTAAGTTCCTAACCATCGATGCCTGATCTATTTAAATGTCTGTCCATCGATGCCTGGTCTATTTAAGTCCCTAACCATCGATGCCTGGTCTATTTAAGTGTCTGTCCATCGATGCCTGCTCTATTTAAGCCCTGTTCATCAATGCCTGGTCTATTTAAGTCCCTAACCATCAATGCCTGGTCTATTTAAGTCCCTAACCATCAATGCCTGGTCTATTTAAGACCCTGACCATCGACGCCTGGTCTTTTTAAGACCCTGACCATCGACGCCTGGTCTATTTAAGACCCTGACCATCGACGCCTGGTCTTTTTAAGTCCCTGACCATCGATGCCTGGTCTATTTAAGTCCCTGTTTATTGATGCCTGGTCTATTTGAGTCCCTGTCCATCGATGCCTGGTCTATTTAAGTCCCTGTTCATTGATGCCTGGTCTATTTAAGTCCCTGTTCATCGATGCCTGGTCTATTTAAGTCCCTGACTGTGGTGAACTAGATATACCTGTCTGACTGCTCCTGTGGCTCCTCCCAATACCCTGCTGACTACCCCTGTGGCTCCTCCCAGAGACCCCTGTATAAAGGCGACTGTGGCCTGCTGCTCTCCCTCATTTTCCCCAGGATGTAGTGTTGTTCTTCAGTCAATAAAAGCCGATATCTCACTTCCTAAGTCTCGGCGTGAGTTATTGATGGTGCATCACTGACCATCGATGCCTGGTCTATTTAAGTCCCTGACCATCGATGCCTGGTCTATTTAAGTCCCTGACCATCGATGCCTGGTCTATTTAAGTCCCTGTTCATTGATGCCTGGTCTATTTAAGTCCCTGTTCATCAATGCCTGGTCTATTTAAGTCCCTGACCATCGATGCCTGGTCTATTTAAGTCCCTGTTCATCAATGCCTGGTCTATATAAGTCCCTGACCATCGATGCCTGGTCTATTTAAGTCCCTAACCATCAATGCCTGGTCTATTTAAGTCCCTGTTCATTGATGCCTGGTCTATTTAAGTGTTTGTCCATCAATGCCTGAGCTATTTAAGTCCCTGACCATCGATGCCTGGTCTATTTAAGTGTCTGTCCATCAATGCCTGGTCTATTTAAGTCCCTAACCATCAATGCCTGGTATATTTAAGACCCTGACCATCGACGCCTGGTCTATTTAAGACCCTGACCATCAATGCCTGGTCTATTTAAGTGTCTGTCCATCGATGCCTGATCTATTTAAGTGTCTGTCCATCAATGCCTGGTCTATTTGAGTCCCTGTCCATCGATGCCTGGTCTATTTGTGTCTGTCCATCGATGCCTGGTCTATTTAAGTCACTGACCATCGATGCCTGGTCTATTTAAGTCCCTGTTCATTGATGCCTGGTCTATTTAAGTCCCTGTTCATCAATGCCTGGTCTATTTAAGTCCCTGACCATCGATGCCTGGTCTATTTAAGTCCCTGTTCATCAATGCCTGGTCTATTTAAGTCCCTGACCATCGATGCCTGGTCTATTTAAGTCCCTGTTCATCAATGCCTGGTCTATTTAAGTCCCTGACCATCGATGCCTGGTCTATTTAAGTCCCTAACCATCGATGCCTGGTCTATTTAAGTCCCTGTTCATCAATGCCTGTTCTATTTAAGTCCCTGACCATCAATGCCTGGTCTATTTAAGTCCCTGTTCATTGATGCCTGGTCTATTTAAGTCCCTGTTCATCAATGCCTGTTCTATTTAAGTCCCTAACCATCGATGCCTGGTCTATTTAAGTCCCTGACCATCAATGCCTGGTCTATTTAAGTCCCTGACCATCGATGCCTGGTCTATTTAAGTCCCTGACCATCGATGCCTGGTCTATTTAAGTCCCTGTTCATCAATGCCTGGTCTATTTGAGTCCCTGTCAATCGATGCCTGGTCTATTTAAGTCCCTGACCATCAATGCCTGGTCTATTTAAGTCCCTGTTCATCGATGCCTGTTCTATTTAAGTGTCAGTCCATCGATGCCTGGTCTATTTAAGTTCCTAACCATCGATGCCTGATCTATTTAAATGTCTGTCCATCGATGCCTAGTCTATTTAAGCCCCTGACCATTGATGCCAGGTCTATTTAAGCCTCTAACCTTCGATGCCTGGTCTATTTAAGTCCGTGTTCATCGACGCCTGGTCTATTTAAGTCCCTAACCATCAATGCCTGGTCTATTTAAGTCCCTGTTCATTGATGCCTGGTCTATTTAAGTGTCTGTCCATCAATGCCTGAGCTATTTAAGTCCCTGACCATCGATGCCTGGTCTATTTAAGTGTCTGTTCATCAATGCCTGGTCTATTTAAGTCCCTAACCATCAATGCCTGGTATATTTAAGACCCTGACCATCGACGCCTGGTCTATTTAAGACCCTGACCATCAATGCCTGGTCTATTTAAGTGTCTGTCCATCGATTCCTGGTCTATTTAAGTGTCTGTCCATCAATGCCTGTTCTATTTGAGTCCCTGTCCATCGATGCCTGGTCTATTTGTGTCTGTCCATCGATGCCTGGTCTATTTAAGTCCCTGACCATCGATGCCTGGTCTATTTAAGTCCCTGTTCATTGATGCCTGGTCTATTTAAGTCCCTGTTCATCAATGCCTGGTCTATTTAAGTCCCTGACCATCGATGCCTGGTCTATTTAAGTCCCTAACCATCGATGCCTGGTCTATTTAAGTCCCTGACCATCAATGCCTGGTCTATTTAAGTCCCTGTTCATTGATGCCTGGTCTATTTAAGTCCCTGTTCATCAATGCCTGGTCTATTTAAGTCCCTAACCATCGATGCCTGGTCTATTTAAGTCCCTGACCATCGATGCCTGGTCTATTTAAGTCCCTGTTCATCAATGCCTGGTCTATTTGAGTCCCTGTCCATCGATGCCTGGTCTATTTAAGTCCCTGACCATCAATGCCTGGTCTATTTAAGTCCCTGTTCATCGATGCCTGTTCTATTTAAGTGTCAGTCCATCGATGCCTGGTCTATTTAAATGTCTGTCCATCGATGCCTGGTCTATTTAAGTCCCTAACCATCGATGCCTGGTCTATTTAAGTGTCTGTCCATCGATGCCTGCTCTATTTAAGCCCTGTTCATCAATGCCTGGTCTATTTAAGTCCCTAACCATCAATGCCTGGTCTATTTAAGTCCCTAACCATCAATGCCTGGTCTATTTAAGACCCTGACCATCGACGCCTGGTCTTTTTAAGACCCTGACCATCGACGCCTGGTCTATTTAAGACCCTGACCATCGACGCCTGGTCTTTTTAAGTCCCTGACCATCGATGCCTGGTCTATTTAAGTCCCTGACCATCGATGCCTGGTCTATTTAAGTGTCTGTCCATCGATGCCTGGTCTATTTAAGTGTCTGTCCATCGATGCCTGGTCTATTTAATTCCCTGTTCATCGATGCCTGGTCTATTTGAGTCCCTGTCCATCGATGCCTGGTCTATTTAAGTCCCTGACCATCGATGCCTGGTCTATTTAAGTCCCTGACCATCAATGCCTGGTCTATTTAAGTCCCTGACCATCGATGCCTGGTCTATTTAAGTCCCTGACCATCGATGCCTGGTCTATTTAAGTCCCTGACCATCGATGCCTGGTCTATTTAAGTCCCTGACCATCGATGCCTGGTCTATTTAAGTCCCTGACCATCGATGCCTGGTCTATTTAAGTCCCTGTTCATTGATGCCTGGTCTATTTGAGTCCCTGTCCATCGATGCCTGGTCTATTTAAGTCCCTGTTCATTGATGCCTGGTCTATTTAAGTCCCTGTTCATCGATGCCTGGTCTATTTAAGTCCCTGTTCATTGATGCCTGGTCTATTTAAGTCCCTGTTCATCGATGCCTGGTCTATTTAAGTCCCTGACTGTGGTGAACTAGATATACCTGTCTGACTGCTCCTGTGGCTCCTCCCAATACCCTGCTGACTACCCCTGTGGCTCCTCCCACAGACCCCTGTATAAAGGCGACTGTGGCCTGCTGCTCTCCCTCATTTTCCCCAGGATGTAGTGTTGTTCTTCAGTCAATTACAGCCGATATCTCACTTCCTAAGTCTCGGCGTGAGTTATTGATGGTGCATCACTGACCATCGATGCCTGGTCTATTTAAGTCCCTGACCATCGATGCCTGGTCTATTTAAGTCCCTGACCATCGATGCCTGGTCTATTTAAGTCCCTGTTCATTGATGCCTGGTCTATTTAAGTCCCTGTTCATCAATGCCTGGTCTATTTAAGTCCCTGACCATCGATGCCTGGTCTATTTAAGTCCCTGTTCATCAATGCCTGGTCTATTTAAGTCCCTGACCATCGATGCCTGGTCTATTTAAGTCCCTAACCATCAATGCCTGGTCTATTTAAGTCCCTGTTCATTGATGCCTGGTCTATTTAAGTCCCTGACCATCGATGCCTGGTCTATTTAAGTGTCTGTCCATCAATGCCTGGTCTATTTAAGTCCCTAACCATCAATGCCTGGTATATTTAAGACCCTGACCATCGACGCCTGGTCTATTTAAGACCCTGACCATCAATGCCTGGTCTATTTAAGTGTCTGTCCATCAATGCCTGGTCTATTTGAGTCCCTGTCCATCGATGCCTGGTCTATTTGTGTCTGTCCATCGATGCCTGGTCTATTTAAGTCCCTGACCATCGATGCCTGGTCTATTTAAGTCCCTGTTCATTGATGCCTGGTCTATTTAAGTCCCTGTTCATCAATGCCTGGTCTATTTAAGTCCCTGACCATCGATGCCTGGTCTATTTAAGTCCCTGTTCATCAATGCCTGGTCTATTTAAGTCCCTGACCATCGATGCCTGGTCTATTTAAGTCCCTAACCATCGATGCCTGGTCTATTTAAGTCCCTGTTCATCAATGCCTGGTCTATTTAAGTCCCTGACCATCAATGCCTGGTCTATTTAAGTCCCTGTTCATTGATGCCTGGTCTATTTAAGTCCCTGTTCATCAATGCCTGGTCTATTTAAGTCCCTAACCATCGATGCCTGGTCTATTTAAGTCCCTGACCATCAATGCCTGGTCTATTTAAGTCCCTGACCATCGATGCCTGGTCTATTTAAGTCCCTGACCATCGATGCCTGGTCTATTTAAGTCCCTGTTCATCAATGCCTGGTCTATTTGAGTCCCTGTCCATCGATGCCTGGTCTATTTAAGTCCCTGACCATCAAGCCTGGTCTATTTAAGTCCCTGTTCATCGATGCCTGTTCTATTTAAGTGTCAGTCCATCGATGCCTGGTCTATTTAAGTTCCTAACCATCGATGCCTGATCTATTTAAATGTCTGTCCATCGATGCCTAGTCTATTTAAGCCCCTGACCATTGATGCCAGGTCTATTTAAGCCTCTAACCTTCGATGCCTGGTCTATTTAAGTCCGTGTTCATCGACGCCTGGTCTATTTAAGACCCTGACCATCGATGCCTGGTCTATTTAAGTCCCTGTTCATCGATGCCTGGTCTATTTAAGTCCCTGACCATCGATGCCTGGTCTATTTAAGTCCCTGTTCATCGATGCCTGGTCTATTTAAGTCCCTGTTCATCGATGCCTGGTCTATTTAAGTCCCAGACCATCGATGCCTGGTCTATTTAAGTCCGTGTTCATCGATGCCTGGTCTATTTAAGTCCCTGTTCATCGATGCCTGGTCTATTTAAGTCCCTAACCATCGATGCCTGGTCTATTTAAGTGTCTGTCCATCGATGCCTGCTCTATTTAAGCCCTGTTCATCAATGCCTGGTCTATTTAAGTCCCTAACCATCAATGCCTGGTCTATTAACCATCAATGCCTGGTCTATTTAAGTCCCTGTTCATTGATGCCTGGCCTATTTAAGTCCCTAACCATCGATGCCTGGTCTATTTAAGTGTCTGTCCATCGATGCCCGCTCTATTTAAGCCCTGTTCATCAATGCCTGGTCTATTTAAGTCCCTGTTCATCAATGCCTAGTCTATTTAAGTCCCTAACCATCAATGCCTGGTCTATTTAAGACCCTGACCATCGACGCCTGGTCTATTTATGACCCTGACCATCAATGCCTGGTCTATTTAAGTGTCTGTCCATCGATGCCTGGTCTATTTAATTCCCTGTTCATCGATGCCTGGTCTATTTGAGTCCCTGTCCATCGATGCCTGGTCTATTTAAGTTCCTAACCATCGATGCCTGATCTATTTAAATGTCTGTCCATCGATGCCTTGTCTATTTAAGCCCCTGACCATTGATGCCAGGTCTATTTAAGCCTCTAACCTTCGATGCCTGGTCTATTTAAGTCCGTGTTCATCGATGCCTGGTCTATTTAAGTCCCTAACCATCGATGCCTGGTCTATTTAAGTCCGTGTTCATCGATGCCTGGTCTATCTAAGTCCCTAACCATCGATGCCTGGTCTATTTAAGACCGTGACCATCGATGCCTGGTATATTTAAGTCGCTAACCTTCGATGCCTGGTGTATTTAAGTCCGTGTTCATCGATGCCTGGTCTATTTAAGTCCCTAACCATCGATGCCTGGTCTATTTAAGTCCCTGTTCATCGATGCCTGGTCTATTTAAGTGTTTGTCCATTGATGCCTGGTCTATTTAAGTCCCTAACCATCAATGCCTGGTCTATTTAAGTCCCTTTTCATCGATGCCTGGTCTATTTAAGTCCCTAACCATCAATGCCTGGTCTATTTAAGTGTCTGTCCATCGATGCCTGCTCTATTTAAGACCCTGACCATCGACGCCTGGTCTATTTAAGTCCCTAACCATCGACGCCTGGTCTATTTTTAGTCCCTGACCATCGACGCTTGGTCTATTTAAGTCCCTGTTCATCGATGCTGGTCTATTTAATTCCCTGTCCATCGATGCTGGTCTATTTAAGTTCCTAACCGTTGATGCCTGGTTTATTTAATTCCCTAACCATTGATGCCTGATCTATTTAAATGTCTGTCCATCGATGCCTAGTCTATTTAAGCCCCTGACCATTGATGCCAGGTCTATTTAAGCCTCTAACCTTCGATGCCTGGTCTATTTAAGTCCGTGTTCATCGATGCCTGGTCTATTTAAGTCCCTAACCATCGATGCCTGGTCTATTTAAGACCCTGACCATCGATGCCTGGTCTATTTAAGTCCCTGTTCATCGATGCCTGGTCTATTTAAGTCCCTAACCATCGATGCCTGGTCTATTTAAGACCCTGACCATCGATGCCTGGTCTATTTGAGTCGCTGTCCATTGATACCTGGTCTATTTAAGTCCGTGTTCATCGACGCCTGGTCTATTTAAGTCCCTAACCATCAATGCCTGGTCTATTTAACTCCCTGTTCATCAATGCCTGCTCTATTTAAGCCCTGTTCATCAATGCCTGGTCTATTTAAGTCCCTAACCATCAATGCCTGGTCTATTTAAGTCCCTAACCATCAATGCCTGGTCTATTTAAGTCCGTGTTCATCGACGCCTGGTCTATTTAAGTCCCTAACCATCAATGCCTGGTCTATTTAAGTCTCTGTTCATCAATGCCTGGTCTATTTAAGTCCCTAAACATCGATGCCTGGTCTATTTAAGTCCCTGTTCATCAATGCCTGGTCTATTTAAGTCCCTAACCATCGATGCCTTGTCTATTTAAAACCTTGACCATCGACGCCTGGTCTATTTAAGACCCTGACCATCGATGCCTGGTCTATTTAAGTCGCTAACCTTCGATGCCTGGTGTATTTAAGTGTCTGTCCATTGATATCTGGTCTATTTAAGTCTGTGTTCATCGATGCCTGGTCTATTTAAGTCCCTAACCATCGATGCCTGGTCTATTTAAGTCCCTGTCCATCGATGCCTGGTCTATTTAAGTCCCTAACCATCAATAGCTGGTCTATTTAAGTCCCTGTTCATCGATGCCTGGTCTATTTAAGTCCCTAACCATCAATGCCTGGTCTATTTAAGTGTCTGTCCATCGATGCCTGCTCTATTTAAGCCCTGTTCATCAATGCCTGGTCTATTTAAGTCCCTAACCATCAATGCCTGGTCTATTTAAGTCCCTAACCATCAATGCCTGGTCTATTTAAGTCCGTGTTCATCGACGCCTGGTCTATTTAAGTCCCTAACCATCAATGCCTGGTCTATTTAAGTCCCTGTTCATCAATGCCTGGTCTATTTAAGTCCCTGTTCATCGATGCCTGGTCTATTTAAGTCCCTGTTCATCAATGCCTGGTCTATTTAAGTCCCTAACCATCGATGCCTTGTCTATTTAAGACCTTGACCATCGACGCCTGGTCTATTTAAGTCCCTGTCCATCGATGCCTGGTCTATTTAAGTCGCTAACCTTCGATGCCTGGTGTATTTAAGTGTCTGTCCATTGATATCTGGTCTATTTAAGTCCGTGTTCATCGATGCCTGGTCTATTTAAGTCCCTAACCATCGATGCCTGGTCTATTTAAGTCCCTGTCCATCGATGCCTGGTCTATTTAAGTCCCTAACCATCAATAGCTGGTCTATTTAAGTCCCTGTTCATCGATGCCTGGTCTATTTAAGTCCCTAACCATCGATGCCTGGTCTATTTAAGTGTCTGTCCATCGATGCCTGCTCTATTTAAGCCCTGTTCATCAATGCCTGGTCTATTTAAGTCCCTAACCATCAATGCCTGGTCTATTTAAGTCCCTAACCATCAATGCCTGGTCTATTTAAGTCCCTGTTCATTGATGCCTGGCCTATTTAAGTCCCTAACCATCGATGCCTGGTCTATTTAAGTGTCTGTCCATCGATGCCTGCTCTATTTAAGCCCTGTTCATCAATGCCTGGTCTATTTAAGTCCCTAACCATCAATGCCTGGTCTATTTAAGTCCCTGTTCATTGATGCCTGGCCTATTTAAGTCCCTAACCATCGATGCCTGGTCTATTTAAGTGTCTGTCCATCGATGCCTGCTCTATTTAAGCCCTGTTCATCAATGCCTGGTCTATTTAAGTCCCTAACCATCAATGCCTGGTCTATTTAAGTCCCTAACCATCAATGCCTGGTCTATTTAAGACCCTGACCATCGACGCCTGGTCTTTTTAAGACCCTGACCATCGACGCCTGGTCTATTTAAGACCCTGACCATCAATGCCTGGTCTATTTAAGTGTCTGTCCATCGATGCCTGGTCTATTTACATGTCTGTCCATCGATGCCTGGTCTATTTAATTCCCTGTTCATCGATGCCTGGTCTATTTGAGTCCCTGTCCATCGATGCCTGGTCTATTTAAGTCCCTGACCATCAATGCCTGGTCTATTTAAGTCCCTGTTCATCGATGCCTGGTCTATTTAAGTCCCTGTTCATCGATGCCTGTTCTATTTAAGTGTCAGTCCATCGATGCCTGGTCTATTTAAGTTCCTGACCATCGATGCCTGATCTATTTAAATGTCTGTCCATCGATGCCTAGTCTATTTAAGCCCCTGACCATTGATGCCAGGTCTATTTAAGCCTCTAACCTTCGATGCCTGGTCTATTTAAGTCCGTGTTCATCGATGCCTGGTCTATTTAAGTCCCTAACCATCGATGCCTGGTCTATTTAAGTCCGTGTTCATCGATGCCTGGTCTATTTAAGTCCCTGACCATCGATGCCTGGTCTATTTAAGTCCCTAACCATTGATGCCTGGTCTATTTAAGTGTCTGTCCATCGATGCCTGGTCTATTTAAGTGTCTGTCCATCGATGCCTGGTCTATTTAAGTCCGTAACCATCGATGCCTGGTCTATTTAAGTCCCTAACCATCGATGGCTGGTCTATTTAAGTGTCTGTCCATCGATGCCTGGTCTATTTAAGTGTCTGTCCATCGATGCCTGGTCTATTTAAGTCCCTAACCATCGATGCCTGGTCTATTTAAGTCCCTTTTCGTCGATGCCTGGTCTATTTAAATGCCTGTCTAGCTGCCACTTAAGGGTAGCATTTGTTTTTGATTCCCTCACCATCAGAATGAGCCACATATCAACTGCTTTTTGTGTATTAAAACGTTTCCCCCTTTTAACTGTGCTCTCTTTTTTTTGATACTCCCTACGGTGGGAAAATGGGACCTACCTATGACTCTCAAAATATTTTATACTATCAAGTTAGCCTTCAGTCATCTCTGATGCAGGGAAGATAAGACCAGACTTTCAACTTTTCCCCATAACTTTATTCATCCAATCCAGGCAATTTCCTGATGAATCACCTCTGTATTTTCTCCCGTACAACTGCAGTGTTCCTCAAAGCTTACAATTCCATTGAATTAAGTGGGTAGA
Organism: Hemitrygon akajei; assembly: GCF_048418815.1. NCBI lineage: Eukaryota > Metazoa > Chordata > Chondrichthyes > Myliobatiformes > Dasyatidae > Hemitrygon > Hemitrygon akajei. The sequence goes on along the minus strand of NC_133136.1, from coordinate 87,477,677 downwards.
GAGCTGGATCATAGATAAAACCTATCCTGATGGCCACTAACAAGTTTCTGGAGTATTTCCCCCGGCAAATTCATAAATTATTTCTCTTTAAATGACAACACATGTTATTAAATGTGTGATATCATCATCTTTTTTAAGGATCTTGATTCCCACATCTAATACTGGAACACAATTTTTTATATTTCTCTTGTGTGAGGCTTGACTTTCAGATCAGTGCATGGAGGTACTGAAATGCAGGAGCAGTCTGGCCATTATCAAAGACTGTCTGATTTTAATGGTCTCTCTAAGTTCTCAGCTTGGGGCATATCTGTGTTAGGGTGCCGCAGATAATCAAATGTTAACAGTCCTCAGCAGCTGCTGGACAAACTTTGTGCTACATACGCGTCAAGACTTTGAGTACTTGGATTGCTACATGAATTTGCATTGAGTTGTTTATTCTATGCCAACCTCCCAGAGGAGAGTTGGCTGTTTTGCAGGAGGTGGGAGAGGCAGCCTAACACTGAAAAACATAAGGAATATGAAGAGTAAGCTTGGCCTTGCTCAATCATTCAATAAGGCGGTTGGCTTCAACTTCATCATCTTCTCAAAAAAAGCACTTGCTACGTGCATCTCCTTTGAACTTACCAACTCTCACGTTAAATGCATGTGTTGGATATCTTGACTCTGTGAAAGATACCAGCCATCTACCTCTGCTTTTCATAATCTTAACCTTCATCAGCTCTCCCTTTAGACTCTGCCTCTCTGGAGTTATCCTTCTTCTCCTTATAGCGTTTTAATCCACTGCTAGGTGAGACTAGAACTAGGGGACATAGCCCCTCGATTTGGTGGAGTAGATTTAGGACGGAGATGAGGAGGAACTGCTTTCCCCAGAGAGTGGTGAATCTGTGGAATTCTCTGCCCAATGAAGCAATGGGGGCTACCTCAGTAAATATATTTAAGACAAGGTTGGATAGATTTTTGCTTAGTAGGGGAATTAAGGGTTATGGGAAAAAGGCAGGTAGGTGGAGATGAATCCATGGCCAGATCAGCCATGGTCTTATTGAATGGTGGAGCAGACTCGATGGGCCAGATGGCCGACTCCTGCTCCTATTTCTGATGTTCTTATGTAATCTGGGCAGCATCCTGGTGAACCTCTCTTGCACTCTCTCCAAAGCCTGATTCTTGAAATCTTGTATACTCTCAAGTCAGCCTTCAGTCATCTCTGATGCTGAGAAAATAAGCCCGGCCTGTCTAACTTCTCCCCATAACTACAATCATCCAATCCAGGTAACTTCCTGGTGAGTCGACTCTGTATTTTCTCCCAGTACAACTACACCGTTTCTCGATGTCTACAATTCCATTGAATTAAATCACTTAAGTGGGTTGAGGGCTGGATCACACATAAAACATACCCCTGATGGTCACCTGCCGATGACCAGAATTGAATGCATTATCCCACATGTCCTAATCAGCGTTTTATAAAGCTACAAAGTAATTTCATGACTCGTGATCTCGCCAATAAAAGCAAGCAAGTCATACACCTTCTTTAGCCAAAATTTCACTTACCAGTTCACCAGCTCTTTCAAAAATGCTAAACAATCAGGATGCCCTTCATCTATTGTGTAAGAGAAGCCAGAGTGGAGGCCCAGTTTTGTCCCTAGCATGACTACATCACAAACCTGGCCAAGAACTGTAAGCCACTGACAAATTCAAGTGTAGTCAGTGATGTCCTGGATTTCGGAGAAGCCTGGAGGCCGGTTCTGCCTCAGTTGAACTTACTATTATGAGATTGTCGAATAATCTCCAGTTAAATACTTGCTGATTTAGCTGTCATGTGTGACAACTAAGTCAGGGCCTTTCCTCTCTCACTGCAATTCCCTAATTTCTAGTTTAAAAAAAAGTGTCTATCTTCAATCTGCAGTTAATTAAATACTAAAGCCCATACCCCATGTGATACCTGACACAGAACATAATCTAGCTCTGCACTTTCGACACTTTCAAGGTTGTTGAAAGTGAAAAACTCGATTAAAGGGTAAAAGAGAGTTGAGAGTAGTAATGGGGGGAGGCAAGGAAATGGCAGAGGAATTGAATCAGTACTTTGCATCAGTCTTCACTGTGGAAGTCACCAGCAGTATGCCGGGAGTCTGAGACTGTCAGGGGGCAGAAGTGAGTGTTGTTGCTTTTACTGGGGAGAAGGTGTTTGGGAAGCTGAAAGGTCTGAAGGTAGATAAGTCACATGGACCAGATAGACTACATTCTAGGGTTGTGAAAGAGATAGCTGAAGAGATTATGGAGGCATTAGTAACAATCTTTCAAGAGTCAATAAGATTCTGGCATGGTTCCAGAGGACTGGAAAACTGCGAATGCCACTCCACTCTTCAAGAAAGGAGGGAAGCAGGAGAAAGGATCTTAATGCTTGGGAAATGTTAGAGTTGATTGTTAAGAATGAGATGTTGGGTTACTTGGAGGCAATCATAAAATAGGCCAAAGCATGGTTTCCTTATGGGAAAATCTTGCCTGACAATCTGTTAGAATTCTTTGTGGAAATAACAAGCAGGATAGACAAAGGAGAAATTGTAGATGTTGTGTAATTGGATTTTCAGAAGGTGCTGCGCATGAAGCTGCTTAACAAGATAAGAGCCTGTGGTATTACAGTAAAGTTACTAGCGTGGGTAGAGGATTGGCGGATCGACTGGCAGAAGGCAAAGAGTGAGTGTAAAGGGAACTTTTCTGTTGGCTGCCGGTGACTGGTGGTGTTCTGCAGGGGGCAGTGTTGAGACCACCTCTTTCTGTGTTGTATCTCAATGATTTGGATGACAGCTTTGATGGCTTGGTGGCCAAGTTGCAGAAGACGAGGATGGGTGAGGGAGAGCTGATAGTATTGAGGAAGCAGGAAGGCTGCAGAAGGATTTAGACAGATTAGGAGAATGCGGAGAGAAGTGGCAGATAGGATAGAGTGTGGGGAAGTGTATGGTCATGCACTGTGGTAAAAAGAATAATTTAGACCTCATGCAAGACTCTCTAAAGGTTAACTTGCAGGCTGGGTCAGTGGTGAGGAAGGCAAATGCAATGTTAGTTTTCATTTTGAGAGGACTAGAATATAAAAGCAAGGATTTAATGTTGAGGCTTTACAAGGCACTGGCGAGGCCTCACTTGGAGTGTTGTGAGCAGTTTGGGGCCCCTTATCTAAGAAAGGATGTGCTGACGTTGAAGAGGGTTCAAAGGAGGTTCACAAAAATGATTTTGAGAAGGAAAGGCTTATCACATGAGGAGCGTTGGATGACTCTGGGCCTGTACTCACTGGAATTTAGAAAGAAGATCTAATTGAAACTTATCGAATGTTAAACGGCCTAGATAGAGTGAAGGTGGAGAGGATGTTTCCCATGGTAGGAGAGTCTAGGACCAGAAAGCACAACCTCAGAATAGATACATGTCCATTTAGAAAGGAGATGAGGAGGAATTTCTTTATCCAGAAGCTGGTGAATCTGTGGAATTTGTTGCCACAGGTGGCTGTGGAGGCCAGGTCACTGGGTGTATTTAAGGCAGAGGTCGATAGGGTCTAGATTAGTCATGAATGGATAGGAGGAGAAGCAGGAGAGTGGGGTTAAGAAATGGATTGGGCATGATGAAATGGCAGAGCAGACTCGATGGGCTGGATGGCATAATTTTGCTCCTATGTCTTATGGTCTTATTAAGCAATATTGGCAGCACTTGAAACTCATTCCATTCTTTTATTATAAAGGGTTTGTTGCAACTTGTCACCACAGTTGTTCCTCCTGCTCAAATGCATGGGGATTTAACTTCTGACAAACATGATCAGGCAGGTCCACCTTTTGTAGCCAGCAAAGGGAAGGAAGTCACTCAATTAGACAGCTAGTTATGCTACTGGTAGCATCCTTGGATACTCACTGTGGCTTGGAGATCAGCAAAGGGAAGGAAGTCACTCAATTAGACAGCTAGTTATGCTACTGGTAGCATCCTTGGATACTCACTGTGGCTTGGAGATCATCTGTTTTAATAATGAGGTCATCCAGCCTCTCTCCTCTGTCCAGAACCTTTTCAATATTTTGTGTCATGATCCCCTTCACATCATTCACCTGAGACTGCAGGTTAGATAAATTGACAGGGCTTGAGTCCACATTGCAGCTGGCCTGAAATGAAAAGACAACCTTTTAAAAAAATCCTGTACATTTCTCTTAAAAAGCCCTGAAGGCAGTTCTTAGGTAAAGCTACAACGCCATCATGTTGATTGACAAGTTGATATGTTTTAAAGAGAGTTGCATGTAAAGTCCTGAAATGTTGATGAACAGGTTCAAGGATAATGACACTTCACATTATAACAGTAAGACCCATGGGCAAGGGCAATACGATGAGATCTGAGCAAATCTTCTATAGTCTTGGATTTTAGGAATTTTCTGGAGGTTTTGGGAAGTGCATGGAATGGAAGGACTGGTTCTTCAATGATCATACAAGTAGAGAAGGGGAGGGTGTGGGGAGATTGGGTATTCATCGTGAAAATGAACTAGATGGAATCAGAAGGCCTGCAGACTGCCAAAGTTGATGGAAGGCATTAGACACACCCATAGAAAATAGTGATGAGGTTGGAAGGAATAAGTTTCCAGGCTGGAATGATCATTCTATAAGAGCAGACTTGCTTGTGGATCCTGGGGAGAAGTTTATGGTTGTGGGACCATGAAGCTGGAGGAACTTCAGAGGAAACGAGGCAAACATCTGGTGTTCAGTAGGGAAGTCATAGTCTATAGGCTGTGTCATAGGGCTGTAAGTCAGCCTCCATGAGGAAGAGGTCAGTTTACTTAATAAAAACAGGACCACCCTTTGATGCTAATATTCAGGTTGGTCCTTTGTCATTAGAGTACTGCCACTTCAGAGGTGGGTAGCGAGAGTGGAAAAATTGAGATGGTTAGTGTTGTATTGCAGGCTGGGAGAAGGGTTCCAGCTGGGGCAGGGTCTTAAAGGTGGGACATATGGCCCTCAAACTGGGTTGGAGATTTCTAGCTAGGGAAGTGAAAGTAAAGGCAGTAGAAGAACTTGAGATCTTGCTTATTTACACTGTTTCAACAAAGGCCATAATAAGATCAAGGAACAAACTCTCATCATCCAGGGAGAGTACAGGGAGAGTACAACTCCCGGAGATCAGATAACCAGCCATTGCAGCTGATATCTGATCTGGCCAGTTCTGATAAAATGTCATCAGGCAATAATGTAACTCTGTTTCTCTCTCTGACTAACCTGCTGCACATTTCCCAGATTTATATTTCAAAAGTCAGAGAAGGAGGTCCAGTTTCCTGTTTATTTCAATTAACCGCAGCCTAATTTCTCCTATCAGGTCCCGACATCAATAGTAATTTACACTGGCCAATGAACGTACTGGTCAGCACACCTTTGGGATGAGGGAGGAAACTCAAACAATCAACCCCCATGGAGCGCAAACCCCATGGAGGTGCCACCCAATGTTAGGTTTGAACCTCAGTTTCTGCACGTGTGAGAGAATGGCACCAACGATTGCTGCAATCTGCTGCTAACTTTATTTCAGATTCCCAGAGGACAGGGTTTGCCATAATTCATATCTCAACATTACAGCATCTGCTAATTGTCTATTTCTGTTTTTGATCTTCCTCCCTCTTCTTTCCTTCATTCACTTTTCTTGGTCTCTAAACACTCTCCCCTCTTCCCTCCATCCTAAACGCACATTCTCATCTTCCCTCCACCATAAACACACACTCCCCTCTTCCCTCCACCCTAAACACACACTCCTCTCTTCCCTCCACCCTAAACGCACATTCTCATCTTCCCTCCACCCTAAACACACACTCCCCTCTTCCCTCCACCCTAAACACACACTCCCCTCTTCCCTCCACCATAAACAGACACTCCCGTCATCCCTCCACTTAAACACACACTCCCCTCTTCCCTCCACCCTAAACACACACTCCCCTCTTCCCTCCACTTAAACACACACTCCCCTCATCCCTCCACCCTAAACACACGCTCCCTCTTCCCTCAACCCTAAACACACTCCCCTCTTCCCTCTACTCTAAACAGACACTTCCCTTCACCATAAACACACACTACCCTCTTCCCTTCACCATAAACACACACTCCCCTCTTCCCTCCACCCTAAACACACACTCCCCTCTTCCCTTCACCATAAACACAACCTCCCCCTCTTCCATCCACCCTAAACACACACTCCCCCTCTTCCATCCACCCTAAACACACACTCCCCCTCTTCCATCCACCCTAAACACACACTCCCCTCTTCCCTTCACCATAAACACACACTCCACCCTTCCCTTCACCATAAACACACACTCCCCTCTTCCCTCCACCCTAAACACACACTCCCCCTCTTCCATCCACCCTAAACACACACTCCCCTCTTCCCTCCACCCTAAACACACACTTCCCCTTCCCTCCACCTTAAACACACTCCCCTCTTCCCTTCACCATAAACACACTCCCCTCTTCTCTTCACCATAAACACACACTCCCCTTCCCTCCAACTTAAACACACACTCCCCTCTTCCCTCCACCCTAAACACACACTCCCCCTTCCACCCTAAACACACTCCCCTCTTCCCTTCACCATAAACACACACTCCACTCTTCCATCCACCCTAAACACACTCTCCCCTCTTCCCTCCACCCTAAACACACACTCCCCCTCTTCCATCCACCCTAAACACACACTCCCCTCTTCCCTCCACCCTAAACACACACTTCCCCTTCCCTCCACCTTAAACACACTCCCCTCTTCCCTTCACCATAAACACACTCCCCTCTTCCCTCCACCATAAACACACACTCCACTCTTCCATCCACCCTAAACACACTCTCCCCTCTTCCCTCCACCCTAAACAGACACTCCCCTCCACCCTCCACTTAAGCACACACTCCCCTCTTCCCTCCACCCTAAACACACACTCCCCTCTTCCCTCCACTTAAACACACACTCCCCTCTTCCCTCCACCCTAAACAGACACACCCCTCATCCCTCCACCATAAACACACACTCCCCTCTTCCCTTCACCATAAATACACACTCCCTCTTCCCTCCACCCTAAACACACACTCCCCTCTTCCCTCCACCTAAACACACACTCCCCTCTTCCCTTCACCATAAACACACACACCCCCTCTTCCCTCCACCCTAAACACACACTCACCCTTCCCTCCACCTAAACACACACTCCCCTCTTCCCTCCACCTAAACACACACTTCCCTCTTCCCTTCACCTTAAACACACACTCCCCTCTTCCCTTCACCCTAAACACACACCCTCTCCACCCTAAACACACACTCCCCTCTTCCCTCCACCTAAACACACACTCCCCTCTTCCCTCTACCCTAAACAGACACTCCGCTCTTCCCTCCACCTAAACACACACTCCCCTCTTCCCTTCACCATAAGCACACACTCCCCCTTCCCTCCACCCTAAACACACACTCCCCTCTCCCCTCCAGCTAAACACACACTCCCCTCTTCCCTCCACCATAAACACACACTCCCCTCTCCCCTCCAGCTAAACACACACTCCCCTCTTCCCTCCACCATAAACACACACTCCCCTCTCCCCTCCAACTAAACACACACTCCCCTCTCCCCTCCAGCTAAACACACACTCCCCTCTTCCCTCCACCATAAACACACACTCCCCTCTCCCCTCCAGCTAAACACACACTCCCCTCTCCCCTCCAGCTAAACACACACTCCCCTCTTCCCTTCACCATAAACACACTCCCCTCTTCCCTTCACCATAAACACACACTCCCCTCTTCCCTCCACCATAATCACACACTCCCCTCTTCCCTTCACCATAAACACACACTCCCCTCTTCCCTCCACCATAATCACACACTCCCCTCTTCCCTTCACCATAAACACACACTCCCCTCTTCCCTTCACCATAAACACACACTCCCCTCTTCCCTTCACTATAAACACACACTCCCCCTTCCCTCCACCATAAACACACACCCCTCTTCCCTCCACCTAAACAAACACTCCCCTCTTCCCTCCACACTAAACACACTCCCCTCATCCCTCCACCCTAAACAGACAAGCCCCTCATCCCTCCACCCTAAACACACTCCCCTCTTCCCTCCACCTAAACACACACTCCCCCTTCCCTCCACCATAAACACACATGCCCCTCATCCCTCCACCCTAAACACACACTCCCCTCTTCCCTCCACTTAAACACACACTCCCCTCTTCCCTCCACCCTAAACACACACTCCCCTCTTCGCTCCACCTAAACACCCACTCCCCTCTTCCCTCCACCCTAAACACACACTCCCTCTTCCCTCAACCCTAAACACACTCCCCTCTTCCCTCTACTTAAACACACACTCCCCTCTTCCCTCCACCCTAAACACACACTCCCCTCTTCGCTCCACCTAAACACCCACTCCCCTCTTCCCTCCACCCTAAACACCCACTCCCCTCTTCCCTCCACCCTAAACACACACTCCCTCTTCCCTCAACCCTAAACACACTCCCCTCTTCCCTCTACCCTAAACACACACTCCCCCTCTTCCATCCACCCTAAACACACACTCCCCTCTTCCCTTCACCATAAACACACACTCCACCCTTCCCTTCACCATAAACACACACTCCCCCTCTTCCATCCACCCTAAACACACACTCCCCTCTTCCCTTCACCATAAACACACACTCCACCCTTCCCTTCACCATAAACACACACTCCCCTCTTCCCTCCACCCTAAACACACACTCCCCCTCTTCCATCCACCCTAAACACACACTCCCCTCTTCCCTCCACCCTAAACACACACTTCCCCTTCCCTCCACCTTAAACACACTCCCCTCTTCCCTTCACCATAAACACACTCCCCTCTTCTCTTCACCATAAACACACACTCCCCTTCCCTCCAACTTAAACACACACTCCCCTCTTCCCTCCACCCTAAACACACACTCCCCCTTCCACCCTAAACACACTCCCCTCTTCCCTTCACCATAAACACACACTCCACTCTTCCATCCACCCTAAACACACTCTCCCCTCTTCCCTCCACCCTAAACACACACTCCCCCTCTTCCATCCACCCTAAACACACACTCCCCTCTTCCCTCCACCCTAAACACACACTTCCCCTTCCCTCCACCTTAAACACACTCCCCTCTTCCCTTCACCATAAACACACTCCCCTCTTCCCTCCACCATAAACACACACTCCACTCTTCCATCCACCCTAAACACACTCTCCCCTCTTCCCTCCACCCTAAACAGACACTCCCCTCCACCCTCCACTTAAGCACACACTCCCCTCTTCCCTCCACCCTAAACACACACTCCCCTCTTCCCTCCACTTAAACACACACTCCCCTCTTCCCTCCACCCTAAACAGACACACCCCTCATCCCTCCACCATAAACACACACTCCCCTCTTCCCTTCACCATAAATACACACTCCCTCTTCCCTCCACCCTAAACACACACTCCCCTCTTCCCTCCACCTAAACACACACTCCCCTCTTCCCTTCACCATAAACACACACACCCCCTCTTCCCTCCACCCTAAACACACACTCACCCTTCCCTCCACCTAAACACACACTCCCCTCTTCCCTCCACCTAAACACACACTTCCCTCTTCCCTTCACCTTAAACACACACTCCCCTCTTCCCTTCACCCTAAACACACACCCTCTCCACCCTAAACACACACTCCCCTCTTCCCTCCACCTAAACACACACTCCCCTCTTCCCTCTACCCTAAACAGACACTCCGCTCTTCCCTCCACCTAAACACACACTCCCCTCTTCCCTTCACCATAAGCACACACTCCCCCTTCCCTCCACCCTAAACACACACTCCCCTCTCCCCTCCAGCTAAACACACACTCCCCTCTTCCCTCCACCATAAACACACACTCCCCTCTCCCCTCCAGCTAAACACACACTCCCCTCTTCCCTCCACCATAAACACACACTCCCCTCTCCCCTCCAACTAAACACACACTCCCCTCTCCCCTCCAGCTAAACACACACTCCCCTCTTCCCTCCACCATAAACACACACTCCCCTCTCCCCTCCAGCTAAACACACACTCCCCTCTCCCCTCCAGCTAAACACACACTCCCCTCTTCCCTTCACCATAAACACACTCCCCTCTTCCCTTCACCATAAACACACACTCCCCTCTTCCCTCCACCATAATCACACACTCCCCTCTTCCCTTCACCATAAACACACACTCCCCTCTTCCCTCCACCATAATCACACACTCCCCTCTTCCCTTCACCATAAACACACACTCCCCTCTTCCCTTCACCATAAACACACACTCCCCTCTTCCCTTCACTATAAACACACACTCCCCCTTCCCTCCACCATAAACACACACCCCTCTTCCCTCCACCTAAACAAACACTCCCCTCTTCCCTCCACACTAAACACACTCCCCTCATCCCTCCACCCTAAACAGACAAGCCCCTCATCCCTCCACCCTAAACACACTCCCCTCTTCCCTCCACCTAAACACACACTCCCCCTTCCCTCCACCATAAACACACATGCCCCTCATCCCTCCACCCTAAACACACACTCCCCTCTTCCCTCCACTTAAACACACACTCCCCTCTTCCCTCCACCCTAAACACACACTCCCCTCTTCGCTCCACCTAAACACCCACTCCCCTCTTCCCTCCACCCTAAACACACACTCCCTCTTCCCTCAACCCTAAACACACTCCCCTCTTCCCTCTACTTAAACACACACTCCCCTCTTCCCTCCACCCTAAACACACACTCCCCTCTTCGCTCCACCTAAACACCCACTCCCCTCTTCCCTCCACCCTAAACACCCACTCCCCTCTTCCCTCCACCCTAAACACACACTCCCTCTTCCCTCAACCCTAAACACACTCCCCTCTTCCCTCTACCCTAAACACACACTCCCCTCTTCCCTTCATCATAAACACACACTCCCCTCTTCCCTCCACCCTAAATACACTCTCCCCTCTTCTCTCCACTTAAACACACTCTCCCCTCTTCCCTCCACCCTAAACAGAAACTCCCCTCTTCCCTCCACCCTAAACACACACTCCCCTCTTCCCTCCACCCTAAACAGAAACTCCCCTCTTCCCTTCACCATAAACACACACTCCCCTCTTCCCTCCACCTAAATACACACTCCCCCTCTTCCCTTCATCCTAAACACACACTCCCCCTCTTCCATCCACCATAAACACACACGCCCCTCTTCCCTCCACCCTAAACACACGCTCCCCTCTTCCCTTCACCATAAACACACACTCCCCTCTTCTCTCCACTTAAACACACACTCCCCTCTTCCCTCCACCCTAAACACTCACTCCCCTCTTCCCTCCACCATAAACACACACTCCCCTCTTCCCTTCACCATAAACACACACCCTCTCCACCCTAAACACACACTCCCCTCTTCCCTCCACCTAAACACACACTCCCCCTCTTCCCTTCATCCTAAACACACACTCCCCCTCTTCCATCCACCATAAACACACATGCCCCTCTTCCCTCCACCCTAAACACACGCTCCCCTCTTCCCTCCACCCTAAACACACACTCCCCTCTTCCCTTCACCATAAACACACACTCCCCCTTCCCTCCACCCTAAACACACACTCCCCTCTTCCCTTCACCATAAACACACACTCCTCTCTTCCCTCCACCGTAAACAGACACTCCCCTTCCTTTCTGTCTTCCTCTGTTATCTTTGGCAGAACTGCTGTATAAATTCTGAATTTTCTGTTTTATTTCATGGAAGGGCAGATACTGTATAAGAAGCTTGTGATACTTTGATGATGCAACATTTATTTCTCAAAGGTGTAGGTGAATCATGGGTCACCTGGAAATCTGATTGGGTCGTAGGTAACAACAGCTCTTTCACATTTTTGCTGGTTCTATTACTTTACAGTGAAATGGATATGTTGGTATTGAGAGTGAGTTCTCCAATCTGCTATGTTCTGTTATGCCAATGTTGAATAAAGTTTCTACACTGATCCTCCTGAGCTGAATCATTTTCCCCTTTCTCTCTCTCTTTCGATGGAGAGTGAGAGCCTAATGTCCTCAGGGGGGAGGGGGGAGGTAATTGATGAATGTGTTGCTGCTTGTGCGAGAGGTGGGGTCTCGTTGCTTTGATGTTTCTATCATTCGTTCTATGGAGTTTCTTGTTTCGTGGATGTCTGTGAAGAGTATGAATTTCAGATTGTATACTGTATGCATTCTCTCACATCAAACGAAACTTTTCTAATTTACTTGCCCAATGCACTCTACATCCTTTTAGAAACATAGCAACTCAGAAGGACTACTCTATATTAATCTTTTAGTAACAATTTTAAAGCAGCACGTGGCAAGGTAGCTGGATGAACTACATTTCATTTTTAAAATTCAGAACAACTTTACTCATTCACTTGCCAGCAAACCAGGGATGTCCATTGTTACCTAGGTGCTGAAGAAAACCAAGGCTAACGTAACCAGCACCCATACAGTTGGCTACAGTCCCTCTGATACTTTGATAGGGCAGGGCCCTGATTTGCTCTGCTAGTCGGTAAGACAGCAAAGTAGTGTGGGTGAAAATAACCATCTGATTTTCAGGGGGATAACTGACCCCCATTATGTTAGTCGAACATTGAAAGATGGATGAGGCCTTTGCTTCTCTACATTAGCTTACGGAGCAGCTACCATTCAGATCTCGGTTGCGATGCTCTGCACCGTCAGCTCTGCTCACATTCATTGCCTGGCCACGTTCATAAGGCAAAGGAGGCTTTCCGCATATGTGGGTGGACTTACTCCTTGAAAAATGCAGTTTCAGAAATTTTGGAGAAAAGAAATGGGCAGATGAGAGTATCTCGGAATCAGAATCAGGTTTATTATCACCGGCATGTGACATGGAATTTGTTAACTTAGCAGCAGCAGTTCAATGCAATATATAATACATGAGAAGAAAAAATAAAATGATGATGATAATAAATAAATAAATCAATTACAGTATACATATATTGAATCGATTAAAAATCGTGCAAAAACAGAAATAATATATATTAAAAATGTGAGGTAGTGTTCATGGGTTCCATGTCCAGTCAGAAATCTGACAGCAGAGGGGAAGAAGCTGTTCCTGAATCACTGAGTGTGGCCTTCAGGCTTCTGTACCGCCTACCTGATGGTAACAGTGAGAAAAGAGCATGTCCTTTTCTGGCACCATTCATCAGTAATTGCACCTAGGTGAAAGCTTAACAGCTTTAATGGAAAGTAAGGTTATCGCGACAAGTCATTGTTTACATTGCTCTGTATAATAGGGAATCTGACGTGTGCAAAAGATGGCGCTGCCATCATGTGAGATATTCCTCACTGCATATGTCCCCTGCAAGCTGACATTGGCAAATGAACCACCGTGGACACCTAAACCCAACAGAAAGTCCGGTCAAGTGCCATTCAAACATGGTGGCATATCGCCCTCAGCAGGTAAGGCAGCATCTGTGCAGAAAGAAACAGAGTCAATGTCTCAAGTGCAAAAGCATTCATCAGAACTGGAAAAGGGAGAAAAAAAGTCAGTTACCAAGTCAGTTGGGAGAAGGACGGATAGATAGGATAAAGGGAATATCTCTGATAGGACAAGGCTGGAGTTGTATTGGTGAAATGTAGAGGTTATCAGGTAAATGGGATACTGAGGGAAGCTGGGCAAAGGATCAGTGCTGGCAGGGCTGATGGAGAGGGAGAAGCTGAACAGATATTACAGACATGTGATCAACTGGCTCTGATACCGACAGGGAAAATGAGAATATTTAAAGTTAGAAAATTTGCTATTGAGCCCAAGAAAGCTCCAATATGCAAAACAGAGGAGGAGGAGCAGTGCAATTGAAAGTTAAAGTGACAGGCAACAGGAAACTCAGAGTCACTTTGGTGTGAAAGTCCTGTGCAAGGTGATGAAAAAAGGTGTCTGTTGTAGAGGAGACCACACCGTAAATGTGGAATGCATTACACTAGAAGTGAATGGATTCACGGCCTTGGTGCAGGGGGAGAGTTGCCTCAGGTGCCAGATCCTCAGAGGAAAGGCTACATGTGCCTTGTGCTCTCCAGTATTCAGGTGGAGGCTCCGATCGCGTGGTTTCCAGAGGAACACGTGAAATGTAACTCTAGCTGTGGAAGCTGACGTCTGAAAGCCTGCATTGAACGTCCCCGTCCCCCCCCCACCGGGTCTGCCACTGTGTGGGCTTTTCCTGGAGCCCGTCCTTTCCAATATGAAAGAGGGTGACCAGAAACGTTTCAGTATCTGAGCTCCATCGGGCTCTCTCCAGGCGGGTGTGCAAGCGTTATGTTAGTAACACCCTGTGGGTTGTAGCAGGCTGCTGAAATGGAGAGGGAACGCCAGCCCCAGAGGGAGCTAAAATAATATTCCACACTTCACAGTGTGTCCCATCTGGCCTTCCTTCTGCTGTCGTTGGCAGTTCGTGAGTACACCGCCCAGCTTCTCAAAACCGACCAGACAAACAGTGGGTGAACTCCGTCCCATTCTGTGGGTCTGTGCAGTGCACACCCTCGCCGCTGCGAGGAGAGAGTTTCATGCAGCCTCGGAGGATGGTCCGGGGAGGTGGACCCTCAGGCTGTAGCTGCCCCCCCACCCCTGAGAGGCAGAGCACTAAGTGGGTGGCCGCAATCCATTGCCTGTCACTTCCCTCTGGGAGCCACGCTTCTGAACTGTCTGAACGACCTGGCGTTTTTGCGGTGACCTGCAGGATTCAGTGAATTTGACGTCCAATGCAGACTGTTGCTATCGGAGCCCGAGAGCAACAACAAACTGATATTTGGCTGATTTAAGCGCTGAGCTAGATTAAAAAGATTAAGATGTTGAGGCCAAGGATGGAGGACCACTGGTGTTCAGCTCATTTCTACATGTAAGCCAGGCCCATCCCGCTTGACTCATCTTCTCTTTTCCCTGCTACTGTTGGGCGAGTGGTCTAGGAATCTTTGGTCCCAGCCATCAGTGTTGGGAGAAGTTGTGGCCTGCTGGACTGGCTTTGCTCGCCTCAGCACCGAATTATGGACTCCGCAGCTGTGGCCTGGAGCACTGGGCTCCTGGACCGGCTTCACCCACCTCAGCACTGAACTTCCCGGTGACTGTGGGCTCATTTTTGGGGACTCTTGTGGTTCACGTTCTGTGCGATATTTGTTTACATATTTTACTGAATTGCTCATTTTTCATACGTGGGACGTTTGTCGGTCTTGGTTGTGTGAGGTTTTGTGGATTGCATTGAGTTTCTTTGTTTTGTGGCTGTCTGCAAGAAGATGAATGTCAAGCTATACATTGATAGTAAATATCCTTTGAACTTTGAACACTGAACAGCAGATTCCTGCTCTGTACCTCCACTGCAAGTCATGTAAATGGTTGGTGACATGAAACAAAACTCCCCTTTCAACACTTGGATCACGAGCCATAAAGCCAGCCAAGTGTCAACACGCTGAGATCGACTGTCAGGCATGTGAGACTGCAGACGAGGGAATCTGGAGCAAGAAAGAGACTGCAGTGGGAAGCCAGAGGGGCAGGTGGCATCTGTAGAGGGAATCACTCAGTCAACTTTTCAGGTCAATGCTCGTCATCTGGGCTGTAAGATAAAGGGGAAGGGTAGGGCAAGAACAGGAAAGGGTTGAGAGAACAAAGGTGAGGAGGGGCGAGAGAGGGGGGTAGCGATGAAGACTGGGAGGTGATAGGAGGAAAGAACAAAGTGTTGTACACTATAGAATCTGGTAAGAAAGGAAGTGGGGTAAGATTGATTAGTGGTTCCCAAGGTGTTTTTTGCAGCATTCAGACGTTGTGCACCGCTGCCTGTTCTGGATCAGTGAATCAATTACAGTATACATATATTGAATAGATTAAAAATCATGCAAAAAAACAGAAATAATATATATTAAAAAAGTGAGGTAGTGTTCAAGGGTTCAATGTCCATTTAGGAATCGGATGGCAGAGGGGAAGAAGCTGTTCCTGAATCACTTAGTGTGAGCCTTCAGGCTTCTGTACCTCCTACCTGATGGTAACAGTGAGAAAAGGACATGCCCTGGGTGCTGGAGGTCCTTAATAATGGACACTGCCTTTCTGAGACACCACACATTGAAGATGTCCTGGGTACTTTGTAGGCTAGTACCCAAGATGGAGCTGACTAAATTTACAACCCTCTACAGCTTCTTTTGGTCCTGTGCAGTAGCCCCTCCATACCAGTGATGCAGCCTGTCAGAATGCTCTCCACGGTACAACTATAGAAGTATGGACTAATAAAGTATAATCACTGTCTTGCCTTCTTTATAACTGCATCAATATGTTGGGATCAGGTTAGGTCCTCAGAGATCTTGACACCCAGGAACTTGAAACTACTCTCTCTCTCCTCTTCTGATCCCTCTATGAAGATTGGTATGTGTTCCTTTGTCTTACCCTTCCTGAAGTCCACAATCAACTCTTTCGTTTTACTGAAGTTGAGTGCAAGGTTGTTGCTCCGACACCACTCCACTAGTTGGTATATCTCACTCCTGTACACCCTCTCATCTCCATCTGAAATCTTACTAACAGTGGTTGTATCATCTGCAAATTTATAGATGCTGTTTGAGCTATGCCTTGCCGCACAGTCATGGGTATATAGAGAATAGAGCAGTGGGCTAAGCACACATCCCTGAGGTGCACCAGTGTTGATTGTCAGCGAGGAGGAGATATTATCACCAATCTACACAGATTGTGGTCTTCCGGTTAGGAAGTCAAGGATCCAGTTGCAGAGGGACGTACAGAGGCTCAGGTTCTGTAACCTCTCAATTAGGTTTGTGGGAATGATGGTATACCTCTGATGCTATAGTCGACGAACAGCATCCTGACATGGGTGTTTGTATTGTCCAGGTGGTCTAAAGCTGAGTGAAGAGCCATTGAAATTGCGTCTGCCGTTGACCTATTGTGGTGATAGGCAAATTGCAATGGTCCAGGTCCTTGCTGAGGCAGGAGTTCAGTCTAGTCTTGACCAACCTCTCAAAGCATTTCATCACTGCTGATGTGAGTGCTACCGGGTGATAGTCATTAAAGCAGCTCACATTATTCTTCTTAGGCACTGGTATAATTGTTGCCTTTTTGAAGCAGGTGGGAACTTCGGCCTGTAGCAGTGAGAGGTTGAACATGTCCTTGAATACTCCCACCAGTTGGCTGGTTCTCCCTTTCAAAGCAGTAAGGCATAGAAAGTATTGAGTTCATCTGGCAGTGAAGCATTGCTGCCATTCATGATATTGGGTTTCGCTTTGTAGGAAGTAATGTCTTGCAGACCCTGCCAGAGTTGTCGTATATCTGATGTTGCCTCTAACTTAATGCAAAATTGTCTCTTCGCCCTTGAAATAGCCCTCCGCAAATCATACCTGATTTTCTCATATAGGCCTGGGTTGCCAGACTTGAATGCCACAGATCTAGCCTTCAGCAGACAACCTACCTCCTGGTTCATCCACGGCTTTTGGTTGGGAATGTACAGTAAGTGCTTGCAGTGGAGAGAGTACAGAGGAGATTCACAAGAATGATACAAGGAATGGAAGTGTTAACGTTTGAGGAGTATTTGATAGTTCTGGGCCTATACTCGCAGGAGTTTAGAAGAATGAGGGGGGATCTCATTGAGAGTGGATGTGGAGAGGATTGAGGAACGTTTAGAACAGAGATGAGGAAAATCTTCTTTAGCCAGAGGGCGCTGTGTCTATGGAATTCTTTGCCACAGCTGGCTGTGCAGGCCAGGTCATTGGGTATATTTAAGATGGAGGTTGATACATTCTTGGTTAATCAGGGCATCAAATGTTACAGGGAGAAGGCAGGAGAACAGAGTTGAGAGGGAAAATAAATCAGCTGTGATGGAATGGCAGAGCAGAATCGATGGGCCAAATGGCTGAATTCTGCTCCTACTCCTTATATATGGAGACTAGATCTTTATACAATATTCCAGGTACAGCCTCACCAGGGCCCTCTGCAATCGCAGTGGCATTGTTGTAGACAAATCATCTTGCAGTACAGTCCAGTGTACGGTCTTCCTTTCCAATTGCTTGCTGCTCATGTATATTAACTTGTAGTGATTTCTGTACAAGTACACTCAGGTACCTCTAAACACCAATTTCCTTCAGTTTCTTACACTGTTTTTCCATATTTTCTACAAAAGTGGGAAGTTTACCCCATTTTTCTCTTTTATATCCCATTAGCCAAATTCTCATCCAATCATATCCTCTGGAAACTTCTCTGTATCCTCCTCACAACTCACTTTGTATAATAAAGTAACTTCATGGTTCTCTCAATCCGTATTGTTGATACAGTTACAGCCCGTTGTGCCGCTGGTGTTTAGGGCAGCAATGAAGGTCCTCCATCTCTGGTGGTGATCAGGACTTACTTCATTGTGTCAGTAGCTTCCTCTCGGTTTTCACCACTGTCAGTCATGCAAGTCCCTGGAGGAGACTTAGGAATACCATTGCAATCAGATGTAGAAGGATTCTTCATTGCTATTTCCATAATAATTTTGTTTTACCAGTCAGGGTTGTTAGTTCTGCGCTGAACCTGGAGGGCCAGTGGCCCACTCCTAGTCTGGCCTCTACCCTTTGACTTATTTGGCATGGGTGACCTGACCAAGAGCCAAAGCACAAGGCCCTGACTCCAGCCAACATAGCTCTCTAGGTCATTGAGGCAAGCAAGCCTCCAAACCCTACAAGATTGTGGTCTCTTGGAGGATCTTTGACATAAGACCATAAACATAGGAGCAGAATTAGGCCATTCAGCCCATCAAGTCTGTTCCACCATTCCATCATGGCTGATCCAGATCCCACTCAACCCCATACACCTGCCTTCTCACCATATCCTTTGATTCCCTGACTGATTAGGAAACGATCAACTTCCGCCTTAAATATATGCACGGACTTGGCCTCCACCGCAGTCAGTGGCAGAGCATTCCACAGATTCACGACACTCTGGATAAAAAAATTTCCTTCTTACTTCTGTTCTAAAAGATTGCCCCTCAGTTTTGAGACTGTGCCCTCTAGTTCTGAATACCTCCACCATGGGAAACATCCTCTCCACATCCACCTTATCCAGTCCTTTCAACCTTCGGTAGGTTTTAATGGGATCCCCACGCATTCTTCTAAACTCTGGTGAGTAAAGGCTCAAAGCTGAAAAATAGTGTACGAACGTGGAGCCAGCAGCGCCACCTTCTAGCCATAACCGCCCTACTGGAAGTTGAACTGCTTATCCTGTCTCTACACTTTGCTTATTAAGCAATCCTCAAGCCACACCAGTACCTGGTGTCACATGTATTCAGGTACAGTGATAAATTTGTCTTGCATCCCGTTCATGTTGATCAATTGGACACAACCATGCATTGAGTTAGTACAAAGAAAACAATAAGAGAATGCAGAATAAAGTGTTAAATTATCCTCATCCCAAGGCACCAGTGAACCCTGTTTCCATCCAAAGGGTCAGTGTGGACATGGTGGAGGATTACAAGTACCTGGGGATACAAATTGACAATAAACTGGACTGGTCAAAGAACACTGAGGCTGTCTACAAGAAGGGTCAGAGCCGTCTCTATTTCCTGAGGAGACTGAGGTCCTTTAACATCTGCCGGACGATGTTCTATGAGTCTGTGGTGGCCAGTGCTATCATGTTTGCTGTTGTGTGCTGGGGCAGCAGGCTGAGGGTAGCAGACATCAACAGAATCAACAAACTCATTCGTAAGGCCAGTGATGTTGTGGGGGTGGAACTGGACTCTCTGACGGTGGTGTCTGAAAAGAGGATGCTGTCCAAGTTGCATGCCATCTTGGACAATGTCTCCCATCCACTCCATAATGTACTGGTTAGGCACAGGAGTACATTCAGCCAGAGACTCATTCCACCGAGATGTAACACTGAGCGTCATAGGAAGTCATTCCTACCCGTGGCCATCAAACTTTACAACTCCTCCCTCGGAGTGTCAGACACCATGAGCCAATAGGCTGGTCTTGGACTTATTTCCACTTGGCATAATTTACTTATTATCATTTAATTATTTTTGGTTTTATTTTGCTACATTTCTACTCTATTCTTGGTTGGTGCAACTGTAACGAAACCCAGTTTCCCTCGGGATCAATAAAGTCTGTTTATCTGTCTGTCTGTCTGTGCTCTGATTTTGTTTCACTTCTCACGAAGAATCTTATCAAAGATCAAAAGTATGTAGGTTGGCGCCAGTGAAGTGTTACCAAAGATGATGTTCTCAAGGCGGTTCACAAAGCAATTCCTTTCACTTGTTTTACATCTTCTTTTCATTTCAGATGTGATTCATCTGCTGTCAGACCCTGCTATCTGCATTCTGCTGGTGTGATTCACCTGCTGTCAGACCCTGCTATCTGCATTCTGCTGGTGTGATTCACCTGCTGTCAGACCCTGCTATCTGCATTCTGCTGGTGTGATTCACCTGCTGTCAGACCCTGCTATCTGCATTCTGCTGGTGTGATTCACCTGCTGTCAGACCCTGCTATCTGCATTCTGCTGGTGTGATTCACCTGCTGTCAGACCCTGCTATCTGCATTCTGCTGGTGTGATTCACCTGCTGTCAGACCCTGCTATCTGCATTCTGCTGGTGTGATTCACCTGCTGTCAGACCCTGCTATCTGCATTCTGCTGGTGTGATTCACCTGCTGTCAGACCCTGCTATCTGCATTCTGCTGGTGTGATTCACCTGCTGTCAGACCCTGCTATCTGCATTCTGCTGGTGTGATTCACCTGCTGTCAGACCCTGCTATCTGCATTCTGCTGGTGTGATTCACCTGCTGTCAGACCCTGCTATCTGCATTCTGCTGGTGTGATTTCAGGCTGACCGGACGATCTGGCACTTTGCTGTCTCCGAGAGCATTCCACGAGGCTGCGACCAAAGTGTGCGGCATGACACCATCTCTCGCTGATTAAAGCGTTGAGGAAGGTTGAAATCATCGAGGCAGGTGTGAAGGGTGAGCAAGTGTTCAGCGCTGTCCATCAGCCTCTCGCTCGCTGCTGCCGAATCTCAGGGTTGTATACCGCATACATACTTTGAATCTTCGAATGTGTCCCTGCAGCTCCTGGAGATTTACTGACTTTCAGTTTCATTAGTTGTTTAATCTGATCTTTTACAAATTGCTTTCATCCTCTCAGTCATTCTCAATTTGTTGCTCTTCCTTATTACAAGAAGATTTTATTTTGTACCTTCTGTTATGAAGACTGTCACAAAATATTTTCTAAAGCAAGTGAGCTTCCCCACAATGCAGAGAGCTGAACCCGACTCCTGCATTCTAAGCTCACACAAATTCTGAGGCATTAGTTTCACTTGCTGTTTAACTATTAGTTGCTTTGAGTAAAACAATCAGATAAATGTCTAAAAGTCATTGAATCAAAGTTCATAATTAGTGTGTTTTTGAGTAAAGATGGTGGGAGAGAGTACGAGAAACGATTGTCTTAGTTTTCATGTTTATTTAACTTTCGTTATCTAGCCAACCTTGGAAAGTGCAGCAAGACAAGTGGGAGAGGGACAGAATGGAACTAAAGAAGAAGGAAAATTAGAGTGACTTCTCAGAGGAAGGGCCTTGGGACATTCGTGTGTCTGCCAGTGAAAAGAACAGTTTAAACCTTGTCGTTTACTTACAGGGTTGTTGACATTACAGTATGGATGTTACTAACCCGCCAACTACATGAAACATGTACACTATTGAGTTTTAAATAATTAAAAGGTGCCTGCCCCTCTACTTCCTACTATCCCTTCCCCCACCCTGCCTCACAAATAAGTTTAAAACTCCATGAGCATAGGATTCTAGAAATTGACCATATGCCTGTCTGACCACACAGATACTGAGTCATGACAGTCTCAGGTCAAATAGAGCAGGGATTTCTTAAAAATAAAGGAAGAGTTGATCTCCGAAATAGAAGGTGACCTGGCCACATTCTGCATTTCTCAGGCTGCAGGCATGTGAGGTAGTGAGAGCTGTCTGACAGGAGGTGGCGCCGTACCTGCACATGCCTCGTCCTTGGGTAGGCAAAGCCAACAAAACCTGTGGTGAGAGGAGAGCCAAGTGTTTGCTTACTTCCATTCTTACCAACGGGACAAGTTGCACGTCTTTTATTTGAAATGTTTGATTTCTGATGCAATGAAAATTAAAACAACAGAGAATTGTGTAACAAAGACTGTTTCCTCCACTGTAGGGTGCCCAACCACAGCCCTCTCACCTCCAACAATGGTTCCTTTACCAGGAGGTAAGGTACTAGCTGGGTAGTTTCTGAATGGATCCCAAACTTCTCCTTACCCAAAGGTCCAAAATTTCCTCTCTGGGTGCCACTTGCTTTGTATGGCTGTTGTTCTAACTCTTCTCATGTCCCATCATTGCTGATCCCATACAATTACTGCACTGAGTTTGACCTGTCATAAACTTTGCATTCTCTCGCGAAAGGACTTTGACTGATGGCAGCAGCAATTGGTGGTAACATGTCAATGATTTCTAAAGGCCCTGCTAAAAGCCTGATTCATTAACTGTAATAACACATACCTAATTTTACAATCTAACTTTGTAAACATTGAACAGTACAGCACACTACAGGCCTTTCAGTCCATGTTGTATCAGCCTATCTAAACATACTGCAAGATCAGTCTAACCCTTCCTTCCCACATACCCCTCCATTTCCCTTTCACTCACGTGCCTATCTAAGAGTATATTATACATCCCTAGTGTATCCCCACTCTTAGTAGCACATTCCACACATTTACCACTCTTTGTTTAAAAACCCTTCCTCCGACATCCTCTATACTTTCCTCCAAACACCTGATAGATTCATAAAAAAGTACAGCACAGAAAGAGGCCATTCAGCCTATCTAGTTCATGCCAAACCACTTAAACTACCTAGTCCCATTGACCTCCGCCTGCCTGGACCATAGTCCATCCATGTACCTATCCATATTTCTCTTAAATCGAGCTCGCATGCACCACTTGCGCTGGCAGCTCATTCTACGTTCTCACGACCCTCTGAGTAAAGACGTTTCTTCTCATTTTCCCCTTAAACATTTCACCTTTCACCCTTAACCCATGACCTCTGGTTGTAGTCCCACCAAACCTCAGTGGATAAAGCCTGCTGGCATTTCCCTATCTATATCTCTCATAATTTTGTATATCTCTATCAAATCTCCCTTCAGTCTTCTACGGTTCAAGGCATAAAAGTCCTAACCTTTTCAATCTTTCCTTATAACTCAGGTCCTCCAGACCTGGCAATATCCTTGTAAATTTTCTCTGTACCCTTTCAACCTTATTAACATCTTTCCTGTAGGTAGATGACTAAAACTGCACACAATACTCCAAATTAGGCCTCACCAATGTCTTATACAACTTCAACATAACATTCCATCTCCTGTAATCGCTGAAGGCCAATGTGCCAAAAGCTTTCTTTACGACCCTATCTACCTGTGTAGTGTGTGTAGGCCTCCATTAGTCTCATACGTTCATGGATTTGTGCCTTGGAAAGTTTCCAGGGCGCAAGCCTAGGCAAGGTTGTATGGAAGACCAGCAGTTGCCCATGCTGCAAGTCTCCCCTCTCCACGCCACTGGTGTTGTCCAAGGGAAGGGCATTAGGACCCATATAGCTTGGCACTGGTGTCGTCGTAGAGCAATGTGTGATTAAGTGCGCTGCTCCAGGATACACATGCAGCCTTAGCCAAGGCTCGAACTAGCGACCTTCAGATCACTAGATGAATGCCTTAACCACTTGGCCACGCGCCAACACCATCTACCTGTGACACCACTTTCAATGAATTATGGATCTGTATTCCCAGATCCCTTTGTTCTACTGCACTCCTCAGTGCCCCACCGTTCACTGTGTAAGGCCTACTCAGTTGGTCCAACCAAAGTGCAACACCTCACACTTGTCTGCATTAAATTCTATCTGTCATATTTCAACCCGTTTTTCCAGTTGGTCCAGATTCTGCTGCAAGCTCTGATAGCCTTTCTTGCCGTCCTCTACAGTCCCACTCTCTTGGTGTCATCCACACATTTGCTAATGCAATTAACCACATTATTGTCCAGATTGTTGATATAGATGACATACAACAACAGACCTTGAAAGGATCCACAGTGTGGCAGGGATCCACAGCCTGATCCCTGTGGAACTCCACTAGTCACAGGTCTTCAGTCCCAGAGGCAACCATCTACTACCACTCTCACAAAGCCAATGTCTAATGCAATTTACCACCTCATCTTGAATACCAAGCAACTGAACCTTCCTGACCAACCTCCCATGCAGGATCTTGTCAAATGCCTTGCTAAATACCACATAGGCAACATTCACCGCCCTGTCTTCAATAACTTTCCTGGTAACTTCCTTGAAAAACTTTTTGTTAGACACAACCTACCATGCACAAAGCCATGCTGACTATTCCTAATCTGTCCATGTCTATCCAGATAATCATATATCCAGTCCCTCAGAAAACCTTCCAATAACTTTCCCACTACTGATGCTCACTGGCCTATAAACTCTTGGTTTATTTTTACAACCCTTCTTAAACAGCAGAGCAACATTACATCCTCCAGTCCTCTGGTACCTTACCTGTCGCTAAGGATGTTTTAAATATCTCTGCTAGGGCCCTGGCAATTTCTGCACTTGCAGGGTCCGGGGAAACACCTTGTCAGGCCCTGGTGATTTATCCACCCTGATTTGCCTCAAGACAGCAAACACTCCCTCCTCTGTAATCTGTATAGGGTCCATGACCTCTCTGTTGCTTTGCCTCACTTCCATAGACTCTGTGTTTGTCTCCTGAGTAAATACAGATGCAAAAAAATCCATTTAAGATCTCCCCCATCTCTTTTGATTTTCAGAATGATCTGGAAGACCATTAGGATCTTCTGGAGTATTAATTTTGTCCCTTGCTCCTTTATTTATCTCTTTATGATCAATCGTCAAATTGCCATCTCGTTTACGAATCTTAATGATTTGTCATTTAACCGAAGCAGTTTTCAATTGATTAGCCAATAATTTGCCAGATTTATCTCCATGTACATAAAACTGCATTCTGGATTTCAAGCCTTTCTTATAATTCTTTATATCAATCAGAATTTGTTGAGGATTCTTCCATAATAGATGAATTTTTAAGAATATTGAATATCCCAAAATTAAAAGCAGAAGATTGTGTATTTCTAGACGCACCTATTATGGAAACCAAAATAAAAGAGGCTATTTTTTCAATGAATTCAGGTAAAGCCCCTGGTCCGGACGGTTATACTGCAGAATTTTTAAAATCCTTTTCTTCTATACTCTCTCCTTGGCTTTGTAAAATTTTTAAAAATGCATTAACTGCAGGTAAATTACCACAATCTTTTTATGATGCCTCCATTTCTCTAATTTTAAAAAAAGATAAAGACCCCACTGAATGTGCATCCTATCGGCCTATATCCTTGCTGAATACGGATTCTAAGATTTTTACTAAAATTTTGGCCACTAGACTAGAAAATATATTACCTCAAATTATCTCTGAAGACCAGACCGGATTTATTAAAAACCGTTACTCATCTTTTAACATTAGAAAATTAATCAATATAATTTATACTCCTTCATCTAAAATACCAGAATGTGTCATTTCCTTAGATGCTGAAAAAGCGTAAGGTAGAGTTGAATGGCCATATTTATTTAATACGTTGCAGAATTTTAATTTTAGCTTGAAATTTATATCATGGATTAAATTAATATATTATAAACCTTTGGCTTCGGTTCTTAGCAATAATCAGAGATCTCCTTTTTTTCAGTTGTCCCATGGTATGAAGCAAGGCTGTCCTTTAAGTCCTCTATTATTTATAACCATATAACCATATAACAATCACAGCACGGAAACAGGCCATTCCGGCCCTCCTAGTCCGTGCCGAACTCTTAATCTCACCTAGTCCCACCTACCCACACTCAGCCCATAACCCTCCACTCCTTTCCTGTCCATATACCTATCCAATTTTACCTTAAATGACACAACTGAACTGGCCTCTACTACTTCTACAGGAAGCTCATTCCACACAGCTATCACTCTCTGAGTAAAGAAATACCCCCTCGTGTTTCCCTTAAACTTTTGCCCCCTAACTCTCAAATCATGTCCTCTCGTTTGAATCTCCCCTACTCTCAATGGAAACAGCCTATTCACGTCAACTCTATCTATCCCTCTCAACATTTTAAATACCTCGATCAAATCCCCCCTCAACCTTCTACGCTCCAATGAATAGAGACCTAACTTGTTCAACCTTTCTCTGTAACTTAAGTGCTGAAACCCAGGTAACATCCTAGTAAATCGTCTCTGCACTCTCTCTAATTTATTCATATCTTTCCTATAATTCGGTGACCAGAACTGTACACAATATTCCAAATTTGGCCTTACCAATGCCTTGAACAATTTTAACATTACATCCCAACTTCTGTACTCAATGCTCTGATTTATAAAGGCCAGCGTTCCAAAAGCCTTCTTCACCACCCTATCTACATGAGACTCCACCTTCAGGGAACTATGCACTGTTATTCCTAGATCTCTCTGTTCCACTGCATTCCTCAATGCCCTACCATTTACCCTGTATGTTCTATTTGGATTATTCCTGCCAAAATGTAGAACCTCACACTTCTCAGCATTAAACTCCATCTGCCAACGTTCAGCCCATTCTTCTAACCGGCATAAATCTCCCTGCAAGCTTTGAAAACCCACCTCATTATCCACAACACCTCCTACCTTAGTACCATCAGCATACTTACTAATCCAATTTACCACCCCATCATCCAGATCATTTATGTATATTACAAACAACATTGGGCCCAAAACAGATCCTTGAGGCACCCCGCTAGTCACCGGCCTCCATCCCGATAAACAATTATCCACCACTACTCTCTGGCATCTCCCATCTAGCCACTGTTGAATCCATTTTATTACTCCAGCATTAATACCTAACGACTGAGCCTTCTTAACTAACCTTCCATGTGGAACTTTGTCAAAGGCCTTGCTGAAGTCCATATAGACTACATCCACTGCCTTACCCTCGTCAACATTCCTCGTAACTACTTCAAAAAATTCAATAAGGTTTGTCAAACATGACCTTCCACGCACAAATCCATGCTGGCTACTCCTAATCAGATCCTGTCTATCCAGATAATTATAAATACTATCTCTAAGAATACTTTCCATTAATTTACCCACCACTGATGTCAAACTGACAGGTCTATAATTGCCAGGCTTACTTCTAGAACCCTTTTTAAACAATGGAACCACATGAGCAATATGCCAATCCTCCGGCACAATCCCCGTTTCTAATGACATCTGAAAGATCTCCGTCAGAGCTCCTGCTATCTCTACACAAACTTCCCTCAAGGTCCTGGGGAATATCCGGTCAGGACCCGGAGATTTATCCACTTTTACATTTCTTAAAAGTGCCAGTACTTCCACCTCTTTAATTGTCATAGGTTCCATAACTTCCTTACTTGTTTCCCACACCTTACACCATTCAATATCCTTCTCCTTAGTGAATACCGAAGAGAAGAAATCGTTCAAAATCTCTCCCATCTCCCTCGGCTCCACACATAGCTGACCACCCTGATTCTCTAAGGGACCAATTTTATCCCTCACTATCCTCTTGCTTTTAATATAACTGTAGAAGCCTTTCGGATTTACTTCCACCTTATTTGCCAAACCAAACTCGTAACTTCTTTTAGCTTTTCTAATCTCTTTCTTAAGTTTCTTTTTACATTCTTTATATTCCTCGAGCAATTCCTTTACTCCATGCTGCCTATATCTATTGTAGACATCCCTCTTTTTTCGAACCAAGTTTCTAATATCCCTTGAAAACCATGGCGCTTTCAAACCTTTAACCTTTCCTTTCAACTGAACAGGAACATAAAGATTCTGTACCCTCATAATTTCACCCTTAAATGACCTCCATTTCTCTATTACATCCTTCCCATAAAACAACTTGACCCAATCCACTCTCTCTAAATCCCTGCGCATCTCCTCAAAGTTAGCCTTTCTCCAATCAAAAATCTCAACTCTAGGTCCAGTCCTGTCCTTCTCCATAATTATATTGAAGCTAATGCTATTGTGATCACTGGACCCGAAGTGCTCCCCAACACATACATCTGTCAGCTGACCTATCGCATTCCCTAACAGGAGATCCAACACTGCCCCATCTCTAGTCGGTACTTCTATGTATTGTTGCAAAAAACTATCCTGCACACATTTCACAAACTCTAAACCATCCAGCCCTTTTACAGAATGAGCTTCCCAATCTATGTGTGGAAAATTAAAATCTCCCACAATCACCACCTTGTGTTTACTACAAATATCTGCTATCTCCTTACACATTTGCTCTTCCAACTCACGCTCCCCATTAGGTGGCCTATAATACACTCCTATCAGTGTTACTACACCTTTCCCATTCCTCAATTCCACCCAAATAGCCTCCCTAGAGGAGCTCTGTAATCTATCCTTCCAAAGCACCGCCATAAGATTTTCTCGGACAAGCAATGCAACACCTCCTCCTCTGGCCCCTCCTACTCTATCACACCTGAAGCAACTAAATCCAGGAATATTTAGTTGCCAATCACACCCTTCCTGCAACCATGTTTCACTAATAGCTACAACATCATAATTCCAGGTATCAATCCATACTTTAAGCTCATCCACCTTTCTTACAATGCTCCTAGCATTAAAATAGATACATTTATTTTATTTATTTGACATTGCTTTGGAACCTTTAGCCATTGCCATTCGTGAATCACCTAATATTTTTGGTATTACCCGTAGGGAAGGGACTTTTAAGTTATCATTATATGCTGATGATTTGTTACTATACATATCTGACCCTGAGAGATCTATTCCTGCTATTTTATCCTTGCTTGCTCAGTTTAGTAGCTTTTCTGGCTACAAACTGAATTTTAATAAGAGTGAATTATTTCCATTAAATATGCAAGTTTCAATCTATAAACACTTACCATTTAAAGTTGTTACAGATCATTTTACTTATTTGGTTATTAAAATTACCAAGAAACATAAGGATTTATTTAAAGTTAATTTTTTACCTTTAATTGACCAAATCAAGCAACTTATTATCAAGTGGTCCCCATTATCTTTGTCATTGGTTGGTCGAATTAATGCTATCAAGATGATAGTATTACCCAAATTTTTATATTTATTTCAAGCATTACCAATTTTTATTCCTAAATCTTTTTTTGATATTATTGACTCCAAAATATCCTCGTATGTGTGGCAGAATAAAAATCCCAGATTAAGTAAAAAATATTTACAGAAGCCTAAGAAGGAAGGAGGTTTGGCCTTGCCAAACCTAAGATTTTACTACTGTGCAGTTGATATTCGATTTTTAACATTTTGGACACAAGAATCGATTATAGTACCTTGCCCACAATGGGTAAATTTGGAGTGTAAATCTGTACAAGATTTTTCATTGTTTTCTATTTTAGGATCTTTGCTTCCTTTTGCTTTATCTAAATTGAATAAACAAATAACTAATCCTATAGTTAAACATTCATTACGAATTTGGTTTCAATTTCGTAAATTCTTTGCTTGAATAAGTTTATCTTATCAAGCCCTATTATATTGAACTTTTTTTTTCAGCCCTCTTTTATGGATCAAGTCTTTGTGTTATGGAAAACCAAAGGTATAACATGTTTTCGTGATCTATTTTTAGATAACAGTTTTATGTCCTTTGAACAGCTATCCAATAAATATAATTTGCCAAAAAACTCATTTTTTTAGATACTTGCAAGTTAGAAATTTCTTGAATAATATGTTACAGTCTTTTCCGAAAGTATGTCCAATGGATATTACGGAATTTTTTTTAGCTCTGAATCCTTGCCAGAAGGGTTTAGTAGCCATTATTTATAATATGATCATGAAAATACAGCCAGAAGTATCAGAAAAAATTAAGAAGGAATGGGAAAAAGAACTTCACTGTCTTATATCCACTGAGCAGTGGGAGAAAATTTTACAATTAGTCAATTCTTCTTCTATTTGTGCTAAACATGCCCTAATACAATTTAAGGTTGTACATAGGGCTCACATGTCCAAGGATAAACTTGCTCGATTTTATTCTTATGTTAATCCAACCTGTGACAGATGTCATTCTGAAGTTGCTTCATTGACTCAAATGTTTTGGTCTTGCCCCTGTTTGCAAAATTATTGGAAAGATATTTTTGGTATTATTTCAACAGTTCTGAATATCAGATTGCAACTGCATCCTATTACTGCAATTTTCTGTTTACCAATGGTGGATAATAGTTGTTTATCCCCCTCAGCCCGGCAGATGATTGCATTTGTTACATTAATGGCTAGAAGATCTATTCTATTGAACTGGAAAGAAATTAATCCTCCAACTATATTTCAGTGGTTTTCTCAAACTATTTCTTGTTTGAGATTAGAAAAAATTAGAAGTGTTGTCTTTGACCCTTCAGTTAAATTTGAAGAAACTTGGAGACCATTTATTCAACATTTTCATATGAGCTAAACTGACGTTTCCTGAACCTTACTCTTATCATCCTTAATTATTTGGATGGAGGTGTGGAGTTATTGACGCTACTGTGTATATTTGATATAATGCATTGGCCCATGTTGGTTAGGTTTTCTTTCATTTTTTGGGGGGGAGGCTTTCTTATTTTCTCCATTTTTTGTAACCACTATGTGTTTGGGAGGTTATTATATATGGATTATCATCTATTTGTATTTATACCTTAACCTATTAATTATGTACTCTCAAGCTCTTTGTATTCATGTTTCATTTATGTTTGTTTAAAATCAATAAAAAGATTTTAAAAAAATTTGTCCCTTGCTCCTAACATATCTGTAGAATCCCTTAGGATTCTCCTTTTCTCCTTCACCTTGACTGCTAGGGCAACTTCATGCTTTCTTTTAGCCTTCCTGATCTTTTTCTTAAGTGTCCTCTTGCATGTTGTACGCTTCATAAGTACCTCATTTGTTCCTACCTACACATACCTGCTATGTATCTCTTTTTTTTCTTAATCAGGTCCTCAATATCTCCTGAAAACCAAGGTTCCCTAAACCTGTTATGTTTGCCTTTTATTCTAACAGGCACATGCAAGCTTTTGTATTCTCAAAATTTCATTTTGAAGGCCTCCTTCTTGCCAGAAAACAGCCTGTCCCAATCCACACTTGCCAGATTGTTTCTGACACCATCAAAATTGGCGTTTCTCCAATGTAGAATCTCAACCCCTTGTATTAGCTGTTTCCACCTTGGGGAAAAGTCTCTGGTTGTCAAACATAGAAAAAAACAGGCCCTTTGGCCCACAATGCTGTGCCGAACATGTACTTACTTCAGAAATTACCAAGGGTTACCCAAAGGCCTCTATTTTTCTAGGCTCTATGTACCTATCTAAGAGTCTCTTAAAAGACCCCATCGTAGCTGCCTCCACCAACATCGCCGGCAGCCCATTCCATGCACTCACCACTCTGCGTAAAAAACTTACCCCTGATGTCTCCTCTGTACCTACTTCCAAGCACCTTAAAACTGTGCCCTTTCATGTTAGCCATTTCAGCCCTGGGGAAAAGCCTCTGACTATCCACACAATCAATGCCTCTCATCATCTTATACACCTCTATTAGGTCACCTCTCATCCTCTGTCACTCCAAGGAGAAAAGGCTAAGTTTACTCAACCTATTCTCATAAGGCATGCTCCCCAATCCAGGCAACATCCTTGTAAATCTCCTCTACACCCTTGCTATGGTTTCCACATCCTTCCTGTAAGTGAGGCGACCAGAACTGAGCACAGTACTCCAAGTGGGGTCTGACCAGTGTCCTATATAGTTGCAACATTACCTCTCAGCTCCTAAACTCAATCCCACAGTTGATGAAGGCCAATGCACCATATGCCTTCTTAACCACAGAGTCAATCTGCATTGCAGCTTTGTGTGTCCTATGGACTCGGACCCTAAGATTCTTCTGGCCCTCCACACTGCCAAGAGTCTTACCATTAATATTATATTCTGCCACCATATTTGACCAACCAAAACGAATCACCTGACACTTATCTTGGTTGAACTCCATCTGCCACTTCTCAGCCCAGTTTTGCATCCTATCAATGTCCCACCGTAACCTCTGACAGCCCTCCACACTATCCACAACACTTTCAACCTTTGTGTTATCAGCAAACTTACTAACCTCCACTTCCTCATCCAGGTCATTTATAAAAATCACAAAGAGTAAGGGTCTCAGAACAGATCTCTGAGGCACACCACTGGTGACAGACCTCCATGCAGAATATGACCCATCTACAACCACTCTTGGCCTTCTGTAGGCAAGCCAGTTCTGAATCCACAAAGTAATGTCCCCTTGGATCCCATGCCTCCTTACTTTCTCAATAAGTCTTGCACGGGATACCTTATCAAATGCCTTGTTAAAATCCATATACACTACATCTACTGCTCTTCCTTCATCAATGTGTTTAGTCACATCCTCAAAAACTTCAACCAGGTTCATAACGCACAACCTGCCTTTGACAAAGCCATGCTGCTATTCCTAAACATATTATGCCTCTCCAAATGTTCATTTGGAGCCCTTCAGGAGCTTTTCCATCAAATTACCAACCACTGAATTAAGACTCGCTGGTCTATAATTTCCTGTGCTATCTCTACTCCCTTTCTTGAATAAGGGAACAACATCAGCAACCCTCCAATCCTCTGGAACCTCTCCTATTCCCAATGATGATGCAAAGATCATCGTTAGAAGCTCAGAAATCTCCTCCCTTGCCTCCCAGAGTAGCCTTGGTATCACCTTGTCCAGTCGCTGTGACTTAACCAACTTGATGCTTTCCAAAATCTCCAGCACATCCTCTTTCTTAATATTTATATGCTCAAGCTTTTCAGTCTGCTGTAAGTCATTCCTACAATCGCCGAGGTTCTTTTCCATAGTAAATACTGAAGCAAAGTACTCAATAAGTACCTTTGCTACCTCCTCCAGTTCCATATACACTTTTCCACTGTCACACTTGATTGGTCCTATTCTCTCATGTCTTATCCTTTTGCTCTTCACATACTTGTAGAATGCCTTGGGGTTTTCCTTA
Organism: Hemitrygon akajei; assembly: GCF_048418815.1. Classification (NCBI taxonomy): domain Eukaryota; kingdom Metazoa; phylum Chordata; class Chondrichthyes; order Myliobatiformes; family Dasyatidae; genus Hemitrygon; species Hemitrygon akajei. The sequence continues at coordinate 87,444,594 of NC_133136.1, read as the reverse complement.
ATCCTGAACGCCAAGGCCTTTTCATGGCCCCTTCTGGCTCTCCTAATTTCATTCTTAAGATCCTTCCTGCTAGCCTTATAATCTTCTAGATCTCTATCGTTACCTAGTTTTTTGAACCTTTCGTAAGCTTTTCTTCTCTTCTTGACTAGATTTACAATAGCTTTTGTACACCATGGTTCCTACACACTACCATCCTTTCCCTGTCTCATTGGAACATACTTATGCAGAACGCCACACAAATATCCCCTGAACATTTGCCACATTTCTTCCGTATATTTCCCTGAGAACATCTGTTCCTGATTTACACTTCCAAGTTCCTGCCTGATAGCCTCATATTTCCCCTTACTGCCGTTAAACACTTGCCTAACTTGTCTGTTCTTAACCCTTTCCAGTACTACGGTAAAGGAGATAGAATTGTGATCACTATCTCCAAAATGCTCTCCCACTGAGAAATCTGATACCTGACCAGGTGCATTTCCCAATACCAAATCAAGTACAGCCTCTCCTCTCGTCGGCTTATCTACATATTGTGCTAAGAAACCTTCCTGAACACACCTAACAAACTCCACCCTATCTAAACCCCTTGCTCTAGGGAGATGCCAATCAATATTTGGGAAATTAAAATCTCTCACCACATCACCCTGTTATTATTACACCTTTCCAGAATCTGTCTCCCTATCTGCTCTTCGATGTCTCTGTTACTATTGGGTGGTCTATAAAAAACACCCAGTAGAGTTATTGACTCCTTCCTGTTCTTAACTTCCACCCACAGAGACTCAGTAGACAATCCCCCCATGACTTCCTTCTTTTCTGCAGCTGTGACACTACCTCTGATCAGCAGTGCCACGTCCCCACCTCTTTTGCCTCCCTCCCTGTCCTTTCTGAAACATCTAAAGCCTGGTGTTCAAAGTAACCATTCCTGCCCTTGAGCCATCCAAGTCTCTGTAATGGCCACCACATCATAGCTCCAAGTACTGTCCATCGAGTTATGTCTCTTATCATCTTGTACACCTCCATCAAATCACCCCTCATCCTTCTTCTCTACAAAGTGAAACGACCAAGCCCCTGAACCTATCCTGATAAGGTATGTGATATAATCCAACTATCATCCTGGTAAATCTTCTCTGCACTTTCTCTAAAGCTTCCACGTTCCTTCTAAAATGAGATGACCAGAACCAAACACAATATTCCAAGTGTGATCTAATGGGAATTTATACAGCTACAATTCTACATCCTTTTTGTTTTAGCCTTGAACTAAATGATGTGATTTTACACATTTCATGTTTGCTTTGTAATCTGTCCAATGATTTATGTTGATTGCTTCAACATTAGAGGAGAAAGATGTCAGATTGGATCAGTTGTTTTGAGATCCACTCTTACGAGTGAGATTTGTGGAAACAATTTTGTGATGTAACTAGACAGCTTTGTCATTGCTACATGTAGCTGTTCTCACCCTTTATATAGGTAACATTGGGACACTTGTTAATGAGGACACTCTTCTTTCAGACACCCGCTCCCAATCACCTCTGCCTAAATTGTGTGTTTTTGCAGTCCAAAGGAACTTTAATGGAAAGAACACAGTGAATGAAACTCTTGTTTTGGTTCTGCTTGTTACCCTTATTCCAGCAGCTGCTATTTTCATTTGGCTGACAATCTGGCCCCAAAGGGAGATAGCACTTTTTATACCCCTTGATCTCCCATGTTTCTACACTGTCTTGAAAATTCATAACTTTTTGATCATTTACTTTGTGATAAAGTATGAAGAAGGTTCAATATTCATCAGCTTAACTACATTTAAACTCTTTAGTTTGAAGTATAGAAGTGTAGAGTCATATCTATACAGCACAAGAACAAACCTTCTTCCCAACACACCTATGTAGACCTTTATACCAATCTACAGTAACCTGTTTTGCCTGGATTATGTCTATATCCTCATATGCGTTGCCTGTTTGAGAGCCTGTCTAAATTCCTCTTAAACTTAGTGTTTATATTTGATTCCACCAACTCCTCTGTCAATAGATATCTACGACCTCTCTCTGTGTAGAATACTTCTCCACTCTTGTTTTTGATACCCCTGCCACGTGAAAAAATACTTCTTACTATCTACCTTAACTATGCCTCAGATCAACCACCCCTGCTCCTGGGAAAACAAGCCCGACCTATCAGATCTCTCCATTACTAATGTCTTCCAGCCCAGGCTGCATCCTAGCGAACATCCCCAGTGCAACCACATCCTCCCAATTCTGTGACCATATACAAATATTTTCATTTCTGCAATCGAAGCTGATTAGAAACACCAATGCCTCTGAGTGGAAAACCCTACAAAAGGTAGTGGATTCGGCCCAGTGCATCGGGGGTAAAGCCCTCCCAACCATTGAGCGCATCTACCTGAAACACTGTTGTAGGAAAGCAGCATCCGTCATCAGGACCCCCACTACCCAGGCCATGCTCCCTTCTCGCTGCTGCCATCAGGTAGAAGGACTCACACCACAAGGTTCAAGAATAGTCACTGCCCCTCAATCATCAGGCTCTTGAATAAAAGGGGATCACGACACTCACTTGCCCCAACACTGAAATGTTCCCACAACCAATGATTTCACTTTAGGGACTCTTTATCTCATGTTCTTGTTATTTATTTATATTTGCATTTGCATAGTTCAGGTTGTCTTCTACACTCTGGTTGATCTTTCATAGTTACTATTCTATAGATTTGCTGAGTATGCCCAGAAGGAAATGAATCTCAAGGTTGTATATGGTGACACATATGTATTTTGATAATAATGTTTACTTTGAACTGAATTTATGCAGCCAAAAAAAGTTCAAAGTAGAAAGGAAAATGAAATGTGGAAAGAAAGAGGAGGATCAGATTGATCCTCTTTCTCTAGGTTGCAATGGTATACTTGACAATGAGGCTTCCTGCTTTTAACCATGTTTACATTTGTGATATGATTTGAATCCACAATTTTAAACACTTTTTATTGTTCTTTTTTAAATCAAAATCTAATCAAATGGAAAGTAGATTTCAAGTAAAAATTCCATCTCCAGACCTCTCCTTTGGCTTTGTAATAAGATACCAAGTGATACTGCTCAGATCTCCGCGTCAATCTGTGCCCCGCCTGATCTCAAATGGGCCATGTTGTGGGGGAGGGGAACTGCTCCGAGAAACACCGATGTCTCCAGGGGTTAGCGAACAAAACAACTTACCTACAGTTCCTACCCGAAACAGATTTAGGGTTGAATATGGCTGTTCTAACAATCAGACAGTCTGAAAGAAAACTCACTTGGACTAAGTCTTGGTGACGGTGGAAATCGCTCCCAACATAAAGCAACAGCTCAGGAAGCAATTCTTCAAGCAATAAAACAATGTAAAAGTAACAGTTGTGTTTAATATTTCTGGGTTAAAACAAGAATCAGTAAACTCTCACTAGTCCGTGTTTTTGAGATATTGGCTGATCCGTGCGGACTCCTTAATCCCCGAGTCCGAGGCAGAAAGGTCTGAGAAACAGTAGCTTTGTTTCCGTAAGCTATGTTTTCTCAGCCAGGCTTCAGCTCGCTTTTTATGTACATGGTGGCTGAAGAGGAATTTGCTTCCTTAAACTTTATATTGGTGGTTCATGCCAGTGAATTATTTTCTGTTAAGCTTTGAGAAAGACTAAACTACAGCACAGTACCTGTTCCCAACTTTACTGCAACCTGCTTCAACTTTCCTAGAAAATCTACTGCTTTCTGCACACAGCGAAAGAAATAGTCAGAACACCTGCAGATAAAAATAGTCCTCAGCAGGAGACAGACATTTTTGATATGTAACACAGATACTCCGCTTACCATTGTTGTATGTGAGCAGTCCCTCTTCTTGCCAAAGGAAGGTAAAATGTTGAAATTGCTGTTTAATATTTAACTGAGATCACCAAAATGTCATCGAAGGCCAGCCTGTAAGCAAAGCCGATGCTTGGATTTTCCCCTCCTCCTTTCTCGGAAGCAAATGGACCGTGGGCGCAGGTACAGCCAGTTACTGAGTGCAACCATAGCAACACTGAAACAGGTGAGGCTCTGCCTACCTGGCATGTGTTTACAGTATTGGGTAGGTTTCTCTGCAGGTTGTGGTGTATCTATCCACCTTTCATAAACTGAAATTGCCTAATCGACAGCGGTGTAACTGATCATGGTTGGTCATTCCTACCAGCTCACAGCTCGATCAGAAGGGTTGGACAAATTTGCCTTCTGAGTTCAACGATCACTGGTAGGCAGCACACAAACGTAAGGAGACAACGAAGTGCAATAGAGTGTACTTTACTGTGGATGTCGGGCAAAATGAACAGGCAGCTGAAGTTTATTCCTCCATTTAAAAGTGAGGAAAGATCACAAAAATTACACTGCAGAAATCAGGGTGTAAAACTATTACCCAGTTATGGCAACTATCGTTGGCATAGAAAATAGAAATTTGCAAATTCTGGAAACAGGCGTAAAGCCGGGAAATTTCACATGGGTTGGGTATCTGCAGAGAGTATCAGACAAAAACCTTGTAGGAATCGTCAACAGTTACAGGTTGGCAGGACAAGAAAATTTTTTGGGAGGGCTCACCCCGAGGACAGCCGGTGAGGCCAAAGTCCAACTCAGAAGACTTGGTGAGCCTGGGGCTGATTCCAGGTGGGTCTCCTAGGAGAAACCTGTGGGAACATGGGATTGGGGATGTACACTCAACAGGGCAAAGGTCAAACACTGTGGATCAGGCATTTGGGCTGATTAGTGGTTGAGTCAGGAAGCCAAAGGGGATGATCAGATAAGGAGTAACAATGAGGGATTAGGGATTGGGATGGGCGTAGGTGGACTGCCAGATGTCTGAAAGTTACATTTAGTCAGGTACATGCATAGGAATGGTTTGGAGGGAGGTGAGACAAATGCAGGAAAATTGGATTAGCTTGGTTGCATGGACAAGTTGAAACGTAGGCGTCCCAGATTTCCCAGAACTGGAATCAAAATCAGGTTTATCATCTCCGACATGGATTGTGAAATGTGTTGTTTTGGGACAGCAGTGCAGCGCAAGACATTAAAAATTAAAATGAACAGTAAATAAATACTGCAAAAGAGGAATAGCAAGGTAGTATTCATGGGTTCATGGGCGGTTCAGAAACACCAGAGAAAGAGGGAAAGAAGCTGTTCCCAAAATGTAGAATGTAGGTCTTCAGGGTTTTGTACCTCTTCCCTGATGGAGACCACGTCCCATATAGTGAGGGTCCCTAATGATGGATGCTGCCTTTTTGAGGCACCATCTTTTGAAGATGTCCTCATGGTGGGGAGTATTGTGCCGGTGCTGAGCCTATAACCATTTGCAGCCTCTTTCTGTGCATACCAGATGGTGATGGAAATGTTTAAGATGATACTTCAGTTAGCTTCAGAACACAGGCGTTTTCTAGAGTTAACTGTGCACAATGGGTTTTGGCCCGAAACGTTGACTCTTTACTCTTTTCCATAGATGCTGCCTGGCCTGCTGAGTTCCTCCAGCATTTTGTGTATTAACCGTGTACAATGTTTACTAAAAACCACCAAGAGATTCTACAACAATCAAAAACCATCCCTCCCCATTACTAACCTCAGTACTTTTAAAAATAAATGTTGTCTCACTGCTATACAAACTCTTCCTGTGTGAAGAAGAAAGCCCTTAACTCTGAGTGGAGTCATCGGGACGCTGTCGTGACGGCGATTTTTTTTAAGCAAACTTTCTTGTTTTCCCTGTGTACTTAATTATAATTTCTGCATGGATCTCTGACCAACGCCAAATATTTAGTGCAGGCATTTGGTCCAGATTGTACTTCCCAGCTTTCTCACAAATGGTGGAGGAACTCATGAAATCAGGCAGTATCTATGGAGGGGAATAAACAACTGATGTACTGGGCCGATCTCAGCCTGATGTGACTTTGACAGTCGGTGTCAGAGTACGCAGAAACTCAAAGCAGTCTGAGTATCTCAGAAACTATACTGATCTCCAGGGATTTTCATGTACAACAGTCTCTAGAGTTTACAGAGAATGGTGCAAAAAACAAAATACAGTGAGCATCAGCTCTGTGGGCGAAAATGCCTTGTTAACGAGAGAGGTCAGAGAAGAGTGGTCAGACTGCTTCAAGCAAATTTGAAGGCAACATCAGAATCAGGTTTATTATCACCGGTATGTGTCATGAAATTGGTTAACTTAGCAGCAGCAGTTCAATGCAATACATAATATAGAAATAAAAAATATATGTATATTAAATAGTTAGATTTAAAATAGTGCAAAAACAGAAATCATATAAAAAGGGTGACATAGTGTTCATGTGTTCAATGCCCATTGAGGAACGAGATGGTGAGGAAGAAGCTGAGTGTGTGCCTTCAGGCTTCTGTACCTCCTACCTGACAGTAACTATGAGAAGAGGGCATGCCCCAGGTGATGGAGGTCCTTAATAATGGATGCTGCCTTTCTGAGGCACTGCTCCTTGAAGATGTCTTGGATACTACAGAGGCTAGTACCCAAATTCATACAACTTTCTGTAGCTTCTTTTGGTCCTGTGCAGTAGTCCTCTCCCTGCTCATGTCAGACAGTGATGCTGCCTGTCAGAATGCTCTCCACGGTACATTTATAGAGGTTTTTGAGTGTTTTAGGTGACGAACCAAATCTTTTCAAACTCCTAATGAAATATAGCTGCTGTCTTGCCTTCGTTATAGCTGCATTGCTATGTTGGAACCAGGTTAGGTTCTCAGAGATCTTGACACCGAGGAAATTGCTGTGATCCTCTATGAGGTTTGGTTCGTGTTCCCTTGTTTTACCCTTCCTGAAGACCACACTCAACTCTTCTGTCTTACTGACATTGAGTGCAAGGTTGTTGCTGCGACACCACTCACCTAGCTGGTACATCTTATTCCTGTATCTCCTCTCATCTCCATCTGAGATTCTACCAACAATGGTTGTATCGTCAGCAAATTTATAGATGGAATTTGAGCTATGCCTAGCCACACAGTCATGGATATAGAGGGAGTAGAGCAGTGGGCTAAGCACACACCCCTGAGGTGCACCAGTGTTGATCGTAGGTGAGGAGGATATGTTATCACCAATCCGCTCAGATTGTGGTTTTCCGGTTAGGAAGTTGAGGATCCAATTGCAGAGGGAGGCACAGAGGCTCAGGTTCTGTAGTTTATTGATCAGGGCTGTGGGAATGATGGTGTTAAATGCTGAGCTATAGTTAATGAGCAACATCCTAATGTAGGTGTTTGTGTTGTCCAGGTGATCTAAAGCCACATGAAGAGCCATGGAGATTGTGTCAGCCGTTGACCTATTGTGGTGATAGGTGAGTTGTAATGGGTCCAGGTCCTTGCTGAGGCAGGAGTTCAGTCTAGTCATAACCAACCTCTCAAAGCATTTCATCACTGTCAATGTGAGTGCTACCGGGTGATAGTCATTAAGGCAGCTCACACTACTCTTCTTAGGCACTGGTATAATTGTTGCCTTTTGAAGCAGGTGGGAACTTCTTACCTTAGCAGTGAGAGGTTGAAATGTCCTTGAATACTCCTGCCAGTTGGTTGGCACAGGTTTTCAGAGCCTTACCAGGTACACCATCAGGGCCTTCTGCCTTTCAAGGGTTCACCCTCCTGAAAGACTGCCTAACATTGGCCTCAGAGACAGAGTTCACAGGGTCGCCGGGTGCAGCAGGGATCTTCACAGCTGTAGTGATATTCTCCCTTTCAAAGTGGGCATAGAAAGCGTTGGGTTCATCTGGTAGTCAGACAGACAGACATACTTTATTGATCCCAAGGGAAATTGGGTTTCGTTACAGTTGCACCAACCAAGAATAGTGTCGAAATATAGCAATATAAAACCATAAATAATTAAATAATAAGTAAATTATTCCAAGTGGAAATAAGTCCAGGACCAGCCTATTGGCTCAGGGTGTCTGACACTCTGAGGGAGGAGCGGTACAGTTTGATGGCCACAGGCAGGAATGACTTCCTATGACGCTCAGTTTTGCATCTTGGTGGAATGAGTCTCTGGCTGAACGTACTCCTGTGCCTAACCAGTACATTATGGAGTGGATGGGAGTCATTGTCCAAGATGGCATGCAACTTGGACAGCATCTTCTTTTTAGACACCACCGTCAGAGAGTCCAGTTCCACCCCCACATCATCACTGGCCTTACGAATGAGTTTGTTGATTCTGTTGGTGTCCACTACCCTCAGCCTCAGGTAGTGAAGCATTGCTGCCATTCATGCTGTTGGGTTTTGCAACAGTGATGTGCAGAAGAGCATCTCTCAATGCACAAAATGACGGGCCTTGAAGTGGATGGGCTACAGCAGAAGACCATGAACATACCCTCAATAGTCACTTTATTAGGTGCAGGAGGTGCGTAATAAAGTGGCTGCTGAGTGTATATTCTGGGGATGTGAACACAAAATCTATTTCCTAGACTAAGTTTCTGTGAATACTGTACTCCTGTAAGAAGATTTTAGGATCCAAAGTGTACCTTTAGCTGTTGAACTACTAGGTAAAGACTGAGAATGGTTGTCATGGTAACCCAGTTGATAGGAACTCAAGCAGTTTAGACCACTATTCATCAGGTAGGCTGATGAATGCACATTTAAGTGGTAGCTCAAAGTATAACCCCAACAAAACTTAATATTAATAAACTCTACTCTGTATATTTACAAAAGCGTAGAAGCTGGTGTTAAAGTAACTACAGGACAATAAGTCTGACATCATAGGTGGGTAAATTGTTGGAGGAGGAGAAATGAGGGACAGGTTGGCCAACATTTGAAGACAGGGTCTGATTCAGGGTTAGAATTCCTTAAAATGCTTATAATATTGAGAGAGGAGAACATCCTCTACACAAAATAACACCATGTAGTTGAATATTTTCATCTACAACAATACACAAGTATTAATGGAATTCCACATTCCAGTACTGTACACGTGGTGAAAACCATCTATATAGCATTAAAGCGAGTGGCAGGAAGGTACTTCAAATTGTGCCATGACATGACTCAACAACTCTTCAACTTGTGGCTAAGAGTGGATCTGAAAACAGCTTGAATTCAACCAATCCTCTTCCACTTGGCTACAATCTGAATATTTGCTTTCACTTCAATTGAACAAGAAATCCTCCTGAAGTTCCAAAGCATACACAAAGCATCTGGCAGATGGAATACAATGTTGGTAAATGCGAGGTCATGTACTTTGGGACGAAAAATGTAAGATCAAGTTATTATTTAAATAGTAAGAGATTGCAGCTTGCTGCTGTGCAGAAAGAGTGCGTGTGCATGAATCACGAAAGGTTGGTTTGCAGGTGCAGCAGGCTGTCAAGAGGGCAAATGGAATGCTGGCCTTCATTACAAGAGGGATTGAATTTAAGAGCAGGGAGGATATGCTGCAACTGTACAGGGTACTGGTGAGGCCGCACCTGGAGTACTGTGTGCAGTTCTGGTCTCCTTACTTGAGGAAGGATATACTGGTTTTGGAGGTGGTGAAGGGGAGGTTCACTAGGTTGATTCCAGAGATGAGGGGGTTAGACTATGAGGAGAGATTGAGTTTCCTGGGTTTGTACTCGCTGAAATTCAGCAGGATGAGAGGAGATATAGAAACTTATACAATTATGAAAGGGATAGATAAGATAGAGGCAGTTAAGTTGTTTCCACTAGTAGGTGAGACTAGAACTACAGGACAGTGCCTCAAGATTTGGGGGAGCAAATTTAGGATAGAGTTGAGGAGGAATCGCTTTTCCCAGAGAGTGGTGAATCTGGAATTCTCTGCCCAATGAAGCAGTGGAGACTACCTCATTAAATATATTTAAGACAAGGTTGGATAGATTTTTGCATAGTAGGGGAATTAAGGGTTATGGGGAAAAGGCAGGTAGGTGGAGTTGAGTCCATGGCCAGATCAACCATGATCTGATTGAATGGCGGAGCAGACTCAATGGGCCAGATGGCCTACTCCTGCTCCTGTTTCTTACTGGATACCTTTTTTTTGCCAAGTAATTTGACTGACCCTAACCATTGTCCCCAACCAGCAACTTAAATGAGGTAACATCTATGAAAAAGAATAAACGGTTGATGTTTTAGGCCATAACCCTTCATCAAGACTGATCAGACTGTTTACTCTTTTCCATAGATGCTGCCTGGCCTGCTAAGTTCCTCTAGCATTTTGTGTGTGTTGCTTTGAATTTCCAGCAACTGCAGATTTTTGAGTTTTTGCAGTGACTTAAACCATTGATGCAGACCATTAACTCTAACTACTGATCCTACTAACTACAACAAGAGAAAATTTGCAGATGGTTGGGAAGAGAAACACAGGGTGATAGGTGAAACCTTAAGTAAAGAGTTGGGAAGTTGATTGGTGAAAGAGATACAGGGTGGAGAAGGGGGGGGGGGAGTCTGATTGGAGAGGACAGAAGGCCATGGAAGAAAGAAAATGGGGGTGGAGCACCGGGGAAAGGCAATGGGTGGGCAAGGATAAAGTGAGATAGGGAGAAGGGGATGGGGAACGGTGAAGGACAGGGTGGGGGGGGGGGCATCACCAGATGTTTGAGAAATCGATGTTCATGCCATCAGGTTGGAGGCTACCTATGCTCCATCCACCAGAAGTGGGATCTCCCAGTAGCTGCCCACTTTAATTCCACTTCCCATTCTGATATGTCCATCCATGCCCTCCTCCACTGTCGTGATGAAGCCATACTCAAGTTGGAGGAACAATACTTTGCTTTCCGTCTGGGTAGCCTCCAACCTGATGGCATGAACATCAACTTCTCAGACTTCTGGTAATGCCTCCCACCCCTTCAGTACTTACCATCCCCTTCTCCCTATCTCACCTTATCTTCTTGCCCACCCATCACCTTCCTCAGGTGCTCCTCCCCCTTTTCTTTCTTCCATGGCTTTCTGCCCCCTCTCCAGTCCTGTATCTCTCTCACCAATCAACTTCCCAGCTCTTACTTCACCCCTCCCCCACCCAGTTTAACCTATTACCTGGTGTTTCTCTCTGCCCTCCCCCCACCGTTTAAATCTACTCCTCAGCTTTTTTCCTCTAGCTTACTGATGGGTCTCAGCCCGAAACGTTGACTTCGTTCTTGTCCATAGATGTGGTCGACTCACTGAGTTCCTCCAGCACTCTGTGTGTGATGCTACTAACTATAACAGTTAGTATGGTTAAGTTGACCTTAACCAGTAACCTCATTTACTGACCTTCAGTCTCAGACTGGGATCATTGATCTTGACTACTAACATTGGTGTCGAGCCCAATCAACGACCCGCTAGTAGTCTTGTCTGGCCATTTGTAGTTTGTACAGACCACCACCCTGTTGACCCTGACTAGTTCACTGACACTCCTGTCCACCCATCTCAGTGACCTTTACCACCCGCTTCGACCTGAACTCCGACCCCCAGCTCGTCGCCAGAATGCCAATGACGCCACGGGACCACGTGACCAGGACTTGCAGTGGGAGACGTGGCGCCGTGCGCCGGAAGTGATCGGTGATGTTTCCGGGACACGTCGCGGCTGGGGTTGATGGTTGGCCATGGAGGCGGTGTTCAGCCTGCCGTTTGCGCTGCTGGAGTGTCCCAACGTGAAGCTGAAGAAGCCGGGATGGCTCCACATGCCGTCTGCCATGACCGTCTACGCCTTAGTCATCATCTCCTACTTCCTGATCACCGGCGGTGAGTGCCCCAGTCTCGGCCTTACCTTCCCCTGCTGACCTCCTCCCCTTTCCTCTCCACCTCCTCTTATCTCTCTCTCCCTCACATCCACACTCGCTCTCGTCCAGGTTAGATGCAAGCTGACCAAGGTATTCGGCTCTTTCACTCCCTCTTTCTGAACTTGCAGACTTTGGAGTTTAGAGGAATAGGGCTGATCTACTGAAATGTATAAGATCCTACGAGGGTCCAGCTATACGAACAGGCATCACAAACTGGGGTCTTCCTTGGTTGCAGTGGGTGACTATGACGTCTTCTGCCTAACCTTAACCCTAGCCCTTCACTCTCCTTGATGCCGGAGGAACTCAGCAGGCCAGGCAGCATCTATGGAGTACACAGTCGGCGTTTTGAGCCGAAGCCCTTAATCAGGACTGCAGAAAAAAAGATGAGGTCAGAGTAAGAAGATGATGTCCCTATCTCACCCGGGTATGAGGCCACCAGCTACCCTGACCTGCCGAAGCGACGTACCGGGGTGTGACCATTGTCGTGTATACAAACAGTTACTTGGAGCCACAGGTGAAAGCTGAGTGCCCGGTGGGGACCAAAGGTGAGTGAGCTGTCCCAGAATGGACATGACAAGCCCCTTCACCAGAGGTACTACCGCTCCTTGGAGGCCCCATACACCCCGCTATCAGTCTACATTAGGGTAATTTGTAGAAGCCAGAGATGTGAGAGGAAACTGGAGCATCCAAGGCAAATGCATACAGTCACAAAAATAACTGAGTGCACAGACAGCACCCAGGCTCAAGATCAAATCTGGTTGGAGCTGTGGGGCTAGAGCATGAGCTACTATGCCATCATGTTGCTCACCAGCTAAACGACACCTCATTTTTAAACCTGTTCTAATTGCATGCAGTAACATTGTTTTCACCAAGGCTCATCAGCTTTGAAATTCCCTTCCTAAACCTCTCTGCCTCTATATGATGTTTCTTAAAATTTCTGTGGTCACCTTTTGGTCAGCTGTCCTAATATTTTCATTTGTGGCTTGGCGTAACTTTTCTGGTTAACAATACTCCTGTCAAGATCCTAATTTTATATTAAAACTGTTCTATGAATGGTATAATTTGTTTATTCAATCAGTGACTGATGTTTATTTTGTTTTTTTTAAGTAAATAGTCTCTTGTCCTTTGTATCAGTACTAAAGATATTATGAAGTTCTGGGGCTGAGGCCTGACCTCGCTAGGAAATGCACTTGAAGTTAAACTCTTGAGTGCGTGAGACAATTTCTAACTCTGAATTGAACCTGTACCAATTTCTATTCTTGAAAGGTGTTTTAACAGTCACATTGGACTTTCGTTGCTAATGCCTAATCAGTAATTTTAAATTTGATTTCAAACTTGTAAAATTGCAAGAGTTAACCATAAACTGCAGGTCCTACGTAGAGAACACTTGGTAATTTTGTACCCATTGGTTACGGATTGGGAACTGCTACTGTCTGGTGTGTTCAGTTACTGTAATATTTTATGCTCAAGAAATGTTGAAGTGTTCCTAAAAAGAACAATCAATTCTGATGTAGAATTATTGAGCTAAAATATTAACATTTTCTTTTTCCACATATCCCCGGCTTGCTGAATGCTTGCAGCAGTTGCTGCTGCTGTTTCAAGTTTCTAGCATCTCTGATTTTCACGTTGAGATTTATTACGTTGTTACCACACAGTCTGCTGAACTGCTTTAGGTAGCAACTTGTCATCAGCCTGAATTTGATACCTTGCAGTTATTGGTACCATGGCAGCGATAGTCCAGAATATTTCCAGGCTCCTACGGCCTTAAACAATGCCTCTGCGGAGGAGGTCTCTACTAAAACCTGTCTTTGCCATTGAATCTGGGAAAATTGATTGATAATTCATTTCCATTCCGCATACATGTACATGAAACTACCGTGAGGGAGATATTTAACAGAACAAGTACAGTATGCTGGAAAATCCCAGCCAGTCAAGCAGCATCTATGGAAAGAGAAGCTGGTTAAAGTTTCAGATTGGAGATCTTTCCTTGGGGGAATACTTGACTTGGCTGTTTCACCATCAATGGGTGAATAGCCTATGTTGTACATGTATTCTGTACCCCAGAATGAAAGATATGGTATGTGTAGAAAGGTGTTGATCAAGGAGCAGGGTATTTTCATGACCTGAAATTGTCAATGTTGGGACTGGTTTAACCCTTTCCAGTGATCTTATTTTGGGTGAAACATTTACAGTAGAAGGTAATGGAGGTGTACTGGGAGCTGGACAGGGCGTATTTACTGCTACATGTGATTTTTTTTTTGTAGGTATTATTTACGATGTGATTGTGGAGCCTCCTAGTGTGGGGTCGATGACAGATGAACATGGCCACCAAAGGCCTGTTGCCTTTTTAGCATACAGGTATGACTGGATAAGTTACCATTGTCATTTTGCTTCCCTTTGATTCCTCTCAGTTTTTTCTCTGTGCTGTGGTTCCACAGATGTTCAATACTCTCTGAATTGTGTACTAAGTGGGCATTAGTATTGAATTATATTTTATTGTTGGGACTTTGTTGATTTTTCTGGCTCGACCACATTAGAATTAAACTATGCCATGTTCTACTTTCTGTACATAAAAGCGGGCTTGTTGAAATTTCTCTGTGATAACTAATGATAGTGGCTGATTTCCTTTCTGTGGGAATGTCTTATTTAGATTAAGTTTTTACTTCAACTTAAATTTTTGCAAATAAATTGAAGGTATGGATCAAATCTTGCACTATTTTTGTTTGTAGTGCTCAGCTCTTCGTGGATCAGAAATATAAACCTTGTTACAGAATCAATATTTGGCTAATTTCTTGTCTCCGCTGTTGTTTTGCCTACACATCTTGTTTGGCTATTTGTATTCCTTTAACAGTCAATTTAGTTTTAAGAAATTGGTGTGCAAGATCAAAATGCTCCTTTTTAGAATTGAAACACACCTGGGGCTTACAGAATTTAACCAAATAATATTTATTAATGCGAGTCAGTGTAATGGGAGAGAGATTTATAATCTCGTCATGGTTTATTATTGTACAGTAGACTATCAGCCATCCATCAAACATGGAAAGTGCAGACTGCTTGAGAATTGCTCAAAAATATACTGCACGTCCATGTTAGTACTCTATGCATAAATGTTTGGGTAAATTCTCCTTAAGTAACAATGTTTTACAGTTCTGTGAAAGGCTAAACACAAGCCTGAGTATAAAATACAGCAATACAATCCAATGAATGATTGGACCTGTTCATGAAGTGGCAAATCTTCAAAGCAAATGTTCTTGTTAATCAACCAACAGCTGCTTTGCTCTTGTGTGCACACAAAAATATGCTAAAAAAATCATCTCGCACTTTTTTGCACAACATTTTAAATAAATAAGCTCAAGCATTGAATTTTAAGCTATGCGTAGACTTCTACATGTTGCCTAGCCCATCACTTAAGCTGAATTCACTTAACTGAAAATGCCAAAAGGGCAATGCCTCTTCACAGCTAGGGGCCGAGGGTGGGCTGCTGTGCATGATCAAAATTACATTGCAACCTGGTGTGTTGCATTCAAATGAATGTCTTTAGTGAAAAATATGAAATTCCTTAGTATTCTTAGAAATTTTTGCTGTTCCAGATGTATGAATATCAGATAAATGAGTGTACTTGTTTATCTGATTTATTGTGTTTTAGCATTAGGTGTTGGGTTATGCACACATTGTGATTAGGAGGAATTAACCTTTATTGTGATATTTATCATCAGAATTGGGATTGGATCTATCTCGATTCTTGCTGCTGTCTGCAAGGAGTTTGTACATTCTCCCCATGACTGCAAGGGTTTCTCCTGGGTGCTCCGGTTTCCTCCCACAATCCAAAGACCTACTGGTTGGTAGGTTAATTGATCATTGTAAATTGTCCCGTGATGAGGTTATAGTTAAATCGGGGGTTGCTGGGCAGCACAGCTCAAAGAGCCAGAGGGGCTTACTCTGCGTTGTATCTCAGTAAATTAAAATAAATAAATAAATAGATGTCCTTTTACTAAAATGCCAGAGTGGCTACAGTGTTTGTGGTTCCTCGTACACGTTCTCTAATTTAGAACCACAGAACTAACGTCGTTTTCTTTTTACTTTTATATAGAGTGAATGGACAATACATCATGGAAGGTCTTGCTTCTAGTTTCCTGTTTACAATGGGAGGTCTGGGATTTATAATCTTGGATCGCTCAAATGCACCAAATATTCCAAAACTGAACAGATTCCTGCTTCTTTTCATTGGCTTCGTCAGTGTCCTGTTGAGCTTTTTCATGGCCAGAGTCTTTATGAGAATGAAATTGCCGTAAGTAATAATATTCCAATCTGTTACAGATACTGACCATGTTGCATTAGATCTGAATATTAAGTACTGCTATTTTGTTTCTTAAATTGTCTGACTATATTTTAACTTAATAGTTTCGAGCTTGACAATTTCCATTCAAGGGAAATTATTCAGCTGTCTTGTATGAAAAGGCCTAACACAAGTGGGGACAGCGCATCTGTAATATACTGTGAAAATGAGAATTATATGAAATCAGGAGGCATGGGATCCAGGGATTCAGAATAGGCTTGCCCACAGAAGGCAGAGGGTGGTTGTAGATCGAACATATTCGGCTTGGAGGTTGGCCACCATAGTGTTCCACAGGGATCTGTTCTGGAACCCCTGCTCTTTGTGATTTTTTTTACGTATATAAGTGATTTGGATGAGGAACTGGAAGGGTGGGTTAGGAAGTTTATAGATGACACAAAGGTTGGTGGAATTGTGGATAGTGTGGAAGTTTGTCATAGATTACAGTGAACTGATGGTATAAGGAGCTGAGCTGAGAAGTGGCAATTTGGAGAAGTGTGAAGTGATTGACACTGGAAGGTCAAACCTGAAGGAAGAGAGGGTTACTGGCAGGATTCTTGGCAGTGTGGAGGAACAGAGGGATCTTGGGGTCCATGTCCAGAGATCCCTTAAAATTGCTGCATGAATTGATTGTGTGATTAAGAAGGCATATAGTCTGTTGACCTTCATTAGTTAGGGGATTGAGTTCAAGAACTGCAAGGCAATGTTGTAGCTCTGGTTAGATCACACTTGGAATATTGTGTTCAGTTCTGGTCACCTCATTATAGGAAGGATGTGGAAACTTTGGAGAGGGTGCAGAGGAGATTAACCAGGATGCTGCCTGGATTTGAGGGCATGTCTCATGCTGAGCTAGGGGTTTTTTCCTTTGGAGCAAAGGAGGATGAGAGCTGACTTCATGAAGGTGTACAAGATGGTAAGTGTCAGTGATCAAGTGGATAGCCAGAGACTTTTTTCTGTGGGATGCAGATACCTAATACTAGTGGGCATAATTTTAAGGTGATTGCAGGAAAGTATAGGGAGGGTGTCAGAAGTAAGTTCTTTACCGTGAGAGTGGTGGGTGCATAGAATGCCCTACCAGGGGTGGGGGTAAAGGCATTTAAGAAACTCTCAGATAGGCACATGAATGGTAGAAAACTGGAGAGTACATAGGAGGGAAGGGTTAGATTGATCCTAGAGTAGATTAAAAAGTTGGCATAACATCTTGGGCCAATGGGCCTGTATTGTGCTACAGTGTTCTATGTTCTATATAGCAGTCCTCAACGAACAAGGATTAATATGTATGCCCTGCACCCTGAGGACCAGTTTCTAGGATCCAGTTGAGTGTATGTATACCCAGATAATGTAAATATAGTTCCTGGTTGTTACTAAATCTGTACAAAGGTGAGTTATCGTCTCCTAACAAAATTATTCTCAAGTTGCTGTTTAGAATATAGCGGATTCCGGTTAATTGGGACATATTGGGACTAGTACATTTTGGCTCAATTTGGCGGCTGCCCCGGTTAGCCGAAGTATCGTGGAAATAGTGTATATAAAAAAAATTCTGTTTAACTGAGTAACAAATTATGTAGTTAAATGAAATGCAGAACAAATTAGAGCATTATCAATACTGCTACAGTACTATACAGCTGCTTACTGCTCCTAATAGTTATCAACAGGGGAATTCATCTGATGTGTTCTTTTGATTGACTGTAAATCAGTGCAGTCACCAAGAATAGATAATGGACTGCCTTCATACAATGGTATTGACAATTGCATTCTCTTCATTTTCATTGTAACATTCAAGATGATTGTCGATATCTTCAAATTCTTCATAGTTCCTAACTGGTTCAAGATGTGAAGTCGTTTTATTTTCACTTCTGGCCGTTTCTTGCCAACTTTCATTGCCAAAAGTGTTTTAAGTGCAAGCACAAGCAACTGATGCTATTTTAGAAGCCGTTTGCTCTAAGTACATTGTAGTGTCCAATGGCCGCAGAAGTGCACGTGCCTGACGCTAGTTAGAAACTGTTTGGCAAAGTCTCTTGTCCCAATTAAGCACCACAGTATCCCAAATAAGTGACTGGCCAATTAACACCAAAATCCACTGTATAAGCTTTACTAAGGTTCTTTGACCTAGTTGTGTACCTAGGTAGTTACTGCAGGGCGAGACGTGGAAGAGAGAATTGAGATTTAAAAAAAGTTTTAGATGAAGAGAATAGGAGCATAAGAAGCAGTCCTGCCCCCGATGCGATCTCTCATACAGTGAGATTATAGCTAATTTTTGCCTCAGCGTCACTTTGATTCCCTTAATATCCAAAAATCTTGCCTTTTCTTTATTTGATTATTCTCTTCATACTCCAAAGATTCTTCTAAGAGACTGTTAAATAGGTACATGGAGTTTAGAAAAATAGAGGGCTATGTGTTAGGAAAATTCTAGGCAGCTTCTAGAATTGGTTGGCACAACAATGTGGCCAAAAGGCCTGTAATGTGCTGTAGATTTTCTATGATTCTATGTTCTATTCTCTACTTTCTATATGATGAAATACCTCCAGATCTTATTGTGCAATCATACCATGGTAATGACATTGAACCCTCTGGTCCTTAAGAATTTTGTATGTTTCAGTGTGATTACCTTTAGAGATAACCTGCTTTGTTTGCTTTGCGTGTGAAACAGACCATTCCAGCATCTAATCTGGTGAATGTTTGTAGCACTTCCTGTATGCAGGTGCATTTTTCGGTAGGGAGATCAGATCTATATATGATACTCCAGATATCATCTCTCCAGGGAGGGATAGAATTGAATTAAAACGCTAGTCATATCTTTTGAAAGCAAGGCCAACAGGCACTTCACCTTCATAATTGCTTACTGAGTATGTTAACATTCAGTGATTTATGTGCAGGAATGCCTAATTCTTTCCGTACACCACCACCATTCAACCATTTAAAAAGTATCCTGCTTTTAATTTTTTTTTGGACAAAAGTGTATGTTCACATTTTCTATTTTCCAGCTTCCATGTCCTTGTCCATTCATTTATCCTCAGAATTGGGAATCTTTGTATATACCTCCCCCCACCCCCAATCCTTACTGTATCCTTACAGCTTACTCTGATACCAAGTCTTCTATAGTCAGTAAATTGGATACAGTGCACTATATTCCCTTACTCAAATTGTTGATTGTGAAGTGATCCTTATGATACCTCACTGGTCACAGCATCCTAAGCCAAAAATAAACATTTATCCCTTTTTATGTAGCATTTAACCAGTCTTTATAATTCATGCTGGTATATTATACCCAATACCATGCATTCTCATTTTGCTTAATAATCTCTTGTGGCACTTCATTAAAGGCCTTCTGAATGTACAAACCTACCATAAATAAGTGATTATATTAAATACCAACAAGTCAAGGTGAGTGGGAACAGATGGAAACTATTGAGACCTAATGCAACCACATCTGCGGTAGGTATCTGCAGCTCAGAGCTCGAGTCAAGTTTGGATGCATCAGAAGGGGTACAGTTATATGGTCACTATGTTCTACCTTGTTTACATAAAGTATTGCAGAATTGGTCAGTTGAGGTACGGAACTATAATGAGATTTAGTCTCAGAATAAGGAGTTGGCCATTCAGGATAAAGATGAGAAATTTCTTTGTCAAAGGCAGTGAATCTGGAATATTCTCCTCCAGAGGGCTGTATTGCTGACTAAATTCGAGATGGTGATTGATAGATATTTTATGTAATGAAGGAATTGAGGGCTAAAGAGTTACTGCAGGAAAATTCTGAGGTATCATGATCAAATGAATTGTAGAACAGATGCAAGGGGTTCCATGGCCTACGATTTAAGTTATTTAATTTCTGCTATTGGTTATTATGAAAGTGTGGTGGGTTAGGGAAAACTATTAGTGATCATATGCCTTGTTTTGATTTATTTAGTATGTTGAATGCCCCACCTTCCATCTTTCACTTTGCTTCCTGATCTGTTCCAAAGAAGTAAATGATAGAACATGGTCCACAATGTACTGATCACGATGCAAAATTAAACTGAATTTCTTCTGCCTGCACATGCTCCATATCCCTCCTTCCCTAGCATGTTTGTGTCTTAAATGCCACTATCATATCTGCTTCCGCCACTACCTCTGGCTACCCGTTCCTGGTACTCGGCACTTTCTCGTCCAGGTAATTTTTTTGTCATGCACAAGTACATGTATGCACAGGTGCAATAATAAACTTACTGTAGCAGCAGCAGAGACGCACAGCACTCACTCAGTAGCCACTTTATTAGGAACACCTCATTAACACAAATATCCAGTTAGCTAGTTATGTGGCTCAGCTCTGCATAAAAACGTGCAGACATGGTCATGAGGTTTAGTTGTTATTCAGACTGAATATCAGAACAGGGAGGAAATGTGAACTGTGACTTTGTTTGAAATAAATTGTTGGTGCCAGATGGGGTGGTTTGAGTATTTTAGAAACTGCTTATCTCCTAGGATTTTCATGCACAACAGTTACTAGAGTTTACAGTGAATAGTACAAAAAAACAGAAGAAAAATATCCAGACAGTGTTAGTTCTACGGGTGAAAACACCTTGTTAATGAGAGAGTTCCAAGGAGAATGGCCAGATTGGTTCATGCTGACAGGAAGGCAACAGTAATTCAAATAACCATGCGTTACAACAGTGGAGTGCAGAAGAGCATCTCTGAACACACAACATATTGAACCTTGAAGTGGATGGGCTGCAGCAACAGAAGACCAAACTGGTTTTCACACCTGTACCTAATAAAGTGGGCACTGTGTGCATGAGCAACATTTATAGGAAAAACAAACTAAACGTCAATTATAGATTTTTTGCTAGAGAGGACAGAATTAGAATGAAGAAAAACATGTCCATTTAAGTGCAAAGTAATCGTGTTACTAAACTGTAGTGTTTGGGGTTTTGTCGGATGGTTCAAAGACAGAGTGGTTGAAGGAAAATAGTTAAGGCTTCTGTGCCTCCTGCCCGATGGTAGATGCAAAAAGCTTGGACCAGGATAAATTTGGATATATCTTTTGAACCATCCTAAATAAAGGAGAGAGGCAATTCTGCTGTGTGGCTTTTGCAGCACAAAATACAGTAAAGCTAATAATTAGAACTTTTGGAACTTTGATAGTACTAGACTTGCAGATTTTCTGGACCGTTGTATACCCAATGCACTTTCATTTCACTTTTTCAGCATGTTACACAATAGTGCAATAAATTTTCAATTAAACCTGAGTGGTTTAAAGGAAAATGCAAGCATTCCCCAACCCTGGTTTCAGCCACAAACCTATTTGCCTTTTTTTAACCTTTGGTATTCTGTTCTCCAATCCTGGACTGGCTTACGTGCAACTCGTGTGTTTCAGTCTGGGCTAATTAGTGGCCAAGCCATCAGGATTTCTGAGCAATCCGGTGTCAGAGTATTGGAATCTTACTATAGCAATGTAGACACATTTACTGAATGAAGATTATTCACACGTGATGGGATACAAGTCAATTCCCTGAGAATGTAAAGAAAGCATATTCATGCACATGGCCGAAGGCCACCTTTGTCTCCAGGAACTGGTAGTCAATTCAAATCTAATTATCAGCCAAGCAGATGTGCTTGGCAGTCCTTGATTTTAGTTTCTCCTTTGAGCTCAGCTGAGACTAATGGTGAATATGAATTAAATTATGGATGCTTCATGTTGAATATATATGATATTTCCAGTTATGCTGATCTTCAGGAAAGTTAAACGGTTGAGCTTGTTGAGTAGGGCAATGTTTGTTAATGCTATGGAATATCAATTTCTTTTCCAGAGGTTACTTGATGGGCTAATTTCAAGTTGGAAGAGCCAGAGCTGCAGTTCAGAGTGGAGCAACGAACGCAAGCCTGCAATTCAAAACAAAAATGTGATATGGACATGAACGTTTGTAAAGGAAACAATAAATATGTTTTTACAACAGTTTTTGTTAAATCTGGTGGTGTAGCTTTATCAGCTACTGACCTGAATCAATTCAAAGATGGCCAATTGTTAGTTTCCCTATTTGTTGGGTACTAGGGAGAGGAGTGCATGCTCAGCCTGTGGTTTTGCAATAACCAACTGATAAAGAAAGCGCCATTTCTCCATGCTCTTTGTAACCTCAGGATGTTTGGAGGTGCTCTGTAGCCACTAAGGAGTTGTTACAACTGTAATACATCAAAACATTCTCCACAACGAAAAGACATGGCAACATAAAATTGACAAAACCTACTTTATTGCTCAAGGGATAAATATCAGCTTGGGTACAAATGAGAAATTTCATTTGTTCATAATGGGCAAAAGGGAGCTTCTGTGCCAAAAGATGGCATCACCAAGTAGCACAGCTTCAAAGTTCCAGCATGTGTTGTATGTTCCTGTCACTGGACTGGAACTTGTGCTCAGTTTCTTCTGTCTGTGAGGCAAGAGTGCTACCTGCTGAGCTAACAGACTGCACTTCTATAAATCTTAAGGAAAGAATGTCATTGAAACATAGCATTAACTAATGAAAGGATTGTTCTTGACTTTTTTCAAATTGCACATTGTGACACCGCCCATCTAAAATGATTGAACAGCACACTTCTGTAATAAAATTTCAGCTGAATTCTGATCTTAATTTAAATATTGTGAGGTCTTGATTTTATGAAGTTGCTTTGGTGAATGAAGTTTAGAATGAGAGGTTTGAATTGGTTCCAATCTAATTCTGTAAAAATGGTGGTTAGATTTTCAGAAGAGAGCGCAGGCCGCTGATAACAGTATTGAATTTGTACATTAAATTCAAATTTCTGTTCCAATACAAATGATAGTAAAGGTCAAATTTAATTCTATTTGGCATTAATTTATTCTTTGGAAATACAGTCCAGTGAGTAAGCAACAAAATTGCATGGGCTCATCTATGAATGTGGGAAACTTATAGGAGAAGGTATGCAAAGAATCTTGCTTCTAATTTGAAAAGTGAAGAATTGCTTTTCTTGGCTTCCTCATCCATGGTGTGGTGTTTTTTCAGGTCTGAACTGAGTGATGTAATTCATTTTGTGATTTTCCCCATACAGTGCTTTTTGTTTCAGAGAGAAATAACTTTGAAACATTCATTCCTATCCTAGATATTTCTTTGAGAATGTAATACAATGTAAAATCTATAGTTCATTTGTCTTTAAATGTGGAATTCGTGCAACGTTTAACTTTGGATGGGTGGGGCAGGGTTTTGTGGGGAAGAGGGGAAGTGTTAATCAATGTGCTTCAGCTCCAGCAGATTGGGTTTAGTCATGACCTCTGCTATCTGTGTGGGGTTTGGTTTTCTGTGGGTGCTCTTCTTGTGAATCTGGGCAGCTTTCTTGAGTGGATTCCAGTTAATTGGAACACATCTGGACCAGTACAGTTTGGACCAATTAAGCCAAAGTTTCATGAAAGTAGTTTAAACTGTATTAAAAAAAGATGAACTACCATTTAACTAAGTAACAAATTATGGATTTAAATGAAATACAGAATGACTAAGAACAGTAACAATACTACTCCAGTACTATAGAATAATAGTAATTGATGGAGGAATTCATCCACAGTGTATGCTAAGGTGTTATTTTATTTGAACATGTCAGCATAGACACCAGTGCAAATAATGGACTGCTTTCAAACGATGTATTCAATGATTGCATCCTCCAAATCTTCATTTTCATTGTAACATTCAAGATGATTCTCGAAACTTTCATAGTTTCTAACATGTTCAAGTAGTGAAATTGTTTCATTTTAACTCCTGGCTGTTTCTTGCATTTCCAGCCACAGTGAGCAACACAGTTCTGAACTGTCTTATTGCTTATTTCTTGCCAACTACGGGTGATTGACATCACTGCTTTTTGAACACAAATACATGCAACTGACGCCTTTTTAAAAACTTCACTCTGAGCACGGTGTAGTGTTTAGCGGCCACACAAGTGCACGTGACTGGCACTAGTTTAAAACTTAGACAACGGTCCCCTAGCCCAGTGAAGTGGCATAGTGTCCCAAATAAAGGAAATCCTGGTTGCTTTTTTTTGATTAGTTTTTATTTTTTAAGAATTGTCCCAAATAAGCCGCTGTCCTCATTAACAGATGGCCCAATTAACCAGAACCCACTGTATTTGGTCTAAGAGCACCAGAGCCAGGTCTTTTCCTGTAGCCAGTGCCCAACTCTGAAAATGAGTAAAAGGTTAACAATTAGAATATTGATTGATTTTAGTTTATGGTCGTCATAGATGAGAATCATCAACTAATATCACGCACAAGATTGAACCTGGAAACTATATGATTTGTTCAACCTTGTACACGAAATGAATGGGGACTATATGCTACTTCTGTTATTGTTTTTAAAGAGCTGTTAAATGAACAATGCAGAGTAAAATCCTGGCTTTGGTCTGAGCTGCTATAATGACGAGACTAATTTGATAAAGACTTCTGGTCTGCTGAGGGAGAATAGGCAGGCCCTCCACTCCTTACCAAGCATGATCAAGGAACCCGTCTGTGCCTCTACCCATTCAGCTCACATGCTGGATGTTGGAAATGCTAATGACTGAGCCACATTTGGCACTGCGAAGTAGCAATGCTTTTGCTGGGATTCAGTGTTTTCTAAATCTGGATTTACTACTAAAATAGTTATGTACTTGTGTGCATAAACACGAGATTTTGCAGGTGCTGTTTATTCCTCTCCACTGATGCTGCCTGACTTGCAGAGTTCCTCCAGCACTTTGTGTTTGTGTTTGTGTGTTGCTGTATGGGGAGGTACCACAAGATGGCACTCTAGGACTCTAAACAGAGTGTGAAATGTCTGACAGACATACTTTATTGACCCCGAGGGAAACTGGGTTTCCTTACAGTTGCACCAACCAAGAATAGTGTAGAAATATAGCAATATAAAACCATAAATAATTAAATAATAAATAAATAATGCCAAGTGGAAATTAGTCCAGGACCAGTCTATTGCTTAGGGTGTCTGACACTCCGAGGGAGGAGTTGTAAAGTTTGATGGCCACAGGCAGGAATGACTTCCTATGATGCTCAGTGTTGCATCTTGGTGGAATGAGTCTCTGGCTGAATGTGTAACCAGTGCGTAACCAGTACATTACGGAGTGGATGGGAGACATTGTCCAAGATGGCATGCAACTTGGACAGCATCCTCTTTTCAGACACCACTGTCAGAGAGTCCAGTTCCACCCCCACAACATCACTGGCCTTATGAATGAGTTTGTTGATTCTGTTGGTGTCTGCTGCCCCAGTACACAACAGCAAACATGATAGCACTGGCCACCACAGACTCGTAGAACATCCTCAGCATCGTCCAGCAGATGTTAAAGGAGCTCAGTCTCCTCAGGAAATAGAGGCGTCTCTGACCCTTCTTGTAGACAGCCTCAGTGTTCTTTGACCAGTCCAGTTTATTGTCAATTCGTATCCCCAGGTATTTGTAATCCTCCACCATGTCCACACTGTATTGAATGGAGTACTCTTGTGGGGTTTGGGCAATGCTGGTGAGGCAGGCATTTATTGCCCATCCATTTGTGCCTTTGTGAGGGCACAATAAGTCACTGGATTCACGAGGAAGTGAGAATTTGGCCTAATTCACCAACACCTAACTAAATGCCCACAGAATATTTTTGCAGTGATCTTAAATGAAGGGAATGTCTGAGAGACTCTTCTATGAGTAGGTTAACATACAAAAACTCCCAACTGGGTCATTCGTTTAAAATTATCCTTTGCATTTGTCTAATATTTGATTGTAAGGTATTTTAATTGTTTGCATTTGAAACCCCAAACTTTAAGTTTTAACAATTCGATATTTGTAAAGGTTTAAGCCTTCAACAGGTACAGCTTTTTTTTTTGTTTAAAACTACTAATAGTTGCCCCTTTCCTGCTGTCAGACCCTGCACAATGCATTAAGTTCGCCATAGGAAATGCCCCCAATATTTTCTATAAGTATTGTGAATTGAGAGCCTAGGTAAAATGGGTCTGTGGCTCACTGCTGACCACAAAATCTGGCTCTTACCTTTGATTGAGAAGTGGTGGAATGCAAAAATAGAATAAAAATTTTTGTTTGATGCAGAGTGAAAATACTTGCATTTTATTTGGTTGATAAATGTTTGGTGCACCGGCATTAAGAGTAGAGGTCAGTGTAATGGTTTGTCACTATCTATCCAGTATTTGCCCTTGTTGCAGTCACTGGCAGAAAGAGTGTCAGTTCAGTAAGTTGTCCGCCCCCCCCCCCCCCCCCAGGTGGTGGTGAGTATCTTGGCAATTGTTGGAACTATGCTCATCTGAGCAAGGGACAGTATCTGCTTGCCATGTGGAAATAATTTTGCAGGTTGAGGGGTGGACCAGTTGCTGTTCATTCTTGTTTTCACTGTAGTTCAGGGTTTTGGTGATGAGTGCTAAGTAAAGGTAGCTAGACTTTCTCTTTTTGTAAATACAGTAATACTTAATTGGCATGAATATAATTTGTCACTTATTAGCCCAGATTTCAGTGTTGTCTCAGTCTTGCTGCTTGGGTATGATTTCATTTTCTGAGGAGTTATGGATGGAATTGACCATCCACTTATGAAGGATAGAAGACCATTAATAAAGTACCATAGATGAGGTTATTTATCTTCCCTTAGCGACACACAGTTCGCGTGAAGGTCATCAGAATCAGGTTTAATATCACTGGCATACGTATTGAAATTTGTTAACCTTGCAGCAGCAGTACATGATAAAAATAGGAAAAAAAGCTGAATTACAGTAAGTGTTTGTGTGTATATATATATATATAACACATCTATAAAATATATGTTAAAATAAGTAGTGTAAAAAAAAAAGTAATGGGGTAGTGTTCGTGTGTTCAATGTGCATTTAAGAATCATATGGCAGAGGGGAAGAAGCTGTTCCTGAATCGCTGAGTGTGTGCCTTCAGGTTTCTGTACCTCCTTCCTGATGGTAACAATGAGAAGAGGGTATGACCTGGGTGATGGGGGCCCTTAATGATGGGTGCTGCCTTTTTGAGCCACTGCTTCTTGTAGATGTCTTGGATACTGTGGAGGCTAATACTTATGATGGAGCTGACCAATTTTGCCACTCTGCAATTTACTTCAATCCTAGTCCTCCCCCATACCAGACACTAATGCAGCCTGTCAGAATGCTCTCCACGGACATCTGTCGAAGTTTTCGAGTGTTATAGGCGATAAACTAAATCTCCTCAAACTCCTAATGAAGTATAGCCGCTGTCTTACCTTGTGTATGGCTGCACTGATATGTTGGCTCCAGTTAGGTCCTCAGAGATGTTGACACCCAGGAACTTGAGATTGTTCACTCTTTCCGCTCTGATCCCCTTGAGTGTGTGCTCCCGTGTTTTGCCCTTTCTGACCAAATCAGTTCTTTGGTCTTACTGATGTTGAGTGCAAGGTTGTTGCTGTGACACCACTCAACTAGCTGGTATATCTCGCTCCTGTACGCCCTCTCGTCACCATGTGGGATTCTGCCAACCTTGGTTGTATTGTCAGCAAATTTATAGATGGCATTTGAGCCTAGCTACACAATCATGGGTGTAGAGAGAGCAGAGCAGTGAGCTAAGCACACACCCCTGAGGTGCACCAATGCTGATTGTTAGTGAGGAGGATATGTTATCACCAATCCGCTCAGAGTGGTCTCCTGGTCAGGATCTAGTTACAGAGAGAGGTACAGAGACCCAGATTCTGCAGTTTTTCGATCAGAACTGTAGGAATGACAGCATTAAATAATAAACAGCATCCTGACATAGGTACCTGTATTGTCCAGGTAATCCAAGGCCCGTGGAGAGCCATTGAAAAAATGTCTGTCATAGACCTATTGTCGCAATAGGCAAAGTGCAGTGGGTCCAGCTCCTTGCTGAGGCAAGTGTTGATTCTAGCTATGACCAACCTCTCAAAGCATTTCATCACAGTAGATGTGAGTGCTACTGGGCAATAGTCATTAAGGCAGCTCACACTATTCTTGGGCACTGGTATAATTGTTGCCCTTTTGAAGCAGGTGGGAACTTCCAACCTTAGCAATGAGAGATTGAAAATATCTTTTGAATATCCCTGCCCGTTGCACCTTTAGTGTAGACAGCACTTGAGATTGGTTAAAATATTGAAAGAATAATTGCTGATGCACGATAGGTGCTTGGGAGTGGGGGCTGGAGAGCCAAATCTTGGTCTGAAAATTTGGGTTTGGAGAAGTTCATCAAACAACAAGGGGCAGGTAGGCTTTTACAAAGGAAGCGCCAAGGCAACTAACGTCTTTATCTTTTGTTGTTGGATTGAATGGGGCAAATCCCAAGAGGCTTAAATGTAGGGTGACCTAATCTCAAAGTTGAAAATAAACTGTGTTAAACTTTGGGTAGGGTTTAATATTGTGAAATTTGACTGATAAGGGCAGCAAGATTTTGACTGGGGAAATTCAATTTAGAGCAGGGGCTCCCAGTTTCGATAATGAAACTAACTGAGGAGTCTGTGGAGCCCAGGTTGGGAGCCCCTGATGTAGAGCAAAAGGAAACCAAAGTTGATGGTTTTAGACTAACTGATGTTAAATTTACAAACATGTTGATGTCTCTGTTGGCAGGTAGTTCATAGTATTAAACCAGAGATGATGATGTACTGAGAATGGTGGTGGCAAACCGCAGTGATGCAATGAACAGCAGGTATCATGATGTTATGTTTAGCAATGGAAATAGAGACTGCCGAATTTTCCAGGCTGTTATACCCAAACATGATTTTATTTCATTTTTCCCTTTGCATGTTGGACTACAGTATAATCAATTTCCCAGTGAATCTGCTGGGAGTTGTACAAGCACTTGAAACCTACCTGTGTTCCAGCCACACACCAAGCCACTGCCCAGATCCCGGCCCTGGTGCACTCTAGACCTTCAGCTCTGACTGCACATCCTGCTTGCACTCTTGCACCCATGCCTCATATTCTGGGCTAATGAGTGAGCCAGACACTGAACCATCACAATTTCCAAACAATCAGATGCTAGATTATTGGGGGTTTAGTGCAGTACCTTTTAATAACTAAACCACCGAAGTATTTAACGCAAGTAATGGAAATTCTGCTGTGACTAACACGTCACTTACACTTGTATTTCCAGACTGTAGATGGCAGCAGTGTTTTAGCATGAGAAGCATAAAGTACAGTGAAACTTCTGAAGCAGTTTGGAAAAGGTATTGAAATTTTTACTGTTAATGGTTTTAGTGCTTTGCTTTTCTAGGATTTATCTTTTAAACAATCTTGTGCCTGATTAGTTTTGCCATTTCACGTGCATAGTTTAGATATTTGTCATGAAGTTAAAGAAACTTTGATATCAACGTTACCTATGAGGCAGCACCACATCCATCAGGTGACAAAAGATTTTTTCTTGGTTAACTAATTTGATTGCTTCTTAAGGTGGAGGTAGTGATACAAGAACAAGATAGTTCTATCAGTGGTAGTTTTCTGGTGCTTTATTACAACAATGAGAAAGGAATTAAGAGCTTCACAGTTCGCTAATGGATTGTTTTGCCTATTTGCCAATGAGCAACAACTACGAATAAAATACTAATCAAGTCAAGTTTATTGTCATTTAACTATATACATGTATACTATTAAATGAGAGAATGTTTCCGTGCCGGAGTGTAAAGCACAGTAGTTCACATAACACACATATAACGCATGTAACCCTGAGGTTTGGCCAGGGTAAGACAGCCTCTGGCCCAGCCAAACTGAGAAATCTCATTTGTGTGGATGCTGCAAAAGAAAAAGGACCCATTTTAATGAAGCAGTCTAAAGTGTATGTTGGAGCTCACAGAATCAACCATTTGACCCCCGTTGACCTCCTCCGAACATTGCAGACCATTGGACCCTCACTTTGAGTCCACTCCTTCCAGCAGTCTACCAACTCTTTCCATTCGCTTCTTCTCTCTTTTTCTCTCCCCAATAAAAGACTGCGAAATCCCTTCTCCCAGACCCATAAGAAAGAACAACATGCCTCTCAGTGGATTGCACACATTCCAAAGGCCCCGTTATCTCTAGTCATAACCCAAGCATTGTTGCTATGGAGAAACCATTACCTTAGCAGTGGAACATTACAGAACAGTCATTACATTAGCATTGAAATCTTACAGTGCGTTACACGCACAATAATTTAGGAGAGATCTCTCCATGCTCTATGTAACACCCTGAATGTTGAACTTAGTCTTTCCAGTGTTCTGTGCTGGTGGGGAAACGCTTGCATGTCCAAGGCCTCTGTGAGAATACATGTCTGCAATCTTGTCATCTAGCAGGCTGAAAACTACTGTGCTGTAAACAGCTCACATGTTCAAGAACAGCTCCTTCCCTTCAACCATTCATTTATTGAACCAACCTGTGCAGTGTTAATAACTATAGTTTAGCATTACTAGTCAATTTAATCACTTTGCAGTAAAATAGACTTAATTTTTTTGTTCTAATTATGTTTTTACTTGTAATAATTGTGTATCATTTATATTTAATTCATGTTTATTGTGAACGGTATGTGTGAGATGCTTGGTGTCTGTAGAGGCTATAGGTAAATTTTCCACAGCCTCTACGTATATACGTGCTTGTATGCATGACTCACCACATTTATTTGTGAATCTGTCTCGCTGCTTGCAGATCCTGTTTCAGTGTTGTCATCTAAGTGAAATTCAGTGTCAACGCCTTAATATCACTGACAATGTTCTGAAATTTGTTGTTTTGTGGCAAGTCTATATTACTATAGGTTACAATACAAAATAAATAGTGAAAAAGTTAGGTGGTCCGGTTTCCTCCCACAGTCCAAAGACCTACTGGTTGGTAGGTAAATTGGTCATTGAAAACTGTCTGGTGATTAGGCAAGGGTTAAGTTGGGGGTTGCCTGGCAGCGCGCCTCGAAGGGCCTATTCTGTGCTGTAAAACAAAATAAAAGAGAAGTGAGGTAGTCTTCATGGATCATTACACATTCTATCTTATTGCTTGTTTCATTGCCTGAGCAGCTCTGAAGAAAAAGGAATGTGTAAAGTTGTTATGAAGGTGAGGATTGCTGCTTGCACCATTTGTGGTTCTGGTGTGAAGAGAAGGGTTCGAGGGGAGGGAGATCTATAACGTGAGAAGTCTTTTTGGAGACCTGTATTGATGGCTGTTCATCAGCAGCAGCCTTCCCATTACAGACAGCATCTAGAAAATAGATTCCTCCCTTTCATCCTTCCCCAGTGTGTGCTGCCCTATCCGAGAAAGCTGTGTAATTGTCTGGCTGTCATGGCTGAATAGCCACCAATAAGTGCAAGCTGTGAGCTGCACACTCCAGGCCTGCAGTGATGTTAAGTACGAGAACTAGAGGTGAAGCACGAAGATGTTCAGTTGAAGTTGTGCTTGAAAGTTTCACTGGGTGGATGATAAGAACGTGTTACATTAATGGATTGCTTAAGGCTCATAGATAAAGAATTTGCTGGCTTTGATTACTGTTACGAGAATGTTACATTTCCTTCTGGTGCTGCATTCAAATCCTTGCATGCTAGAGTTGGCACATATGTCTGCTGGTCTCTATGCTCGGCTGTTTGGAAGTATTCTTCGCAGGAGATTGTGGGATCTCTCTCCTACTTCCTCCCACTTCTACTACCAGTGCAGTGTCTGAACTGGAGGAATGGCTGGAATGTGGTTGTCCTCCCACTCTCTCTGGGCCTCCAGTTTTTTTTCTTTCTTTTCCCATCTGATCAGAGTAGGCATTGACATTAAGATGTATCATCTGTTTTAAGTAGCGCACACTATATATGGAGCATAGGCTGTGGAAGAGTACAGCACAGGATCAAGCTCTTCAGCCCACGATGTTGTGCTGACCTTCTGAATATTGAAAGGCTAGGGTAGAGTGGATGTGCAGAGGATGTTTCCATAGTGTGTGAGTCTAAGACCAGAGGGTGCAGCCTCAGGATAAAAGGGTGCCCCTTTTTAGAACAGAGAGGAGGAGGAACTACTTAAGCTAGAGGGTGGTGAATGTCTGGAATTCATTAACACAGGTGGCTGTGGAGGCCAAGTCATTGGGTATGTATATTTAAGGTGGAGGTTGATAGGTGTGGAATCAGTAAGAACATCAAAGGTTACGGGAAGGAGGCAAGAATATGAGGTTGAGAGGGTAAATAAATCAGCCACATCGAATGGTGGAGCAGGCTCTGTGGGCCTAATGTCCTAAATCTGCTCCTGTGTCTTGGCTAATTAGGCTAATGCCTAATTTAACAAATCCCTTTCATTTGCTCATGGTCCGTATCCCCTTATTCTCTGCATATTCATGTGCCTATCCAAAGAGCCTCTTAAATGCTTCTATTATACTGTATCTCCCCACACCCACCCCTCTGTTCTCTTGTTTTCTCGCTCTCTAATGCCTATCAACTTAGTCCCGATTGCTTCTGGCACTCACTAGCACGAGGGATATTTTTACAGCAGCCAATTAACCTCCCAACCAGCGGATCTTTGGGCTGTGGGAGGAACCAGAGCAGCAACCCATGTGGCCTCGGGGAAAATGCCAAGCCTGGTGAGTATCTACAGGTAGTGTTGGCTTCTAGGGGAGATCACAAGGATCAGGCAGCTGGAAATGGCAACACTGCTCATATTTCACTGAATGTGCGCAAGTTAACTGAACATCAGAAGCACCACCAGCGAAGCTGTAGTCCCAAAATCAATTTGAAATGATTGTCGGGCAGTTAGCTTATAGAGTCATACAGCATGGAATCGTGTCCTTCAGCCTGACTCACCCAGGCCAATAGTGTTGCCCAGCAAGCTAGTCCCATCTACTGGGTTTGGTCCATAGCCCGCTAAACCTCCCCTCTCCATGTACTTTTCTAGTTTGACTTTTAAATACTGCTAATTTATTTGTTTATTGAGATACAGTGTGGAATAAGCCCTTTCAGTCCTTCGAGTCACGCTGCCCAGCAATTCCCACCTCCCCCCGATTTAATCCTAGCCTAATCACAGAACAATTTACAATGACCAATTAACCTACCGACTGGTAGGTCTTTTGGGCTCTGAGAGGAACCCAGAGCACCCGGAGGAAACCCGCAGTCATGGGGGGGAGCCCACAAACTCCTTACAGGCAGCGGTGGGAATTGAACCTGGGTCGCCTAATGTGCCTTCCTCAACCACTAGTTCTGGCAGCTCATTTCCAAAGATGCACCACACTTTCCGTGAAGAAGATATCTATGATGTACTTTCCTACGTGCCTTGCCTCTGATCTTAAACTTATGACCTCTTGTTGTGGGAGCAACGTTGTGTTTCTGAGTCTGAAAACGATGCATGTTTAGATGGGCCTTTGAAAAACAAGCACAGCACACAAATGAGTCGTGTTTGTGCTGTGTGAACAATAGCCACACCAAATGTCAGGAGGGCACAGGTCTAGGATATTTTTAGGGGCAAGGGGAACATTCCAAGGGGAACAGGAAAGCAAATTCAGCCTATTTCAAAATATGTAATATACAATATATTGTAGCTTGCTACACCCCGCCCCTCCTGAGTTGCCTCCACTCAGCCAGTGGAATAGCCTTCATTTCTAGATTGGTGAACTGCTAACTAGTGCACATTGTATGTCTGCGAACTTTAGCTGCAGGTAGAAAATTTACTCTAAAATAGATACAAAAGCTGGCTATTTTTGTAGCAGAGGAGTGACATACACGATCTTGTTTTGATGTAGTTAGAGTAGATGGTGTAGTCTGTTTTTCCAGCAGCTTCTTGGAGAGGACAATACTGGAGTGATGTTTATCTAATCTTTTACTTGGTTTCCCAAGGTATGAAGTAAAATAAAATGAGCCCGTCCGTTTTAAATATTTATTGTACTTTCAGGATTCAGGCATTGTGGAAAAGGCCAGCATTTACTAGGACCCCTAATTACCTTTTAGAAAGTGATGGTAAGTCAACTTCTTGAACTGCTGTTATTCAGTTGAAGATATTCTATGCTGTTGGGTAGTGAATTCTCAAATTTACTACCCAACAATGAAGGATTGGTGATATATTTTTAACTTGGAGGTAGTGTGACTTGGTGGGGCAGGGGAAATCCTACGGGTGGTGGAGTTTCTCTGTTCTTAGTGCTCTTGTGATATGTGTCCTGGGTTCGGAGTAGTGTGGGGGGAATAACTGCTGTACATTTTGTAGATTATATACATTGCAGCCACTGTGCACCATTAGTAAAGGGTATGGACATTTTGCAGGGGGAGTGCCAGCCGAGTGGGATGCTGTGTTCTTGATGGGATCAAACTACCCGAGAGTTTGCACTGCACTGCTCTGACCAGGCAAGTGGAGAGTACTACATCACTCTCCTGTTCAGTGCCTTGTAGATGGTGGATAGGCCTCGGAGGTCACACAATACAGCATATCCAACCTCTGACTTGCTCTTGCACCCGTGATATCTACATGGTCAGTCTAGTTAAGTTTTTGGTTAACGGTGGGGAGTGTAGCTAGTGTCAAGGCTATTTATTGTCACACATATGAAGCTGGGCTCCCTCTTGTGAAAGGGGATCATTGCCTGGAACAACTTAGGAATCTTAATTGCTGCTTAACAACCTCCACTTGGACATTGTCTGGGCCTTGCTTGTGGAGATGTAGATTGCTTCGTCAGTTGAGGAGCTGTGAATGGAATTAAATATTACACAATCATCAGTGAACATCCTCACTTATGACTTAATAGTTGGAGGAAGGTTATTGATGAAAAGCTGAAGACATTTGGGCCAAAGGCATTGACCTAGGGAGCAGTGATGTGACCAGGACGATTGACCTCCCACCCAAAGTTGGCAGTGAGCCATTGCCTTGAACCACTGCATATCTTTCACAAAGGGCCTCCCCTAGTTCTGTTGGTTTTGGACTTCCAGGATTTTGACCCAAAAAGATGCCAAAACAAAGATCCGCTCAGATGTTGGGGTGGTGTGACTTTTAGGGAACTTGCAGATGATGGTGTTCCCAACCACCCCGCTGTACCAGATAAATATACCACATGTGCTAAATGAGTCTGAGTTTATCGTGTTAGGCCACAATTAGCCTATCAATCTGATGTCTTTGGGATGCAGGGGAACTGACACTGGAAGTGTGGGGCATGTAGTTTGCGCTGTCACAGGGCTAGCTTTGAGAGCTGGCATTCAAACAATGGTCTGAAATATTGGAAATGTTCTGAGGAAGTATTTATTTTGCTTACGATAAGCATAAATAGTTTACCTTTTTCATAACTTGAGCTGGGGCAATAACATTCAGTACAACCTGGCTTTACAAAAGGGTCTTTAAACAGTTGTTTGTTGTTCTAGATCTGACTGAGGCAGATGAGTATGTGAGCCTTGTTGGAATATTCAATGCCAAGTAAACCTGCGTGTGCACCATAAATTTTCTCGGTAATGACTGTTGGTTGTAAACTATTATATTTAATGGTAGTTGATGTACTTTTATTTTCAAATGCTTATTCTCTTCAAAGATGCATAGGGCTGTTGCTTTTGATACCTGATAGAGTATTCTGGGGCTGTTTTGCTCAGTGTTAGTCATAAATGCAGGCCTTTTGGCCCATTGCGCCTCTAATCCTCACTAATCCTGTTTGTCTGCAGTCATTTCATATCCTTGTCTATCTAAGTGCCCATCTAAAAGTCTCGAACTTAGTGACACAAAATGCTGGAGGAACTCAGCAGGCCAGGCAGCATCTGTGGAACAGAATACAGTCGACATTTCGGGCCGAGACTCTTCAGTAGGACCAGAGGGAGGGGGAGGGATGAAGTAAAGAGCTGGGAAGTTGCTTGGCGAATGAGATACAGAGCGGGAGAAGGGGGAATCAGATGGGAGAGTACAGAAGGCAATGGAAGAAAGAAGAGGTGGGAGGAGCGCCAGAGGAAGGAGATAAGGTGTGAGAGGGACAAGGGGATGGTGGGGGGGGGGGGGCTGCATTACCAGAAGTTTGAGAAATCGACGTTCATGCTGTCAGGTTGGAGGCTACCCAGACGGAACATAAGGTGTTGCTCCTCCAACCTGAGTGTGGCCTCACCGCGACAGTAGAGGAGGCCATGGATTGACATATCGGAATGGGAAGTGGAATTAAAATGGACGGCCACTGGGAAATCCCATTTGTTCTGGCGGATGGAGCATAGGTGCTCAGTGAAGCGGTCTCCCAGTCTGCGTCATGTCTCACCGATATACAGGAGGCCACACCGGGAGCACTGGACACAGTAGATGACCCCAACAGACACACAGGTGAAGTGTTGCCTCATCTGGAAGGACTGTTTGGGGCCCTGAATGGTGGTGAGGGAGGAGGTGTAGGGGCAGGTGTGGCTCTTGTTCAGCTTGCAAGGATAAGTGCCAGGAGGGAGATCCGTGGGGAGGGGGATGAATGGACAAGAGAGTCATGTAGGGAGTGATCCCTGTGGAAAGCAGGAAGTGGGGAGTGGGAGGGAAAGATTGTGCTTGGTGGTGGGATCCTGTTGGAGCTGACGGAAGTTGTGGAGAATTATGTGCTGGACGCGGAGGCTGGTGGGGTGATTGTGAGGGCAAGAGGAACCCTATCCTTGGCAGGAGGATGGGGACATGCGCGACATGGAAGAGATGCGGTTGAGGGCAGTGTTGATGGTGGAGGAAGGGAATCCCCTTACTTTGAGAAAGGAGGTCATCTTGAACATGGGGATTGTATCTGATTTCACCAGCTTCTCTGGCAGTGCATTCCAGATGTTTAACCACACTGTGTGAGCAAAGGAAACTTTCCTCAGGTCTCCTTTAAAACTCTTTCACCCTTCTTAAACCAATGTATGTTTGTTTTTAATGCTCCTATCATGGGAAAAAGATTTTACCTCTCGACTCTGTATATAATTTTTATACCTCTGTCAGGCCACCTCTCAGCTTCCTTCACTTTAGGGAAGGTGGACCCAGCTGTGCAGTCTCTTCCACTAACTGAACTCCTTCAGGCCAGGCAGGAGCCTGGCACATCTCTTCTGCACTCCATTCCAGCTTAGTCATATCCTTAGTTATTTGAATCACAACACCAACATGTGCCTTTACCTGCAAAGTTTTCCATAAATGTAATTTATTCTGTAATTTTGGATAATATTTATAGAAAATCTGTTTGAAGTTAGCAGATTACACCCAGTATGTGTTGTGATTTTTACTCAGTCATGTTCATTGTGAAATGCAACCGGTTAACAACTTGCCTGTTTCAGAGGTTAAAGAACGTAGCCTTGACCAGTCTTTGATCTGTAATTTTCCACTAAAAGGTTCTAAGAATCTGGGCATTCAGTGGGAAAGTGGACTCAAAACACAGTTTGGATTTTACAGTTCGGTGCCACTAAGCACTGTTGAGGGGCTGAATGCTTTTCTTTCTATTAGTTCTCACAATCCTTAACAGGCCCTCACTGATTTGTCTGTAAATCTCTCAATCTGATTACCCCTTCACCCCTCAGCACATAAACTCCCCTATCAAAAGACTTTTGGTCTCATAAGTGGTCCACTGTTCCTTATCAAGAGCAGAGCCTTCACCCCTCCCCCCACTGCCACTCTTGGCTGTAGTACTGTCCCATCTTTAACCTTCCTCCCTACGACAGCTGTAAATGTGCAATTACTACTTAGCTTCTCGTGGATTGGAACACTGTAAAGAATCATTGAACAATTTGGTGCTTCAGAATTATTGCTTTATTTGATAATCATTAAATAGTTCAGTCTCAGGTTGAAATTAAAGGTCACCTGTTTGGCATTATAATTGGTAATTAGATTATTATTACTGTTACCCTGTACAGAGGTACAGTAAGAAAAATGTTTTGCTTGCTATCCATAGAGAAAGCTTCATTACAACAGTGCATTGAGACAGTACAACAGAAAGCAAGAACACAATGCAGAATGAAGTGTTACAGAGAAAGTGCAGCGCAGTAGACAATAAGGTGAAAGGTCATGAAGTTGTAGATTGTGAGGTCAGGAGTCCTTCGTATCATAAAAGAGGTCTGTTCGGTAGTGCTATAATGTAATAAAAGCTGTCCTTGAGCCTGGTGGCACGTGCTTTCAGACTGTCTGATGAGAGGGCAGAGGAAGAGAAAATGTTCAGCGGTGGGTGGGGGCTTCGATATATGCTGGCTGCTTTACTGAGGCAGCAAGAAGTGCAAGCAGAGTTTGTGATTTTCATGATGCGCAGCTCTGTGTCCACAACTCTCTAGGGTTTCTTAGGATCTTGTACGAATCGAATTCAGACAGGATGCTGTCTCTGGTGCGTTGTGAATTTTGTGTTGGGTAATAATGAGTCGAATGGCTGGAGCAAATGGGATAGTGACTCCAGAGCTTGCAGGTGCTCAGTGAAATGTGGAAGGCCATGAGCTGCAGTTTGTATAATATTGCTCCTCCGCTGCCTGCAGCACCTCGCTGAGAAGGTTTTCATTTGTCTTGGTGCAGCAACTGCAAAGGCTCCGTGGGCTTGGACCACAGTGCGAGGCTCTGCAGCCTGTGGGCTCTGAGGGGCTTGTTTGCTGGAAATGTGCATGCATTGTCACATCATAAGAGAGCTTGTTGAACTGACAATACAATAAATGTAGGGAAAGATGTATACTTTATTATGTTCTTATTATGTATATAATAGGAACTAATATAATTTTGAAATGTATAAAATATTTTCTCTTTTCCAGTTTTGATGAAAAATTCTTGAAATGAAGTGTTAGCTCATTTTGTTTCTCCACATTTGCTGTCCAGCTAGCTAAGTATTTCAGATATCAAATATCTTTATTCCTGAAAGTTCCTGGTGCTTGGAGAATTATAATTGCCTACTGTTATTTCAGTGTGCCCTGGCAGGGGCAGTTATGCTGGCCACTGTGGAGATGATGGAAACTTGGTGAGTACAAAGGTGGTCAGAGTCCTTCTTGACAGTCAAAGTCAAATCTTACCACATGCACAAGTACATGTCTGCACAGGTCCAATGAAAAACTTGCCTTCAGCAGTGTCACATCAGATTAGCAACATTCACAAGTAAAATATATATTAAACATAAATTAAGCAAAATTTTTACAAGAAACAAACTAACAGTATCCAAAGTGACACACCTTTTGTGGAGGAAAATGGTCACAGGGCTGTCTATAGGGCATTGGCTATCTAATATCCAATATAACTCGGAGTCCTGCCATGTGCAGAAGTTCGCTGATGACACGGCCATAGTGGGGTGTGTCAGGAATGGACAGGAGGAGGAGTATAGGAAACTGATACAGGACTTTGTGATATGGTGCAACTCAAACTACCTGCGTCTCAGTATCACCAAGACCAAGGAGATGGTGGTGGACTTTAGGAGATCTAGGCCTCATATGGAGCCAGTGATCATTAATGGAGAATGTGTGGAGCAGGTTAAGACCTACAAGTATCTGGGAGCACAGTTAGACGAGAAGCTAGACTGGACTGCCAACACAGATGCCTTGTGCAGGAAGGCACAGAGTCGACTGTACTTCCTTAGAAGGTTGGCGTCATTCAATGTCTGTAGTGAGATGCTGAAGATGTTCTATAGGTCAGTTGTGGAGAGCGCCCTCTTCTTTGTGGTGGCGTGTTGGGGAGGAAGCATTAAGAAGAGGGACGCCTCACGTCTTAATAAGCTGGTAAGGAAGGCGGGCTCTGTCGTGGGCAAAGTACTGGAGAGTTTAACATCGGTAGCTGAGCGAAGGGCGCTGAGTAGGCTACGGTCAATTATGGAAAACTCTGAACATCCTCTACATAGCACCATCCAGAGACAGAGAAGCAGTTTCAGCGACAGGTTACTATCGATGCAATGCTTCTCAGACAGGATGAAGAGGTCAATACTCCCCAATGCCATTAGGCTTTACAATTCAACCGCCAGGACTTAAGAACTTTTTAAAAGCTATTATTAATGCTTTTTGAGATAGTGATTTAGATGCATATCATATTTTTTACTGAGTTAAGTATTGTATGTAATTAGTTTTGCTACAAGTGTATGGGACATTGGAAAAAAGTTGAATTTCCCCATGGGGATGAATAAAGTATCTATCTATCTATCTATCTATCTATCTATCTATCTATCTATCTATCTAATCCCTTTCTCCTGCCTGACTGTCATCCAGTTTCCTATGTCCTGCACCTTGGGTGTAACTACCTCTCTATTTGTCCTGTCTATCACCCCTTCAGCCTCCCAAATGAACTGGAATTCATTCAGTTCCAGCTGCAACTCCTTAACGCAGAATGTTAGAAGCTGTGGCTGGATGCACCTGTAGGTAAAATCATCAAGGACACTGGCGGTCTCTCTGCCTTCCTTCCTGCCGCCTTCCCATATCCCTTCATGCCCTGACCAATCAAGAATCTTATCAACCTCTGCCTTAAATATACATAAAGTTTTAGCCTCTACAGCTGCCTGTGGGGGAAAAACATTCCACAGATTCACCACTCTCTGGCTAAAGGCACTCCACCTCATCTCTGTTCTCAAAGGACACTTCTGTATTCTGTGGAATCTGATTTGCACTTAGCATTTTGCACTGCAACTGTGTTGTTACGATTCACAAGGAACCCTTCAGAGTGAGCATCAGTGGGTGGAATCTGGTGAAAATAGAGGCTCTTAATCAGAGGAGGTTAATATTTTTCCCAATCAATTGTAGATTTTATAAAATTATAGGAGGAAGACATTTGATTTTGTTCCTTGCATTGCCTTTCTGAATAAGTCTTCCTTTAGACTCTCTCCCCAGCCTTTCCCTTTTGACCCGGCAGTTTTTCCCCCATACTGTTAGTCACCCTTCAAGTATTTGCTATTTAGTGGCACTATTTTCATTGCTAACTCTGCACTCTCATTTTACTAATCCACAGCATAATCCACTTCATGTTACTTCTGGTTCTATTTGTCAGATGGTTGACCTTTGGTTATTGACCCTTCTGTCCTTGCAAGGAGTTTTTTTTATTTACTCTTGCCAAAGTGCTCTGCCAAATCTCCTCTCTGTTTATTCTCGGAGAACAATTCTACTTGCTCTAGTTTGACCCTTGCACCTTCTAGTAGTTCTCCTCTGTACCTCCTCAAGATCTTGTCATCTTTCGTTCAGTCTGCTGTCCAGAATTGGCTGGCGTGCTCCTGATTAGGCGTAGTCAGTTCTTTGTACAAGTTTAGCTCTACTTCCTTGATTGAGCAATGTATTTAAAGACTAGGATCTTTTATATGCTTGTTTTCAATTGTGTAGACTTGAGCTGCCACTGCTTAAAAACTTGTGTACAGTATATACCCTACAGACCTTTGTGTCCATTCTAAAATTGTACTGTACTTTCTTCATTCTTCTGACCAAATTAAAGAACTTAGTGTCTATGAAGGTTCTCAGCCTTCCAGGTCATTGTATTTCAAGCAGTAGTAAATCAAGGCAACTGGACTTGCTGGTTGTCTAGAAGACATTTCACCACTCATCTGAGAGGGTTCTTCAGTTCTGATCCACGGTGGGTAGTTTTCTGACTTATAAACTCTGAGTTATTAAAAGGTATAGCAATCACATGAGGGTCATTAATTGTTGTAGAGGTAATGAGAGAGTCTTATCTTTGCATGAATGGAGGCATAAACTGTTGTGGAAACAACAGGGTAAAGACATTAGGACTGCATTTTAAGTGGCTGATAGGTGGTGACACTCCTTTGATGATAACAATGTGCCCATTTTGGGCAGGGAGGGCAGGTGGTTTGAAAGAGGGATTAAAGAAGCCATCTTTGTCAAACTGGAAAACCCATCCCTGAACAGAGGAGGTGTGGGGTACGACACCCCCTATTAGCTACTTACAACGCAGTCCTGATACCTCTACCCCAGCATTTCCACAACAGCTCACACCTCCATTCATGCAGACTAATGACCCTCTCATTACCTCTACGACTCTTAACAACCCTCATATGATTGCTATACTATTAAACAACTCAGTTTAGAAGCTGGAAAACTACCCACCATGGATCAGAACTGACGAAGCCTCTTGGACGAGTGGTGAAATGTCTCCTACACAACACAGCAAGTCGAGTTGCCTTGATTTACTACTGCTTGTTTTCCAGTGGTGAGTATAAGGTGGGTTTTGACAATTTCCCTGGTCAACATGTGAATTGCTGGAGTATGTTGCCACAGTTTATTATATTTCTGAGTTCCATGTTACCCGGGAACTTTTAAATTAAGGCAAATAAATACATTTCAACATGTTTATGGGATGCCAAGAATTGAATAGAAATGTCACTTTAAACTTCCAGCACCTCTTCAGCAAATCGTGAAATGGATTTGATCAAACTGCTAGGTTTTGTGTGTGATTACCTGGGATGGCACGGAGAATTTTCACCTGGAGTTCAGAGAACTTGCAAGCATTGTGTCTGTTTGGAATAGTTCCAGTTTTTCTAGCACAGTACAACATGAATTGCATTTACAGCTAGTGTGAGATTTATTTTTCATATTGCTTTTCACGGGGATGAGAGTGAGGCATTTACATTTAGTCCTTTGCAGAGGCACGCAAAGGCAGAGTCAGCACACGTTCTCTTGCCTCTCCCTTTCTGGGAATCGCTAGGTAGGGGAAGGCAAAGTGTTTTCATTTGGAGACATGAATTGCTGAGAGGTCAGAGAGAGTGGGGAAAAATATACTCATGACTTTGATTAACCATTAAGAATTAACTGTATGTTTCTGACCTTGCCTATCTTGGTTACTTACACATGAAGTGAATGAAGAGCCTTTTGTTCAGCTTGTTTACCATTCCCCTGCATGAGCTTTGTTCTCTAATAGCATGTTATTCCAGCTCTACGGCTGCCAGGTGAACTTTTGGGGGAAAAACAAATAAGACCTGTGAGATTCAGGCCTGCACCATCATTAACTTTGAACTATTTCTTATCTATCAACAATAACTGCGCCTTATGAAACCAATTAATGCAGGAAATTTTCTTTCCTATTTCAGAATTAACCATGTACCGGTAGTTTTAGTTAAATATTTTTAATGACCTCTAGCGAAGTAAGTGCAGCTCCTGAAATTCTGAGTAGTAAATTGATTTTCCTGAATCACTTTTATGGTAGATGAGGAGTGTCAATTGTTGTCAGTGTAGACTTCCAGAAGGTGTTGGAAGTTTTGCAGAAATTTATTTTGTAAAGGTTTGGAGATAACCAGGTGACATGGTATGGTTGACTCTGTAGTAACTGGAGAGATGCTACTTCTATGATTACCAAGAATGCAGCAATT
Organism: Hemitrygon akajei; assembly: GCF_048418815.1. NCBI lineage: Eukaryota > Metazoa > Chordata > Chondrichthyes > Myliobatiformes > Dasyatidae > Hemitrygon > Hemitrygon akajei. The sequence goes on along the minus strand of NC_133136.1, from coordinate 87,401,461 downwards.
GGTGTTCCCTGAAGATGTGCAGTAAATATTAATGAGTTATAGGATGGAACAGAATTGTAAGTTTAAATTTGCAGATAACACCAAGGAAGGGGACAATAACTTATGTGGAAGGGAGGAGGAGGCAGTGATAAAAGGAACAAACACAGTTTAATTCAAAGAGCAAGGCTATGGGAATTGTAATTCCATTGAGAAGTGTATCATCTATTTGATCTGAGAAAGGTGATGGTGTAAGCAAAGGGGTTTAGATATTCATGTATACAAATCTCCAAAAGCAACTGAATTTTGCACTGTTGTTAAGTAATGTTCTGTAATTTTGTCTTGATGGCAATATATTTCCAAAGCAGGTGGTATGAGATGTGGAGGTGAAAGCTTTTGCTGCCCTTGTCTTAGCTTGTAAAAGACTTGAATATAGGGGAAGTGTCACAATGAATTGTTGTACTGGCTGTGGAGGTGAATGTTTAAGCTGCCTGATTGGTCCTTGGCCATTAGCTGCTTTTCTGAGTGGCTTAGAGCCACTTGAGTTGCTGGAGGAGCACTCATCCTGACATGCCTTGTGGATGGAAAAAGACATCGGTGAGTGACTTGCCACAGAATACCCAGCCTATGGCTGACTCTAACAGAGTGTTGAGCTCATGGTAGGAAAATGAAGCAGAGGGAATAATTCAGGCCTAGCTCTGGCATATCCATCAGTATCACTTCCACCTCTTTCCCTTTGCAGCAACACCAGTTTTCCTTTCTAATCAAACATATTGGCTATACAGGAGAAAGTGCAAGCGTTGACAAACATTCTTGAGGGAAGTTGTGACTGGTGTGAGCTGTTCCCTGATTATTGCAGACATCCGCTTCCCCCCCAACAGCACATAAAGGTTTATTAAAATTGTTAGATTACCGTAGTCAGTGCGAAGTAACGACAGTAAACAGAGCATGATACAACTTTAACAATAACACGCTGGCAATATTGTAATTTGCATGGCTGTTTGATTGTAAATGCATCTCGACAACTGGTGCAGTGGCAATGCCCTCACTGCTGAACTACCGTAGTTCAAGACAAATTCTAAGATGCCAATTACGTTCTGAGCTGACACCTAAACCCAGGGCTGAGGGATTGTTGTAGGTGTCATTTTACAGATCCTATGTAAATCCAAAGCCTTGTTTCTTTTCCATTCTGGATAGGAATTAAAAACAAGTTCTGAGAGGAACAGGAAACTTGCTTGGTGTCCTGATCATAGAAGATGGAATATTACAGCACAGTACATGTCCTTCGGCCCATAATGCTGTGCCAACCCATTAACCTAATTTAAAATCAATCTAACTCTTCCCTCCTATGTAGCCCTCCATTTTTCTACTCTCCATGCCATCTACCAGCACTCCTGTCAGGGTATTCACACACCCACCACCCTCTGTGCAAAGAACTTAACTCTGACATCCCCCCTTCCATATTTTCCTCCAATCACCTTAAAATTATGCCCCTAGGGGAAAAAGTCTTGGGTTATTCACTCTATCTCTGCTTCTTATCATTTTGTACACTTGAATCAAGTTGCCCCTCTCCCTCATTTGCTCAAAAGAGAAAAGCCCAAGTTCACTCAGCCTGTTTTCATAAGACATGCCATCTAGTCCGGGTAGCATTCTGGTAAATCTCCTCTGCACTCTCTCTAAAGTTTCACATCCTTCCTATAATGAGGTGACCAGAACTGAAAACAATATTCCAAGTGTGATCTAACCATGCTTTTATAGAACTGTTATATCACCTTGCGGCTCTTGAACACAACCCCCCAACCAACGAAGGCCAACACACCGTACTCCTTAACAATCGTATCAACTTGTGAGGCAATCTTGAGGGATCGATGAATGCAGACACCAAGATCCCCTCTCTGTTGCTCCGAACTGTTAAGAATCCTGCCATTAACCCTGTATTCCGTCTACAAATTCTGTTTTCCAGAATGAATCACTTCACCCTTTTCCAGGTTGAAGTCCATTTGCCACTTCAGCCAGCTCTGCATCCTGTCAATGTCCCACTGTAACCTATAAAAACTACCCACACTATCAACAACAGCACCAACCTTTGTGTCTTCTGCAAACTTACTAACCCTCCCTAGTGATGTGGGAGCCTTGGGTCCCACACCACCTGGTTCAGGAACAGTAATTACCCCTCAACCATCATATTCCTGAACCAGAGGGGATAACTTCACTCACCCCAACACTGAACTGATTCCACAACCTATGAACTCACTTTCAAGTATTTGGCAACTCATGTTTAAAAAAAAAATTACTACCAAATTATTTATTATTATTGTTTTGCTTTTCCTTTTTTGTATTTGCAGTTTATCTTTTGTACATTGGTTGCCCATCTTTGTGTTCAACTTTGCATTGATTCTATTGTCTCTCTGTATTTACTGTGAATTTCCGCAAAATGTGTATCTTAGGACAGTATATGGTGATACTTCGATAACTTTACTTTGAACGTCCCACTTCCTCATCTAATCAGAAGAGCAGGAATCCCAGAACAGATTTCTGCAGGCACCATTAGTTACTGGCCTCCAAGCAGAATTAACTCCATGTACTTGATGTTCCATATTGCTTGTCAATTTATGCTCCCAGTTCCTGCCTGATAGCATCATAATTCACCCTCCTTCAATTAAGTACTTTTCCATACCTCCAGCTCGTATCCCTCTGCAAGGCTATAGGAAAGATCAGGGAGTTGTGGTCATTGTCTCCAAAATGCTGTCACACTGAGAGATGTGACATCTGGACTGGGTCATTGCCTAGACACAGATCCAGTGTGGGCTCTCTTCTAGCTGGCCTGTTTACATATTGAGTCAAGAATCCTTCCTGGGCACATCTAACAAATTCAGCCCCGCCTTTGGCACTAAGGAGTTGCCAATCAATATTAGGAACAACACCCCTGTTATCTTTGTGCCTTTCCAAAATCTGCCTCCTGATCTGTTCCTCAGTGTCCTCATTGCTATTGGGAGGCCTGTAGAACACTTCCAGTAAATTGATTGCTCCCTTCCTGTTTCTGTCTTCCACCCACAATAGACAATAGGTGGAGAAGTAGACCATTCAGCCCTTCGTGCCTGCACCGCCATTTTGAGATCATGGCTGATCATCTACTATCAATACCCGGTTCCTGCCTTGTCCCCATATCCCTTGATTCCCCTATCCATAAGATACCTATCTAGCTCCTTCTTGAAAGCATCCAGAGAATTGGCCTCCACTACCTTCTGAGGCAGTGCATTCCAGACCCCCACAACTCTCTGGGAGAAGAAGTTTTTCCTTGACTCTGTCCTAAATGACATACCCCTTATTCTCAAACCATGCCCTCTGGTACTGGACTCTCCCACCATCTGGAACATATTTCCTGCCTCCATCTTGTCCAATCCCTTAATAATCTTATATGTTTCAATCAGATCCCCTCTCAATCTCCTTAATTCCAGCATGTACAAGCCCAGTCTCTCTAACCTCTCTGCGTAAGACAGTCCAGACGTCCCAGGAATTAACCTTGTGAATCTACGCTGCACTTCCTCTACAGCCAAGATGTCCTTCCTTAACCCTGGAGACCAAAACTGTACACAATACTCCAGGTGTGGTCACCAGGGCTCTGTACAAATGCAAGAGGATTTCCTTGCTCTTGTACTCAATTTCCTTTGTAATAAAGGCCAACATTCCATTAGCCTTCTTCACTGCCTGCTGCACTTGCTCATTCACCTTCAGTGACTGATGAACAAGGACTCCTAGATCTCTTTGTATTTCTCCCTTACCTAACTCTACACTGTTCAGATAATAATCTGCCTTCCTGTTCTTACTCCCAAAGTGGATAACCTCACACTTATTCACATTAAACATCATCTGCCAAGTATCTGCCCACTCACCCAGCCTATCCAAGTCACCCTGAATTCTCCTAACATCCTCATCACATGTCACACTGCCACCCAGCTTAGTATCATCTGCTGACTCAGTAGATGACTCCTCCACAACATCCCCCCTTTCTGCAGCCATGATACTATCTCCAATTAGCAATGCCACTCCCCCACCTCATTTACCCTCCTCCCTGTCCCTTTTGAAGCATCTAAGCATCTTCCCTGGAACATCTAGCAGCCAATCCTTCAATCATGGTTACCCAAAAAATGATTGTAGAATTGTTTATGTTGAAAAACAGCAATTCATCACAGAGCAAGGCTTGGAGATATCCTTGGGTGTTACTTGAATGTGAATTCTTGCTTCGTTTGAATGGATGGGAAAACCAGAAGAACATTGTTAAAAGTAACACTAAGCTAAAGTCCTAGCTCAACCCCTGTGTTTTGTATTCTCCCACTCAACAGGATCCAGGGTGATAGTCTCAAAGGATTGTGACTAGTCACTTATTTTGTTGGGTTTCTCCAGTTGTACCAGCTGATATCTTGCTGTGAAAGGTTGGGTAGATATTACAAAATGTGTGACTACATGAAGATGTGTGTCTGTCAATTGCTGCCATCCAGCCTGTGTCTCTGCTCTTTATGATGCATAGTCTGACTTCAAAGGGACGTTGCAAAAGGAATTTGTGCCTACAAACAGGCACGAGAAGCATATAGCATTGTCTGATGTTTGGTTGTGTTCAAGCAATAGATAGTGAGTAACTGAAGAGAACTCTTTATTGTTAAGCAACTTGTCTAATGTGTGGTGCCACTATGGGCATACCTTGCCATCATCTTCACCTGTTCTGCTATTGCTGCACCTACTGTCAGTTCTGCAGAGTTGCACCGGGAAAGAAGCCTGGAGCACCAGTCAGGGAAATACTCTTCACACTGTCCTCTCTCCTATTTAACAATAATCCCCTTCCATACTTTGCTGCAGCCTTGACATTTTTTCTGCCACATGCTTTTTCCTTCCCACCCACGTGTAGCTCTAGCTGAGTACATGTGTTCACCAACTGAGAGGAACCTACAAACCCTCCTGGCTGCTGGAAGTAAATTTCAGCAGACTGCTGGCCACTGTGCCAACAAGTACTGTATCCAGATCATAGCACTGACAGGCAATATCAGGGTATGTACAGTAAGTTGGCATCAATAAATCCCTCAGCCCCCCCCCCCCCCCCCCACCTCAAATCCACCAATTGAGAAATAATGACAGACAGGGGCAAACTGATGGAGACATCGGTAGGACATTCCTCTGACTTCTACTCCAGAGTGAACACAGTAACCACCTCAGCCCTGGACAGGGTGCCCGTGACATTCCTCTGACTTCTACTCCAGAGTGAATGAACACTGTCACCACCTCAGCCCTGGACAGGGTGCCCGTGACATTCCTCTGACTTCTACTCCAGAGTGAATGAACACTGTCACCACCTCAGCCCTGGACAGGGTGCCCGTGACATTCCTCTGACTTCTACTCCAGAGTGAATGAACATTGTCACCACCTCAGCCCTGGACAGGGTGCCCGTGACATTCCTCTGACTTCTACTCCAGAGTGAATGAACACTGTCACCACCTCAGCCCTGGACAGGGTGCCCGTGACATTCCTCTGACTTCTACTCCAGAGTGAATGGACACTGTCACCACCTCCGCCCTGGACAGGGTGCCCGTGACATTCCTCTGACTTCTACTCCAGAGTGAATGGACACTGTCACCACCTCCGCCCTGGACTCCACTGAGTGTCCGTTGACAATGGAAGAACTGAACACAGAGCTTAGCAAGGCTACGTTCTCACCCCAATGCTCTTCGGGATCATCTTTGCCCTCCTGAGGTGCACGTTTGGCGCTGCAGCAGAAGGGATCTAGCTCCATACTACATCAGATAGCAGTCTTTTTAACCTCGCCCGCCTGAGAGCCAAACCCGTGGTGCACAAGGTTATGACCTGAGACATGCTATCTGCTGATGATACAGCAGTCACAGCCCACACTCCTCAGCACCTCTGGAGCTCGATGGATCACTTCTCTCAGGCCTGCAATGAATGTGGTCTGACTGTCAGATGAAAAAGACAACTGACTTGGGACAAGACGTGGCGGCACCACCAGTCACTGCCACTGATAACTACAAAGCAGATGTTGTTCAACAGTTCACATACCTGGGGTTCATCATCAGTGACAACCTCTCCTGGGATGTAGGAATCAACCAGCATATCGAGAAGGTGGTAACAACTCTTGCCTGCCTCGCCGTACGAGCCTGGGTGAGCTGCAAACTCTCATTCAAAAAAAAGATGGCAGTGTACAACGCTTGTGTCACCAGCAGCGAGACCTGGACACCATACACTGAGAAGGAGAGAAGGCTCAACACATTCCAGTTAAGGTGCATTCGTCGCATGTTGGGCATCTCCTGGAGGGGACAGAGTGCCCAGCATCAAGGTTATCTCTCAAAGCGTGTACACCATGCTTGGGCAGTGCTGGCTGGGTACTGCATGCAGGATTCAATCAAGTTCAACTGTTGTTTAACTGTTCATGAATACAATCAGTCAAGACAGCGTTACTTTGGAGTCAAAGTGCAAAGGCATTACCAACAGTCACACACAGTAAGCACACACAAGATCACAATCACGTAATAAGAGTACACACCCATGACACCATGGCTTGAGTCATAGTCCTCACACATACAAGTCAACAAACCCATTTAGAATAGCAGTAAAATACAATGATGCAGAATGTGTAGGACCTCTCCAGCCCACCGATATATCTGTCACCTGGCCCCAACGCCTGCCAGGTGACACCCTGTCTTCGAGGCCCAGTCCTCGCACATGTAGAACATTAGTAAAAACACAACCAGACAACTTGTATAGTTCACACCCATCAGTCCATTTGAAATCCTCAGCACAGCGCGCTGGCTCAGACGCCTCTTCTTCAGAGGCTGAAAAACAAGAGGCTGGCAGGCTGATGCCCCGAGATCATTGAGTGCAGACAAAAAAAAAGTCTACAGTCAGTCACAACCCTGGGAGTGCAGTGACGCCATGACACACCGCCCCTGGTGAAGCGGCAACGGCTTCGTCCCCTCACTCTGGGTGGCTGCAAACAGGCAGCATGAGGCTTCAGGCCTAGTACTCACTCTGATGTGTACCTGCAATTGTCAAAGTAATTCTGCTTGCCATGAACCCATGCAGACTATTAAAAGTAGTTGGCAATTGTGTTATGGAAACGCCTGGTACTTAGAATGGGGGCAGGTATTCGACCCTGTGGACTCTCCTCCCCCTCCATCCGCCTCTGCTCACATCCAATAAATCGGTGAATCAAACTTGCAGTGTACCAGATTAATAATGTCCCAAGGGAAGCAACCATGGTGGCCACTCGCTATTTGACTGTAAACTCCATCGATTCGGGCAGATGCACGTTGTGCAGCTCCTTCATTATCTCCGGCAGCGAGCAACTCACTGATGGTGTAAGCCCACAGTACTTTGTGTTCTTAACGTGCAGCAGTGTCTTGCGATCATTAGACATACTTTTAAATAGAACAGTAGTACCTTTTGTTGACCCTGTGGAAGCCACTGTGACCAGTTGAGCTGCCCTCTTGCCAGAAGTGCATCCCAGAAGATAATCCTCTATGGTGGGCTGGCTTCAAGCAAGAGAACCACTTGACGCCAGCAACTGTGCTACAAGGATGTCCATGAGTGGGGAGTGAAGGCACTGGACATCAGCACTGAGTCCAGGGAGGAGCTTGCAGCTGATGGCACTCTGAAACAACACCTTCAGCCCGGCGAGGTGAGATACCTGAAGCGGCAGAGCAGAGCCCAGACCACTTATAGAGGTGACTTTTGCAACAGAGACAGCCACTCTCACGTTGGACTTGTCAGCCACAAACAGCACTGCACGAAAACAACATAAATAGGTAGGATACAACATCCATGGTCAATCTCGACCAATGGAGGGCCACTGCCAATCAGTATCGGGTTTAATATCACCAGCATATGTGGCACTTGTTCTAGTCCTAATGGCTTTCAGATAGATCACTAGAAACATCTAATGGTACATGTGGCTTCTGCTTTATGTAAGTGAATCTCTCTCAGCTCCACATTCACTGCATGTATTTTTCTCTTCTCCTCATGGTTATCTCCTTGTTTAAGAGATTGAAATAGTGGAAAACCTGAACCTATTGGCTCAGTATTATAAATTACACATGCAAATGTAGGCATTCCCCATAAAACCAAGGTGTTAACTTCCGTCTCAGCCTGATTTCATCCAAGTGGAATTTTTTTAATGTCAACATTGTGTTTATAAAGCTAGTCAAACACGGAAAGAAATATAAACTATTGAGGTCAAACTGTAGTCATAATTATTAACTTCATGTCTATTATTGAAGTTAGTAACTCTACTCACATAGTTACTGCTGATCTTATACAGTTATGCAAAAGTGGGAGATTTTTGTTTTAGTGACATGTGGTTAAAGTGAAATGAACAATTACCAGTGGAATGGAAAACACATACAGTACTCATTTGCTTCTTCTGCCTAGGTGTGGCTCATGTGAGTAAGATTGCAGTCTCTGAGCTCTTGGCTCCTGAATAATTTTAACCGAAAGAATGTGTGAACGACTAACATTAGCGTATCTCAGACCTAAAGAAAGAAAGCTGATTTCCACCCAAGAAATAAAACCTGGAAATGCCCACCACATAGCCGCTGAGGAGAGAGGAACAGAATTAACATTTCAGTCCAGTGCTTGCCCAGAGGAATTAGATTTATGCTAACATTCTTGTACTTGTCCCAGCTCCTTGCAGTCAGCTGCAAAACCTGGGTATACTCCTTGTCCATCTACCTCTACCACAAAGCAAGAGGATGTGGGAGTGGAATGTTCCTGCAATTGTCAAAGTAATTCTGCTTACCATGAACCCATGCAGACTGTTAAAATTAGTTATCAGTTGTGTTATGGAAACACCTGATACTTAGAATGGGGGCAGGCATTCGGCCCCGTGGACTTTTCTCTACACGGCCTGAGACTGAGTGCTCCCTGGTCTGAATGTCGCAGGTCTGGGTTCCCCTGACTTTCGGAAAGTGTTACCCGAGACTGACGCATTGATCTTGTACTGTAAGTGAAAGATGATTAGAAAAACACAGTGAGCAATGGGGAATGAGTGGACAGAAAGGAAGAAAACACCTCCAGCAGGGTGGATTGGGAAAATGGTTGCAGAAGAAAATATTTGAGCTCAGGATATTGAGTTTCTGAGGAAAAGCGATGGTGCATTGTAAAAGGGAGGTGGTAAGTTTGATTAGAGTGCTTGGTGATGCATGAAGGAGGTTGTGATCATTATTTTGAATCATCCCAGTATCCAGGTCTTCATTCTATGAGTGCCATTGATGTAACTTCCCACATCGGTGCCTCTGAAATGTCTTCCTCCTTTCTGAACTGTGGTATCCCATATACATAGAGCTCTTGACTATATCTACACCACTCCTCTTATCCCCTTCCCTCCTTGACAGGGTTAAGTATAGAGTTCCCTTGCTTCTCAGATTGCAACTTTACTGCTTCTGCATTTTAGCAGATCCTCTTTTGCAATGTCCACCAGGCACATCTTCCTGCCCCCTTTCAGTGTCATGATATGAGGCATTGATTGTGTGGGTAGCCAGAGGCTTTTTCTTTGGGCTGAAATGGCTAACACATGGGGGCATAGTTTTAAGGTGCTTGGAAGTAGGTACAAGGGGATATCAGAGGTAAGTTTTTTATGCAGAGAGTGCATTGAATAGGCTGCCGGTGACAGTGGTGAAGGCGGATACAATAGGGTCTTTTAAGAGACTCCTGGATAGGTATATGGAGCTTAGAAAAATAGTGGGCTATGTGGTAGGGTAATTCTAGGCAGTTTCTAGGTTACATGGTCAACACAACATTGTGGGTCGAAGGGCCTGTAATGTGCTGTGGGCTTCTATGTTCTATTCCAAAGGGACCCTGTCCTTCCTTGTGACTCCCTCGTCCACTCTCCCATCTCCAACAGCTCCTCCCCATACAACTGCAAAAGATTGCAACATTACCTTTTTACTTCCTTCCCACCATCTAGAGACCCAAACAGCCTCTCCAGGGGAAGTATTTCTTCCAGTCTCATGTTCGTTATGCTCAGAATCATTTTGTGACCACAGTTTGAGCATCTTTTTGCTCCTAATACCATCTGCTCTAGAGTGGAGAAGCCAAATGCAGATTGGGTCACTGCTTTGTGGAGCACCCACGTTGAGTGAGCACTGGTCCTGAGCTTCTCTTTTCTTGTCTCGACTGACCTCCTATTCTAGACCTATCCATCTGTGGCTTGTGGTCTTGATCAAATGTGTCCTGATGTAAGCTGGGGGGACAGCAACTCCTGCGTATGGACAGATTGAAACCTTCCAGACCTGAGATTGAATTTGGCAATTTATTTTCATTATTTATATCGGGACAGGTCGGTCCTGCTATGGAGCATCTTTCCTTAACATTCCTCTCTCCATTAGCACTGGACCTACTGAACATTTCATACACCTTTGTATTTTGCAGCTTTGGTATTCCCTTGATCACATTCTTGACCAATCAAGCAGACAGCTTAATCTACATCCTTATCCCCATGGCAACTTTGACCCCAGCCTATCTGAGATCTTCTCTTTATCCAATTTATCACTCCTCCCTCCTTCTCTTCAGCTTAATACAAACTTATTTTCTCTCCTTCCCATTGCCGAAAGGTCTTTGACTAGTTTTTCTTCCCACCAGGTTCTGCTGTCGAAGCTGTTGAGTGTTTCCAGCTTTTTTCCTGTTTGTATTCCATTTTGAAGCAAGGGTGTAGAATGACTGAAATCAGGGTGTGCGGCTGAACTTTGAACAGCTTCAAGGATAAGTGTACCAATTCTGACAACCGTGGTTTCAAATATTCACGTTTCTGGAAGATACTGTTTCTCAGTTTTGAATATTTCCTGACTTGGAAGAGTCGGTCTGGACTTCCATCATCCTTTTGGTCAAAAAATTGCTTCCTGATGTCACTCTTGAATAGACTAGCTCTTATTTAAGGTAGTTCCTCTGCCGGTGGAAATAAATTGGTACATTGTTTTATTATTGTACAGTTGTAAACTCTATTTTGCTTAGAGATCAATTCTTTATAACAGTGCATCAGATGTTGAAAGGGTTACAGTTAAAAGAAAGTGTTGTGCAGGTAGGCAAGGTTCAAGTCCATAATGAGGTAGATCGTGAGGTCAAGAGGCTATCTTATTGTATTTAAAGTCTTTCTTGTCTATTCAAAACTGCACAACACTTCACTTTCTCTGTAACACTTCATTCAGCATTCTCTTACTGTTTTTCCACATACTTCCTCAACACACACAATCCCAATCTGCAATAGTTCTTGCAGATCAATAACCCCATGATTCTCTTTAATATTTCAGTCTTTTGCATCATGCTATCATCCTGATGAATTATACTACCTTGCTTCATGCTAATATTATTTTCAAACCTGAAAGCAGTGTATGTCTGAACCATGCTCTGTTTGCATCATTATTCAACTCCAACTTGATGAAGCATCCCAATATTCTTCACCTTCACTCTTTGCATCTGTGTTCTGGTTTTGACTATTATGGGCATCCTTTTTTGTACAGCATCTAGTTTATTTCCTTTAGAGATATTTTAAACTGGCTTTTTCTTTTAGAAGATCAAGTGGATGATTTCACACTACTCAGAATCAAGTTTAATATCACTAGCATATGTTGTGAAATTTGTTGTCTTTGCAGCAGCAGTTCAATGCAATATGCAATAGAGAAAAAACAACTACAGTAAGTATATATTAAATTGTTAGGTTAAACGTGTAGTGCAAAAATAAAAATAAATCAAGTAGTGAGGTAGTGTTCATGGGTTCAATGTCCATTCAGAAATCATATGGCAGAGGGGAAGAAGCTGATCCTGAATCGTTGAGTGTGTGTCTTCAGGCTTCTGTACCTCCTTGCTGATGGTAGCAACGAGAACAAGGCATGACCTGGGTGATGGGGTCCAAAATGATGGACGCCGCCTTTTGAGTCACTGCTCTTCATCACTTCTGTAAACGCGCCTGTTTTTAAATGGACAATATGTGTTTGCAGCTTTCTCCTCTTATCCACACAACATGCCACTAAAGATGCAAAAAACAACCCAAAAAACTGCAGGAGGGCTTCACTGGGTCAGGTAGCATCTGTAAAAGGAAATGGACAGTCAACATTTTGGGTTGAGACCCTTCATCTAGGCTGGAAAAGTAGAGGGGAGATTTTAAGGTAAATGCGGTGAGGGAAGTGGGTGGAGCAGGAATTGGCACGAAATGAACTTACGCAAGTGATGACTTGCATAAAATTAGCTTAGTGAGTTGTCAGTCTATTTTACATTATGTGCAATTATTTCAACTAAGTTAAATGTCATCTCCAAGTGGTGAACAAATCATTGCTAAGTACTGTATGGTAAAAGCAGTACAACTCCTCAGGAGTGCTTGTCATAGCCTGGCAATCCGAGTTCTCGCACTCTCTGTTTATCTTTTTAATCCCCAGAAGGCTCCAGTTTGAGAAAGTGGAGATTATGATCGAATTTGTTTCCCTTGTATAGCAGCTGGGATCTAGCAACTAAAATTTCTGCTCCTAAGCACTGCCTGCAGATTGCTGGTGGCTGTCCAGTGAGCACAGGGTTTGGCCTGTATTGTAACCCCAACAATGCCTGGTTGGAAATCCAGAAGTTTAATTTTCAGGCTGAAGTACAGGAAGGCAGCCTCTGCCAGGGCAAGGCAAAGATCTAGCCTAGCAGAAAGATTTGGTAAGTTTCCTCTTTTATAATTGCTGGTTCTTGGTATTAGATCTGAAGAAACTGATTCCTAGTGAATTTGGAAGGAGACAGAGAGGAAAAGAATTTGCGATTAAATCAATCTAGTGCAGCAGTGGCTGTCAAAGATAAAACCACAATATGATTCCACAGGAAAGGTGATGAGCAAAGGCACTGATCTACTGGGCTGCAGTTTTCCCTAGGTAAATGCAATCACATTTGTAGATTGCGATCAGATAGAAATTTCTTTGCAGAGGGTAGTGAATCTGTGGCACTCACAGCTGTGGAGGCCAAGTCATTGGGTATATTTAAAGCAGAGGTTGATGGGTTCTTAATTAGCCAGGGCATCAAAGGTTATGGGGAGAAAGCAGGAGAATGGGGGTTGAGAGGGACAGTAAATCAGCCATGATTGAATGGCGGAGCAGACTCAATGGGCCAAATGGCTGGATTCCCCCTCCCCATGCCTTATGGCCCTATGCTCTTTACCCCTCCATTCCCTTGTGTTCAGCTTCTTGTGCATCCTCCTTCCTTTATCCAGATTTTGTTGGCTCCCAGATCCCACTTCCTAAACCCCATTGTTAGAGTGGTTAGGGTTTGGCTCAACAGGCTTTGGTGAGAAGGGGCGAAGGTTAAGATAAGTTTCTGGTAAGTTTAATCTTCCTTTATGTGTTAGTACATAGCTAGTGTGGTGAGAATGGGTCCAGAGTGGGTGCAATGTTCTTTGTATGAGATTTGGGAATTCTGGGAGACCTTCAGTCTGCCTGATAACTATACCTGCATGAAGTGATCGAGCTGCAGCTCCTTAGAGACTGTGTAAAGGAGCTGGAGCCACAGCTTGATGACCTTTGACTCATACGGGAGGAGAAGGAGGTGATGGACAGGAGCTGCAGGGAGGTAGTCACCCCTAAGTTGCAGGAGGCAGGTACCTGGATGACTGTCAGAAGAGGAGAAGAACAGCCAGTGTAGAGCACCCCAGTGTCCGTTCCCCTCAATAATAAATATACCACTTTGCATACTGTTTGGGGAGAGGTGGAGGAGAAGTGACCTACCAGGGGAAGCTGCTGTGACCTGGTCTCTGGCACTGAGTCTCTCTGTGGCTCAGAAGTGAAGGGGTGTGGGGGGAAGAGGAGTGCAGTAGTGAGAAGGGATTCCATAGTTACATGGGCAGGCAAGAGATTCTGTGAACGTGAAAGAGACACCCGGATGGTCTGTTGCCCCAAAGATATCAGCATCAAGGATGTCTTGGATCAGGTCCAAAGCATTCTAAAGGAGAAGGTCTCAATGACATGGGTACGAAAAGGGATGAGGTCCCGGAGAGAGAATATAAGGAGATAGGTAGAAAGCCGAAAAGAAGGAAAATAATTGCTGGATCATTGCCTGTGCCGCGTGCCAGTGAGGGTAAGAATAGGATGATTTGGCAGATTAATGCGTGGCTGAGGAACTGGTGCAGGGCTTCAGATTTCTCGGTCATTGGGATCTCTTCTGTACGACCTGTACAAAAAGGACAGGTTACACCTGAACCCGAGCGGGACCAATATCTTTGCTGGGAGGTTTGCTGGAGTTGTTGGGGAGGGTTTAAACAAATTTGACAGGGGGATGGGAACCAGAGTGATTGGCTGACGATGGGGCAGTTATATACAAATAGGTGCAGTGTGGAGGGAGTCTGAGGAAGGACAGGCAGATGATAGGGCAGATTTGCAGTCAGTGGGATGAGTTGAAGTTTGACATGGACGAGAGTTGAAAACGGTGATGAATACAGGAGTAAAGATGTTACATTTGACATCGCGCATATATGGAGTAAGTAGATCAGGGGTTCCCAACCTGGGGTGCCCACACCCCCAGGGGGTGCGATAAAGAGTGGCTTGTGTCCTTGAGTGACGAGTCACGAATCATCACTCAGCCAGCTGCCAGTGTGCCTTGAGAAGTGGTAGTAACGTTTGTCCCAAGCACACTCCAGTCTCCCACTGCCAGAGTCGAGAGAGACGTAAACTCACTCCAGTCTCCCGCCACCTGAGTCAGCGTTGAGGATTCTCATCAGTGTTACCTGGGAGTTATACCTCAGAGTTGAGGAGTCTCATCAATGTTAGCTAGAAGGTTACACCTCAGAGTTAAGAATCATCTCATAACGCCAAAATCTTTATACATCCCGAATCAACCATCAAGTAACAACCGCGTTAAAACCAAACCCGCAGACAGCAGGTAAATTATTCAATTATAAAATTTTAAAAAGCCGCATTTTGATAAAAAGCAGCTGAAGTCATTCATTCGTATTTGTCTCAATGCATTAAAGAAGTTTTAGAATTTCATTTAAAAGGTTTTTTTCCTGAATCGTTGATAATTTTGTATTGTGTTAGTTGAGGAGGTATCATAGTTAGCACTGAGGACTTTGAATCGTGTGATGGGAGTTCATATCTCTGGTAATCATCAGCAATAGGTGTGTAAATTCAGTAGAGGGTAGCCTAATAAGTTACGTCGCGTCCCAGTAGCATTTCCACATGACGATTTATCTTGGTGTAACCGCAGATAATATCGTAATATAATATTTGAAAGCGTATTTCTCACAATACTTTGCTATATGTATGTCTGGTTGAGTAAAGTGGTCATCCCTGACTTAGGTAGTTTTTCTCATAATAGCTCATATTTTTCTCTTTACCCTTAACCCTTCATTAACCCTTCATCATGCCAAAAAGAAGGAAATGGAATGATGACATTGTGTGCTTTGGTTTCACTTGCACAACAGGAAATGATGGCTTGCAAAACCCCAGTGCATTCTTTGTAGCGTTGTGTTTTCCAACTCAAATCTGAAGCCATCCAAGCTTCAAGAGCACTTCAAGAACAAGCCTGGCGGAGTTGGTGTTGAAGGACATGATGTTGGGTCATTGAAAATCAAAAGAGCTCGTTTTGATTCACAAGGAACTCTTCCAAAATTAGGTTTCATTTCTGTTGAAAGACCACTACTTCTTGCTTCATACCAAGTGTCATATAAAGTGGCCAAATCCAAGAAGCCCCATACAATTGCGGAAGATCTCATCAAGCCATGTGCACTGGAAATGGCAACAATTATCCTGGGTAAAAAAGCAAGAAAAAAATTTGAACAGGTGCCCCTATCAAATAATGTCATTCACAACCGAATCAGTGATTTGAGTGAAGATGTTTTGGACCAACTCATCTCAGATGTCAGCGCGAGTCCTCTTAAAATCTCTATTCAGTTGGATGAGTCAACTGATGTCTCTAGTTGTAGTCAACTCATCACATTAATGAGGTATGTCAATGATGGTGCTGTGAAGGAAGATTTCCTGATTTGTAAAGATCTTAAAACAAACACAACGGCAAAGGATGTGATGCAGCTGGTGAAAGACTTCTTTGCCAAACATGATTTAGATATCAAAATCATTGGTTCTGTGTGCACTGACGGGGCACCTGCAATGCTTGGAAATAAATCTTGGCTTTTCTGCATTGATGAAAAAAGAGATTCCAGACTTGCAAGTTACCCATTGTTTTCTTCATCGGCATGCTTTGGCGTCAAAAACATTGCCTCCAAACTTGAAGAAAGTCCTTGATACTTGTGTGAAGATCATCAACTGGATCAGGGGGCGTGCTTTGAACCATCGCATCTTCAAATCATTTTGAGAGGATCTGGGAAGTGAGCATTCAGTTTTGCTTTTCCACACAGAAATCCATTGGTTGTCACGAGGACAAGCTTTAACCCGCTTCTTTGAACTGCGGGAAGAAATCAAAGTTTTTCTGGAGGAGCATGAATGTGATCTGGTTGGGGGAATGTAATCACAGGAATTCACCCAAATGCTGGCTTACTTAGCTGACATTTTCACTCGTATGAATGACCTGAGTGTTTTTCTTCAAGGAAAAGGGATAAACATATTGAAGGCTTGTGAAAAGTTGAATGCCTTCAAAGAAAAGTTACGTCTTTATGCCAAAGACGTAAAGGATGGAAAGAGGCAGTCTCTCAAATTTTCCTTCACTAGAAGAGATGGTTGATGATGCTGGATGCGTGAAGAAATTGTGGCTCTTTTGGAAATACTGTCAGAATGGTTTGATGGATATTTTGCTGCTGGAGACCTGAAGATTTCAGAAGAATGGATCATGAATCCATATTCCTACAATTTGGAGAAAATGTCAGATGATGAAGAACTGAAGGAAGATCTTATTGATTTGCGGACAAATTGAGCTCTTGAAATGCAATTTAAAAGCAAGACTTCGGAGGAGTTTTGGTGTGCAGCACTGGATATGTTCCCAAGACTTGGTGGAAAAGCACTCCGTGTCCTCATTCCATTTGCAACAACATACTTGTATGAATCTGGATTCAGTTCTCTTTTGTCAATCAAGACAAAATCTAGGAATCGCCTGAATCCACAGGCAGACCTGCGGATCGCAGTCAGCAAGAAAGTTCCACGTTTTGACAGAATCATGAATGAGAAGCAGGAGCAAAGAAGTCATTGAATTTTATGTTCACAACTGGGATTGATTTTACTGTTTACAATTATTTCTGAATAAATTAGAATCTAATTGCTCAATTTATATTTGCATTTTATGCACTGAGTTAAAAGCTTGTTTTTTTAAGTTCAATTTGTTCACCCGCAGTATTGTATGTGGTTCAAAAATTAGAAATTAGACTTCTTCATTTTCAAATGTGATACTACTTTTGTAGGGGGTGCAAACATTAATCAAACATTTCCTAGGGGTGTGGGGCATAGAAAAGGTTGGGAACCACTGAAGTAGATGATCTTGTTGCGCAGTTAGAGATTAGCAGGTATGATCTTGTGGGCATCACTGAGTCATAGCTGAAAGAAGATCATGGTTGGGAGCTGAACGTCTAAGGATACACATTGTATTGAAAGGACAGTTAGAGCAGGTAGAGTGGCTCTGTTGGTCAAAAATGAAATCAGTTCCTTAGAAAGAGGTGACATAGGATCAGAAGATGTAGAATCCTTGTTGGTAGAGTCAAGGAATTGCAAGAGTACAAGGACCCTATTGGGAGGTTTATACAGGCTTCTGAACAGTAACTAGGTGTAGGGAGCAAATTATAATGAAAGATAGAAAAGGCATGTCAAAAGGGCAATGTTACAATAGTCATGGTGATTTCAATATGCAGGCAGATTGGGAAAATCAGGTTGGCGCTGGATTCCATGAGACAGAATTTGCGAAATGCCTATGAGATGGCTTTTAATAGCTGTGTGTGGTTGAGCCCACTAGGACAAAGGCAGTTCTGGATTGGGTGTTGTGTAATCAACTTGATTTGATTAGGGAACGTAGGGTAAAAGAACCCTTATCATAATATGATAGAATTCACCCTGCAATTTGAGAAATTGAAGCTGAAGTCAGATGTATCAGTCTTACAGTGGAGTAAAGAGAATTACAGAGGCATGAGTGGGGAGCTGGCCAAAGCTGATTGGAAGTTGACAGTAGAACAGTAATGACAGAAGATTCTAGGAGCAATCTGGAAAGTGCAAGATAGATGCATTTGAAAGAAAAAAATGTATTTTAAGGGATGGATAAGGCAACTGGGAAACAGAGAAATGGCAGAAGAATTTAATGAGTACTTTAGATCTGTTTTTACTAAGGAAGACACAAGCAATCTCCCAGATGTATGGATGGGCCAAGACATAGGGTAACAGAGGATATGAAACAGATTGACATTCGGAAGGAAACGGTGATGAGAAGACTGATGGGACTGAAGGCTGACAAATCCCCAGGTCCAGATGGTCTGCACCCTAGGGTACTAAAGGAGGTGGCCCTGGAAATTGCGGATGCATTGGTAATCATTTTCCAATGTTCCTTAGATTCAGGATCAGTCCTTGAGGATTGGAGAATGGCTAATGTTATCCCACTTTTTAAGAAAGGAGGGAGGGAGAAAACAGAGAACTATGGACCTGTCAGCCTGACATTGGTGGTGGGAAAGATGCTAGAGTCCATTATTAAGGATGAAATAGTGGCATATCTAGATAGCAGTGATAGGATTGGGCCGAGCCAGCATGGATATACCAAGGGTAAATCATGCTTGACTAATCTGTTGGAGTTTTTCGAGGATGTAACCAGGAAGTTAGACAGGGGAGATCCAGTGGATGTAGTGTACCTCGATTTTCAGAAGGCATTTGATAAGGTCCCACATAGGAGATTGGTGGGTAAAATCAAAGCTCAGGGCATCGGGGGGAAGGCATTGACATGGATAGAAAACTGGTTGGCAGATAGAAAGCAAAGGGTAGCGGTGAATGGGTGTTTCTCGGAATGGCAGGTGGTAACTAGTGGGGTGCCACAGGGCTCAGTATTGGGACCACAGCTGTTTACCATTTACGTTAATGATTTGGATGAAGGCATAGAAAATAACATCAGCAAATTTGCTGATGATACTAAGCTGGGTGGCAGTGTGACATGTGATGAGGATGTTAGGAGAATTCAGGGTGACTTGGATAGGCTGGGTGAGTGGGCAGATACTTGGCAGATGGCGTTTAATGTGAATAAGTGTGAAGTTATCCACTTTGGGAGTAAGAACAGGAAGGCAGATTATTATCTGAACGGTGTAGAGTTGGGTAAGGGAGAAATACAAAGAGATCTCGGAGTCCTTGTTCATCAGTCACTGAAGGTGAATGAGCAAGTGCAGCAGGCAGTGAAGAAGGCTAATAGAATGTTGGCCTTTATTACAAAGGGAATTGAGTACAAGAGCAAGGAAATCCTCTTGCATTTGTACAGAGCCCTGGTGAGACCACACCTGGAGTATTGTGTACAGTTTTGGTCTCCAGGGTTAAGGAAGGACATCTTGGCTGTAGAGGAAGTGCAGCATAGATTCACGAGGTTAATTCCTGGGATGTCTGGACTGTCTTACGCAGAGAGGTTAGAGAGACTGGGCTTGTACACGCTAGAATTAAGGAGATTGAGAGGGGATCTGATTGCAACATATAAGATTATTAAGGGATTGGACAAGATAGAGGCTGGAAATATGTTCCAGATGCTGGGAGAGTCCAGTACCAGAGGGCATGGTTTGAGAATAGGGGGTAGGTCATTTAGGGCAGAGTTAAGGAAAAACTTCTTCTCCCAGAGAGTTGTGGGGGTCTGGAATGCACTGCCTTGGAAGGTAGTGGAGGCCAATTCTCTGGATGCTTTCAAGAAGGAGCTAGATAGGTATCTTATGGATAGGGGAATCAAGGGATATGGGGACAAGGCAGGAACTGGGTATTGATAGTAATTGATCAGCCATGATCTCAAAATGGTGGTGCAGGCTCAAAGGGCCGAATGGTCTACTTCTCCACCTATTGTCTATTGTCTATTGTCAAAGCCAACTTAAAAGCAAAAGAGAAGGCATATAATAGAGCAAAAATTACTGGGAAGTTAGAGGATTGGGAAGCTTTCAAAAACTAACAGAAGGCAGCTAAAAAGCAGTAAGGAGAGAAATGATGAAATATAGAAGTAAGCTAGCCAATAATATCAAAGAGGACACCAGAAGGTTCTTCAGATATATAAAGAGTAAAAGAGTGGATATTGGACTGCTGGAAAATGATGCTGAAGTGGTAGTAATGGGAGACAAAGGAATGAACTGAATAGGTATTACGACGTGGAAGGTACCTGCCATATGCAATAAATTTGAGAGCACCAGGGGGCAGAAGTGAGTGTAATTGCTATCACTAAGGAGAAAGTGCTGAAGAGATTGTGGAGACATCAGTACTGTACTGATCTTTCAAGCATCATTAGATTCTGGAATGGTTCTGGAGTACTAGGGAATTGAAAAGGTCACTCCACTGGTGGAAGAAAGGAAATTATTGGCCAGGTTAGCCTGGTTGGGAAGATGTTGGGTCTACTATTAAGGATGAAATTTCTGGGCACTTGGACGCACATGATAATTCTGAGGCTTTATAAGACAATGGTCAGACCACATTTGGAGTATTGTGAGCAGTTCTGGGTCCTTATCTAATAAAAGATGTGCTGGCATTGGAGAGGATCTACAGGAGGTTCACAAGAATGATAGCCAGAATAAAATGGTTAATGTATGAGGAGCATTTGAGTTTAGAAGAATGGGAGGGATCTAATTGAAAACAATCACATATTGAAAGAAATGGATAGAGTGAATGTGGAGAGGATGTTTTCTATAGTAGGAGAGTCTAGAAGCAGAAGGCACAGTCCCTTTAGAAGAATGATGAGGAGGAATTTCTTTAGCCAGAGGGTGGTGAATCTGTGGAATTTTTTGCCATAAAGGCTGTGGATGTCAAGTCATTGGATATATTCAAAATGGAGGTTGATAGGTTCTTGATTAGCAAGGGTGTCAAAGGTTATGGGGAGAAGGCTGAAAGGAGCAGTATTGGGCCAGTGTCTTATGGTCTGATCCAGGCAAAGAGGAGGTTAGATTATTGTATAATGATCTGTTATGGTGGAAGTTTTGCAAGGCTCACAACTCCTGTTCCAGGAGATGAAAGAAGCCACTCAAGGATCCAACTGCTGGCCGCTGCTCAGTTGCACAAGGGTAAGTCTGTGCCCCTCTTTAGGGCTGATTACAGGCTTTGTTGTGGATGACATAACGCCTTGCAAATAAAGACCTGCTTGTGGATGAATTAAACTGACAAACAAGGAAGAATATAAAACCATAAGATATGGGAGCAGAATTAGGCCATTTGGCCCATTGAGTCTACTCCGCCACTCAATAATAATAATAATAATTTATTATTCCCCTCAATCCCTTTAGAAACCTAGAAAACCTGCAGCACAATACAGGCCCTTCAGCCCACAAAGCTGTGTCGAACATGTCTTTACCTTAGAAATTACCTAGGGCTACCCATAGTCCTCTATTTTTCTAAGCTCCATGTACCTATCCAGGAGTCTCTTAAAAGACCTTATCATATCTGCCTTCACCACTGTTGCCGGAAGCCCATTCCACGCACTCACCACTCTGTGTTTTAAAAAAATACAACACCTTACCCCTGACATTCTTCTGCCTTCTCCCTGTAACCTTTGACACCCTTACTAATCAAGAACCTATCAACCTCTGCTTTAAATATGCTCAGTGACTTGGCCACCAGAGCACCTATGGTAATGACTTCCATAGAGTCATCACTCTCTAGCTAATGAAATACCTCCTCATCTCTGTTCTAAAGGAATGCCCTTGTATTCTGAGGCTGTGCTCTCTGGTTCTAGACTCCCCCACTATAGGGAAAATCCCCTCTGCATTCACTCTATTTAGGCCTATCAATATATGAACCATCTCTCCCCCCCTTCCCTTATTCTTCTACACTCCAGCAAGTACAGGCCCAGAGGTATCAAATGCTGCTTGTATCTTAACCCTTTAATTCCCAGGATCATTCTCATGAACCTTCTCTGAACCTTCTCCAATGCCAGCACTTCCTTTCTTGGCAAAGGGGCCCAAAACTTCTCTCAATATCCAAGGGCAGTTTGACCAATGCTGTATTAAGCCTCAGCATTACATCCTTTCATATTCTAGTCTTTTCATAAATTCTTCTCAAAATGAATGCTAACATTGCATTTGCCTTCTTTACCACCGACTCAACCTGCAAGTTAACCTTTAGGAATCCTGCATGGAGACTCTCAAATCCCTTTGCATCTCTGATTTCTGAATGTTTCCCAGTTTAGAAAATAGTCTATGGCATATTTGTCAAACTCAGGGCCTGCGGGCCAAATCCAGCCCGCGGTGGAATTATCTTTGGCCCGCGAGATAATATCTAATTACTATTAAAGCTGGCCCCAGTAATCGAAGCGCCAATGGCGTATGATATGGCTAATGCTGAGTTTATTCAGGTACCAGGTTTTCAGGGTTTTTAGTGTTTATTCGGCAGTCTTGCTCGGCAGTCTTCTTCATAAGAAACGGAATTTGTAAAGTGAAACACTTTGTAGTTATAGCAGAGACTGAGACACATGAGAGCAGGCTGAAAAAACGGAGGCAACGAAAGCTGCGTTCGCACGCGTCCGACTGATCCGGCCCACATGAAGCTGCATTTTGCTCAATCCGGCTCGTGACCTAAAATGAGTTTGACACCCCTGGTCTATGGCCTTACTCCTTCTATCAGAGTGCATGACTGTACAACTTACAACAATATTCTATCTGCCACTTCTTTGCCAATTCTCCTAATCCGTCTAAGTCCTTCTGCAGACTCCCGGCTTCCTCAACACTACCTGTCCCTCCACCTTTCTTTGTATTGTATGTAAATTTAGCCACAAAGCCATCAATTCCATCGTCCAAATCATTGAAGTATAATGTGAAAAGGAGTGGCCTCAACACCAACCCCCGTGCAACACCAGTAGTTACTGGCAGCCAACCAGAAAAGGCCTACTTTTATTCATACGATTTGCCTCCTGCCAGTGAGCCAATCTTCTATCTGTGCTGATATATTTTCTGTAATACCATGGGCTCTTGCTTAACTGCCTTATGTGCAGTATCTTGTCAAAGTAAACAGCAATGACTAACTCACCTTTGTACATGTGCACCATTGAAGCACACTTTTGAATAGTGACGTCTAAATTCTCTGATGACATTAAGCATTCCATCTGAGCTGGAAGATCAAGGTTTCACAGTCAGCTGAGATGGGAGGATGTCTGCACCTACTCTATTTCCAGGAATAGTAATCATACTGTCTGTTTAAACAGCTCTTGATGTTGGACACATTTTGAGATATTATAAACACCTCAGCTGTTGCAGTAGGCTGCCGGGTCAGGTTACGTTAAGCATCGTGGCTACGAGTTAAAGGCTCATCCAAAAGTGCTTTGGAGCAGAAGGCTTTCACTCCTGTGCTCTTGTATTTGAGCCCCAATCTCAAACAGCATTTCAGCTCATCTGATCTCGCCATCAATTTCTCCCCATTACCAGAAGCCAGGCTGTGAGATTTGGCAGCCGAGGCATCAGCACAAATTTATCGTTTGGCAGCAGCGTAGCTGTAGAAGCAAATTGGGTGTGGAAGGCAAAATGCAATGCCAGTTTACTGTTGCTCATTTTACACCACCTCTCAGAAGTATTTTGTATCGGCTGTCTTCACACAGAATATGTTGGGGAGCTGGCAACCTACCCGATTCAGATAGCAAATGCAGTAATTTTTTTATGGGTGATGCACCATCAATAACTCTCGGAGACTGGAAGTGAACGATAGGCTTTTATTAGCAGCAAAAAGGGAGCATGACATCTCGGAGACTGAGGGAGGAGCAGTGCCCCAATCGCCTTTATACAGGGGTGTGTGGGAGGAGCCACAGGAGCAGTCAGCAGAGTGGCGTATCCAGACAGGTATATGTAGTTCACCACATTCACCCCCTCCTTTGTTTTAAAAGAGAGTCCCCATGGGGCGAAGTTTCTTACAAGTATATTTACAGGTCAAGTCTATCAGGCGGTCGAGTCTGTCGCTGCGATCTACGTAGCACCTGTGGTGATTGCACCGGTGACGGTGGTTGTGCTGGCTCCGGCCTGACTTGAGGTGTCAGCCTGTTAGGCATCAGTAATCCCTCATGCGTGTATGTGGCGCCCGGTATGGGAGTGTCGTGAGGTGTCTGTGTAGGGCTTGGTGTGTGCGGTGTCCCGTGGGTATACACCTCGGTGGGTACGGGGGTCATAGTCACCGTGGAGTGTTCGGGGTAGGGGTCTGTTGCTCCTGAGGGCGCCAGGTCGCGGATGGAGACCGTGTCCTCCCGCCCATCAGGTAAGACCACGTAGGCATATTGGGGGTTCACATGTAGTAGGTGAACCCTCTAGACCATCGGGGAGTATTTATTGCTCCTCGCATGTTTCCGGAGCAGCACTGGCCCTGGGGATGTCAGCCAAGCCGGTAGGGTGGTCCCAGTGGCAGACTTCCTGGGAAAAGAAAAGAGTCGCTCATGAAGGGGTGGCATTGGTGGACGTGCATAACAGGGAGCGGATGGAGTGGAGTGCCTCGGGGAGGACCTCTTGCCAGTGAGAGACCGGCAATCCCTTTGACCTAAGGGCTAAGAGTGTTGCCTCCCACACAGTGGCATTCTCCCTCTCCACCTGTCCATTCCCCCGGGGATTATAGCTCGTGGTCCTACTAGTAGCAATACCCCTAGCCAGCAGGTATTGGCGCAGCTCATCACTCATAAACGAGGACCCTCTATCACTGTGGATATAGCAGGGATATCCGAACAGAGTGAAGAGCTGGCGCAGGGCTTTTATGACGGACGTGGCAGTGGTATCGGGGCAGGGGATGGCAAAGGGGAACCACGAGTACTTGTCGATTATGTTAAGAAAGTACACATTGCAGTCGGTGGAGGGAAGGGAGCCCTTAAAGTCAACACTCAGTCGCTCAAAGGGACGGGTGGCCTTGATAAGTTGTGCCTTTTCAGGACAGTAGAAGTGCGGTTTGCACTTAGCGCAGACTTGGCAGTCCCTGGTCATCATCCTGATTTCCTCAAGGGAGTAAGGCAGGTTCCGGGCTTTCCCGAAATGGTAAAGTCGGGTGACCCCCGGGTGGCAAAGATCTGCATGGCGGGCGTATAGCCAGTTGAGCTGTGCACTGGCACGTTCCCCGGGACAGGGCATCAGGGGGCTCATTGAGCCTTCCAGGCCGGTACAGGATGTCATAGTTGTAGGTGGAGAGTTCTATTCTCCACCGCAAAATTTTATCATTTTTGATTTTGCCCCGCTGTTGGTTGCTAAACATGAACGCAACTGAGTGCTGGTTGGTCAGCAAGGTGAACCTTTTGCCGGCGAGATAGTGCCTCCAGTGCCTAATAGCTTCCACTATGGCCTGGGCTTTTTTCTCCACCGCGGAGTGCAGAATTTCAGGGCCTTGAAGGGTACGAGAGAAGAATGCTACTGGCCTTCCTGCCTGATTGAGGGTAGCAGCCAGCGCGATGTCGGAGGTGTCACTCTCTACTTGGAAGGGAATGGTCTCGTCCACCACATGCATCGCACGTGGCAGGCAGGCAAGATGGCGGCGACTAAGATGGCGACCCCCATGCCTCGTACAAGGCGCTGCTCGACCCCCTCGTGGTTTGGACTTACAGGTCTTGACCCTTCTTGCTGCAGCTGGAGCAGGTAGCTTCTTGGGCCGGGCAGCGATTTTGGGGGTGCTTTTCAAGTCTGCAGAAGTAACACTGCATGGACTTGCGACTGACAGCAGCCGAGGTCGATTCGCTGGCGGGTTGTGGGGACTTCACGGACTCGCGACTGGCAGCAGCCGTGGTTGACTCACCGGCGGGTTGCGGGGTGTGCAGCATCCATGAGGCTGGCGGGAGATCGTGCCCCTGGACAGCGTCAGTGTTGTGCAGAGCGGCCTCCAGTGTGACTGCCAGCTCGATCGCCGACTGTAAGGTAAGATTGGCGTGTTCCAGCAGCCGCTGATGCACGTACACTGACCTGATCCCCGTAACGAAGGCGTCTCTTACTAGCAGCTCTGCATGCTGTTCCGCCGTCAGCCCCCTACAGTCACAGGCCCGCACGACTGTCTGTAGGGCCCGGACAAACTCAGCGCTCGACTCTCCGGTCCGCTGCCGCCGTGTCGCTAAGCGATGTCTTGCATAGACGGTGTTCACCGGGCGCTGGTATTGCCATTCGAGGGCATCCATTGCACCCCGGTAGTCCGTTTGGTCCTTGATCATGGAGTAGACCCTTGGACTTACTCTGGAGAGGAGAACCCTGCGCATCATGGCAGGCTTGGTCACTTGAATCTCCTCCAGGTACGCTAGCCAGAGTTTGAAAGCGTCGCCGGCTTCCTGGGATTGAGGGTCAAGATCCAATCTGTCGGGTCGTAAAATGCTCTCCATGTTTTAAAATTGCTGCTAATAAAATTGATGCACCATCAATAACTCTTGGAGACTGGAAGGGAACGATAGGCTTTTATTAGCAGCAAAAAGGGAGCATAACATCTCGGAGACTGAGGGAGGAGCAGTGCCCCAATCGCCTTTATACAGGGGTGTGTGGGAGGAGCCACAGGAGCAGCCAGCAGAGGGGCATGTCCAGACAGGTATACAGAGTTTACCACAATGGGAAGGCCAGATGACGATTGACATCACTCCTGAAGTTGCACTGTGAGGTGCAAACTTCCTGAGAGGTTCCTGTTGCTTAATATCAGTGTTGGACTGCTCAAGGGGCCCATCCGTGGAGTGCCAGCATTCTATCTTTCCCTTAACAGTTCTGCTGACACTGGGGCATTGGCAATGCAACTCTAAGTGGAAAGGAAAGACTGTAAGGGACATGGGGAAAAGTGCTCATGAACACAAGGAAACATGAGCAGCCACTATTCCCCTCAACCTGCCCGGTCATTCAATATCATGCCTGATCTTCGTGAAAATTCCTAATTACCCTCAATTCTCTGACCTTTCAAAGATTTATCTGTTTCCTCAATAAATACCTCCTATAAGCTTATCTCTACAACCCTCCAGGGCAAAGAATTCCGGAGACTCCTCACCATCTGTGAGAAAAAAATTCCTATGCACCTCAGTTTAAAATGGCTGCCACCTTTTCTCATCAGCGTGTCCTCTTGATTGAGACTCTCACTAGCAGGAGCTTCTTTCAGCTACCCTGTTGGGTTCCTTCAGTATCTTACTGGCATGTTTTAAAAGTTCATTCATTATTCTTCTGAACTCCAGAGAATAATATTTCATCTTTGTATCATGCTTTTTGTATTAGGTAAATCCATTAAAACATGTTTTTTTTTGTGTTTTTGATGTTTAACTTTCTTTAATTTCTAATGTTTAACTTCTTGAAGCTTTACATTGTAACAGTGTTAACTACTTTTCAATGTTTGTGAATATAAAGTGGGGTTAAAATATTTAACAGATTTGTTTGCAATGTCAGATTGTTAATGCTAGTGTGTGCCAATGCTTGGGGTCTGAATTAATTCTGAGTGTCAATCTCTCCCAATAAACAAAAGCAGGGGACTTTTGCAGTAACTGGTGCATGACTCAGCGGTTAGGCTCTCCTTTGTCACTTTCCTCCCACAAAATATCAAGGCGTTCAAATTCTTTTTGACAGCTGGTAGGCCTGCGGCTGCATGGTTTAACTGGCTCTCAAAACATTTTGTGAACAGGTAGTGCAGGGTATATCACCTGTCGTCCACCTCTTTCGAGATTAGGATTTGCTGCAGGAAGTCGAAGGACAGCTTGCTGCTCATTGGTCGGTTTTCTGGATTCAGGCAAGTCCGGGTGGGGTTGTGAAGTAGGAAGGAATTGAAGGAAGTCGTGACTGGATTAGATGAAATAAAGTTGGTGTACCTCTGTAGAGCATTAATATTGATAGAGAACAGCAGTACCAAAGGGTCGATTGTTATTATAAACACAAAATACACTGTAGATGCTGAAAGTCCAGAGCAACACACTCAAACTGCCAGAGGAACTCAGCAGGCTCTGCAACGTCGATTGAAAAGAATAAACAGTCAATGTTTTGAGCGAAGACCCTTCTTCAGGACTGTAAAGGAAGGGGGAAGTCACCGGAATAAAAAGGTGGGTGAGGGGAAGGAGGATAGCTAGAAGGTGGCTAGAAACCAAGTTGGTTGGAAAGGTCAAGAGGAAGGAATCTGATAGGAGAGGAGAGTGACCCATAGAACCGAGGGGCAGGTGAGAGGCCAGAGTGGGAAATAGAAGAAGAGAGGGGGAGGGAAAAATTAATATTCATGCCATCAGGTTGGACGCTACCCAGATGGAATATAAGATGTTGCTCCTCCACTCTGAGGGTGGCCTCATCTTGGCATGACATGTCAAAATGGGAATTAAGATGTTTGGCCACCAGGAAGTTCTGCTTTTGATGGATGGAGTGGAAGTGCTTGATGAAGCAATCCCCCAATTTACGATGAGTCTCACCAACGTAGAGGAAACTGCAGCAGGATCAATGGACAGAATGGACGACCCCAGCAGATTGGCAGGTGAAGTGTTGCCTCACCTGGAAGCCCTGAATGAAGATGAGGGAGGTGGTGAATGGGCAGCTGAGGTACTTAGGCTGCTTGCAGGGATAAGTGGCAGGAGGGAGATTCATGGGAATGGGCAAATGGACAAGGGAATCACAGAGGGAATGATCCCCATGGAAAGTGAAGAGGGTGGTGGAGGTAGGACATAAACACAAGAAAGTTTGCAGATGCTGAAAATCCAAAGCAACACACTCAAAATGCTGGAGGAACTAAGTAGGTCAGGCAGCAACAGAAATGCACTGTTATTGCAGATTTGATTAATCGCCTTGTATATTTGGCATTTACCAGTTCTATTTTGTTCAGCCATTCCTCAAGTGCTGAGCTCTGCACTTTCTGATCCTTTTCCTGAACTTCCTGCTGCGGACACGGTCCTGAAACTGGTTCTTGATGAGGAAGCTCTTGCACCCCACGTGGCTTCTTGTTGAAAACACCTTATCCCACCCTCAAAATGCTTTGACAGCTGGTTAAACCACCCACCCTCCAAGACATTTTGGTTGTTAAGGTTTTGGATGCTTGAGAACCAGAAAAAGGATTGAAAGGCTATTAGAACTTAAACTTCTACAAAAAAAATGTAGGACAATAATGTTTAGATGCTTCAGTCTGATGCAACTGAAATTTGAATGATCAATATGCAATACCTCCACTGCATTAACCCATCCCACCACCCCCCACGACTATATCCGCATCACCCTCTACTCTCTGCAGCCCCTCGGCACCCTTCATCCCCCATTCACTGCCACTTTATGCTTGCACTCCACACCTCATACTGACACTGACACAGTCGCTGTTCTACTGTGTTTTCATACGCCCTGTCATGACGAGCAAAGTCACCAGAGAGAGACACTGAAGCTAGTGGATATAAAGGTGTTTATTCAGCAAAAACGAGCAGTAGGCATCATATTGAGACCTTCTTGGAAGAAGAGGCCTGCTAAATACAATATTACATGACATTTTTCTATGCTAAAGATCAAAGGTAACAGCAGGACAATTCTATATTTACAATGTATCTACAATGCTTCCTTTGAACTACATATAACTTTCACACCTCCTTCTTTGCACCTGCACTCCAGACACTGAAAATGAAGGTTAATTTCCCTCAGCTCTGGCTGCATTCATCCACTTGCAGGCTTTTGGTCCAATGGAAGATCATTGTTCAGAGCTGTGTTATAAATTCCATCTACTGTCATGTTCGGGTTTGAAGATCAGCTGCTGTTAAAATTAGTATTTACTATAACACTATAATTCCAGAATACATCTTAACCATACCTCCTCTTGGACCTCCTGGACAAAAATAAGTTTGTTCCAGGAAAGGCCACACTGTAAGGAGGATCTAATCAGAGAGGGCAGCAAAATTGCCCTGTACTTTGGAACCCTTTCCCCAATTGCCTATCATATCCCTATGTGTATCTACAGCTATGCTATCATCCCCCAATGGCTACCTACACAACTCTAAGCAGACATTGTTTCAGAAGCTTGACCAACAGTCTTTAAAATGCAGTTTCATCATTTGCATGCCCGTTGCCTTCTCCCTTGCTGGCCGATTGCAGTTTAATCACTTTCTTTAACTTCACCCCTTCATTCTCTGGTAGCTAAAACTCAGCAGTGACCATTAATGGTTATTCTCTGGTTAGGAGCACCTGCAAGGTAAATGTATCTGGTTCACAGGCAACAGTTCACACTCTCTGCTGTGCCAACAGATTGCCAGGATCTCGATGACAAGTCTCTCAGACCCTCTCGTTGGTGTACAGGAGTGGTTGAGGTAGACTCTGTTTGAATGACTACAAGGACTTCACCCTGGTGGCACCCTCTCAGACTGTCCATTTGATCACTGGCCCAGCCACTGAGAGGACCCAGCTTGTTTGTATTCACTCCCCATTCAGGCCGGGGGTGACTGCCTTCAGAAGCTGTGTGCGAATTCTTCTCTTTGTCGGTCTGCCATGCTATCACAGTTGTGGAATCTGACGTCTCTGCTGTAACTCAGATCCTTTCCCATCTAATCTCTCCAATCTTTCTCTGTTCTGAACAATGTAGCTAATCATCTACCTTCAGCAGCCAGCCTTCATTACAGAGTACAGTTACCGTTGTACTTTAACACACTGTTCATGGCTAGCTGTCACACTCTCTCGGTGTCCTCTGCCTTCGCGTTTGCTGTGGGTCTGCTTGCATCACTTGGGTTCTCTGCAATGACACTGTTACTGGGTACACCTGATCTCTTTCTCTGTCTGCGAGGGCAGCAAGAAGGTGGGTCATGCAATTTAACCTGAGTCCAGAGATTCCACTGGCTGCCTTGCTGGGACTGTACCCAACACAGGAGCCATTCATCCAGAGCATCATCTATAGTTCTATCCACCTGGGAGTGAAACCTGTTCTGTCAACCAGCTCCCTTACCATGACCTGGCTCATGTGGCTGTGGGAGGACTATCTTCTCTCCCTCTGGCTCTCTCTGATCCACAGTTGCTTTGCTCGATCTCTCAATGTGTTGCCCTGGTTGCAGTGGTCCTTCATGTCTCCATGTAATCTTACTAGTTCCTTTCTGTACACTTGTAATTTCTGTTGCTTTTTGTCCTTCCGCTGCCCTCCTCACACTGCCCACTTGTTCCCTTTCTGGTGAGCCTTTACTTTTACTTTAATCACTGTTACCTCCTGAGACAGCTGCACTACTTCCAGTAGCTCCTGACTGTGCTTGGCCCCAACCCTCGGGACCTCCTGACATGATTCCCGCACATCGCCCCATGCCTGGGGCTGCTGTCTCTCTGTGGGCCACACATGTTTGCTGTTCCTGTTTGACTCATGTTATTTATCCTTTTCCTGAGATCACACCTGCGTTACTCAGCGTGTAGGTCTCCAGGACAGTACCTTCATTGTTTGGGCACATCCAGAGATCTACAGGAAGTTCCACTCCCTCAGTCTCAGGCACCGGGGCTGACTTCTCTCCGCCCTGACTGTTTCACCTCATGCACTGGTAATGTAAATCGCCTCTCCAGTTGTGGGCAAGGGTAGATCAATTATTGATACTAAAGACCCCACGTTCACTCACATTTCACATTGCTGGCCCCCTAATAAACCTCGTGGATATCCATGGATAACCACCACGGGCAACAGAGATGGCTGTCAGACGTTTGTCTGACCTCACCAACACTGTAATCTGGTCAGAAAGTGAGGGCGCTGCTGTGGATTCTGCCTGCTTTGGTGACTGATTCTCACTCTTCACTCTCTTTTCAGGACACTACCTCCAACGGCCTGAGAAGCTGCAGCTGTAAGAAATCACATCCTTTACCCTCCCATGTCTATTCCAGCAGTTCCTTGCTACGTGCCCCGGCTGCGGGCACACAAAGGAAGTTCTCTGTGATGTTACAGCAGCTACATTCGCTACAACCACTTTACGACTTCACCTCCCCCTCATCTGGTCTGTTTCACTGGCCGATGATACTATCACAGAGTAGGTTGATCCCACCGCTATTTCGAAAACTTCCTGCTGCGCTGAACTTGGGCATTCCTTCAGCATTTTCAGAAAGCCTGGGTCATCACTCCATTGATTGTCCAAACCGGAATACTCCTCATACGCTCGATATCTATGCTGTGCATAATCCGTGGCAGTCTCATCAGCTCTCTGAACCGTTGGATCTGGAGTAACGGTCATCTTGTTCTTTACACTTGTGTAAAGAAGAATGACAAAAAACTATCCTGAGTCTTGAATTGTGAATTCTTATGTCTGCCCTTTGAGTGGTCTTAGTACCTGACCCCATTGCTGTTCCTCTGTCAGCCATATTGCATTCCATCAGCTGATAACAGCCCCTTAAATGTTTAAGGGAACACAAGAGGTTCTGCAAATGCTGGAAATCCAGAGCACTACACACAAAACTGAGGAACTCCTCAGGTCAAGCAGTATCTGTGGAAAGGAATAAGCAATCGATGTTTCAGGCCAAGAATCTTCACTGGGACAGAAAAGGAAGGGGAAGGATGCCAGAACATGAAGGTGGGGGGAGGGGACGGGAACAAGCTAGAAGGTGATAGGGGAAGCCAGGTGGGTGTGGGAGGGGGGAGATGAAGTAAGAAGCTGGGAGGTGATGGGTGGAAAGGTAAAGGAGAAGGAATGTGATAGGAGGAGAGAGAGGAGAGGCACCAAGAGGTGATGATAGGGGAGGAGAGGAGGTAAGAGGAGGGTTTGAGTTGGTAAATGAAAAAGAGGGAAAGGGGAGGGGGAAGAATTACCGGATATTGATGCCATCAGGTTGGAGGTTGCATGGACGTGATATAAGGAGTTATTCCTCCAACCAGAGAGTGGCCTCATCACGACAGTAAAGGAGGTCATGGACAGACATGTCGGAATGGGAATGGGGATTGGAATTGAAATGGTTGGCCACCGGAAAATCCTGCTTTTTGTAAATGGAGTGAAGATGCTCGACAAAGCAGTTCCCCAGTCTGCGTCAGGTCTCACCAGTGTAGAGGAGGCTGCATCAGGAGCACTGGATACAGTAGATAGCCCCACAGAATTGCATGTGAGGGGTTGTCTCACATGGAAGGACCGTTGAGGCCCTGAATGGGGGTGAGGGAGGAGGTGAATGGGCAGGTGTAGCACTTCTGCTGCCTACAGGGGTAAGTGCCAGGAAAGAGATTAGTTGAGAGGGTTGAATGGACAAGGGAATCACGAAGGACGTGATC
The DNA here is from genome assembly GCF_048418815.1 of Hemitrygon akajei. NCBI lineage: Eukaryota > Metazoa > Chordata > Chondrichthyes > Myliobatiformes > Dasyatidae > Hemitrygon > Hemitrygon akajei. Next base: position 87,368,279 of record NC_133136.1, on the reverse strand, counting down.
CCTTTGGAAAGTGGAGAGTGGGAGGCAGGGGGTAAAGATATATTTGGTGGTAGGGTCCTGTTGAAAATGGAGGAAGTTGCGGAGAATGTGGAGGCTCATGGGATTGTAGGTGAGGACCAGATGAACTCTAACTCTGTTAAGGTAGCAGGAATATGGGGTGAGTGTGGGTGTTTGGGAAATAGAGGAAATGTGGGTGAAGGCAGCATCAATAGTGGAGGAACTGAAACCCTGTTGTTTGAAGAAGAAAGGCATCTCTGTAGTCCTGGAACAGAAAACCTCATCCTGGGAACAGACGAGGTGGAGATGAAGGAACTGAGAAATGGAATAGCTTTTTTACAGGAGGTAGGGTGGGAAGAGGTATAGTCAGGATAGTTGTGCTGATTGGTTGGTTTGTAAAAGATGTTGGTAGACAGTTTGTTCCCAGAGATGGAGCCAAAAAGATCAGGAAAGTAGAGGGAGGTGTCAGTAATGGACCAAGTGAATTTCAGGACAGGGTGGAAATTGGAGACAAAGTTGATGAAATTGATGAGGTCAGCATGGATGCGTGAAGCAGCACCAGTGCAAGCATCAATATAGTGCAGAAAGATTTGGAGAGCTCTTCTTCTCACCCTTCCATCACCTCCCCCAGTGCCCCTCTTCTTTCCCTTTCTCCCACGATCCCATCTGCTCTCCTACCATATCCCTTCTTCTCCAGCCCTTTATCTTTACCACCTGTCACCCTCCAGCATCTTACTTCATCTTCCTCCCTCACCCACCTGTCTTCACCTATCACCTATCCCTTCCTCCACCTTCTTATTCTGGCATCTATGCCTTTGTCCAGTCCTGATGAAGGGTCTTGGGACAAAATGTAGATTGTTTATTCATTTCCATAGATGCCGCCTGGCCTGCTGGGTTCCTGCAGCATTCTGTGTGTGTGTTGCTTTGTGAAGCTGGGTAACTACTTGGTTCAGCTAGAAAAGTAAATACATAATGGACTCCTATTTCGAAAAGCCACTGGCATTGTTTAGTGTTACTAGGAACCTGCCTTCTTCTCACCACTGCCTCTCTCACATAATATACAGGACCTGGAAATTGCTAGCTCCTAACTTAAACATGATATAAAGGCAAATTGCTAGTTCTGGATCTGTAGTATATTGATATGAATATTTCCCAGCTGGCCTTTATGTTCACTCAAGTATCCTGTATTCTTTTTTTTTCTTCTTGATGTGATGAAAGGGCAGTTTGAGTCTATAAAATATTATATTACACTGTAGGGGACTAACACAAAATATTTAACTCATTCATCTGACATTCCCATTGTTGTTACTCTATGAATGCCAGCAACTTAATTCAAATGATCTTTTACTAATAAATATATTAAATGTTCCTTAACCCCAATTTGATTACGTCTTGTTGGCCACATCCTTGTCAAGGAAGAAGAAATGAGAAAGTGGTTCAGGAAGCTATATATCAAGACGGTTGCTGGCCCTGACTCTGTGTTACCTGCCATCCTTTAACACTGAACTAACCAGCTGTCTTCAGTCTTCACAGATATTTTCAACCACTGTCTTAAACTATGCACTGTTCTGGCATTTTTCAAGAAATCTGTTATTATCCCAGTTCCCAGTGACTACACGCCAGTTGCATGCACATTAGTCATAATGAAGGCATTTGAAAGGTTGGTCATGTCATTTCTCAAATCCATAACTCAATATTTTATAGATCTGCTGTGGTTCAGCCACAGAACCAACAGATCTGTAGATGACGCAGTTAACATCGGTCTAGACTTCATACTACAGTACCTCATTTCCTCCAGTGCACGTCAGGATTTTCTTTGTCCATTTCAGTTCAGCCTTCAATAACATCATCACTGAGTTTCTGCAAGAAAAACCCTCCAAACATAACGTTACCGGACCCATCTGCAGGGGGATCACAAACTTCCTCTCAGAGAGTATGAGAGACATCTCCACATCCCACTCAGTCAGCTCTGGTATGTCACTTGGTGTATTCTCTTCCCTCTCCTCTTTTCTCTACACACCGCTGACTGCATCTCCAGTGATCCTTCAGTGAAACTGATGCCAAGTGTGAGGATGACTCCTCTGCCATAGAATTTATTACTAGAGGTGATGAATCCATGTACAACCAGGAAGTAAACAAGCTAGTGGCCTGGTGCAATTATAACAACTTGGAGCTGAATATCCTAACAACTGTGGAGATGCATTTCGCTTTCAGGAGAAATGTGTTTCCTCTTCAGTCGCTCATCGTCAACAACTCCACGGTTAGCACCGTTTCAACATTGGCGTTCCTGGGCCTCATTATTTCGCAGGACCACACGTGGGAGAACCTTCATTAATGAAAAGGCTCGGCAGAGGACATACTTCTTGTCACTCATTGCCACCTGGTTGGTGCACCATCTTCTCTCACGATATACGAAAGCTACAGCAAACTGTTAGGAAAGGTCACTGGCTGCAGTCTTGTATGTGTCCAAGATAAAGAAGCAGGCAGGAACAATCATTGTGGGCACTACCTGCCCAGCAGACTGCCTTTCCTGAAAGCTCCCGCCTGTGCTATTAAAACAAAAACTTCATGCCATCTGCCCCCAGGGAGTTAATCTGATCAACTACGTATTCTAGGTGGCCAATCCACCCCCACTGCCCTCTGTCTAACACCTCAGTAACTGCACTGTAAATGCTTCTATAATGCTGTTTACATTGTAAATACACACCAGCATTTATGTATTTATGCACATTTTATTCCACATCCGTACTTCTAACAATTAATCTTTATAATTGTTGAACATTATTGTTTTAGTGTTGCACCATACCACAGAAAATTCCAAATACATGTACAGTAAGTGTATTTGGTGAATAAAATTGATTCTTGATCCTTGTGCCTTTCTACAAAGATCACTGTTGTATAATCTGCACTGCTGACTTCTCAGGCCATTCCTCTGCCTTACCACTCTTTTAGGGTACCACACTATAGCCCTTCTTGCTTCTGATCACTACGAATGGAGAAAATAGACAGTACTCCTTTTATAGCTTTCTCTCCTGATTGCTGAATGAGTGATGTTATCTCTCAACCTTATACTGAGCCAGACAGATGGGGAGGTTCAGAGTCTTTTCTCTGCATTGAGCTCATAATCAGATATAAATATCCTTCAATCTAATGCACAGATAACTGTACCGTGTCTCACAAACCTGGGCCTGGAGGACCTGAGTTATAAGGGAAGATTGAATAGATTCCTTAGAACATAGCTTGAGAGGAGATTTGACAGAGGTTTACAAAATGATGAGGGGTATCGACTGGGTAAATGCAAGCAGGCTTTTTCCACTGAGGTTGGGTGGGATGACAACCAGAGGTCATAGGTTAAAGGTGAAAGGTGAAAAGTTTAAGGGGAACATGAGGAGAAACTTCTTAACTCAGAGGGTCATGAGAGAGTGAAACGAGCTGTCAGCTCAAGTGGTGCATGTGAGCTCAATTTCAAGAGAAGTTTGGATAGGTTCTTAGATGGTAGAGGTATGGAGGGCTGTGGTCCCAGTGCAGGTCAATGGCAGTAGGCAGTTTAGGTGGTTTTGGCATGGACTAGATAGGCTGAAGGGCCAGTTTCTGTGCTGTACTTCTCTATGACTATTCTGTATCACACTTTTGATCAGAGACCTGCTGTCATTCAAGATTGTCATTTCCTGTTCACAAGTTTAAAGGAGAATGAAACAATTGTTCCTCAGATCCAACAGAACACAAAAAAGGCCAATAAAGATAAAAAACTCAATAATAATAATAATAATAATAAAAAACTCTATCAATAATAAATACACAATATAGCTTATATACTGTACCTAGTTTGATTGTATGTCCATAAAGTGACACTAGGCTGACTGGTGACTGACAGGAAATAATAAAATAGTGAGTGGAGGTGTTGATCAGTGGTACTACTTGTGGAAAGTAACAGTTTTTGAGTCTGGTGGTCCTAGCGTGAACTCTACATAGCTGATGGGAATGGGCTCAATGGTGGGTGGGATCCTTCATGGATTCAGAACCTTTCTGCAAATATGTTGGTGATGGCAGATATGCTGGCACTGCTGAAGCTTTGGACAGTTCTGACTGTCATTACGGAGCCTTCCTGTCCACTGTGGTGTGTTTTCCGTACCATGCAGAGATGCAGCTTTTCAGCATGCTCTCCACTGCACGTCTGTAGAGTGTGGATGTGTAAAATTCAGCTCTCTTCAGCTTCCTCAGAATTAGAGGGCTGGTGAGCTTTCTTGACTGTGTAGGATGTGTTCTGGGACTGTATACAGTTACAAGGCATTATCGGGTACAAGAGATCAGTCGGAACAGTTTGGGCTTATCCCACCCAACTTTATGAAAAGATTTGCCAAGAATGAGCTCACAGTTAGTTCCACATGTGAGAAGTCCATCGGTACAAAACAGTCACCAGCAAATCTAACAATGAATTCAGCAGAAATTCCTTCACTCAAAGAATTTTTAAGAATGTGGAATTTGTTGCACCAGGTGAGGTGTGGCTGATGTGAGTTGAGAGAGATGAAACAAGTGTATGAGGGAGAGTTGTAGTGATATATTTATAGTGTCATAGAACCACACAGCACAGGAACAGGACCAATGACCTACATGGTCTGTGCCAATCAGTAACCCACCTGGTCTGTGCCAATCAGTGACCCAGCTGGTCTGTGCCAATCAGTGACCCAGCTGGTCTGTGCCAATCAATGACCCAGCTGGTCTGTGCCAATCAGTAACCCACCTGGTCTGTGCCAATCAGTGACCCAGCTGGTCTGTGCCAATCAATGACCCAGCTGGTCTGTGCCAATCAGTAACCCACCTGGTCTGTGCCAATCAATGACCCACCTGGTCTGTTCACCATTGACCGTTGAGACTTACTGGACCTTTCTGTGGCAAGAAACGGTGGACAGATCACTAGTAGACTTCAGGGCAATGTTCCCTCGTATTTGTAACGACCAGTGTGCGCAAAAATCTTGTGCTGTGTAATATTTTGCCCAGTGCTTCTGAAAATCAAAATGCAACACATTGATTGATGCTCTTTTTTCTACTCGTTATATCCTCAAACAAAAACTCCAATGCATTCATCAAACATGATTTTTCTTTCAGAAATTCCTGTTGATTTGGTTTGATCCCATTGCTAACTTTCCACATTCTGTTATCATATATTTTATAACAGATCTTGCTTTCTCCCTATTCCTGATCTTAAAATAAACAGTCTATTTCCTGTTTCTGTTGTTCTTTTCTAAATAGAGGAGTCAAATCTGCAAGAACCTTTCCATAACCTAAAATATTTTGGAAGAAGTCATCCAATACATCCACTCTTTGCACTATTTTTAGTACTCTGGAGATTTATTTTCTTTCAGACCCATTTTCTCCAGCTTTGTTTTTTTCTACTAATATTAATTTCCTTCAATCCTTCCTTTTCATTAGACAGTTGGTTGCATCGCATTTCGGGGAAGGTGGTTCTGTCCAGTTCCATAAAGGTAGAATTAAAATAGTCTTTTAATTGCCTTGGCAATTTGTTGTTCCCCATTATAAATTCTCCCATTTCTGATTGTAAGGGACTGATATTTATCTTCACAAATGTTTTTGCTATGCATAATTCATTCTCTTGGCCCTTTTTCTGAATTGGAATCTACCCCCAAAGCTCAGGCCTGCTTATTTTAAAAAAGTTATTTTATATTTTGGATATAATTCCAGCCTTAATTTTGAATTGAATTGACTTTATTACTTACATCCTTCATATATGAGGAGTAAAAATCTTTATGTTACGTCTCCATCTAAATGAGCAATGTGCAATTTATAGTAATTTATAATAAATATTATATACAACAGGATAGTCAATATAACATAGAAATACAGTTGTGTCAGCATGAATTAATCAGTCTGATGGCCTGGTGGAAAAAGCTGTCCTGGAGCCTGCTGGTCCTGGCTTTTATGCTGTGGTGCCGTTTTCTGGATGGTAGCAAATGGAACAGTTTGTGGTTGGGGTGACTCACCTCCCCAATGATCCTTTTTACACACCTGTCTTTGTAAATGTCCTGAATCATGGGAAGTTCACATTCACAGATACACTGGGCTGTCCACACCACTCTCTGCAGAGTCCTGTGATTGAGGGAAGTACAGTTCCCATACCAGGCAGTGATGCAGTCAGTCAGGGTTTTCTCAATTGTGCCCCTGTAGAAAGGCCTTAGGATTTGGGGGCCCGTACCAAACTTCTTCAATCGTCTGAGGTGAAAGAGGCGCTGTTGTGCCTTTTCACCACACAGCCGGTATGTACAGACCACGTGAGATCCTCGATGATGTTTGTGCCGAGGAACTTAAAGCTGTTCACCCTCTCAACCCCAGATCCATTGAGGTCTATAGGAGTGAGCCTGTCTCCATTCCTCCTGTAATCCACAACCAGCTCCTTTGTTTTTGTGACATTGAGTATTATTTTATAAGCCATTATTAGGTCACTTTTCCTTCTGTATTTTTGCACTAGGAAGCAATGTATAACTGGAGCAGTTCCTTTTCTTCATATCTACGGTTGTAGTCCCGGTCTATCAACTGAAGTTAACCAACCCTAACACCACCAGCTGGAAAGATGGCAGAGAGCCACAGTCATCACCACCTGGATACTGTAAGGTGAAGACAAGGAAGGTGAAACAGGTACTGGCAGGGGAGAACGATAGAAGTTAAAGGTGAAAGGTGAAATGTTTAAGGGGAACATGAGGGGAAACTTCTTCACTCAGAGGGTGGTGAGAGTGTGGAACAAGCTGCCAGGAGAAGTGGTGGTTGCAGGTTCAATTTCAACATTGAAGAGTAGTTTGATGGATGGGAGGGGTTTGGAAGGCTATGGTCCAGATGCAGGTTGATCGGATGAGGCAGAATAATAGTTCAGCATAGACTAGATGTTTTCTGTGCTGTAGTGGTCTACAACTCGCAGAGATGCAGGAGGCTGAAACTGACAGTGAGTTAACAGAGGAATCAGATGCTTCCTGTCATCAGGAATCAACAGTAAGTATCTGGGTTCTTAGCTCGCCTTCTTAAATTGCAGCATTTTAGTGCTTGTTTTAGAATCAGTTAATAAACCATTGACACATAACATGTTTGTACAATAGAAGTTTGCCGTTGTAATCAACCAAATGTTTGCCTGGAGTGACTGAGAATTCAAGTTTTCTGACTGAACTGAGAGGGGTACCCAAATGGCCATTAACAATACAATGAGTTGTCCTTCTTTGAGACTGAATTTAAAAGTGCATCCATAAATCCTAACTTAAAAGGTTTCAATCTTTTTCTAAGCATGACCCCGTTTAAACACTGGAAATATTTTGTGATCCTATCAAGATGTACTTGACATATAGATAACAGCAGCTGGTAAGTGGCTCTGCATTGCCATGATGGATCAGGGCAGGAGGTTGGGAGCAACTGCTATAACTCAGTGAAACTGTAATTACCTGATCAGGGAAATAAATAAGCTCTTAAAGTCACAATATTTTATTCCAATAGAAACGTGAAATCACAGGATACTCTGACAATGGCTTCTTCCACTGAACTCTTAATTCAGTACAAGGGGGATGTAGGTGGCCACCTGCCAGTCTAATTCAATTTGCCATGACACTTGACACTTACTGAATGAACAGGCTGGAGGCAGACGGGAACAACTCAGTGAAGAATTCACTCACTGAGTAATAATAGGTAACTCAGGTGATGAAGTGATGCCATGCGTACAGATAACACACATCGGTAAAAAGCTGGGGCATTGAGAGGAATTGAGGAGAGAAGAGCCATGCTCATGTTTCAGGGTGACGATCCTGCACTGGAAATGGAGAAGTGAGAAGACAAGCATACTGCAAGTTGCAATGAAGGGAGGAGGGGTGCAGTCTGTGATAGGGTGGAGGTGCCACAAATGGTATTGGTGTGTCTACACAAGGATGGTGAAAGCTTCATCATGGTAGACGTATTTAAAAATAGAAGGTGAATTAGGATAGAAGAAAGCAAAAAAAAAGATTTGTGAGACACAGAACACAGTGCTCATCAAAGTTCAAAGTAAAGTTATAATCTTTGTATGTATTTGTCATAATATACGACCCTGAGATTTATTTACTTTGCAGGCATTCATAAGATATACAATGGAATCAATTAAAAACTACACACAAAGATGGACAAACAACCAAAGTGCAAAAGACAATCTGTGCAAATGAAATAATAGTAACAATAAATGAGCAAGTAAATAAGCAGTACAGGTGTCCCCCCCCCCTTTACAAAGGTAGAGCGTTCCTCTAAAACCTTTCTTAAGCCAGAATGACGTAATGCGAAGAACCATTAACTTATATGGCAAAAATTTTTGTAAAAGTGAAAATCCTCTTTGTAATGTGAAAACAGGTTACGAATGTAGGTCTTTTGTAAAAGCGAAGTGGCGTAAAGTGAACATTCGTAAAGTGGGGGACACCTGTACTGAGAACATGAGTTGCAGAGTCCTTGAAAGGGTCTTAATACTCCTGTATCTACTTCCCAAGGGGAGTAGCAAGAAGAGGACAAGGCCTGGATGGTGGGGGTCCTTGGTAATAGATGCTGCCTTTCTGTTCCACAATTTCTCTTTCTCTCCACAGATGCCACCTGACCTGCTGAATTTCTCCATCAATTTCTGCCTTACAATCCTTTTCCAGCAGCTGGAGTTTTAAAAAATGTTACTATGTTCATTAAATGGTTTGCTTCCAATCAAAACCTACCCAAAATACAAACAAACAATGATAAAGTACAAGGACGAAGATGGCACAACAGATCAGATCAACGTACTGGTCTTTTCACCTCTGGGACATAAGCTTGAATCCAACGTAGGCTTTTGCTGATATTTTACGGGACATATTTCTACCTAATTTCATGTTAAGTAATTTCTCCACCATCCAGGCCGTGCACTCTTCTTGCTACTACCATTGGCCAAGAGGTGCATAAATTCCACAGCACCAGGTTCAGGAACCTACAACCCTAAACCAGCATTACTGACCTTAACTCTGAACTGATTCATTAACCTACAGGCTCAAGAACACACAAGTTTCTGCAGGTGCTGGAAATCCAGAGTAACACACACGCAAAGTGCTGGAGGAACTCAGCAGGTCAGGCAGTGTCTATGGAAGTGCATAAACAGCCAATGTTTCTGGCCGAGTCATGATGAAGGTTCTCAGCCTGAAACGTTGACTGTTTATTCATTTCCAGAGATGTTGCCTGGCCTTCTGAGTTCCTCCAGCATTTTGTGTGTGTGTGTGTGTGTGTGTTTGACTTTCAAGGACTCTACAACTCATGTACTCAAAGTTATTTATTTATTTTTTATTTGCTCAATTTGTCTTTTGCACATTGTTGTTTCTCAGCCTCTGTTTATATATAGTTTTTCATAAATTCTATTGTATTTCTTTATTTTCCTGTAAATGCCTGCAAGAAAATGAATTTCGTTAGTTTCTGGTGATGTATATGTTCTTTGGTAATGATTTACTGTAACTTTGATTTTGACTTAATTCTTCATGGACACACTCTGCAGCTGGAAAAGTATTCCAGTGTGGCATGCACTTTGCTGATGGCTCACGAAGATACTGGAGTGGGGTGGGTGGGTGTGGGGGGAGTGGGAATATTATGAAAGAAGGGATGGATAGTTTGTAAGTGAGTTACATTATTGGGCCAGAGTAGATGAAATAGATGAAGATCCACATTAGTAAGCTGACTTCGGAGATATTGACAACTCTAGTGAGCGTGGTTGTATCTTGACTTGATGGCTGTTTGTGTAGAGTTTGCATGTTCTCTCTCTGACTGCACGGATTTCCCCTGGGGTACTTCAGTTTACTTCCACATCCCAAGAAGCACTTTTTTTTCTAGGCTGATTGGCCACTTGTAAGTGCTGGAATCTGAAAGGAATGTAGGAAGAATAAAATGGGGTTAGTGTAGGATTAGTGTAAAGAGATACTTGGTGTTTGGCATCGAGCTTTCTGTGCTCAAAGACTCAATATCCATTCCAAGAGAAATCGTCAGTAAATGAAAACAGTAAAGTTCAAAGTTCAAAGTAAATTTTATTATCCAAGTACATATGCCACCAAATACAACCCTGATATTCATTTTCCTGTGGTCATACTCAGCAAATCTATAGAATAGTAACTGTAAACAGGATCAATGAAAGATCAACCAGAGTGCAGATGACAACAAACTGTGCAAATGCAAATATAAATAAATAGCAATAAATAACGAGAACATGAGATAATGAGATAAAGAGACCTTAAAGTGAGATTATTGGTTGTGGGAACATCTCAATGGATGGGAAAATGAGTGTACATTCCCTTTTGTTCAAGAGCCTGATGGTTGAGGGGTAGTAGCAGTTCTTGAACCTGGTGGTGTGAGTGGAAAGGGAACAGTATTCTTTGAAGAAAGAAGACATCCTTGATGTTCTGGAATGGAAAGCGTCATCCTGAAAACAGAGGCAGCAGAGACTGAGGAACTGGGAAAAGCGAATGACATTTTTAAAAGTGACAGGATGATAAGAGGGATAGTCAAGACAGCTGTGGGAAACAGTAGGTTTATAAAAAATATCAGTAGGTCACCTGGCTGCAGAGATGGAGACAGAGAGATCGAGAAAGGGGTGTCAAATATGGACCAAGTAAATTTGAGGACATGTCATGGTCTGGTCTGTGAAATCTGCATTCTGGTTCATCGTCCGGTCCATGTTTCTTATTCCAGGTTTTCCGGTTTCCTCAGTTTCTGTTGAGGCAGCTGATTCTTGTTTGGGCTGGCTTCATAAATAGCTTCAGGATTCAGCCTCTGTCTGCTGGATTGTTCTTGTCCAAACCCTCTGTCTGTATCCCTTCCCTCCACCTTCCTCCTGGAGCCTTGCCTTCACCGCTGTCTGCATCAACCACCGGAGCAAGATAAGGAACTGTCTTTCGTTGTTTTGAACTGTCTCTGTGTCCATGCCTTTGCTAGGTGGGTCCAGCCGTTTGCTGCTTCCTTGTGTTGGGAACTGTCTTGTTGTATTCTGCATTCTGTGTAATGAGTCCCAGCCCTATATCCTATACCCAAGGAGGGGTCCTGGCTCTGTATTCCATGTTCCTGTCTCTTCCTCGACCAAGGCTCTGCATTCCTGTCTCTCCCTCGACCAAGACAAGGCTTTGGGGTCTTGTCCAGTCCTAGTCATGTCCAAGAACCTTGTCCTGTCCAAGCCACGGCTTTGTGTTCTCGTCTTGTTCACGTGCCTCGCCCAGCCCAGGAGTACCTTGCCCAGCTGGGGTTCCCTCGTCCTGTGCTGGGGTTCCCTTGTCTTGTCCAGGAGTCTCACGTCCAGTCTTGTCGCCTCTCCCCGTCCTGTAGCCACGTCATGTCCTTGCCTTGTTTTGGGGTCCGAGCCCGAGTTAAGACCCAAGTTCTGGGTCCTTGCCCAGTCTCTAGCTCGGAGTCCATACCCAAGCCTCATCATGTCGTTGCCTAGTTCCGGGGTCCGAGCCCGAGTCAAGACCCAGGTTTCGGGTCCCTGCCCAGTCTCTGGCTCAGAGTCCATGTCCAGGTTTCTAGCTCCTAGTTCCCAGTTCTTAGTTCCTTGTCCAGGTCCAACTTTCCTAGTCTAGTCTTAGCCCAGGCCCTGTATCCTAGTCTTGTTCAGGGCCTATGTCTTGTCTAGAGTTGTTTCTTCCCCACTTCCCTCATTTTCTTGATACACCTAGTCCTCTCCCTAGTACTTCAGTGTCTGTGTCTTGCATTTGGGTCCGTTCCCAACACCCACCATATGACAGGACAGGGTGGAAAGTGCAGGCATCGTTGATGAAATTGACGAGCCCAGCATGGGTGCAGGAAGCAGCACCAATGCAGTCATCAGTGCAGTGCAGAAAGAGTTGAGGGGCGTCACCAGTATAGGCTTGGAACTTGAACTGTACCATGGAGCAGATGAAAAGGCAGGCATAGCGGGAGGCCGTGGCTATATCTTGGGTTTGGAGAAAGTGGGAGCACTGAAAGAGAAATTGTTGAGGGTGAGGACCAGTTCTGCCAGATGAGGAGGGTACCTGTGGAGGGGAACTGGTTGGGTCTGTTGTCTAGAAAGAAGCAGACAGTCAGGTTTGTGTATCTTGCTAGGAGCTAGATACAGGTAGTGCAAGGTAAGGGAACTATGAGATTGGCGGCAGTGTCTGAAAGTTCTCTGGAGCCAATGAGATTTGCAATGGTGCAGGGGACAATGGCCTGATGCTCCTTAGTGGGATCTTTTCCAAGGGGTGTGTAAGACGAGGTGCCTGTGATCTGTTGCCTGGACTCAGCATGGTGGAGGTGGGGTATTGTAGACTAACAGGCCAGACTACAATAGCACCACCCTTGGCTGTGGATTTGATGGTGTGCTTGTGATTAGTGAGGGGAGAGTGGAGGGCTGTGCATCCAGATGGCGTGAGGTTTGAATAGGAGAGGGGAGTGCTGAAGTCAAGATGTCTCGCCAGCGCTTGGAGATGAAAAATTCAAGAGCAAACGAAGACCAGAGTGGGGTGTCTAAGATGAGAAAAGTAGCCACCAGTGCAGGGTGGGGAAGAAGTAATCTCAAAGACGGAGGTAACGGAAGAGGAGCTTGGTGTCGTGCGCGCTCAAGTGTGGAGGTGGAGGCACAGGGAGGGCCCCCCTTGCTGAGGATGGAAAAGGGAAGGGATGGTGAAGACAAAGCAGGGATTGGAGCTGGGGTCAGATGTGGAGGATGGGAAGAGTTGGAAGGTCAGAGGTGAGCGGTGTTCAGAGTGTTACGTACCCCGTAACTGGGTCACTTACCAGCAAAGATAGAGAGGTCTGTTGAAGTCTGATGGTACTATTTTTAACAGTATTTATTGATAAAAATACACAAAAATAACATCGATGCAAACATACAGATAATATACGTCATCAATACTAAATCTAAAAGCACGGGTATAATAATAATCAATAAGAAATAGCTCTATCGTTGTCTAGGGGATAACGTATTGTCCGATGGAAATATAAAAGTCACTCAAGTTCATTCAAGCTGCAGGCTGCAGCCTGTTGTTGGAGTCAAGAGAGAGAGTTTAAACTTGCCCATTCCTTTTGTGATGTCAATCCTTTGAGAGTCGTTGGTGCTTATTTCTCCTTTGTGTTAGCTAAAGCCGTTCTTCCGTGGCAAGGCCCACCAATTCCGAGGCAAATGGAAAAGGACGCACGTGGACTTTCCACCGGCTTTCGCTATTACGCTGTTACAGGATTTCTAGCGTTTCTTCTGGTGCGTCTGAAGGGGCCGTTCCCCAGACCCTCTTTTATCCCCACTCACGGGGTCTCAGATGTCAATCAGGGTGGAATGATGCCATCCCCCAACCAGCCCACGTTGCCTGAGGGCTTCCACGAAGCACAGTACTCAATACACAATTCCGTCTCCAAGAGACAATGGCCGCTTCCCGTTGCTTTGTATCGCTGAGGGCCAGGACATTTCAACCCCCTTTGTGGATTCTGCATGTCTTTCTCTCATTTCCTGGGTCTTCTGACCTGAATCAATAGCGATCTTGTGATTCTCACAAAGGAGGGGGCTACTTTCAACCCTTCAGCCCCTCAGAGTTGGGGCGCAGGCGTAACAAGAGAAAGTGGGGTAGGCAGAAGATAGCTTAGAAGAAGGAAGGAGGAATGAGATCAGGGATAGAGGGGAGCCTGAGAGACCCAGGGCTGGCGGGGAGCAGTGGTGGGAGAAGAGGAACCGTGTGTTGAGGAAGGTCTCAGCCAGGAGGTGGAGGTGGCTGAGGGCAGAGCTGGAGAGGAATCATGGTAAGACTGGTGGGTGGAAGAAGAGTACTGGACCAAAAGCTGGATGGAGAATAGCTACCAGAGGTGGCAAATTTGGACAGGACTCAATTGTGTGGCACTAGCAGGAAACAAGCACACAGAAACAGCAACAGTAGTGTGGTCATCTTGGTCATGATTTGGTCACATGGAGACTACAGTGGGAAATTGGTAGGTCAAGTATGGAACAGCGCAGCACACTGTTAGCCCTTCAGCCCACAGTCACGTGTGTGTCGAAGAGCACGAGGCCTCAGACTGCTCGTCGTTCACCTTTGCCTCATCAATCAAGGCTGCAAATTGCTACCGAGGGTGGATCTGGACAAAGGTCACATTCCATTTGTGACTCAAGCACTAGATACTAAGAAATGACAATTTTGAACATCAAACATGGAGAGCAGGACTGGAAAAAGATTAGATTAGATTCAGCTTTATTGTCGTTGTGCCAAGTGCAAAGTCAAATGAAATGCAGTTAGCATCTAACCAGAAATGCAAAGAATAGTGTTATTTATAAAATAACTGTGAATAAAAAGTAAGTGCTACAGCATACAAATATAAAAGTACTGAGACAGTACAATATGGGTGCAATACTGCTTAGCGCTGTGATGTGAGGTTCAGCAGGGTCACAGCCTCAGGGAAGAAGCTCTTCCTGTGCCTGCTGGTGTGGGAGTGGAGGCTCCTGTAGTGCCTACCAGATGGGAGGAGAGTAAAAAGTCCATGGTTAGAGTGAGATGCATCCTTGATAATGCTATTCGCCCTTCCCAGGCAGCGTTTATGGTAGATGATCTCAATAGTGGGCAATTGGGTGTCGATAATCTGCTGGGAAGATGGCGGTGCATGTGTATCGTGAGGCTCACTGTCTTACAAGATTTCAAAAAAGATTTGCAAGAGAAAGTGCAGGCCCAGACAGAGAGAGCAGAGGCACAAAAATGGGGAGAAGTAAGAATCACTTGTACCTGATAGCTTATTGCAAGTGGGTTAACTTTAGCATATTGGCTAGAGGTGTGCTTAAGAGCATCAAAAAATGAAGTATATTTATTTTTTAAAACTATACAGATCTCCTCTCTGTGAGCAAAAGGTGAATTATCATCATCCATTCTGAGGTACTGCCTAAGAAGGCCAATAGAGTTTAATTCTATGTGTAAATCTATAGTTAACTGATAAAATAATTGATTTTATTGATTCTGTTGTTGTGTGGATTTGTTACTTTTATGGGTAACAATATTTTAAGAACAGTAGGTCCCATGTGGAATAATTTTTAATAAGAAGGATTTTAGTGTCCAGCCCTGTAGCCAAGAGTAACTGATGTTATTCACCTTTGTTTTTGTTTGGAAGGAAGCTGTAAGGATAGGAAGGCTTGCCAATCATCAAGGCAGCCATTTTATGAACCCCCACCCTCTACCTCCACCCTTACTTTCCAGTGAGGATTACCCTCTGCTGTGCCTCTGGGAGGTGGAATCCCTCGGCCTTTGTGTCAGTGCCTCCTCCTCAGTGATGCAGGCTTTGTTAGGAGCTCTCAAAAACATGGAGCTCAGAAATGGCAGCAAGGTCTCCATGGCAACCATCAGCGGTAAATGGAAGTTGCATCTGTTAGCATGTGCAAGGGCATGTCCGGTGCCCTGCCTCTTGTCCCAGTGATCAGTCTGAAATGGGGTTGGTTGACTGAATTGAATGTTTTTTCTAGGATCCTTGATTGGTGCACGTTGCAGTCTTCACTGCAATTGAATGGCATGCAGGTTTAGGGGAGGACGATCCCATCCACTGGATCCAGAAATGCTGCTTGGTGGGGTGTTGGAGGATGTTTTGTTGCTGGATACTGGCCTCAGACAAAAGGAAGGCAAGAGTCCACAGACTTTCCACCTTTAAATGCAGGAAAACCCACTGAGGTATTCCACAGGACTATACTTAAACAAAATGTGACTGAGTCAAAGCAGGGGATGTCAAGGTGCTGACCAAAAGCTTATCTTTTATCATAGTAGTCATTTTGCAACCTTTCCGTCCTGTCTGTCAGTATCTTTCACTACTTCATGGTATTTGAAACTGTTTGCAACTTATCAGACACTCCTGCTGACCTTTCGTGTCAGTTTCATGAAGGCAGTCTTAACAAATGGTTTGAAGTTGCAGTGCAGCAGCAGCAGCAGCAGCTGTGTAGAAAGACAGAACTGTTGAGACATTGGACATTGCATGTAATCAGAGGAAACAATAAAATGTAATAACTTCACAGATGCTGTGGCTTGCAGATCCTCTATTGAAATCCATGTAACAGATCTTGACCTTCATGGTAAACAAATGACTCAATGCCAAAGTCATACGGCAGCAGAGATAATCAGTGGTTTTAGGTTCCCCTTCCGGATTTGGTTTCTCAGCTTTCAGCAGTTTGCTGCATAGCAAACAAGCTATTTATGGAGCTTTCCTTTTCACCTCATGATAGTGTAGAGGGTGGGGATGAATTAGTTCTATCCTTCTGCGCATGTTTGCCAAGCACATTAAGGCCAAATATTAACTATTTTGTCAGCAATTGGTTTATGTTTTGACCAGTAGCCCCAATTATTCTCTCAGAGTCCATGTTCCCGTATGGTCCTTCTCAAAGGATAAAGTCAGAGAAAAATTAGAGTTTGATGTACAAGAATCAAGAGTGGTACAGCCTTTCCATCGGGATCTGTGGTGATACCGTCCATCAAAATGAAAATAACCCATCGTTTCCAGGTGTTGCTTTACCTGATATAAATGGTTGTGACCTCTTCTGCTTTTATACATCCAGATTGCTCTGGCTGACTTCAATGTGACTTGCAACAATCTGGCCATGGCCGCCTGGTAAGTCCGGGAAGCAGCTAATGTACTTGCTGGAAAAGTGTGGACAGGCTCCAATGACCACTGATCTGTGTCTTCAAACGTATTGATGAGGCATAATAGTCGCTCAGATGCTGAGACATTCTTGCCTTTGATACTTGTAGAATTTGTGATATATTGATTAGAAACAAAATGCCACCTGCTACCAGGTAGCAAGTGAGGAGAAAGAGATGTCAACAGTTTAGATTAAGGACCCTCATCAAATTAATTTGATTAATAAAGTTTTGTCATACAAAATTTGAGCTACAGAAATTATTTTCATGACAAAGGTATAAAGCTTAAGGATAAACTTTCTGCAATACGAGTGAAGAGGCAATAATAACCCAGCCTTGTCATTTGTAAGCTCATACACGGACCTGCTGCTAACCATTTCCAGCAGCAGTTCAGCCACTTGTTACACCTTCAACTTCAATGGAAAGGACAACTGTGCAAGGTGTACTAACAGCTAGTTATTTTAGTTTCAGGAAGCACGAGGATCTGAAACACAAAATACTCTGCAGATGCTGGGGTCAAAGCAATGCGCACAACACGCTGGAGGAACCCAGCAGCATCTGTGCTCTGCAGATCCGTGGTCTGCAACACGAGGATCTGTGTATTTCAGCTAAATTCTCATTTCTAATGGCAACTGGCCTGTACATTGACAGAAATTTTCTTCAAAATCTCTTCAGGTGATAAATTATTAACTAACCCTATAGTGCTTGGAACTAGTTTACTGCATTTTTATGGTTACAATATGATAACCAGCCCCAAAGTGACTGATATTGAGCATCCACTGCCTTGTTTTTTACATCTTGAAGCCCGTGTTGATCTCTAGCAAATGCAGTTGAAGTAAGCACTTCCCCTCTGCAAGTTGCAAACGCTTCTAATAAAATGAGCTTGGAGCCGTTTAAACCCAAATGTAGAGTTTTCACCTTGAACAACAATTCTTTTCCCTCCACTGATGCTGCTCAACCTGCGGAGTTCCTTCAGCACATTGTTCGTTCCTAGGGGACTTCTACACTCAGTTTTATCTAATGTACACTGCAACACTGCTTTTGACTGATGACTGCTTCGAAAAGCCCAAAGAGGTCTGTTCATGGGAAGCAGTGCACTGCCTTGGAAGTATCAAGTTGCATAATTTCCATGAGAACAAACGAGATGGTACAAGACTGGTGTTAATGAGAGGAAAGCTAGGTTCAGCACATACTTTTAGATGGCTGCGACTCAAAGGTGCCAAGTATTTTATTACAATTGTGCAGATTTGTTTTAAGCTATTGCCATTGCAGTGATGAGAAACAGCTTCAGAAAAACGATCACAATATTATAGCACCATATCAGAGAAAATTAAAATGATCATATATACAGTAGTTCCACACAAAAAGACAAAGTTGCTGTTATTTTAAAGCTCCTGCTACTTAATTTTAGATGAGGTAGTAGAAATATGAAACATTAATATTGTAAATCAACGAGCAGCCATTTTACATTACAAACCAATTAAATAGCCACTTATGAGCAAGTTGGAGAGGATTTTACTAATGCAGCCATGAAAAGATCCTTGGTGAGTGAAAGAGTCCTTTGTTTATAATCATTTAGTTACCCAGTTACATACACTGGAGATGGGCTGTTTTACCACAGGCAAGTATCACCTTTGGGAAGAGATTATCCCATTGTCTGAGTGAACAGAGAATTTGAACTAGATTGGTTAGGGTAAATGAGGTGCTCTCTCTATAAACTATTTAAGCACTGAACAGGATAAGATAACCAGAGGGTTTTTTGTTACAGTAAACAATGTTTAAAACCCGTTTGTAGTTCATGCGACAAGAGCAAATTCATTGCAATGTTTCAAAGAAAAGCTGGAACATGATTGTCATCACTGTGCATAAAAAATATATTTGATAATAGATAATGTGTGGTTGGCGTGATCTCCTGGAACGCAATTTGAATGAGTGGCTTTAGAGGAATTTAAAGATTTTGGTTCCCTGACTGTAGTGGAGTTTGAATTTATTTTGCTGCCCACAGAAAGTGGGTGGTGTTGAATGCAACTGAGCAGCACTGAGGCTTTCTGAACAGGGCTATAGATCAGTGTACCATTTTGCTTCTGATGATTTCATTCTCCACATTTCCCTTAAATTTTCTTTCGGAAAGGTATGAATTGCTGAAGATAGCTTAAGTGTAATAGCTTGCAAATCCAATTCTTATGTTTTCTTTATAACTACTAGTTCTTGCTTTGTAGTTCAAAGGTTACTTTCTCAATAGAGTTGATTGTCTTTTTGGTCAACAAATGACCTGTATTAGCATTCAGAGATCCTGGGTAAAGATTATCCCTTGTTAAAACAGGGAAATGATAAGTTTATTTGTGAACTATATCTTTAAACTAATAAACAGGAGAACTTCCTCACTGACTGCAATCAATCAGCAAGTTCCGGTCCACAATCCTTTCAAAAGATTATTGTATCTCTAATTTTATTAAATTTTAAAATCATCTAAAAGGGAAGCCCGTGTAAAATGAGGCCCTGGATTGTGTTTTCAAGTTGAGAGTTGCTTTGTGTTAAACAAATACTTATGGCCTGGACAGACAACATGAAAAATACACTCAGTGGCCACTTTATTAGGTACTCCTGTACACCTGCTCATTAATGCAATTAACTAATCAGCCAATCATGTGGCAGCAACTCAATGCATAAAAGCATGCAGACATGGTCAAGAGGTTCAGTTGTTGTTCAGGCCAAAAGACTCAGAAAAAGAGAGACGTTAAAGGTAGAAATTAAGCTGTTTCCACAGATGAGCTCAAAGAAGTCACTGTCAAGTGCCAACATAGCTCTCTGCCTGCTTAGCAGCTACTCAATGCATAAAAGCACGCAGACATGGTCAAGAGGTTCAGTTGTTGTTCAGACCAAACATCAGAATGGGGAAGAAATGTGATCTAACTGACTTTGACCATGGAATTATTGTTAGCACCAGATGGGGTAGTTTGAATGTCTCAGAAATTGCTGATCTCCTGGGATTTTCACGCATAACAGTCTCTGGGGTTTACAGAGAAAGGTGCAAGAAATACTGTAAAAAGAAGCACTCCCTGAGTGGCAGTTTGTGGATTGTTAAGAGCAAGGTCAGAAGGGAATGGCTAGTCTAGTTCAAGCTAACAGGAAGGTGATAGTAACTCAAATAGCTACATGTTACAACAGGGGAATGCAGAAGAGCATTTTAGAATGCCCAACGTGTCAAACCTTAAAGAAGATGGGCTGGAGCAGCAAGAGACCACAAGCATATACTCAGGGGCCACTTTATTAGATGCAGTACCTAATAAACTGACTACTGAGTGAATGATCCATACTTTATTTTGAGGAAGTTATCTTCATTATTCCTTGACTTTTTCTGAACTGCTGATTTGCTTGCACCATAGAGCAGACATTTGATTTTAGGTTTAAAAAAATTCTCAGCTTTGATGCAAGGATCGGTTGCTTGCTCGGGTATTTGAGGAACTGCTTCTGTAGAAATTTGATCATTTTGAAAGCAAATGCATTCTTAAAAAAAATCAATCTCCCTAAATTAGTTTTCAAATCTCTAAAGTATTTGTTAACCTGGAGATAGAAACCAAATTGTGTCAAGAAACTTGACTCAAGTAGCAAGCTAGACAATCAAAATCACCCATGATTGTTTTTAAAACAATTTTAGAAAATCCGCATGAAGGTTTTGTGGAAGTCAGAAGCTTTCATGACAAGGATTTATTTTTAAATTGAAGAGCTTCAGCAACTGCTTGCACCACCAAGAGCCGTAAACTTAATAAACTACCTGTGTAATTTGAGCCTTGTGTATTTTTAGAGACCATGTTTCAAAATTAAAAATTTCTATTTGAATACAAAATATCTTTATATTGTGGAATATACTGTAGTGGCTACAATACAGTAATCCAAAAATTTGAACCAAATTTTTCATACATTTATGGCAAATGGTAAATTTATATAATCAAATAGATCAAGAACATTGAAAGCTATTATCAGTGATTGTGACAAGTAGTGGATCAATATTACAAAAAACTTGATTCAACAAAGTCCTTTGGGGAAGTGAATCTGCTGTTCTATTCATGACTGTCTTATAAGTAATTCCAGTTCAAAGGTAATTAGAGATGGAAAATATATGCTGCTCTCATCAATGACGGGCACATCCCAACCAGTTAAACCAACAATGTCACGTTCTTGATTTCCGGGGCCAGATGTGATAGAATGCCAGTAATCTGACAGCATTACTGCAACAATATCAAAGGTTTTTGTTGTTAGTAAGCTGCAGCTGTGGACAATTGAGCCTCAGTGAGCATAACATTTAAATTCATGCTTCTAGTAATTTGCAAAAGGGAAGTTTTGGATTCTTTTGGCTATTCATCTAAGACTTCCAAAACTCTTCCCATCCAAATCTCACAAATGACAAATACAACAGTTTGATGAACTTGTGCATGGCACAGAACTAAACTCAACAATTTATACTGAAATATCAATAGATCCCAAAGGATTTTCCAGTCATTGTGGTCTTTGACAGTAAAAACAGAGAAGCAGCTTAGACCTTTCATCTGCAGAGGGAAAGAGCCCAGGGCATATCTTCCTTAGACCTTTCATCTGCCGAGGGAAAGAGCCCAGGGCATATCTTCCTTAGACCTTTCATCTGCAGAGGGAAAGAGCCCAGGGCATAGCTTCCTTAGACCTTTCATCTGCAGAGGGAAAGAGCCCAGGGCATATCTTCCTTAGACCTTTCATCTGCAGAGGGAAAGAGCCCAGGGCATATCTTCCTTAGACCTTTCATCTGCAGAGGGAAAGAGCTCAGGGCATAGCTTCCTTAAACCTTTCATCTGCAGAGGGAAAGAGCCCAGGGCATAGCTTCCTTAGACCTTTCATCTGCAGAGGGAAAGAGCCCAGGGCATATCTTCCTTAGACCTTTCATCTGCAGAGGGAAAGAGCCCAGGGCATATCTTCCTTAGACCTTTCATCTGCAGAGGGAAAGAGCCCAGGGCATATCTTCCTTAGACCTTTCATCTGCAGAGGGAAAGAGCCCAGGGCATATCTTCCTTAGACCTTTCATCTGCCGAGGGAAAGAGCCCAGGGCATAGCTTCCTTAGGCCTTTCATCTGCAGAGGGAAAGAGCCCAGGGCATATCTTCCTTGGGGCTCTGGTTGACTCAGGATGAGGGGGTAGGAGGAAATTCACCATGATGTTGCCTAGGATGGGACATTTCAGCTATGAGAAGGGTCAGGAGAGATTGAGCTTGTATATCTTGTTGCAGAAATGGATGGTTGTTGGTGACTGGAGGTGGGAGTGGTGAGGTTGAGAACAAAATTATGACACATAGAAAGATAGAAAGTAAGAAACCCGTCCCCATGGCAAAGATGTCTAGAAGCAGAGGGATAGGCTTAAAGTGAAAAGTAAGAAGTTTATGGAGGATTTGAAGAAGAACCTGTTCATCTTGTGGGTGGTTGGAATCTGGAAGACACAGCCAAAGTGGAACTTGGACTCTCACAACATTTAAAAAGCATCTGGACAAGCACTTGGATTGCCCAAGTATAGGAGGCTCTGACTGAATACTGGTTAATGGGTTTAGTATGGATGGATACTGAATGTTTGGACACTATCGACTGAAACTTAATCTGTGCTGTAGGACTCGGTGACTAAGCTGAGCAGTGTGGTGACTCCAACAATGATTCTTTTGCACTTACCAGTAGAATTCTTTGTACTTATTCTAGCTCAGGAGAACTGTTCTGTTAAAAACAACAATTTCAAGAGAAAATTAAAAAAAACCCTTAGATTCTGAATACACATCAACCCATCTCTAGTGAGTAGGGGACGATATTCAGGAGAGAGGACTTGGGTTCTTTCCACCCATTTGGTGTTAACAGCAGCAGAAGGCTAGGATACATCTTGTGCAAGTTGGTCAATGAGAGCAACCCTAGAGGGAATTTTAAGGAGATAATAGTCACCATGCAAATTAATTAAAATAAAAATATTTGTGAAAAACCTTAAGATTAACCAAAACTCTGTCTAAATATGAATAAATTGTGCAAAACATTTCATGTGCAACTTGATTATGACAACAAGTTTGAGGGAAACCTCGTTAAAACAGAGAGATAGGTAGGTCATGTCTTAAACTTCTGCGTGGCACAGTGCCGTTTGTTGTGACAGGAACTGGGTCGTTGCCCACAATCAGTTCTGTTAAAATGGCAACCATCTCCACCTAGATTCTCTTCATTCGGTAAGGTCTCGCTTGTGTCCAGCTCTTTTATGCATCTGTTGCCCACCTCGGGAATGTTGGTTGGAGCAATCTGTTTTTAAAACACAAATAGGCAAGTGATGAACCAACATGCTTTTATTCCTTCACATCTTACCTGGGAGCAAGAAGATGTATAAAAATAACACTGAAGAGGAATTAGGCCCCGTATGCCTTATCAGAAGGGAGAGATATTCTGTGGAGAAAGGTTGTGCGAGACCCAACGGAGGACTGAGAAATCCCACAGCATGGTAAATGAGAAGGGGCGCTGAGCTATTGCAGTATTATTTCCAGAACAGTAGAGTAAGCCAGCAAGCAGGCTCATTATTGAGACACGATTATGTGTGGTTTAATTTTGGGGTTTATTGGATAGGATAGAGGCGAAAGCTGCCTAACTACAGCTATTTTCCTCTCTTCCCTGCTCAACGATGCATTCTAATTCTCTTAGCAGTCTCCTGACCAAGACCAATTCAGTGAACATGAGCAATAGAGGGCTTCCTGGGTGCAAAACTACATTACATCATGTAACAGACACAAAATGCTGGTGGAACGCAGCAGGCCAGGCAGCATCTATAGGAAGAAGTACAGTCGATGTTTCGGGATGAGACCCTTCGTCAGGACCATGAATTGCTTGAATTTCCTCGTGTTTACATCATGTATTTTGCTACAATGGTAGGAGTTCAAATTCCCAGTATGCTGCTTTTTATTGTATCTTACAGACCATTACTGAAGCTAGGAAATTAAACACTGCACTGAGATAATCCTCGAAGGAAAGTGATAAATGGGTTTCTAAACATCTTTTGTCTGATACAAGATTGAAAGTGATTAATCTGAACCAATGTCTGAAAGGGTTATAGTAGGTTTAAATTTGCTTTGAACAAATGATAATTTTACAAATGAGAAAATGAACACCTTGTACTTGCCTTTCTCTTTCTGCCCTGAAGTGCCAAGGATGCAACATTTTCCACTGGATTTGACTCCCCATTTGGAACTCTCGCTCTGGTCTTTCTCTCAAGATCTACAAACACCAATGGAAGAAAAGGTTATTCAATTTACAAGCATTAGGAAAAAAAAGCTCATGAAAATACTAGCTGGTCCATCAAGCTATTCTGGAAATGGTGTATTTCACCTTGCTCTTGGGAGAAAATAAGGATAAGTGTCTGTCTCTGATCAAAGGATTGTCGCTGCTAGACTTTTCAACAACCCAGCTCTTGTTAAACAGATATCTTCCAATCATATACATCCCCTTTGAAGACCTGCACTGCATTCACACTCTTTCCATGAAGGGAACCTGTTCCAATCATCACTGCCTCTATGAAGAATTATTTCGTGGTACTGAACCTATGGTTTTTCTTTATCTTGTTCTGCCAGTGATATTTATGACCTTGTAAATAACAAAAAAATATAATCCTTAAAATCCTCACCAAGAAAAAGTATTGAATAAACAGATTCTTTGCTAGTGGGATTTGATTTGGAAAGCCATTACCTAATGGTACCTGAGAGGAGGTAGAGTTTGAACAACACAAATATTGTGATAGGTATTATCAAGGTGTGGTTGTCTGATTACTGAGGCTAAGAACTGAATATTTAGGGTTTTTTACATTTAGGGAAAATAGGAAAGGAAAAAGGGGATGAGTTGTCTTGATTACTGAAGGAAGAGATAATTGCATTTTCTCAGATGCCCAAAATGTCTAACCTGCTTGTGTGGAAATATGAAGAGAGGGTAAGAAGTTATTGGTAAAGGTATTGTACGAGCAATCTGACATTATCTGCATATAGGGCAGAATATAAATCTGTAAAGGTTTTGTATGTAAGGTAGTGCGATAATTGTGTGAGTGCTGAATTCAGGTTTATTGTCACTAACATAAATTGTGAAATTTAGTTGTTTTGCGGCAGCAGTACAGTGTAAGACGTAAGACATTATGTTACAAAAATAAGTACATGATGTAAAAGAGCAATAATGAGTTAATGTTTATGGACTCACGGACCGTTCAGAAATCTGACGGTGGAGGGGAAGAAGCTGATCTTAACACATTGAGTATGGGTCCTTAGGCTCCTGTACCTCTCTCTGATCGTAGTAATGAGAAGAGGGCATATCCAAGACCAAGACCAAGGAGATGGTGGTGGACTTTAGGAGATCTAGGCCTCATATGGAGCCAGTGATCATTAATGGAGAATGTGTGGAGCAGGTTAAGACCTACAAGTATCTGGGAGTACAGTTGGACGAGAAGCTAGACTGGACTGCCAACACAGATGCCTTGTGCAGGAAGGCACAGAGCCGACTGTACTTCCTTAGAAGGTTGGCGTCATTCAATGTCTGCAGTGAGATGCTGAAGATGTTCTATAGGTCAGTTGTTGAGAGCGCCCTCTTCTTTGTGGTGGCGTGTTGGGGAGGAAGCATTAAGAAGAAGGACGCCTCACGTCTTAATAAGCTGATAAGGAAGGCGGGCTCTGTCGTGGGCAAAGTACTGGAGAGTTTAACATCGGTAGCTGAGCGAAGGGCGCTGAGTAGGCTACGGTCAATTATGGAAAACCCTGAACATCCTCTACATAGCACCATCCAGAGACAGAGAAGCAGTTTCAGCGACAGGTTACTGTCGATGCAATGCTCCTCAGACAGGATGAAGAGGTCAATACTCCCCAATGCCATTAGGCTTTACAATTCAACTGCCAGGACTTAAGAACTTTTTTTTAAAGCTATTATTAATGCTTTTTGAGTTAGTGATTTAGATGCATATCATATTATTACTGAGTTAAGTATTGTATGTAATGAGTTTTTGCTACAACAAGTGTATGGGACATTGGAAAAAATGTTGAATTTCCCCATGGGGATGAATAAAGTATCTATCTATCTATCTATCTATCCTAGATGGTAAGGGTCATTAATAATGGAAGCTGCCTGTTTGAGTCACCGCATTCTGAAAATGTCCTCAGTGGTGGGGAGACTTGTGTCTGGGAAGGAGTTGGTGGAGTCTGCAGCCCTCAGCAGCCTCCTGCTATGCTGCACATTGCTGCCTCCATATCAGGTGGTGATGCAACCAGTCAGATGCACTCCAACGTACACCTGCAGAAACTTGCACGAGTCTTTGTTGATATACTAAATCTTCACAAACTCCCGACAAAATAAAGCCTCTGGCATGCCTCCTTTGTGATTGCATCAAGGCGCTGGACCCAAGATAGAAGCTCTGAGACTTTGACAACTGGGAACGTGAAACTGCTTTCCCTTTCCACTGCTGACCCTCAAAGGTGACTGCCCCACCCTAAAGTCTGCAATCAGTTCATTGGTCTTGCTGACGTTGAGTGCCAGCTGATCTATCTCACTCCTGTACATGTCCTGAGATTCTACCAACAGTAATAGGATCATCAATGAATTTTCAGAAGGCAATTAAGCTGTGGGCAGCTACACAGTCACAAGTGTAAGTAGAGTAGAGCAGCGGGCTAAGCATGAATCCTTGAGCTGTATCTGTCAAGGATGAGATGTTATCACTGATTCACACTGACTGTGGTCTCCTAATGAGGGAGTCGAGGTATAGAGGGCCAGGATTTGAAGCTTATTTATTAGTACTGAGAGTATGATCATGCTAAGCAGAGAATCTGAATCTGAATCAGGTTTAATATTACTGACATATGTTGTTAAATTTGTTGTTTTGCAGCGGCAGAACAAAATCACACAGGTTAAACTGTGCCTGCTATAGTCCTGTTGTGGCAGCTGGTAAATTGCAGTGGATCCAGGATCTTGCTCAGGCAGGAGTTACTTCTAGCCACGACCAACATCTCAAAGCAGTTCGTCACAGTAGATGTGAGTGTTACTGGGTCATGGGCTTCTGAGGCAGCTCCTCTTGGATACCAGTACGACTGAGGGCCTTTTGAAGAAGATGGGAACCTGTGGCTGCTGCAGTGAGTGGCTGAACATGCCAGCCAGTTCATAGCTTTTCAGAACCCTGCCAGGTACACTATCAGGGCCTGATGCCTTGTAAAGGTTCACAATCTTGAAGGATGTTCTGATGTCCAGCTCTGAGGCAGAGATCACAGAGATGCCCAGTGCTGTGGGGATTCTCACAGATATAGTTTATTCTTCATTTCAAAGCATGCATAAATGGCATTGAGCTCATCACTGCCAAATTCGTTTAGGTTTTGCTTTATAGGAAGTAATAGCATGCAAATCCCTCCACAGCTGGTGTATACACAATAGTGTCTCTAACTTGCCATTTCAGTCTCACAATGGGACTCTGTAGGTTGCACCCAGACTTCTTGTAGGGTTCTGGATCATTGGTCTATAACATCACAGATCTAACCCTCGGCAGGCTGTGATACTCCTGGTTTGTCCATGGCTTCTGGTTTGGGAAAACTCAGCATGTTCTCGAAGGTGCAAAAAGAAGAATTCTTAAAATGTACTTACGCTGGTTTCTTAAAGCAATATGTTGATTAAGATTATTTATATGTGTAAAGACAAAGGGTTAAAGATCTTATGTACAGATTTCTTGAGAAAAGAGTAATCACAATGTGCTGGAATTTTAAATTCAGTTTGAGAGTCAGAAGCTTGGGCCAGAAACTTGTCCTAAACTTCAAAGCAAATACAACAGAATGAGAACTGACTAAAATGAATTGGGAAACAAGCTGAAGGATAAGTCATTAGACACCCAAGGAGACATTTAATAAATGTCGGCAAAGCTGTTTGCCAGTGAGAAAGAAGACACTAAGGGAGCTAATAGCCATGCCTAAACTACCAAGGTTCTTAAACTAGCAAAGTTCAAAGTGAATTTCTCATCAAAGTACATATGGTATATGTCACTATATTCAACCCTGAGATTCTTTTTCTTGTGGGCATAATCAGGACTATCTTTCCTTTCAGTTAGTCCTGACGAAGGGTCTGGACCCAAAACGTCAACAGCTCTTCTCCCTATAGATGCTGCCTGACCTGCTGCGTTCCACCAGCATTTTTGTGTGTGTAGCTTGAATTTCCAGCATCTGCAGATTTCCTTGAGTAGTGTGAGATTTGCAGCTTTCCATTCCTCCAGGACCTCTCCCAGAATCCCTGTAATTTTAGTACCATCAGAGCATCCACTGCCTCTGTAGCCACTTTCTTTAAGACCCCAGTATATAGGCTACCAGACTTGGCCTTTTGATACCATTATTTTCTTTGGTAATACTGTTTCTTATGCAGTGCTAAATGCTGATCTTTCTATAGCTCAATTATCATTTATTGTTTTCTGCTATGAAGTCTGTATTGAAATGATTATATAGAATCTCTATTACATTATTTTCAATTATTAGCTCCACAGGCTCATCCTCTAAGGGACAGTTGTTTAACTATTTTAACCCTTTTTTATGTACAGTATATGCACAGTTTTTTTTACCATGATGCTCAATATTATTCACTACTTTTCTCTCATACATCTTTTCCTTCTTTGTAATTGCTATATCATCCTTTGCTTCAATGGCTATCATCCTGAAGCACTTACATCCACAGTGATGAAGTGTTTTGAGAGGTTAGTCCTGACGAAGGGTCTCGGCCCGAAACGTCAACAGTGCTTCTCCCTATAGATGCTGCCTGACCTGCTGCGTTCCACCAGCATTTTGTGTGTGTTGCTTGAATCTCACACTACTGTTCAAGTAAAATGCGGGAATCTAATTAGCCTAACATCAATCACTGGAAAAATGTTGGATCCACTGTTAAGGTGTTAACTGCAGAATAACTCTCCTTCACAACTAAATCCCCACGAAGTGCATCGAGCTGCAGCTCTTAGAGACTGTGTTAAGGAACTGGAGTCGCAGTTCGATGGCCTTTGGCTCATACAGGGAACTAAGGAGGTGAGAGGTAGGAGCTACAGGTATGTAGTCAGCCCTGAGTGGCAGGAGGCAGGTACCTGGGTGACCGTCAGAAGAGAGAAAGTGCAGAGGCAGCCAGTGCAGAGTACCACTGTGGCCATTCCCCTCAATAATAAGGATGCTGCTTTGGATACTGTTGGGGCTGATGACCTACTAGTTGGAAGCAGCAGGAGCCAGGTCTTTGGACCTGAGTCTGGCTCAGTGGCTCAGAAGGGAAAGGAGGAGAAGAAGAATGCAGGAGTGATAGGGGATTCCATGTTAGAGGAGCAGAAAGCAGATTCTGTGGACATGAAAGAGACACCCAGAAGGTACGTTGCTTTCCGGGTGCTGGGGTCAGAGAAGACTTGGATTGGGTTCACGGCATCCCAAAGGGGGAAGATAAACAGCTAGAAGTCATGGTGCATATTGGCACCAGTGACATAGGTAGGAAAAGGGAGGAGATCCTGAAGAGAGAATACAGGGAGTCAGGCAGAAAGCTGAAAAGCAGGATATTAGGGTAGTAATCTCTGGAATGCTGCTCACGTGCCAGTGATGCTGATTTGGCAATTGAATGTGTAGCTGAGGAATTGGTGCAGGGGACAAGGTTTCAGACTTCTGGATCATTGGGGTCTCTTCTGGGGAAGGTATGACTTGTACAAAAAGGACAGGCTACACCTGAGCCCGAGGGGGACCAATATCTTTGCAGGTTTGCTCGAGCTGTTGGGGAGGGGGGGGGGGGTGGGAACTGGAGTGATAGGGCTGAGGGTGGGGCAGTTGGTGCACAACTAGATGCAGTGTATAGTGAGGCTGTGGGGAAGGGCAGGCAGATGATAGGACAAACCGGGCAGCATGGTAGCGAAGTGGTTAGCACAACACTTTATAGTACAGGTGACCCGGGTTCAATTCCTGCTGTTGCCTGTACGGAGTTTGTACGTTCTCCCCATGACCGCATGGGTTTCCTCCGGGTGCTCTGGTTTCCTCCCACAGTCCAAAGACAGGCCAGTTTGTAAGCTAATTGGTCAATGTAAATTGTCCAGTGATTAGGCCAGGGTTAAATTGGGGGGATTGCTGGGTAGCATGGCCTGAAGGTCTGGAAGGGTCACTGCGCTCTGTATCTCAAAAGAAAATTGAAGTCAGTGGGATGAGTTAAAATATAACAGGGGGCTAAAATTAAAAAGGGTGATGAATACAGGACTGAAGGTGTATGTTTGAATGCATGCAGAGTATGGAATAATGTAGATGATCTTTAAGCACAGTTAGAGATTAGCAGGTATGATGTCAAGGGCATCTCTGAGTTGTGGCTGAAAGAAGTTCACATTTGGGAGCCTAACATCCAGTAATACACATTGTATCGAAAGGTCAGGCAGGTAGGCAGAGAGGTTAGCTTCCATTTCGAGGGGACTAGAATATGAAAGCAAGGATGTAATGCTGAGGCTTTATAAGGCACTGATCAGACCACACTTGGAGTATTGTGAACAGTTTTGGGCCTCTCATCTAAGAAAAGATGTGTTGGCATTGGAGAGGGTCCAGAGGAGATTCACAAGAATGATCCCAGGAACGATAGGGTTAAGATAAGAGGAGTGTTTGATAGCTCCGAGTCTGTACTTGCTGGAGTTTAGAAGAATGAGGTGGGGGGGGGGCGGGGGGGGGGGGTTCTCATTCCAACCTATCAAATATTGAAATGTCTGGGTAAAGTGGATGTGGAGAGGATGGGTGAGTCTAGGACCAGAGGACACAGAATACAGGGACATCCTTTTAGAACGGAGGTGAGGAGGAATTTCTTTAGCCAGAGGGTGGTGAATCTATGGAATTCATCTAGGTGGATATGAAGAATTATTTCTTCTCTGAGAGGATCATGAGTCATTGGAATTTGCTACCCACAAAGTTATGGTTGGTGGTCATTGAGGGCAGTGAATGATAGAAATTTGGACTACAGGGAAGGCAAGGAGTCTGGGAAGAGAGCAGCAAAGTGACGTTGTCGTGAAGGTCTTCTCCGATTTTGTGAATGGTGCAGCAAGTCAACTGCTCCACATTTTCCCTGTCCAGCCAATTGCTTTCCAACCTAACAACCATCTGCCAAAATTACAAGACTCCATCTCCTTAAGTTCATTTTTCTGTGGCATTTCAAAGATTTTGTAAAAGTTAACGTGCAAAATGCACATCGGAGAATAGTTTTTCAGTGGAATGTCTTGATATTTCGAGTGAAGCTTTCACACATGTACATTCAGGAATCATTAACTTCGCACTGTGGAGCCTAGCTGAACAGAACTAGACCGATACTCTAAAGTCATAAAACAGTGCAGGGGTATGCAGTTGGCTGTTGGGACACAGTGGTGGAATATAGAATATTTTCCCTTATCTCCACCCAGGATCAGCGTCAGCACTCCTGAATGCCTCAAAAAAATGCCTTACCGTCTGGTAGTGCTAACCTCTCCGCAGTGTGGCATCTCCATTTGCATAACCACACATCCACATGGATTCTGAACAATTCAGAATTTGTTGACTCTAACTGGCCAAACTTGCTTTATGCTAAACCATTACAATCCAAACCAGAAGATATTACCGTAATCCTTTTAGATTGTAACGGTCCTCACTTACATCTTCACTTCAGTGATCCTCACTACTTCCACCAACATTTTAAGAATACAGAATTATTTACTAGGGGGTTTTATAACGCAGAGTCTTCCTATGGAGTGAAAGGAACACCTTTTACGATGTGGCAAGGGGAAAGTTTGCGTGATATTGGTGAAGGATGGACAGATGCCACAGTGAATGGGTAAAGTCAGCTTTGTGTTCCTGTCCCAGGCCTGGTGTTGGCCATTCAACTACAAGCCAGAAGACAGCCCAGCACACTGGGGCTCCTGTACTAACATTACATCTAATGAGCTGGATGTCAGTCAGAGTTTGCATTCCTGAATACCGATTTTACAGTTGCAATACAATCTCAAGTAAAGAGAAAACAGCTCAAAAAACTGGCATGAGGCCAAGCACAGATGGAACAGTTTCCAGAATACTACGACCGTGGCATTGGTGAAAACTGACTCAGAGTGGGTTTCATTTGAGAGCATGGGTGTCAGTACCAGCAGCCAGCTACACTCCCAGCATCCCATCCAGCACACTAGTGGTTAGCGACAGAGATATACATTTTCTGATAGGACAGCATACCTGAGAGAATTTCATCGATTTTCTCTACCACAAACTTGGCATCCGCTGTGGTGAAACACATTGGTGGCTTGAATTTCAGTACATTCCGATGAGGTCCATCAGCACTCAATAATACATTCTGCTCCTTCAGCCTGCAGCAGAAAATTGACAAAGAATCAAATTTGCAGTCTTGAACCCATATCCCATTTCTGACCGGACAATGAACCCATGAACACTACCTCACTACTTCTAATTTTATTTTTGCACGTCTTATTTAACTATTCACGTTTCCACATTTTTCCCTCTGTGTTATTATGTATTGCATTGTACTGCTGCTGCAGAGACAACAAATTTCATGACATATGTTGGTGATACTAAACCTACAGTACCCAGTCATTACTGGCCAGCTCCCAACTAAAAGCAACTTCTGTTTTCCTCTTGTAGTCCTCAAGTGGACTCTCCTGCCCGAGGAGCACAGACTGAAGGCAGCTGCCTCAAATCTGGTTTACCCATCAGCGGATGTGGCTGGACAACATCATATTCCACCAGGACTCAGGCAGGTCCTCAAAGCAGCCCAGTAATTTTGGAAGGCAATTCAGCTTGCCTTCCTCTAACAAGCAAGTTTGAAAATCAAGTCTCGCTTATGTTAGCAAACATGAGGAAGTTTAGGGCCCATGTTGTGAACATGAAACTCTGGCTGGAATTCAGGTGCAGGAAGACTCGATGTCAAAAAAAGATGTCAAAATTCATCGGGTACCTCAATCATCCCTGTGACAATGTGATTCCTCCAACCCGCTCCCATGATAATGCTGACTCTAGATCTCCACACTAAGCGACAATATAAAGGGGTGCTCATCGTCAAGCTCTGATGGGTTGCAGTGTTGGGGAACCATTCAGATATACCTGAACAATTCATCATCTGATTAGTGGTGAAGGCTGCTTTACATAATGCTATATTGTATGACATGCTTGCCAGTTCAGGGTTTTTAACTAGTGATTAAAACAAGAAAGGACTTTGCCTTGTTACCTGTAGATTATGTACTGTGCTTCTGCCTTGGCCGGTGTTCTCTTCCTGTGGTCTTTCACCAGGTCAACTCCAATAAACAAACCCACACCTCTGCATTGACAAAAATATTGGGTTCATTGGAGACGTACACAAGAACAAATCTATCAGTCATTCATCGCCTTGGGGAATTGCACAGATTGTCTGCCTTGGAGTAGGGATGTTACACAAAACAGGGGTCAGTAAGTTTATGGTGACTGTTGGACACTTGGATCATCAGCAGAGTGCCAGGACTTGTGTTTTACCAGAATTCCTCAGGGCATTCAACGGTGTCAGTAATCTACCCTGAGTCAAAAAGCCAGAAGCGGGGCTGTGCGATGATAGTTCTGGTGTTTGTGTTGCTGTGATAACAGTGGCATCCTTTGCCACCTAAAAGTGGGCACTGTGGTCCAGTGGGCAGTTTGTGTAACGCTACTACAGCACAAGCGACCCGGGTTCAGTTCCCGCCGCGGCCTGTAAGGACTTTGTGCGTTCTCCTCTCAACTGAGCTGGTTTCCTCGGGGTGATTTGGTTTCCTCCCACGTACCAAAGATGTACAGTACAGGTTAGGAGGCTAATTGGTCACATTGGTGTAATGGGCGGTGCGGTGCTGAACCCGTAAATAAATCAATAAATCTAAAAGTGGACCATATAGTCTTGGATTGGGCTGGATTCAAGTGAAACCATCAACATCAGAAACAGAATTCATTAGGGGCTCGAAATCACCGCCCCACAGAAAGTACAGGAGGAACTTAGCAGGTCAGGCAGCATCTACAAAAGGTAATCGGAGGTCAACGCTTTGGGCCAAGATCCTGCATCAGGATTGGAAAGGAAGAAAGGAGAGAGCCCGTGTAAAACAGCAGAGGAAAGGGAAGGGCTGGAGCAGGTGATAGGTGGATCTGGGTGAGGGTGGGGTGTGTGATCAGGAACTGGGAGGTGGCGTGTGGGTAGATAGGTCCCATTGATGTGGAGGAGGATGCAAAGGGAGAACTGGATGCAATAAATAAAACTGATGGAGGACATGTGAATCACTTTAATATCAGAATCTTGGGACAGCTCTGGCCGAATGCCAGTCAACAAAGCCAGGCTAAATCTTCTGTATTTTCTGGTGATTTGCTCAAAGCTTCACTGTTATCATACAAGGGCCAGTGTGGAATATTTAGCATTTGCCTGGGTGCAATAAAATGTGGCTGCAACGCTGCAGCCTCATCTTCATATCTACTGTTCAGCCCAGTAAACAACCCTTACAACAACTCATCAAATCTACTGTCAGGGCATTCTCAGCCCGGTGATCTGCACTGGCGAGAGGAATGACTTTGGCTGCCCTGTGAACAGCCAAACTGTCGCCAGAATAGAATACCAGTTTATGTCTGCACAGGACAACTATTGGAAACTTCAGTGCCAGTGCCAGGGCTAGTGGTCTGCATAGTTGTTAACTTGATCCTAATCTTTCTGGAAAAGTTGGCGAAGGGAAGTAGGGGAGGAGGTCGGAGCTCTAAATGAGCTCTTTCCATGTTCAGAGTCTCCATAAATCAAAGTGTAGTGTCGTGCTGTCAGAGTCATCAGCTGGTCTTTGTTAAAGCAACGGACGGGATAACCTGCCATTTATTATATACATTCTTCCAATGAAGGGTAGTGTTGCTAGGATACTGGGAACAAACATTACCTCACATCCCCAATAAGTTCATGTTTGGCTTGCTGTTCTCTCAGTAAATCCATCAGGTAATTTCCTACTCTTGTTGCGTTGCCACACAGATCCTCCTCCTCAATCACGTTCAGAACAGCTAGACCGATGGCACACGAGACAGGGTTACCTCCAAACTGAAACATGGGCAGGTGGGTTAGGAAAAACAAATGTCCACTTCAGAGGCAAAAAAGGTATTGGATGCAGAACACAGATAATTGGAAGCTAACAAGTATTTTACTTCTTTGAAAACTGTTGATGCTTTAAAGGTGACATTTTTACCCAAAATAGCATAATTGTGTATCAAAGAGCCTAATCATAACTCCAAGCTTCACTGTGAAGAGTGAAAATGTTAGCTAATTTCTTAAGCATTTTGTTTTTCTGAATATTTGTTATTTGTGGGTGTGAGTGCTGCCAATTCAGTGGAATGCCAATTGCTCCAACATATTTGATATAGGAAGCACTATGTTGGTTCACTGGATTTTGACTTGTTGCTACCAAATGTATTTGTTGAACAGCAAGGGAGTAAGCTGTAAACTTGCTGGGCTGGAAATCCTTTGTCATCATTAATAGGGCGCAACATGTCATGGTCATACACACCAAGTCCTCACTGATGATCAAGCACCAATTCTCACTAACCTTATTTTGTTCCCCTTACATTCCCCATTAATTTACCCAGATTCCATTGTTCAGTGATACACAAAAAGCAATAGAAACAAAAAGCAGTCAGTTTATCTAACACCTGCACATTTTAAGGATGGGGGAAGAAACTGGAGGAAACGTACATGTTCACAGGGAGAATATGCAAACTCTACACGGACAGAACTGAGAGAGAGGATTCAGGAGTGTTTTGAGCAGTAGGGCAGCAATTCAACCAGCATCTGTCTCAGAGAGTAAAATTTTACAATGACATGCAACCTGAATTGTAACTCTCTTTCCCACTCCCACACTGACTTGTCTTTGACCTCCTTCAAATCTATGAAGAGGCCAAACTCAAACTGGAAGAAGAACATCTCATATTTTGGTTAGATAATTTGCAACCCAAAAATATGAACAGAGAATTTTCCAATTTCAGTTAAACCAGTGCCCTCCTCCCAAATCCTTGCCCGTCCATCATTTTCTTCTCCCTTTGTTTTCCTTTCCAATCTCTTTCCCCATCCCCCAAATCTGGTTCCAACTGTCCAACATTCCTTCCATACCTGATTCCACCTATCACATACCAGCCTCCAACCTATGCTCCCTCATATAGCTATACCCTGGCAATCTTCTGTCTTCCCTCTTTTGTCCTAATTGATCTGTTTTTTCCAGTATTTGCATTTCTACCCTGGGATAAAAAAACTCAGGCCTTGCATCGCTTTTGGACCTCTCTTAGGTGTCCCACCAGCCTTCAATGCTCCAGAGCAAACAATTCAAGTTTGTCCAACCTCCCCTCTCTAATCCAGAATCCAGGCAACGTCTTGGTGACACTCTCTGTATCCTCATCAAAACTTTCATATCCTTCCTGTAATGGGTGATCAGTACTGCGCACTATCCTCCAAATGTGGCCTAACCAAAGTTTAACACAGTTGTAACATTACTTCCTCATTCTTATACTCAATGCTCCAACCAACTTGAGCAAACATACCAAATGCTTTCTTTACCATCTTATGTACTTTCAGAGATCCCTCTGTACATCACTGCTTCTAAATATC
The DNA here is from genome assembly GCF_048418815.1 of Hemitrygon akajei. NCBI lineage: Eukaryota > Metazoa > Chordata > Chondrichthyes > Myliobatiformes > Dasyatidae > Hemitrygon > Hemitrygon akajei. The sequence goes on along the minus strand of NC_133136.1, from coordinate 87,332,077 downwards.
CGTCCATTTACTGCCCCCTTACATTGGACCTCCCAAAATACAATTTCTCCCACTTTTGAGGATTGGACTACATCTACCATTTCTCCGCCCATATCTGTAGATGAACTATATCCTGACATTTCGTTTAACAACCTTCATTATCCACAATTCCACCAATTGCTGTGTCAACTGCAAACTAATTAATTATGCTCATCCATTGGATTGGACTTGACAAATCAGTTAACTTTGCACTCAAGGATTTTCACGGTCAGCTTTACACTTGATGTGCCAGCCCGACTACTTTTATGGAACTAAAAGTTTCAATAACTCACCGTGTTAAAATATTCAAGCCCAGATGCTCCGAAAGCCTCTGCAATTTCTTTGGTTGTAACCACGCAGGACATAGGATGGCCATTTCCGATGGGTTTGCCCATGGTGACAATGTCTGGAACAAACTCCTCTCCTTGCAACTGGAAGGCCCAGAAATGTTTCCCCACTCGGCCAAAGCCAACCTGGACTTCGTCGGCTATGAACACTCCCCCCACATTGTGCACGTATCTGAAAACAGAAGTAGCCATGCAGTTCGACCAAACACCGAGAGAAAGGACAGGCTGCAAGCAGAACCTTTCATAGCCAGTCCACACACACCTCAACACACTGTCAATTCCTTCAAATGATCGGATCACAGTCTTGTGTCGTCTACAAACTGCAATGGGCATTTTAACCATTGGATGACCGGGGCAGAGGGTTTATAAACTGGAGTCTTAGAATGCCAATGTGCAGTTAAATTGTGAAGCAGCTTCACTCTGGTTCTGTGATATCAATGGAGGGCCGGTGGAGACTGTGCCATTGAATTCATTCACAACAGTGATTGGTATGTTTTTGGATTCTAAATGAATGATGGGATATGGGGAAAGGTCAATGAAATAGTAAATCAGCTGTGATACTGGTGAATGATTGAGCAGCCCTGAATGATCAGAAAGCCTCCCTCTGCTCCTAATTCGCAAGAGCTACCCTTGTTATATTCACCAGCCCATCCTCCACCACCACCTCAGACAGGTTTATAAAATCATTTAAAATCATTGAGCACCGGAACTATCTTGCCTTTTAAGGCAGAGGTTGCAGGGATACATCTCTTGCCAAGTACATTAAGTGTCAGCAATAATTATCACATTATCATACCCCAATACATGCATTAGTGATCAGAGAAGTTTTCATTAATCGTCTCTTCCACTCTTACTCAGAGGGAAGACAGGATTTTAAATGCAAAGTAAGATGGAAGCTGTATCTAGCCTTCTATTCTTAAAGAGAAACACAAACTGTGTACCTACTGTGCCACTTTTTGGAAGTAGCCAGGTGGTGGGAGTATCTGACCTCCGCAACTCTGCATGGATTCAGCAATAAAAGCAGCCATCTATACAAAAGAAGATGATATGAAAACCACACATCTCCAGCTTCCACTACACTAAAAGGAGGGAGGTGGGTGCTAATTCAATTGGAAACCGAGGTACAGAACAGTTAATCACTCCTCAGTCATTAAGATTAAAAAAACAAGGACTTTTGGAAAACCTGAGAATCTTCAGCAAACTCTGCTCACCATAGTTTTCCATATTTCTTCAAACTTGCAGGACCATTTGTAAAAAAGAAATAGTCAAGAACAATTTTCAGTCCCCAGAGTTGAAATCCCAGTTTCCTGTTACTTTCAAGGTGTCCATTAAAGGTTCAAGTAAAATTTCTTCGTCTGTTGCTTCAAGAAAGACAGTAATCAGTTTAGTTTATTTGAGTGAAATTTTAACCCCTGACTGGTTAGCCACATGTTATCACAAAGAGGAGGGCTCCTAGCAAGTGGGCAATTATTTACTAATTGCCAGAAACAGTCTATGCAATCTGCTTCACTTGAGGCTCCTTGGCGGAATCCATTCTGGTATATTGTACTTGCTCACATTCCAAAATAAGATGGATTCCCAGCTCCTGTCTGTATTTGCAAAGCTATCAAATACCAGGCAAAAGGTTAAGAGCCCTCCCTGGATATCTGATTTCCACAGCGGATGATCCTCCTGGAAATAAACCACGTCTCAGGCCTTGATCAGGTAGTTAGAGAGTAACAGAGCAGCTGGTGTTTCAAGTACATTAGTGCACACCAGAGGCGCTACTGTTAGTCGTTACTCTCTCTGTGGCTGATCAACATCCCGGCTATCTGTGAAAATATCCAAGAGAAAGGGGAAAGAAAAAAAAAACTATCCATTAGTACAGAAAGATTATATAATCATGACCTACCTAACCTTTGGGTGAATGTGTGGGATAAACTATTTAGCGAGGCTGGGAGATAGCCCATAAACTACACATTTTGTAAAGAAAAATGCTGGAGGAATCAAAAAGGTTGGGGTGCGATGGATTCAATTAGCAAAACGTTAAGTGCGGCAAATCACTTGCCTCATGTTTAGGTCATATCAAACCTTCAGCATATCAAATGAAAGTTTCCTCAGAGCTCCTCATATTCGAGAGTTGCATCTTCACTGGGAAGTGTGACTGGTATCAAAGGAGCAGCTCTGGGGTAATTTCAAAGTATTAATTCATTAACAGCATGGTTAATGCTCTTATGACATCAGCACTACTTTATTTTATTCGCAATTCAATGCTGATGAATCAGGCTGTGTTTTAAAATAGCACCATTCTGGCTTCAGTGTTGCTTGTGCAGAACTAGGAAGATATCAGTTTGAATGTTACAATGCATGAGATGACAATGTTATATTTAGTACAAAGCCTTATAGGGATTACCCTCTGGTCTAGGCCATTTCTTTGAAGGCTGATATGAAACTTTTGCCAAAGCGAATGGAGGATTAGAATAATCATCTCATTCCACCACCCCTGTTTTCCAGCATTTTCCTGTGTGCAGTGGGAGTATCGATTTCTGATTCTGAAGGTTAATCATGGTCTTTAATAGGGTACATTCGAGCTGGACAGAGAGCAGAGATCGCTTGGCTGCCAAGCTTATAAAAAGAGCTTCTGCCACAACAACTGTTTTTATCTATTTCTACATCGGTCAAAGTTGGTTTTGTCTGAGTCAGTGCTAAATGAGCAGTTATTTTGCACTGGACCAACATAATTATTTTAGCCTGACCCCACATCTCATGAAACATTGATGTACTGGTACTAAATGCAGCAAGTTGGCGTCATTAGCACCATATAAAAGCAAAGTTCGTTTGTACATTTTATTGTATTTTCTATAGAAATAATGTTTAATCAAAAGATTTGATCTCTTCACTTCCTCAAACCTGTTTTGAGTTAACATCAGACAATGCAAAACAATGCAAGCATGGGATAAATCTTGCAAGGAAAACTTTAAGAAAACAAAGCTCAATGCAAATTATACCTTCTATATCAAAGCCATCTAAAAAAGGCGCAGATTAAATAAAAACATGAGACAGATTTTAAAATGTCATTTACTCCAAGCAGTTTTGAATCTTTCCCTATGGGCAGCTGGGTTGAGAAATGTCAGGAGGTGTAAGGCACTCCTTCCCTCCACTACCCCGCAGGTTACTCTGAGGAAAAGTGTAGCACCTGCTTAAACCCCCCACCCACCGCATCGGGGTCACGTGTAGTCACGGAAACAGGTGGTGGATGGTCGTACGAGCAGCTGCTGCATATCACAAGTGCTGGTTATGCGACCACTGACGCCAGGCAGACAATCTCTGAAGAGTATTGAGGGGTCACCTGTCTTGTAAAGACACTGCCCAGAGGAAGGAGATAGCAAACCACTTCTGTAGAAAAATTTGCCAAGAAAATCATGGTCAAAGGCCATGATCATCCATGACACATAATGATAATGATGTTGACCCTATAATAATTGATGGATACTGTTGATCTCACCGTGGCATAAATAATTTTGCTCAATGGATACAAACCTTGCGGCCTTTCTTTTCAGCCTCTTGAATCAACACATTTACTTCCTCTGCATAGGCTGAGGCTGGGTCAGGATGGTCTTCTCTGTACTTTCCTCTGTAGACATCTGGGGATGGTGCCTAGGAGAAGGTAAACACAGATTCCCTAAACCAAGCAGCATAAAATTTCAAAAATTCAGCTGTTTCAACTGCTCATCATTCTGACTGCGCAGGCTGCAAAGCAATTAATTTCTTAACTTTTATAGCTGTTGGATCTATTGTTAGTGTCTTTCAGCAGAATATAAATAAAGATTTTTTTGTAAAAATATGATTCACGTGCTGAACATTTTGTTGGCCTTGGTTAATTTCTAAAATTCCTTCAGTGCTTTTCAAAGGATGCTGGTTAACGCAAAGATTTACACCAGCAGCAACTAGCCAGTCACCAGCCACTTCCATTACCCAGCGCCATGTTCCAGGTAAGAACCTGTGCCACCACAAGCAATGCTTAATTCTGGGCTGAAGTTGCGTTCACCACGATTCGGCAGGCTGTAAATCAAAGTAACATATAATTCATTTTGGTAAAGTATAATTCACTGTGAATAATTGGACAATTATTTCTGTTTTTATGACACAAACTTGGGAAGCTTAAAGAGTTGCTCCAAAGTCGTATGAGTTAGTAGGTTAATTGGTCACATGGGTGTAATTGGGAGGTGGGGGCTCGTTCTGCTGGAAGGGCTGTATTTCCAAATCTAAATCTAAAGTAAGCTTGTCTGAGTCTCTTTCTGCTCAGTATAGGTATATCAAAGCTAAGCTGCAGTAGCATTGTAGTTAAGCAGATCAGCAGTTAGTCTGGAGCCCTATCTCACTCATGTTTCAATTTTAGACAACAATCTGCTCTCTGCCAAGACTCTTTAAACTTCCTGAGTTAGTGTTGTCAAAACAAAATGATTGCCCAATTATTCACAGTGACTTACATGTTACCAATCTACCCGTCTGCACGCAGCTGAAATATTACGCAGGCGTTAACTTGCTGGTGAAACCCAACAGGCCAAACAGCATCTGTGGGGGGGGGGAGGGGAAGAACTGTTGAATTTTCAGGTTGGAAACCCTGTATCAGGAATGTTAAACTACTACCAATACTCACAACATGCACAAATTCCTTCTGAGCTTCGGCATGAAGTTCTTGGAATTTATAGGGACTGATGTCAATCAACGATGTTATATGTCCATGGTAAGCACTGAATGAGGGATGAAAGAAACACAACTTCAATCCAAACAATGTCCTAAGACTGCAGAGCTTTTTTAAAGGAGTCTCACACAAAGTTTTCAGAAAACCAAGTATTTTGATGTTCACCATTAATGAAGATAGCTTTTTAAGTTCCAGGTGTATTTATTTACCTGAACTCAAACTCCTCAGCTCCTCTGGATTTGTGGGATTTGAGTTTGCCTCCGAGATCAATACTAATCCAGCAAAATGACTACCACTCATGGCTTTATCGATGTTTTAAAAAAGCTAACTATATTCAGCTATACCCCGAGCTTTACGTGGATGTTTCAATCAGAAGCAGTATGCATGGCATGGTCTGGGCTCACCGCAGCTGTAGAACCCAGCTCTGGAAGTAAGACAGTCTAGAGACAGTCTAGACAGTCTAGAGATCTGAGTAAGCGTCTGCTCTGCCAGCTTCCCTCTCAAATCTACCATTTTGTGCTGAAGATGAGCGAGCATAACCAAAGCAACCCACAAGTGTATGGTGTCACCACCCACAGCTCCAATCTGCTAATTAAATTTGCCGACGACACTACATTGATTGGCCTAATCTCAAATGATAATGAGGCAACCTACAGAGAGGAAGTCACCACCCTGACACAGTAGTGTCAAGAAAACAACCTCTCCCTCAATGTTGCAAAAACAAAGAAGCTGGTTGTGGATGACAGGAGGAATGGAGACAGGCTAACCCCTATTGACATGAATGGATCTGGGGTTGAGGGGGTGAACAGCTACAAATTCCTTGGCATACACATCACCGAGGATCTCACGTGGTCTGTACATACCGGCTGTGTGGTGACAAGGCACAACAGTGCCTCTTTCACCTCAGACGGTTGAAGAAGTTTGGTATGGGCTCCTGTGAACTCTTCTGGAACCTCTGCTGTTATATATGAGACACGGGAGCAGAATTAGGCCATCTGGCCCATCGAGTCTGCTCCACCAATCAATCATGGCTGATCCTTTTTTTTCTCCACCTCAACCCATTTCCTGGCTCTCTCCCCGTAACCCTTGATGCCATGTTCAATCAAGAACCAATCAATCTCTGCCTTAAATACAGCCAATGACCTGGCCTCCACAGCTGCACGTGGCAACAAATTCCATAAATTCACCACCCTTTAGCTAAAGAAAGACCTGGATGATATACACAAAGAAATGACCTGGATGAAAATTATAGATGGGTGAGTTAGTAAATTTGCAGATGATACAGAGATTACTGGTGTTGTGGAGAGTGTAGAAAACTGGCAAAGGTATAGCGAGATATAGATCTGTTATGGATATGGGAGAAGAAATGACAGATGGGTTTAACCGAGGTGTGAGATAAAATATAAAGATAAGGACAATGGTAACGGAAAGGCTTTTAGCAACGATGATGGACAAAGGGATCTTGTGGAGGATGGAGAAACTTGGGCGGCCAAGGCTGAAGGGAGATCTGGTCAAAGTTTGGGATCTGGGCGGGGCAAGTTGAAAGGAAATGTACAGGGCAAGTTTTTATTTTACACAGAGAGAGGCGGATGCCTGGAATGCACTGCCTGGGGTGATAGTGGATGTAAATTTGATAGTGCGTTCTAGAGCCTCTTGGCCAGGCCCGTGAATGTATATGAACAGGAGGATATGGACATTGAACAGGCAAAAGAGATTTGTTTAGTTGTGTATTTGATTATTAATTTAATTGGCTCAGCCACAAGATTGTGGGCTGAAGGGCCTGTACTCGGTCAGTGCTCTATTTTCTATAACCATCGAGCCGGGTCAGTAGTGATCAGCAGACTCCCTTTAAACAATAACTCCCGCCTCCCCTCCACCTCCGAGGAGAATTGCTTGAGAACCAGTGTGCTACCATTGACCAGCACAGCTTCAGCTGAAATTCCTCTTCTGTGTCGGGGAGCTTGTTGAACAACCATGCACTGGCGCTGAATTCATAACTTAATATGCTCTGAATATTAATGAGATGTTCATTATAAAAGGATTCAGTGCCGGGGGTGGGGGGGGGGGGCAGCTGCAGCCTGCGTTTACATAAACAGTCACGTGTACTGAGGTACAGTGACGAACTTGGTTTGGCCTGCCGACCATGTGGATTACAACAGGACATTGAGGTGAGCGGACCTGCAGAGAGCAGCTTGCTTCTGGCATCACCTTCAATGCAGCCCCCTCGGTGAACTGCTCTCAAGGGCTTCTCAGGTGCTGCCAAACAAAATCACATCAAACAAAGAGATCTCCCTAACCTTCTCAATCACTGTCCTTCCTCTGGGGCGAGGAGTCCAGAGCTGGACTTTGGCAGTTGCCAGCATGATTGCCCATGGTGCAACAAGATCAGAGATGTGCAAGGGGTCAAAACTGACAGAGCTCTGTGGGCTCAGGGTAAAGAGGATGAGTTTTATGACAGGGCTCCGTGGGCTGAGGGTAAAGAGGATGAGTTTTATGACAGGGCTCCGTGGGCTGAGGGTAAAGAGGAAGAGTTTTATGACAGGGCTCCGTGGGCTGAGGGTAAAGAGGAAGAGTTTTATGACAGGGCTCTGTGGGCTGAGGGTAAAGAGGATGAGCTTTACATGTTCTAATATTACACAACTTTAACTCTAAAGAAATTTTTTTTTTCAGAATACTTCCAGTAACCATCTCCCCAAACACTGTCACTTTCAGCTACTTGGTTAGACATTTATTTTATGTATGTCATGAAAAATGCAAGTGGAATGCAAAATTACAATGACAATACAAAGTTAAATAAATAAATAGAGTAAAAGGCAAAAATCCTAGCATATGCAGAGAGAAAAACTTCCCTACTGATCTCATCCTTTCAAACCTTTAAAACCCATCAAAAGTTTTGCCAAGCATTCTTGTATCCTTTGTTATAATAGCTTTCACCATCTCTTTCATTAAAGGAGGTTTATATAAATGCGGTCTGTTAGTAACTTCGAGACATGCATCTGATGCAAACCCAACACAGACAGCACCAGAGATCAGAGTTACACCCTGGTTACAGGAGCAGTGAGACAGCAGCTCTATGAGCCGTACCATTTTACAGTCCAAGTGATGAAAGCAAAGAACCAACACAGCTAGTTTTTCTACTGGAGACTCAGTATTTATTAAGCAACATAATAAAACACAAAAGGCTGCATTTCAGTCCAGGCTCTAGAGTTTGAAGGATTGTGTTATGAAGTGCTTGGTTTAACTCTAAACCAGGATTAAAAATGTTTAGCATGAATATGTGTATTCTTATATTTCTTCTACTTACTGATTGAGGGTGATGATGTCGTAGTGACCAGTGTACTGGCGAGCCAATCGCAGAGCTAGATCATTAGCTTCCGAGCTGTTAAATTAGAAACACACAGTGTCACCAGAGTAGACGTAACAAAACCTTGCAACATGATAATAATATGCAACTCCATATGCTGCCAAGATGGAGCTCGTCAGCCTGGGAAGGCAGTCCATCTAAGAGAGGGAAAGCTCTGATTTCAAACCTTCGCTGCCTTGCGGCCATATCCACTCATGGGAAAGGCTTCGGGAGTAAACCCTGAGGATAAATCCAGAGCTGGAGTCCCTAAGGCAGTCCGACGTTGTCTTCATCCCCGCTCTGGCAACTCCTGTGACGACACTGGTGCCAAGCTGTATCGGCCCTTGCCCTTCCCTTGGACAACATCGGTGGTGTGGAGAGGGAGACTTGCTGCATGGGCAACTGCCGGTCTTCCATACAACCTTGCCCAGGCCTGCGCCCTGAAGAAGACTTTCTAGGTGCAGATCCATGGTCTCGTGAGACTAACGGATGCCATACATACACTGCCAAGTTCATAGTCACTGGAAGAAAAGAAGTGGGGTTTCCTGGAAATGTTCAACTTCAACTTTACACAGGGGGCAGGACAGACTCTGTACTGACAAAAGGTTTTTGACTTGAAAAATTAATGCTATTCCCCTTTCCACAGATGCTCCCTGACCCGCTAAGTACACTTTGATCTGAAACAAACTTCAACGTTCATAACATTTTAAGTGGACACTCATCTTCGATGACTACATGCAAAGAGTGAATTGTGAGGGAAAAAACTTAAAGATGAGTGAAAATATGTCTTATTTTAAAGTTGTACAGAACACAGTTTACTATCCATTTTAAAAAACATCTGAGACACACGCTCAGCCAATTTCATTCAGACCGTACTTGATATACAAACTTCCCATAATTGAATTGAATTTCCATTTGATTAAATATGTATTTCCATTCGATTATCAATACAAACACCAGCATGTAGCCAGTATTTTGAATTGGTGTACAATCTTGTTAGAGAGAGTACATCAAAGACAAATTAGAGCAGGGGTTCTTGAACCTTTTCTATGCCTTGGCCCCCACCATTAACCATGGACCTTCAGTTGGGAACCCCTGGCTTTCCAAGGAGGGAACATTAAGTTGATGTAAGTGTGCCTGAATGGTAAAAAAAAGATGAAAAAGTAATTTTACTTTAAAAATTCAGGGAAGGACATTAAATGTAAATAAAGATAGAAACCATCTTTACGTATGCCACCTTAAAATCCTTTCAAGAAAATGCATACTGTTATTATATTTCCCCTTACCAAGTATTCTCCTTATTAACATACACACAGAAATCAGGTTTTGAATCATCGTATTCCATTTAAAACCAGATAAGGAACTGTAAAATCATGGTGGTCTGGCTAGATGGAGAAGATACTGTAAAAGATCTTGTATAGAGACAGATACATTGAATTACCCTGAATTGACGAAGTAGCAAACAGATAGTTGATGTGGGAGAGTCTCAGTGAGCTGTCTGGCGTACTGTACCAGATTGTCATGTAGAAACCGTGAATTAGTGTTCAGCAGTTCCATCTGCTTGGCAGCAGCTTGCACCACAGCTGGATGGCAATGCCCCACTGAAAAAAGATAAAAGGATGCTCAAACACAAAAACAGCTTAATCAGTCCATAAAGTGAAATTCCCATTTTGGTCAAAAAAAGCCTGAATGTCTATTACTGGCCATGACTGAGCATTCTCAACTGAGATTACACAAATACGTATCTAGATTGCTCAACATATCATTCGATAAAGGTTCAAAGGTTCATTTGTTATCAAAGTATACAACTCTGAGATTTGTCTTCTCTAGGTAGCCACGAAACAAAGAAACACCATGGAGTTCATTCAAAGAAAATTATTAAACCCACCCCACACACAAAAAAAACAAATTAAACAGATGGCAATAACATCAAACCCCAACCCATCCCCCCCCTGCACAGAAAAAGCTAACAAATTGCGCTAAATGGCAACAAGAAAGAACAGGCAAAAACACAAAATAATAAAAAAAACATAAAACTGAAAGAGTCCACAGTTTATCATGCAGCTATTTGCCATTTGTCTATATTCTAAACTTCTCTGCAGGCCTGCTACCAAAAAAATACCTGGTTAAAACATTTCCTATACAGCCCCCCAGTGAAATCTTTGCAACAATGAAGGATTTTATTTTATTTAATCTGTCATATAACAAGGATTATTTTTGGCCGAAATAAAGGATTGAGAATTTATTTAGAGATCGTCCATAAAAATCAGTAGCATTCAATAATCTTTTGATTGGATTAATGGGAAGATTCTGAAATAAATAAGCCATTGAAAATGGGAAAATCCTCTTGAGCACCTGGGCTTTCATCTAGCAACAACGTCCTTGCAAGGAAGTACAAATGGGCTTCAGCTTGCCAAAAGTGAAAGCTTTACCTTTCAGTTTGTCAAAAGAAGCCAGCTTGCTTTTGACTTACTGCAGCTTTACTGCTGAGCTAAGAGCTGATAAGATTCTAATCTTGGCTCTGGCAACAGATAACCCACTGCCTGTATAAATTAAGGGTTTACTGAAGCTTGTACTATACAAGGGTTCTTTAGGAATGTAATCTACTTGTTAATTGGGAGAGAGGAGTAGTTAACTATTTTAGCTGTTTGAAACCCTCATGATCAAAAGTCCCTAAATCGAATAGGTTGTATTGTTCCCAACTCCACCCAAATCTGATAAAACAAGTTTTATCTGTTTTACCACTGGAAGGAACTGCTTTCATTATCTGGTTTTTGACTGTGCCTATATGTCACAGTATGTTGCAGTTCAAACTTTCATTCCATGAGTCATGGATTAAAATAAAATTCTGAGCTGAAAGAGTATCTGGCTTATTCATGTGTTCTTTCTGAATTTTAAAATAGGCTCTTCAGCGCCAGGCTGGAGATCGTAAAATGTTGATATATTCAGCCAGAGGCTCCATACCATGTGCTACGTTGTTAATGCAGTCCAAATACTTCTTGTTATCCTCATCATACATGTACTGGCCCTGGGCACGGATTATCTTGAGTGGGTCCTTAGAAAAGAACACCTTGCACGATGGCCTGAATTGCAAAAAGAAGAGAGCAAGAACTGAACCCCATACAGTGACTCGAATAAAACAAAAGATTGATCTGAACAACTACAGGTTCATAACACAAGGGAGACTTTTCTCAATAAGCAGAGTTCTGAGGTGAATGTCTTATTAAAACAATTTTTTGCTAATACAGTCCCATTTTCAAGAACGCAGAAAAACTTAAGGCTAAGTTCCATCTATATTAATAGGAATCTCACTGGTTAACAATAGTAAACTTAAGAGCAGATTCATTATAATTAAAGAAGTTCAGGGCAGGCAGCTCATCCATTAGGGTACAGAACCTTTAGGCTTACTAGGAGAGGATGGGCAAGAAGATGAAGAAGTTCATTGTTGCTCTAATGATGGAGAACATCAGAGAAAGTTCTTTAAATGAGGTTTTATGGGTAGAATTTAGAATTAAAGGGGTTGTGATTACTTTGCTGGTGGTATACTCCTGAAAGTCAATAGGAGATAGAGGAAGAGATATGTAGACAAAGTATAGAAAGACACAAAAGTAATAATGTAATATTTGGGGACTTCAACTTCCCCAAAGTTAACTCGGCTTGCTATAGTGAGAAAGGAAGGGATAGAATTTGTAAAATATGTCTAAGAGAGCTTTTTGAACAAGTATGTAGGCAGCCCTACTACAGAAAGAACAATATTGGACCCAGTCTGAGGCAGCACGGACAAGCATCAGTGGGTGAGCATTCAGAAGACTAAAAGGGATCAACTTGGCAATCTAAGCAAGTAGACAGGCAGCGAGTTCTTAGATGAATACTTCTCACATGGGTTCACTGAGGTAAAAAGACATTGTAATTGCAGAATTCAGGGAGGAGGACAGGGGAATTCTGGAAAATGTTATCATTAAAATGGAGGTCTTAAATATCATAGTGAGCTTAAAGGGGGTTAACTACCCTGGGCCTGATTAACTTAATCAGAGACTTCTATGGGAGAAAGTGAAGGAGATCCCTGGGGCCCAGATAGATCATTTTACTTCCTTGCAGGCTACAGGTGGCTTTGGGGAAGAGACTGTCATCACTGAGGCCTGTTTCTCAGGATGGGGCTATTGATGGTGACGAGTGTCCCAAAGTAGCAGCTCTGCTACCAAGGGGGCAAATGATTATATCATGGATGTTGAAAGGATTTCAATGGGAAAATTGCAGAGGGTAGCTGGAAGTTAGGCCGAGTGAATTGGAAGAAAATCCCTCAGGAAGAAATGGTCCTTGCCTGGACAACCGGTCACTCAGTGCACACTTCTACCTTTGGATTTACAAAGCTGAGATTTATAAAAGGGGATTTATAAAACCCCTATCAAACTGAGATCAGATCTACTGGTATGATCTGCATCTACAGTTCAGATCTATTGACTACCATCTGCTGCCGGGGTGCCTGGAGTTCCCTTATCCTCTGCTCTGTACTGTGGAGGTGTTGTTGAGTTAAATGAAATGCTGTTTCGTTTGGCTGTATTCAAGAGTGGCTGAATGACAAGTAAGCTGAAGTTGAAAATGTCAACAGGCCTGCAGTAACTCCTAGAGGTAACAGTGAAAAAGAAAAGAGGAAGCATTTATGACACAGAAAGTCAAGTTGTTGGAGAAACTTGACAGTGGTACAAGTGTGAAGCATCTCACAGAGGAGTATGGAATTGGAACTTGAAGAAGCAAAATGACAAACTGTTAAAGTTCTATGCTGAAAGTAATGAACAGAATTTAATGAAAAATAGAAAAACGCTGCATAAACCAAAAGTGACGATCTCGACGGCGTATTGAAAGAGTGGATTTGTCAGTGTTAGAGTGAACATATATCACTGAACAGTATGCTGATCATGAAACAACAATCTAGCACAACAAACTGAAAATTGAAGGTAATTGTGAATATTCAGCAGGCTGGGTAGAGAAATTTAAAAAAAAGACACAGCATTAATTTTTTAAAGATTTGTGGTGATAAAGCGTCTGCTGATCAGAGAAATTGAAGGGCCAGAGCAGCTGCATTCATAACAGAACGAGATATCATGTCAGTTTATAAAATCAAAGGATTGCTGCGACAAAAACCCTTGTTAATGAGGCAGATGATACTGGGAGAAACGTTTTAAAAAGCCATCCAGCTCAGTGCCGCCTCATCCAGTGAACATCTGCTTGCAGGTCCCTCAACTGCGTCTGATGTTCCTCCTCACAACGATGATGTACCCTCTCTCGCAGTTTTCTCGGGAGTTTTACTGTTTAGTGATGCATTTATCATCTTTTCTAAGCAAAGATCTTCATGTTGTTTGGGTAATTACAAAACATATTATTTTTGCACGAATTTCACCTCCACCTAAAATCCCACGTTTGATTGTAACAACACCAGTGTCATTATTGCATTAATCGTAAAATGTTGATTTTGTTCACAGTTTTCATTACATTAACTTCAATCTTTTGTTTTTATACTTTACATAACACCAAAAATAAAAGTCAAATACAGTGTACTTTAACATTTTAATCAAAACTGGACATTTTAGGCGGAGACTGAAAGCCTGCCATGGTTTGTTATTGTTCAACAGCTGATTCAGGTATTCTCCCGATGCCGCTATGCTACTTCTGTTACCCAGCACACATCAAATTTGCAGTACATCAATGGTATATAATAATTTTTATTTAAGTACAAGTGTCTGATGGACAAGGGCTGCTTACTGGTAGCAGATAAGTTCAGAGTTGGGAATGACGGCGATGCCAAACAGCCACTGACTGGCCACCCGGGTGGCTGAGGTAGTGACAGCTTACCTTTCTGATGGCTCAATGTACACGTTATTGTTTCCTGCCCATTGACGTTGAAATTCACCCCTGGGTTCAGTGTGCCAGCACAGCCTCTGGTCACCCGAGGAGAAACCCACGGTCTACCAGGCAACAGTGACCCACACTCTCTTTGAGCCACCGACCAGCAGCAGCAGACATTCCAGAGCACCCGAGAGACACTAGCAACACTCTGTAAACTGCTCCAAAAGCCTCCCCGAAAATAAACATGACATCAATGTTCCACTTGATACCATGGGAACTGCTGGAAATAGGAATGTCGAGGAGCGCGCTAGGAACCAGAAATCCGTTTACTGGGAATACAGCAAACTACAATGTTAAAGGCAAAAAAAAAAGCGCAGCGGGTCTACAAACCCATACCTGTGACACCCACACTGGTTTCATCAAAACCCTCAGAAATGTGGTGAACCAAGTAACTGCCCCCCCTCCCGAGCGTCGCCCGAAGAGAGGATGCTGAAGGAACTCAGCGGGTCAGGCAGCGTCTGTGGAGGGAAATGACAGTTGGCGTATCGAGTCGAGGCTTTTCTTGTGGACCCGCCGAGGGGGGAGTCAGCCTCGGGCACCAGCCGTGGGTGAGGGGGGCCGTGCGTTTCCACCCGGCTGGCGCGCAGCTCACTCACCCAATGTGCCGCTGCCTCAGCTCCAGGGTCCGCTGCTTGCTGAACATCTCGGATCCCATCGCGCCGGCACCTCTCCCCCGCTCTCCGCAACTGCCTTCTATAGTGTTCGGTAAACAGCCCCGTCACGTGTGGGACACCAGCTCCCAATCGCTCTCAGTGCCTCCTCCTCCTTCCCTCCGCCCTTGATTTGAACTCGTGTTATTCTGCCATCTTCTCCTCGATTCCTTCGCTTCCTTCTCGTGCGCTGTTGCAGGCACGGAAGCGCACGGGGGTTTATGCCACCAACTACAGGTCTGGAAGGAAATGCAAAGGACACGGCGAGTTGTCGACCATAAAATGTCACTGTAGTTCACTGTCACGCAAAAACGAGCACCGTGCGACTTGACCGTTCCACGTCCCCAATGTGAAAAGCTCACCAACCACAGGACTTCCTTTATTCCTTATTCCCTATCCCCCCCCACCCCCGTTCTCCCACTCCGCCAGCTTTGGTCATCCTTTCCCAGAACACTTTACCCTTCCACCCCCCACCACCACCCTGCTCCAGCTCTAGACCGTCACTGCTTTCTGGACTGCTGAGAGAATCATCAGGGTCTTTCTCTCTCTCTCTCTTCTACTGCCCTCTCCCCACCATTCCAGGATTTATACCAGAAGCGCGGCGTTCGCAGAGCCCGCAGCGTTGTCAAGGACCCACCAGCTCTTTGATCTCCTACCATCAGGCAGAAGGTTCCACGGTGTGGGAGCAAGGGCTGTCAGGCTGGGTAACAGCTTCTTCCCCCAGGCTGTGCGACTTGTGAACGTTCAGCACACTTGTGTGACATCGCTAGTAGCATTGTAGTGTTGTCTAGTTGACGATATGTCACCCCGACACTTCATGTCACCGGGTACCTCTACAGAATATCTGTTCATATTACCGTGTTAATGTTATTTTATGTGATATAGGTGCTGTGTTTTGCACCCTGGTCCCTGAGAAACATTGTTTCATTTAGCTGTGTCGGGATCTTGGGAGAGTGGTTCACTTTAATTGTGCTCTGTACGCCGTTATAAAATTTGTCCGCCTTTCTCAACCTCACCAGTCACTCTCTTTGAATTATGACACGTGGTCTGCGTGCCCTCAAGCCTCTCCTCATTCATCTTGCCAAAATGCAATGAATTCCACATCGTCAGATTTCACCTTTCATTTATCTGCCCAATCTAGCAGCTTGAATCAACAGGGAATACGGGACAGAGGGGAGCAATAGTAATAGATGCGGCAATCCCGAATGACAGTAACAACAGGAGGAAAGAATATGAGAAGCTGGAGAACTACCAGGGCTTGAAAGAGCAGATGGAAAGGATGTGGAAGGTTAAAGCCAGAGTAATCCTGGTGGTGATAGGAGCACTTGGAGTTATGACACCTGGACTGGGAGAGTGGCTCCAACAGATCCCGGGAACAACATTGGAGATCTTGGTCCAGAAGTGCGCACTACTAGGAAGAGCAAGGATACCGCGCTGAACCCTCAAGCTCCCGGGCCTCTGGTGGAACTGTGTTCAGTTCTGGCCACTTCACTACAGGAAGGATGTTGATACTATAGAGAGAGTGCAGAGGAGATTTACAAGGATGTTGTCTGGATTGGAGGGTGTACCTTATGGGAATAGGTTGAGTGAACTTGGCCTTTTCTTCTTGGAGTGACGGAGGATAAGAGGTGACCTGATAGAAGTGTATAAGATGATGAGGGGCATTGATTGTGTGGATAGTCAGAGGCTTTTTCCCAGGGCTGACATGGCTAACACGAGGGGGCATAATTTAAGGTGCTTGGAAATAGGTACTGAGGGGATGTCAGGGGTAAGTTTTTCACACAGAGAGTGGTGGGTGCGTGGAATGCTGCTAGTGACGGTGGTGGAAGTGGATACAATAGGATCTTTTAAGAGCCTCTTAGATAGGTACATGGAGCTTTGAAAAATAGAGGGCTGTGGGGTAAGGTAATTCTGGGCAGTCTCTAGAGTAGGTTACCTAGTCAGTACAGCATTGTGGGCTGAAGGACCTGTAATGTGCTGTAGATTTCTATGATCTGTGTTCTAGAGGACCTGAGATTGAGGTCCACATACACATACACACCACCTGTAAGGGGTGAGGAAAGTTATATATCATCATCGGTATTTTATGCTGTGATGTATGACTTAGGCAAAATGGTGATCGTGAATGTTTTTGGCAAATTTTTCTACAGAAATGGCTTGCCATTGTCTTCTTCTGGAAAGTGACTTTACTAGATGGGTGACCCCAGCCATTATCAACAGTCTTCAGAGATTGTCTGCCTGGCATCAGGGGTCGCATTACCAGGTCTTGTGATACGACCACCCACCACCTCTCCCATGGCTTCACATGACCTTGATTGGAGGGGGGCTAAGCAGGTGCTACACCTTGCCCCTGGTATCTCCACCCTGCCACTATCTATATACAGATACACACACAATAAGGTGCCACATTGTCTGTAGAACCACCCTCAAGATTGAAGTCCTTGATATCTGCAGCAGAACAGAGGGAAAATTGGATAAAGTGAAGGAAACAGGGTATCGAACAGAGGACAGCAGAGAATGATTGTATTGTCGATTGACAGAAAGGTACAGAGGATTTACGGGTGGTGTGTGTGTGTATTTTTGGGTCCTCTACCAGAGGCCTGGGAGCTTGAGGGTTCAGCGCGTTATCCTTGCTGTTCCTAGTAGTGTGCTCTTCTGGACCAAGATCTCCGATGTTGTTCCTGGGATCCGTTGGAGCCTCTCTCCCAGTCCAGGTGTCACTGCTTCAAGTGTTCCTATCACCACTGGGATTGCTCTGGCTTTAACCTTCCACGTCCTTTCTATCTGCTCTTTCAAGTCTTGGTATTTCTCCAGCTTCTCATATTCTTTCTTCCTGATGTGACCATCATTCGGGATTACCACAGCTATTACTATTGCTTTCTTCTGTTCCTTGTCTGATATGATGATGTCTGGTTGGTTGGTCAGTACCTGCTTATCAGTCTGTATTCCAAAGTACCACAGATTTCAGCTCTGTCATTCTCCACTACCTTCCCGGGTGTTTCCCTTTGGACTTGGGAGTGTCCAATCCATACTCAGTGCAGATGTTCCTGTAACAATTCCTGCAACTTGGTTGTACCATTCAGTGTATGCTGTCCCATCTTACACCTTGCACCCTGCTACCATGTGCTGGATGGTTTCACCGGATTCCCTGCACAGTCTTGTCCGGTATGGTAGACCCCTGTTTCTATTGCTCTTGTGCTCAGCACCTCTGTGTTGTCCCATAACCCTGCTATTTCCAGCCATTGGTAGGACCTTTTCATGTCAGCCAGCCCTGATATCTGGTACATCCCGTGCAGTGGTGTGTCCCAGCGTGGCCTGTGGTCCTTTGGTTCTGCTTCATCCACTTCCATTTCCATGCCCCCTGCCTGCTGTCTGAGGTATTCTCCTAGCAGGTTGTTCTTAGGGGCCATCTTCCTGACATACTCATGGATGTTTCAACTTTCTTCCAGACTCTGGCCTTGACACTTCCAAGTCCCCATCTTCCTTTATTCTGGTGATATATACATACTCATATACATATGTACATAAAATTATATATATTATATGTATATATAATTGATTAACCCTGCCATCAATTCATTATATTATTTTATCCAAATCTTTATCAAGTTAGTGCAACATTGTCATGAAACTTATTGTTTTGTAGCAGTAATGTAATGCAAGACATAAAACTTATTGTAATTTGCAAAGAAATATTTCAGAACAGCAATGCCAAGGTAGTGTTCATGTGTTCCTGGTCTCCTTAGAGATTTGATGGCAGATGGGGAGAAGGTATTCTTAAAACATTGATTGTGGGTCTTCAGGCTCCTTGACCTCCTTCCCAGAAGTAGTGATGAGAAGAGGGCATGTCCCTCGTGGTGAGGGTCCTTGATGATGTATGCTGTCTTTGGAAGATGTCCCCCTTGGTGGGGTGGATTGTACCTGCGATGGACCTGACTGAGTCTGCGACCCACTGCAACTTCCAACAGTCCAGCGGTCACATACCAGCAATAACGGTGTCATTTCCAAACTTATAGATGGTGTTTGAGCTGTGCCCAGCCACACAGTCATGAGCGAGAGAAAGTAGAGCAGTGGGGTAAGCAGGTGCCCTTGAGGTGCGCCAGTGTAGTTTGTCATTGAGGAGGAGATACTATCCCTGATCCGCATTGACTGTGATCTCATAGTGAGGAGAGCAAGCATCCATTCGCAGAGGGAGGTGCAAAGGCATAGGTCTTGAAGCTTGCTGATCAGTACTGAGGGGATGATGGTTTTGAATGTTGAGTTGTGATTGATAAACAACAGCCTGTTGTGTAAATGCTGCAAAGTGGAGTGCAGAGCTAGTGAGGTCTGATGTGATGGTGAGCAAGTTACAGTGGGTCCAGGGCCTTGCACAGGCAGGAGTTATTTCTAGCCACCACCAGCCTCTCAAAGCACTTCATCTCAGTAGATGCGAATGACACAGGGCCATTTTCATTGAGGAAGTTCATCCTGCTCGTCTTGACCACTGGTATGGTTGATGCTCTTTTGAAGCAGAACCTTTGACTACAGCAGTGAGAGGCTGAATATCATCCTTGAACACTCTAGCCAGTTGGTCAGCAGAGTTTTTCAGTGTCTTGGCTTGCATATGTGGGGGGGCTTGATGCTTTGTTAAGGGGTCACCCTCTTGAAACATGCTCTGATGTCAGTCTCCAAGACAGGTTTTAGTGTCAGCAGATGCTGTGAGGATGTGTGGGGATTATTATTATCTCTTTCAAAGCACGGGTGCAAGAATGTACCTAGATTCATTATGAAATATGTTTGCTTTGAAGTTCTTCCATTGTTCAGTTTCAATTATCTACCAGCTCTGAATGAAGGAGAACTGACCAGCTGAGAGGTGTTTTACTAGAAGTGTCTGGCACTTCCCGTGCCTGAAACCCTGAGGGTGTGCAGACTCCTGCCATACTTTCAGAATTGATAGCATCAGGGTCCTGCTGTCTTTCAGGGTGCTAGGGTACTGGGCCCATCATTTCTCTGGTGACAACATAGTTCTGGAAGACAGGGGTAGGTTGCTTGCAATAGGGCCACCAGCCATTGAGTCAAAGCAGCACATGGTGGGACTGGCACATTGGCACTCACACAAAATGGTGTGTGAAACATAGAAGCATGCTATTTAAAGTCTGCTTCCCATTTCAACATGATTATGGTTCATCTTTCACTTCTGTACACTGTTTACACCTTCCACCCCCCACTGGCAATATCCCTTGATCCCATTAACATGAAGGAAGATAGTCACTTCCTTCCAGAATACATTTAATGATTTGGTCTCCATAGCATCCGGTGGAGAAAATTCCTTAGCTCTTCTACCATCTGAGCGAAGAGTTTTCTCATGTTCTAAATGGCAAACTTTCTCTGCTGACACCTGGTTCTAGATTCTTTAGATACAAGAAGAATTCACTGGTAGCTAGAGTGTCCAGTGCTGCTGAAATTTCTAAATAATCTTTCTCATTCTCATCATGCCATTTAATATAAAGTTAACTGGCCAATCCCTCCTCTTATGTCAGCTCTCCATTCAAGAATCGCTTGAGTAAAACTTCCTTGCATTCTCTCCAACAAGAGGACATCCTTCCTCAGGTAAGGAGATCAGACTGTGCACAAAACTGCAGCTGAGCTTGTCATAAGGCTGTGTTCAACTGCAGCAAACCCTCCTTTTTGAATTAGTCAAACCTTCTTGCATTGAAGGCTAACCTACTGTTCACTTTCCTACCGCCTACTGTACCTGAAGTTTTGCATTGGGCAACTTGTGTACAAGAAAATACAAGACTCATTTCACCTCCCCTTTTATCAGCCTATCAGTATTCAATATTCAAAGTTGAAAGTAAACTTACGTGTATGTCACCAATTACTATCCCAAGATCCTGTTTCTTGAGGGCATTCACATTTGTAGATACAAAGAAACACAATGGAATCACACAGGCAACAAATGTGTAAAACAAGACAAAGTGTACAAATTAGAAAAAGTAAGAAATAATATTGAGAACCTATGTTGTAGAGTCCTGGAAAGTGAGCCATAAGTTGTGAAATCAGTTCACTGTTGAGGTGAGTGAAGTTAGCCATGCTAGTTCAGGAGGCAGGTGATTGAAGGCTCCTACACCTCCCTCCTGATGTCAGCAGTGAGAAGAGAGCTTGGCCTGGACGGTGGGGGTCCCTGATGACGGATGTTGCTATCTTGTGACAGCGCTCCTTGTAACTACGCATAGAGATGGGGAGGGTTTTACTTGTGAGGGACTGGGTTGTATCACTACATTTGTCAGCTTTTCTGTTCATGTTTCTATACCAAGATGCTCTCCACTGTGCATTTATAGAAGTTTTAGGTGACATGCTGGGCCTCTGCAAGCTTCTAAGAAAGCAGAGGCACTGCTGTGCTTTCTTTTTAATGGCACTAACATGGTGGTCCCAGGACACATCCTCAGAAATGATAAAGCCAAGAAATTTAAAGTTATTGACCATCTCCACCACTGATCCCATGGTGAGGACTGGCTTATGGACCTCTGGTTTCCTCCTGTAGTTAATAATCAGCTCTTGGTTGATGTTGAGTGAAATGTTGTTGTTGTGGCACCATTCAACTAGATTTTCAGTCTCCCTCCTATATGCCAATTCATCACCACCTTTGATTCAGCCAACAACAGTGGTGTCACCAGCAAACTTGAATGTGGCATTGGAGCTGTACTTAGCCTCACAGTCACAAGTATAAAACAAGCAGGGCAGATAGTAACCTTTCTGATTTCAGAACCACAGTTGATTTATTCACATTTGACTGTTTCTACCACGTACCTGCCCACCCTACCCTCACAACTAATTTAGATCACTCTTTGCATCCCCCTCACAGCTTGCCCTCCCTCTCCCTCCCACACTCATAGAATTCAGCCCCACCTCTACCCAAATTCCAGACTCGGAGATTTTCATTTGGTTCCAAATCATTGACATTGTTACGTACCTGTGGGTATCTTGTGCCTGTCACATGACCATGATGTAATTGAGGCTATGCTGGACATGAGGTAATGGTCTTGTGGTGGTGGAGTGATGTCATTTTCCCCCACCAGTGAGAGGTCATGTGATAGTTTTTTTCAACAAGGTATATAAGGAGAACCCTGCCCTGTGACATGGGCAGTTCGTGGCCGAATTTGCCAATGACTCCACGTTGCTGCATATTTGATGTTATGGTACAGTTTTATTTTAAAGTAGAGTTTTACTTTCTGTCTTAAGTCAAAGGTTATTGCCGGCAGTTTTGCTACAATACTGCCAGTTAAAGTGCAGTCGGAGAGTGAAGATTCGTCGAAGTTCGGGAGGCTGAAAGATCGAGGAAAGTTGATGTCAGCTGTGAAGCAGGTTTGACCTTTATTTAATCTTCATACGAGGAATTAGTAACCTGTGTTCATGTTAACTCCTGCTTCGCCAAAAGAGCAGAAAGAGTTGGATGCAGAGTTTCGCCAAGGAAAGGTCAGTGCCTTTAAGCCGTTTTATTTCCTTCAATCGTAAATCCCTCGGCAAAGCATACTTCAGCTGGGATCAGCAGTAATGGCGCGAAG
Source organism: Hemitrygon akajei (assembly GCF_048418815.1). Taxonomy (NCBI): domain Eukaryota; kingdom Metazoa; phylum Chordata; class Chondrichthyes; order Myliobatiformes; family Dasyatidae; genus Hemitrygon; species Hemitrygon akajei. The sequence goes on along the minus strand of NC_133136.1, from coordinate 87,309,587 downwards.
GAGGATTTAATTCAAGGAAAGTCTAACTGACTGTAAATCATTTTGGACATTTTGCAATACCATTTTAAATAACTGAGTTCGCATTTCTCACTTTAAGAACTGTCCGAGCTGCCGTATCGCAGCCGACTTCCGGTTAAGTTAGTCGTCTGTTACTTTTGGGTTCTTTTTTGGCAGTGTTTAATAAATGTTTTATTTGTTATAAAAAACCTGTCTCAATCATATATTCATTATTGCTGGATCATAACAATATAAATTGTGAATTGTCAGGGCCCAGCCACTGCTACCTGTGATATGCCCTTAATCCTGACCCAGCAAAGAGATGCAATTATTCCCATCCTGTTTCCAATTCGAGAAACAGTTTTCAATTTGCACCAGGATATTAAATGAATACCATCTGCTTTTTGCACACCATAAGGGTCCTTCCCAGAAGCCTTCTGAAAACCCAGATACACCATGCCCATTTGTTTTCCTTTATCTGTTCTACTAGTTGGACCCTTCAGAAAACTCCAGTGGGCTTGACTTACTTTTCAAAACCCATGTGGAATTTGCCCAATCCCAATAACGTTTCCAACATTCCATTATAGCATCTTACATAATAAACTCTAGCATTTCCCCACTATTGATGTAATATCTACTGGCTTGTTGCCACAAGCGGCTGTGGAGGCTACATCATTGGGTGCATTTAAGGCAGAGATAGATAGGTTCTTGATTAGCCAGGGCATCAAAGGGTATGGGGTGAAAGCAGGGGAGTGGGGATGACTGGAAGAATTGGATCAGCCCATGATTGAATGGCAGAGAAGACTCGATGGGCTGAATGGCCTACTTCTGCTCCTATATCTTATGGACATGGTATTATCGCCACTAACTTATCATCTCTACTAGCTTACCAGTTCTACTAGTTTACCACCTCTAGTAGCTTACCAGCTCTACTATTTTACAATGTTTACTAGCTTACCAGTTCTGCTAGTTTACCATGTCTACCAGCTGACCAGCCCTACTGTGCCACCCCAGTGAGTATTTACTTATTCCAGCTCCACACCCCATTGGGACTGTGGTGACTCTGAGGCAACAACCATGTGGACTCATGCAATCCCCTCACCTCTGTATTCCTTTGCAACAGGTTCTCTCACATGCCCATCGCCTGCCATTGCCTCTTATGTACACTAAAGGAGTCTTTGCAATGTGGGAGGAAACTGGATCACCCAGAGCACATGTTTTCATGGAGAAAGAGAGTGCACATTTCACTGGGACAGTGTTGGAATCGTGACCAATACCCAGAGCTGTAACTGCCGCATCACTGCACCAACCTGGTAAACACAGAAAGGAAAACACTGAAGCCGGCTTGGGGAAACCTGTTTTTATTTTTTACACTTTGTGTCAGCTTTAAATGCCAACCAAGTAGAAACCGCACATTCATTCAACTCATTTTAAAAGATGCTCCAAATCTGGCTCTCAAAATACACACGTAGACTATTGACCAACCCTTTCTGTTTGCGGGGTATAGAATGGAATTTTACTTCCGGTCATATGATTCTGAAAAGCAGTTCAATTCGAGATTTAATTCAATTCATGATTGTTTATTGTCAATCTTCAGTAGACGAGTGTGGAGGAGAGAGCAAATGATGTTACTCCAGATCCAATGCAGCAAAAAATTCACCATAATCATACATAGAGTAATAAAAACACAATAAATATAAATATAAAAGCAAACAGTTTTGTTTTTATTAAGTTGTTAGTTTGACTGATTTCAATTTAGTTGCATTTTACTGATAGTGAGTGGTGTTCTTGACTGGTGTTCTTTTAATAACCAAAATATTTGATTTTGCTAAACACTAATAAAACAAAACTGACCACAAAGATTACAAACAAAAACAAACTGCTGGAAATAATCAGCAGGTCAGACAGTATGTTGTATGTAGAAAGACAGAGAAACAGTTAATATTTCTGGTGAAGACCTTTAGTTGGTTCTGATAAAAAATCTTTAACCTGAAGAATTAATTCCAGTTCCCTTTGATTTGCTGAGTGATTTTATGTCAGATTTCCTGCATCTGCATCTATTTTTATTAAAGCTGGAATCTATCAGCCCTGATCTACAATGTAGCGGTTCCCTCTGTTGGATACTCTGAGGGTAACAGCTGACATCTAAGGACTTCCAAACAGTGACAAAGTTACTAGCTTGAAGTTACATGAGAAGGGAAAGAAGTGCAACTTTTTTTCTTGCTTCTACACTCAGTGGCCAGTTTATTAGGTACACCCACTCATTAAAGTAAATATCTAATCAGCCAATCATGTGGCTAACACAATGCATAAAAGCATGCAGTCATGGTCAAGAGGTTCAGTTGTTCAAACTAAGATCCAGCATGGGGAGGAAATATGATCTGAGTGACTTTGACTGTGAAATGATTGTTGGTGCCAGAGGGGGTGGTTTGAATACTGCTGATCTCCTGGGATTTTCATGGACTATAAATTTCTAGAAATCTTTGTATATTTCTAGAAATTACAGCGAATGATGTGAAAGTTAATGAAAAAAAACCTGCAGTGGGGGGTAGTTCTGTTGGCGAAAACGTCTTGTGAATGGAGAGGTCAGAGGAGAAGCTGCCAGGGAGGTGACAGTAACTCATGCTACAACAGTAGCATGCAGAAGAGCGTCTCTGAATGCACAACGTATTGCACCTTGAAATGGATGTGCTACAGCAGCAGAAGACCATGAACAGGAGGTCCCTAATAAAGTGGGCACTGAGTGTAATTGGTAGGTTGCAAGACAACCTATCAGTTTGGCCTATTCTTCTCGCCACTACCTTCTTCCTTGAGCAGGAGGTGGATGGGTAAGGCATACAGTACAAAGATGCCTCCTTTCAGTAAGCACTGTGTCTATCCTAGTCAATGACAAATTGGCAGTCCACACACCCAAAGCAACGACTATAGATTTTCATGTGTCTGTGGTGCTCTGGGAGCGGAGAGATCAGTTCTTTACCAGAGAGGATGTGATGGCTTTGCATGGTTTGGTATTACCAACAGCAAGCTGGTTGTTGGGAAAAGAAAGAACACACATCCTTATGACTTGGTCATTTCAAGCGTTAGCAGGGTCATGGAATCCAACAGCGTAAATGGAGCCAGCGTGCCTTCGCTGATGCTTTGAAAGAGATGTCCAATTAAATCCCTTAACCTGGACGGCATCAAGGCAGTGTGCAGGTGGCCGATCTAACGTGCTTTCATCTCCTTTGCTTGTTTTTCTTGTTGCCTGGCTGCCTCTGGGGTTTCATTATATTTCCCGCACAGAGCTGTTGGAGGATCAAGGCAATTTAGCACAGCCATTGACTCAAACCCTCTTTAACACACCTCCTGGACCTAGACATGCATCATAATGAGGCACAGGTACCTTGGTTGAACAATTAGGACATTGAAACAAAGTCCAGCAACCTCGATTAGTGAGGAGAGGTTTCACAGTTGTTTCCACTCATTTTTGCTCTGCTTTGTACATGACTGACATCAGACAGATGTCCTAACTATGTCTGCAGACTGACTCTGACTCAGAAATTGTGCTACAACACAATGCAAAAATGGTCGTTGTACATGGATTACATTCGGGTAGATGGAGCTCGTCAGCCTGGGAAGGCAGTCCATCTAAGAGAGGAAAAATTCTGACTTCAAACCTCCGCTGCCTTGCGACCATGCCCACTCATGGGAAAGGCTTCGGGAGTAAACCCTGAGGACAAATCCAGAGCTGGAGTCCCTAAGGCAGTCCGACGTTGCCTTCAACCTCATCCTGGCAACTCCTGCGATGACACTGGTGCCAAGCTGTATTGGTCCTTGCCCTTCGCTTGGACAACATCGGTGTCATGGAGAAGGGAGACTTGCTGCATGAGCAACTGCTGGTCTTCCATACAACCTTGCCCAGGCCTGCGCCCTGGAAACCATTGCAGGTGCAGATCCATGGTCTCGCGAGACTAACAGATGCCACATGGATTACTCAATGCCCAGCAAATAATAGGATCCCACCAACCAGTGCTGTCAGATTTAGTGCGAATACCAGAATTCATTGAAAAATTACCTTATCTATCCCATCTCAACAAGTACTCATTACTTGAACATCAAATTACTCACTTGACCAAATTTTCCCTAATAGAATTAAGATGACTTTACTGTCTTTTCTCTTTTGTCAGAGTATCTGAAAAGTTTTGTTTTACATTTTACCTGTGTGCCTTTCAAAGTGTTTTGCCAGCAGGACGAGGATAAGAGGTGGGTGTCTGCAGTGTATGAATGGCCTGACTCAGTCTAATTCTCTAAGGCCATAAATTCAGACTAAATGGTCTCGCTATCGATCCCATGGGGCATCGTAATTTTGGAGAAGTGCAGGGACTGCAGGCACTTCATTTATTTTCAGGACGGAGGCTCGTTGTGCTACTAAGGAAATGTGCCCAAAATTGGTAAAGTAATCTCAGATACAAAATAATACACATTTGTTATTTGAATTCATAATTCATGTCAATTAAAATGTTGCTGACAATGTAAGCTGAAAAGTTTTCTCTCCTGACCAGCTATGCCTGGGCATGCTTAGGCTGGGCAGGTGCTGCGCGGCAGGACAGGTTTACAAAAACAGAACATGGAGTCTAGAGGAGCATTAAAAATAGGCACACTTACTGCAAAGTTTTATCAATCTTCCCCCCAGGAACAAAAAACCCCCCACCAAGCCCCAGTAAATGCATTAAAGGACAATATGGCATTGTAGGAGAAATCTTTAAAATATTTTCACACACAGTTCATGCATGCAAAGATATCTAACTGTTTTGTGGAGAAAGTTGAGGTGAAAATAAAGAGAACCACTTCACTTGAAGGATTGTGTTACAAACCAGATAATCGGGCCGGGGGGGGGGGGGGGTAAAGAGAGAGATTTTCAGTAATAAGTGGAGAATAGGGACTGGTCGTTGAAAACAATGGTGGGGGGGGGGATGGTGTATAGTTGCAGAAGGAGGTACAGCAGTATCAGGATCATGGCAACTGGATGTTTAAAATGGACCTGACACCTTATAATATGGTAAATGATGGAGTACAGACAGATTACCTGTATTGAGTGGTCACTATATCAGAGCCACTAAGGGCTATACTAAGTAGCTCAGCTAATTGCTCCTATGAGAACTCATCTTGGACCAATAAAATTATCTCCCCACAGACACTGCCTGATCTTCTGTGCCTTCACAATATTCTTCTTTTACTTTCAGTTTTCAGCAACAGCTCTGCCTTGCTTTATCACATCCTTATTGCTTGTTTTTCTCTCTCTCTAACCATAAATTTATTAACCAAACAACCCCATAAACATTGACAATCTTATCAGGTCATATCCACACCGCCCCAAATCCACATTGCAATCTATAACAATCTTGTTTTCTCTCACTTACTTTCACTTGCACTTACTTCCTTTCTTGTTTTCTTCTCATGAAAGGCTTTTACACTGAAACATTAACCCTGGTTTTGTCTCCACAGCTGCGCTTGTCCTGCTGAGTGTTTCCAAAACTTTCGGTGTTCATTTAATGTTCATTGTTTGTATAGAAAACCGATAATTACATTTTTAAAGCTTCTTTTTCATGCAGGAAGTTAATGTTTTCTCCTTTCCAGTCTATTGTAGGGTCTCAGTGGAGACTGGTCTGCTGTTTTTCCACAAATTTGATTAATTATACAAGACAACAAAGATTTTGCTTCCTGAATACTTTTGGGTGTATCTTATGGATTTTGAGCTGCTGATCATGAAAATCACCATGAAATTTCCCTATCATGCACCATTTCTTTTGTAATCGCCTATATTTGTTATTTTCTGCACTCCCATTTATACTCCTTCCCTGCAGATCTTGGCGCTGTCAGTGACGAGCATGGTGAAATGTTTTACCAGGAAATTGCAGTTATGGAGAATCGGTGTCAGGGCAACTGGAATCCATCAATGCTGGTTGATTATCATTGGACATTTAAGTGCAAAGCCTCAGACACTGAGTACAAGTGAAAATCATCAACACAAGATTTTTAGCTTAGTTGAATTATTGCAGAACTTAAGCATTGCTACGTAATTAAATGTACTAAATTCAATAAAAATTAATTTTTTGTTTCTCTAAATTCCTACATGATGCAAGTAGTCTGAAATTATATTTGTGTTCAGCTTCAAGAAGCTTATCATGAACAAAAAATATTTCTGAGAAAGCAACACTTTTGAAAAGATTTGTTGTTCAGTATTATCTGGCTATCAGTTGGTAAATGAACACAGACTGGGCAGACCCAGGGTTTTATTTGATTTGCGTTCATTTTCTCAGAGATAATTTCTGAAATGGTTTGCATCATAAAGAAGTTAAGTGGCTTTGTAAATAACATGAGATCTTTTGGACTGGTTTCAATTCTCCATTGGAATGGAGGTGAAGTGGGATTCCTATGCTTTGTTTTCACATTATTTTGTCTTTCCTATAGGATTTACTGTCAAAAGAACTGTATCATGGCAACAACCTTCTACCCAACATCAGTAAGACTGAAGAATTAATTGTGGACTTCAGAAAGGATAAGAGAAGGGAACACACACCAGTCCTCATCGAGGGATCAGCGGTGGAAACAATCAGCAATTTCAAGTTCCTGGGTGTCAACATCTCTGAGGATCTATCCTGGATCCAGCATATCAATGCAGTTACAAAGAATGTATGACAGTGGTTATACGTCATTAGGAGTTTGAGCAGATCTGATATGTCACCAAAGACACTCGCAAATATTTACAGATGTACTGTGGAGAGAATCCAGGACATCTTCAAGGAACGATGCCTCAAAAAGGTGGCATCCATCATTCAGGAACCCCATCACCCAGGTCATGCCTCTTCTCATTGCTACCACCAGGAAGGAGATACAGATACAGTTACAGATTCAGTGATTCAGGAACAGCTTCTTCTCTGCCATCCGATTTTGGAATGGACATTGAACCCTTGAACACTACCTCACAGATATTTTATTTCTATTTTTGCACTACTTACTTAACTTTTTAAATACATATATACATACACTTCTTACTGTAATTTACATGTTTTAATTGTATGTACTGCATTTTACTGCTGCCGCATAACAACAAATTTCATGACATATGCCATTGCTAGTAAACTGTGGCTAAGGTGGCTAAGGAGTTGATGCAGGAAGGAGGGCTTCATGTTTCTGGACAATTGGGCCTTGTTCCAGGGAAGGTGGGACCTGTTCTGACGGGATAGTTTGCACCTGAACTGGAGGGGGACTAACATCCTTGAGGGAAGGTTTGCTAGTGCTGCTCTGGGGGGTTTAAAATAGATTTGTAGGGGGAGGGGAACCAGAGTGTTAGAGCAGATAGTGAGATGGAGGAGGATTAAGGTCATGCGAGAGCTGCAAGTATAGTGCATGGAGTAAAACCAGATCTAACATATCATATAAGGCTTTGAGGGGCAAGAAGCAGAATAAAGGGTGTAAAGGTAGTAAGGTAGAAGGGCTAAAGTGTGTGTACCTCAATGCAAGAAACATCAGGAACAAAGGTGATGAACTGAGAGCTTGGATACATACATGGAATTATGATGTAGTGGCCATTACAGAGACTTGGCTAGCACCAGGGCAGGAATGGATTCTCAATATTCTTGGATTTCAGTGCTTTAAAAGGGATAGAAAGGGAAGAGAAAGGGGAGGAAGGGTGGCATTACTGGTCAGGGATACTATTACAACTACAGAAAGGGTGGGTAATGTAGCAGGATCCTCTTTTGAGTCAGTATGGGTGGAAGTCAGGAACAGGAAGGGAGCAGTTACTCTATTGGGAGTATTCTATAGGTCCCCTGGTAGCAGTAGAGATACCGAGGAGCAGATTAGGAGGCAGATTTTGGAAAGATGGTGACTTTAACTTCCCTAATATTGACTGGCACCTGATCAGTTTCAATTGTTTAGAGGGGCAGAGTTTGTTAAGTGCATCCAGGATGAATTCCTGTCACAGTATGTTGACAGGCCGACTAGGGGGAATGCCATACTAGATCTAGTATTAGGTAACAAACTGGGTCAGGTCAGAGATCTCTCAGTGGGTGAGCATCTGGGGGACAGTGACCACCGCTCCCTGGCCTTTAGCATTATCATGGAAAAGGATAGAATCATTGAGGACAGGAAAATTTTTAATTGGGGAAGTGCAAATTATGAGGCTATAAGGCTAGAACTTGCAGGTGTGAATTGGGATAATGTTTTTCCAGGGAAATGTACTATGGACATGTGGTCGATGTTTAGGGATCTCTTGCAGGATGTTGGGGATACATTTGTCCTGGTGAGGAAGATAAAGAATGGTAAGGTGAAGGAACCATGGGTGAAAAGTGAGGTGGAAAATCTAGTCAGGTGGAAGAAGGCAGCATACATGAGGTTTAGGAAGCAAGGATCAGATGGGGCTATTGAGGAATATAGGTTAGCAAGAAAGGAGCTTAAAAAGGGGCTGAGAGCAAGAAGGGGGCATGAGAAGGCCTTGGCAAGTAGGGTAAAGGAAAACGCCAAGGCATTCTTCAATTATGTGAAGAACAAAAGGACAGAGAAGCAGTTTCAGCGACAGGTTGCTATCGATGCAATACTCCTCAGACAGGATGAAGAGATCAATACTCCCCAATGCCATTAGGCTTTACAATTCAACCGCCAGGAGTAAGATATGTTAAAGTGCCGGGGTTGATTGTATTTAATGTATTTAAGTAAACTACTTAAGAACTTTTTAAAAGCTATTATTAATGCTTTTTGAGAGAGTGATTTAGATGCATATCATATTTTTACTGAGTAATTGTATGTAATTAGTTTTGCTACAACAAGTGTATGGGACATTGGAAAAAATGTTGAATTTCCCCATGGGGATGAATAAAGTATCTATCTATCTATCTATCTATCTATCTATCTATGACAGGAGTGAAGGTAGGACCGATTGGAGATAAAGGTGGGAAGATGTGCCTGGAGGCTGTGGAAGTGAGCGAGGTCCTCAATGAATACTTCTCTTCGGTATTCACCAATGAGAGGGAAATTGATGACGGTGAGGACAATATGAGTGAGGTTGATGTTCTGGAGCATGTTGATATTAAGGGAGAAGAGGTGTTGGAGTTGTTAAAATACGTTAGGAGGGTTAAGTCCCCAGGGCCTGACGGAATATTCCGCAGGCTGCTCCACGAGGCAAAGGAAGAGATTGCTGAACCTCTGGCTAGGATCTTTATGTCATTGTCCACAGAAATGGTACCGGAGGATTGGAGGGAGGCGAATGTTGTCCCCTTGTTCAAAAAAGGAAGTAGGGATAGTTCGAGTAATTACAGACCAGTGAGCCTTACGTCTGTGGTGGGAAAGCTGTTGGAAAAGATTCTTAGAGATAGGATCTATGGGCATTTAGAGAATCATGGTCTGATCAGGGACAGTCAGCATGGCTTTGTGAAGGGCAGATCATGTTTAACAAGTCTGTTAGAGTTCTTTGAGGAGGTGACCAAGCATATAGATATGGGTAGTGTAGTGGATGTGATCTACATGGATTTTAGTAAGGAATTTGATAAGGTTCCATACTGTAGACTTATTCCGAAAGTCAGAAGGCATGGGATCCAGGGAAGTTTGGCCAGATGGATTCAGAATTGGCTTGCCTGCAGAAAGTAGAGGGTTGTGGTGGAGGGAGTACATTCAGCTTGGAGGGTTGTGGCTAGAGGTGTCCCACAATAATTGGTTCTGGGACCTCTACTTTTCGTGATTTTTATTAATGACCTGGATGTGGGGGTAGAAGGGTGGGTTGGCAAGTTTGCAGACAGCACAAATGTTGGTGGTGTTGAGGATAGTGTAGAGGATTGTCAAAGGTTGCAGAGAGACATTGATAGGATGCAGAAGTGGGCTGAGAAGTGGCAGATGGAGTTCAACCTGGAGAAGGGTGAAATGGTACACTTTGAAAGGACGAACTCCAAGGCAGAGTACAAAGTAAATGGCAGGATACTTGGTAGTGTGGAGGAGCAGAGGGATCTGGGGGTACATGTCCACAGATTCCTGAAAGTTGCCTCACAGGTAGATAGGGTAGTTAAGAAAGCTTACTGGGTGTTAGCTTTCATAACTCGAGGGATAGAGTTTAAGAGTTGCAAGGTAATGATGCAGCTCTTTAAAACTCTGGTTAGGCCACACTTGGAGTACTGTGTCCAGTTCTGGTCACCTCACTATAGGAAAGATGTGGAAGCATTGGAAAGGGTACAGAGGAGATTTACCAGGATGCTGCCTGGTTTAGAGAGTATGGATTATGAATAGAGATTAAGGGAGCTAGGGCTTTACTCTTTGGAGAGAAGGAGGATGACAGGAGACATGATAGAGGTGTACAAGATATTAAGAGGAATAGATAGAATGGACAGCCAGCACCTCTTCCCCAGGGCACCACTGCTCAGTACAAGAGAACATGGCTTTAAGGTAAGGGGAGGGAAGTTCAAGGGGGATATTAGTGGAAGATTTTTTACTCAGAGAATGGTTGGTGCATGGAATGCACTGCCTGAGTCAGTGGTGGAGGCAGATACACTAGTGAAATTTAAGAGACTACTAGACAGGTATATGGAGGAATTTAAGGTGGGGGATATATGGGAGGCAGGGTTTAGGGGCTGGGACAACATTGTGGGCCAAAGGGCCTGTACTGTGCTGTACTATTCTATGTCTATGTTCTATGTTAAACCTGTTTCTGATTCTGATTTAATTATACATTGACACAGTAGAATCCAATGTCCAGTATTTAACTGTAACCCTACCAAAACCCATTTTTTTCATGGCTGCATCATTTGTAGCTGTGTTTTGCTTGTAGCTTAAGCAAAACTCAATGCAACTAATTTACTTCATGCTGACTTATTGCAGTTGTTGAAAAGACACATTTTGAGTAAAAACTTTAGTGACCACCAGGTCTTCAGTTTACAAAGGCAATAACATTGGCAGCATTGTTCATAGGGAGGCTTCAGAATACAGGATTTGCCAACCAGGTGTCTTGGTGGGTTTGGAGCAGAATGTAAATTCCTGCCCTAAAAGCATCTTGATGCAGTTATATTTGGATAGGACATTAAACAATGCCTTGTCCAGTTTCTTAGGTAGATGGAAAAGATTCCCTGACAGTACTTTGGACAAGATGAAAGAGTTCACCATAGTGTTGTGGGCAATAAGTCAACCAACATCAATACTAGTGATCATTGGGTCAATGCTGATTGGTGGATCTTAGAGCATAGGAAACGTCCACCTTGTTCACTTGGTATTGACCATCTTACTGGTTGGGAAATGCTATTGGACATTGTGTTTGTTGCAAAATGTTACATCAATTCAAGGCTGTCTCCCTTCCAGTGGGTGGGTGAAGTGGCAGGAATGCTGCTCTCAAACAGACTGGTGCCTTTTCTGAATTTAAAAATGGCAGATGGAGTTCAAGCCAGATAAGTGTGAGGTGGTTCATTTTGGTAGGTCAAATATGATGGCAGAATATAGTATTGATGGTAAGACTCTTGGCAGTGTGGAGGATCAGAGGGATCTTGGGGTCCGAGTCCATAGGATGCTCAAAGCAGCTGCGCAAGTTGATTTTGTGGTTAAGAAAGCATACGGTGCATTGGCCTTCATCAATCGTGGGATTGAGTTTAGGAGCCAAGGGGTAATAGACAATAGACAATAGACAATAGGTGCAGAAGTAGACCATTCGGCCCTTCGAGCCTGCACCGCCATTTTGAGATCATGGCTGATCAATTCCTTATCAATACCCGGTTCCTGCCTTATCCCCATATCCCTTGATTCCCCTATCCATAAGATACCTATCTAGCTCCTTCTTGAAAGCATCCAGAGAATTGGCCTCCACTACCTTCCGAGGCAGTGCATTCCAGACCCCCACAACTCTCTGGGAGAAGAAGTTTTTCCTTAACTCTGTCCTAAATGACCTATCCCTTATTCTCAAACCATGCCCTCTGGTACTGGACTCTCCCAGCATCTGGAACATATTTCCTGCCTCTATCTTGTCCAATCCCTTAATAATCTTATATGTTTCAATCAGATCCCCTCTCAATCTCCTTAATTCCAGCGTGTACAAGCCCAGTCTCTCTAACCTCTCTGCGTAAAACAGTCCAGACATCCCAGGAATTAACCTTGTGAATCTACGCTGCACTTCCTCTACAGCCAGGATGTCCTTCCTTAACCCTGGAGACCAAAACTGTACACAATACTCCAGGTGTGGTCTCACCAGGGCTCTGTACAAATGCAAGAGGATTTCCTTGCTCTTGTACTCAATTCCCTTTGTAATAAAGGCCAACATTACATTAGCTTTCTTCACTGCCTGCTGCACTTGCTCATTCACCTTCAGTGACTGATGAACAAGGACTCCTAGATCTCTTTGTATTTCTCCCTTACCTAACTCTACACCATTCAGATAATAATCTGCCTTCCTGTTCTTACTCCCAAAGTGGATAACCTCACACTTATTCACATTAAACGTCATCTGCCAAGTATCTGCCCACTCACCCAGCCTATCCAAGTCACCCTGAATTCTCTTAACATCCTCATCACATGTCACACTGCCACCCAGCTTAGTATCATCAGCAAATTTGCTGATGTTATTCTCAATGCCTTCATCTAAATCGTTGATGTAAATTGTAAACAGCTGTGGTCCCAATACCGAGCCCTGTGGCACCACACTAGTCACCACCTGCCATTCCGAGAAACACCCATTCATCGCTACCCTTTGCTTTCTATCTGCCAACCAGTTTTCTATCCATGTCAATGTCTTCCCCCCGATGCCCTGAGCTTTGATTTTACCCACCAATCTCCTATGTGGGACCTTATCAAATGCCTTCTGAAAATTGAGGTACACTACATCCACTGGATCTCCCACGTCTAACTTCCTGGTTACATCCTCGAAAAACTCCAACAGATTAGTCAAGCATGATTTACCCTTGGTAAATCCATGCTGGCTCGGCCCAATCCTATCACTGCTATCTAGATATGCCACTATTTCATCCTTAATAATGGACTCTAGCATCTTCCCCACCACCGATGTCAGGCTGACAGGTCGATAGTTCTGTGTTTTCTCCCTCCCTCCTTTCTTAAAAAGTGGGATAACATTAGCCATTCTCCAATCCTCAGGAACTGATCCTGAATCTAAGGAACATTGGAAAATGATTACCAATGCATCCGCAATTTCCAGGGCCACCTCCTTTAGTACCCTAGGATGCAGGCCATCTGGACCTGGGGGTTTGTCAGCCTTCAGTCCCATCAGTCTACTCATCACTGTTTCCTTCCTAATGTTGCAGCTATATAGAACCCTGGTCAGGTCCCACTTGGAGTACTGTTCGGTTCTTGTTGCCTCACTACAGGAGGGATGTGGAAGCCATAGAAAGGGTGCAGAGGAGATTTACAAGGATGTTGCCTTGATTGGGGAGCATGCCTGATGAGAATAGGTTGAGTGAACTTAGCCTTTTCTCTTTGGAGCAAAGGAGGTTGAGAGGTGACCTGATGGATTTGTACAAGATGATGAGACGCATTGATTGTGTGGATAGTCAGAGGCTTTTTTCCAGGGTTGGAATGGCTAGCATGAGAGGGCACAGTTTTAAGGTGCTTGGAAGTAGTTACAGAGGAGACATCAGGTGTAAGATTTTTTATGCAGAGAGTGGTGGGTGTGTGGAATGGACTGCCAGCGACTGTGGTGGAGGCAGATACAATAGGGTCTTTTAAGAGACTCCTAGATAGGAACATGGAGCTTAGTGAAATAGAGGGCTATGGGTAAGCCTAGGTAATTTCTAAGGTAAGGACATGTTCCGCACAACTTCATGGGCCGAAGGGGCTGCATTGTGCTGTAGGTTTTCTATGTTTCTAAGTTGATTAGGGAAGTGGGGAGGGGGTGGTGTAGTAAAGTGAGCTTTAGGAGGCAATGGAATGTCAGTCCAGTATGGCATATTCTTCTGTTCTGAAGCTCCATGGAGAGCATGTGTTCTAAACGGCTGCTCTGGGCTGCCAGGTCTACATAGATGGTAGGGAATGTACAAAATTCTAGAGTTATTGTCCTAGAACTTAATACATTACCCAGAGCCTGGATGAAACAATACTGGAACTATGCAAACTGTGCAACTGGCTTCACATTACTGTATATAGTTATTCCGTGTTCCTTTAGCCACTACTGTGATCTGAAATGATTCATCTGGGATTACAACTACAAGCTGCAATTCTTAGAATCTGATTTTTAACTATATGTAGTTGCATTTCGTTGTTTGCACTTATGCAGATCAGGGATAAATTCTCTTTGCAACACAAAGCTTTAATTGTTTCGAAATATACTGTTTCTACAACTGACTCAGGACTGCACAGCTAAGCTATAGCACTGTCTCAGGCACTAGAATGGCTCATGAAGGCAGCTCACTATCACTTTTCAAGACCACCAAAGGATAGACAATTAAATACTTCTTCAGTTTGAGAATCCCACATGCATTGTCTGAATATAAAGAAAAGCACAGGCTTGACTAAACTGCCCCAGATGTAGGCTACACACTCAAAACTGAAGCTGGGCCTCTTTTGAGCTCTTGCTCTTGGAAATCATTCTCTACACCCAGTGAATAGTTGGTGTTAGCACAAAGGTCACCTTTAGTTTTGTATTATATATTTAAAATCACTTTTTAGGTTCCTTTGGATTAGGGTTTGTTGTCCAGGATCTGTGCTGTGGTTGTTTTAACGTACTTTGAGGATGTGAGAATGGGAGCTGAGTGTTGGTGAAAATAGGTGTGCAGACAGGTTCAGCCCAGTGACCGGGTGTACAATGCTGGGGATCTGCTCCACAGCTCCTCTCTATCTGCAAGGGCTATCTCCTAGGTGCTGAGAAAAATTGCAGCAGGTTACAGCTAAGCAGGAGACAGATGGGGCTTCTTCGCTGGACGCTGCAGCCCAGCCCGTTGGGTAACTTGTTCACAATGCATTGACCGGTGTCCTGAGTCACATTCTCTGGCCCATCCTTTGTCTCTAACAGACTGTGGTGTTGCTAGTGCAAAGTAAAAGGCAGACAGTTGGCTGGCAACTGTGTGGGATTGTGTGCATTCAACTTCACTGTAGGCTGATCTACTCTGACACATTCAGTGTTTGTGACCAGAGCTGAACATTTCTCCTCACTCCTACTGGGTCGAAGAGCAGGGTGAGATGAGAACTGGTGCATAACGAATGCATACTGACAGCCGTTGCAGATAGGTGGATAGGGTGGGAGCTTCAGACAGCTCACCCAAACAGAGGACTCCATGGGCCCCCCATTATTGTGCTAGTTCTTGCCCCAGAAAACACACCTGTACTTTTGAAACATTTAGCCTCTCTTAATGGTGACAGGGTGGAGATACATCTCTACCAAAGGAGGCATAGGGTGCTACTTCCCTCCGCCAGCCTGCAGGTCACCCTTGGCCAAGGTGTAGCACCCCCAACAGGGTCTTATGAAGCCACGGGAGCAGGTGGTGGATGGTCGTACGAGCAGCTGGCGCATATCACAAGTCCTAGTTATGCGACCACTGACAATCTCTGAAGAGCTTTGATAATGGCTGGCGTCATCTGTGTTGTAAAGATACTGGCTGGAAGAAGGCAATGGCAAACCACAGCTGTAGAAAAATTAACCAAGAACAATCATGGTGATGGAAAGAGCACGATCGCCCACGTGGCACATAATGATGTATCTCTTACCACTAATTACAGTTTGCATGGGGGAGACACTTTATGGGCTAAAAGATGGGAATAAGGTTCTGCAGGTCTGATTGAAAACCACACACAAACACTGGAATGTGGCTCCCACAACTTTGACACTCCTCCCCCTCTGCCCAAGTCTAAGCATGGTCTATGTGATTAATATTTTCATGTTAAGTATGTTGAAAAAAATTCTTAGGGATACTGTTGGGGGTGGGGGTGGTGGTGTAGCTAGTTTGTGATGAGGCCCAATAGTTCTCAGTGTGTATTGGCAAGTTAGAGTTAAAATAAATGATTTAATTAAACAAATCATTTGGTACACCAAGATGCTTTTTATTCTGGCAATATCATTAAAATACCAAAGTATTGGCGTGGTTCACAATTCAATAGTACGTTTTGAATCCCTTTAAAATTACACTCCCTTCTAATGAAGACATCTTTCTCCTTTGAAACAAACTGATAAAACTTGGCTTAAGAAAACTTTTAGTGGTTTAACTTCCCATGAAAAGTTTGAATTACTCGCAATTTCCTGTCAACTTGCAGATATGAGTAAATATACAAATCAATCGCAAGGAGCTATAACGGCACCTGCTCTCTCTGCATCTCTGCTGCATTTTCTATACAACGTGAGAGTGGTGCCGTTAAGGCAAAGGACTCTGGTACACAGTCAGATAGGAAATGAATTTGGCTTACTTGTTAGAACTGCTTTGTTCTGCTCTCTACTCTTTCTCTACCTTGCATTTATAGAGTCAAGGCAACACTTTCACTAAATAGCAGAAGGTTTTGAGAGCAGTTATGGTCTTCCCCACATGGATAAGAGTGGAAGATGGTAGATGGGTTGAACTATCACCATCCTGGCCTAATGCCATCAACATTATATTTATTTTCATTCTTATTTGAAGAAACACAATAATTGCACTGGAAAAATATGTGATCCAGCCAATAGTATCTACTGTGGTGCACACCTGTCAGGTAGCTAATATTGGTAATGGAGCATTAGTTAGAGCAGGCTTAACCAAAAATAACTTCTCAATGTGCCACTACAAAATAAAAATTGTACACAACTGACCAATAGTGGTCAGAATATTATAAAAAAGTATTTGCAACTCCTGTGATTGATGCAACAATATTGAAATGACCAGCAGCAGAAAACAGATAAGGAAGAGTGCACTCCACTTTTTCCATTGTGTTACAGAAGGTTGTACAATGAAAACACAGTAATACCAGTAGAGAGATGGCTGTGATTAATAGAGTCACATATAATTTATGCCAAAAAAAGCATTTTGTAAAAATAGTTCTGAAGGTCAACTTCTTAATATTAAAATAACATTTTGGAAATATACAAAAACACAATTGATGTAAAGTGAAAAAAGTCATATAAATATATAAAGTTCAAACATATGATATAAAATGAATAAAAACTAAATTAATAATGTAATTCCTCATCATGCCATCAGAGTCAACCCACACAAAGAGCAAGATGTTAAATTTATTAAGTTGCTTTTTAATGACCAAAGAGACATAACTTTAACCTGTCTGCGTCTGCTGCACTCAAAAACACAACACCAATATCACCTCAGTCAAAGTAGCAGGGTGAGGTGTGACCTTGTCTGAATTTAAAATCTGACATTTATTTTCTGTTACATTCAAAGGACAGTACAACTCCTGTCTTTTAGACTATATTAACTGTGGAAAAAATAAATGCAGTGAAAATAAAAGAAAGCAAATAAAATCATGCCTATAATATACATACCAAAAATACATTAAAACACATTCATTTTAAGAATTTCACCAAAATGACATTCAACTAGAGCAGATGGTTTCCCTGCAAAGACATAGTACAAGCAATAGGAAACAGCATTCTACATGTCCCTGGTTTGAAAGGATTGGAGAAGATGATATTTTTCTCCTTTTGTAGAATGGGAATTTTCAACTTTTTTTTGTTGTTGGAAAGACTTGGAGCATTGATTGAAAAGTGTGCGTCATTAGCACAACGAGAGTGTTTGCTGGAGGAACAGAAGTAAGAATAGAGTGCAATTCTGTAAGCACTCGTGACAGAACAAAATAGTAAATTTTAAATGGGAGGTATTTATAGAACAAAAGAGGGTAAAGTGGCAGGTTGCTATCTTGTGCTATTTGAGAGCTAATTTGCTAATGATTGTGCTGTCACCTTACATCAAGGGTTGGCACGTGGCCAAGTGGTTAAGGCATTGCTCTAGTGATCTGAAGGTCGCTAGTTTGAGCCTCAGCTAAGGCAGCGTGTTGTGTTCTTAAGCAAGGCACTTAACCACACATTGCTCTGTGACGACACCGGTGCCAAGCTGTATTGGCCCTTCCCTTGGATAACATCGGCCCCCAGCATGGGCAACTGCCAGTCTCCCATACAACCTTACCCAGGCCTGCGCCCTGGAAACTTTCCTAGGTGCAAATCCATGGTCTTTCAAGACTAATGGATGCCTACTACATCAAGGAATGTTGTATGTTTTTGACTACAGGGCAGGTTTATACATGTATCCTCAGTTTAAACAACTTACTTCATGGGGACAATGTGATTTTCATTCCCTTTACCAAAGATTTACAAAAAATTGAAGCAGAAGTAATACTTCTGAGCACAGTTTAAGCTTCCGTAGCAAATATTATTCCTATGGTTCATCAGATGATCAAGGATTTGCTATTTGGCAAGCACCGAGAGACACAGTACAGTCAAGGTGTACTGTTGGAGTCAGGAGGCATCTGGGCACCACAAATTTGGAGCTCCAGGTCCAATTCTGAGTGGAAAACGCAGGAAAGATCTGAGGGCAGCTTCAATGCTCTACCCCCCTCCTGCCCCCCCCATAGACATAATCTGACAATGCCAATTGCAGAAAGATGCCAGGATTTTGTAACTAACCTGCACTTTATCCTCACACAGATCCTTTGGTCTGCAGATGTTTGAGGACAGACAGCAACAATATTTGTTTTATTACAAAAATTGCAATTTATTCATGACACTGACATTGAGCATTCATGAGTATGTGACTGGACAGAGTTACAAGGAAGGGGTTGAGGGGGTTGAGTGGCTCTGAGCTGCCTCCTAGACGTGGCCTGTTTCTAGCCTGTGTGGGTAACCTACTGAAATACTGGGGCGAGCTACAGTGACACCTCTCTTCCTCTTTCCCTCTGCACGAATCTTCAAAATCTATCTCCCATGCCGCAGAAAAATCTCCCTATACGCTGGGCATTTTCGGATGAAACCGTCTCGAGGGAAATTTAATTCAATGGCGAACAACGACAGAACGTTGCCTTTGCCAATGCTTTTAGAGCTTTTAGAGTACGTGGATATCTGAGTACTCTGGTGTCCCGGAATAAAACTGAAAGGGATGGTTGTTCAATTTAAAGGGATTTTAGACAAGTGTCCATGAAAGAGTCTACACTATTTAGAAGCTGTTACAATTATTTTCTTTATTGCTTAATATGTTTTAATTTCCAGAAACATAATTATTTTTCACAGTTTCCAGCAAAGATTGATTAAAATGAATATTTTTCCAATAAGCAGGAGGCTGGGACATATACCACCTCTCTGTAGCCAGTTCAAACCGTCGGGACAGTATTTTCTATTTATGAATTCAGATCTGTAATTTTGTTGCCACTCCCGAGGCAAGTACCATGCCTTAGCTTTGATGACACACTCAGCAGTAAGTACAGAAATCTTGACTGTTAGAACCATTTAATAGGAATTATTACCATTAAAAAACTGAAGAGAATGGGGCATACATTACTTTGTTAAAGTTGATATCTCGGTCTATATCAGGCTAAATGCACACAGAATGAAATAAATAGTGGCAATTTTCAGAATATAAAGTTAAATCTTTGGAGTGAAAGTACACAAAAAGTGGTAATCTTTACTGTTTTAAAACTATCATTTGAGAACTCCCCTGCTAGTC
Organism: Hemitrygon akajei; assembly: GCF_048418815.1. NCBI lineage: Eukaryota > Metazoa > Chordata > Chondrichthyes > Myliobatiformes > Dasyatidae > Hemitrygon > Hemitrygon akajei. The sequence continues at coordinate 87,290,013 of NC_133136.1, read as the reverse complement.
AACTTGGGGGAAACCGAACAGAAGAGCAAGGAAAATGCAATAAAAGACTGATCCCTCAAAATCTGGATTAATCAGCAAGCTATGCCTTGAGACCCCGCCTTGCTGGATGAAAAATGTATTGCTGTTGCACACGTACATTATGATGCAAGGACTAGGTGGCTGAGTCTTTGTATCTATTACGCATCAGATCTGCTAATACAATGGAAGACAGGTTGTCTAATCCAATCAAACATTAAGGATGATTTTCTTTTGTCTTCAAATACTTTTTTAAAAACTCTGTGCCTTCTGTCTGTTGGCACGTCAAAAGAGAATTGCAATTGCATGCATTATTCTGCAAGGAAAAGATTTAGAACCCAATGCTCCTCATTTGACTATTGTTTCAAACTTTACTAAAATGAGGAGGACATTCGACAAATGCGTGGGAAAAACTTGGCAACTTTTAGGGAAACAAACTACAAAGATTGATGAATAGCACGATATAGGTACGCCTCACACCATTTTGCTCAGAGAACCAGGCAGCAAAATGATTTCATGCATAAGAATTTACGTAAAAATGAAATAGAAAGTCTGCACTGGAAATACATCCAACAGTTTTTTTTTCCTCAGCTAAGTTTTCAACATAAACTCAGCGACAGTGCAGTGCGATGTGAAGGTAATTTGGGCAAAGCCTAAAGAATGTATTAATGTGAATTAACAGCAGTTCATTTGTACATTTGAGGCTTTAAACAGGACAACAACCAAACACACATACACTGTATATTTATATATAAAACAAGAAAGCTTGCATAAAATATTCCCTTCATCTGACATTTAAAAAATGCTGGTTTGATGAACCACTGTCGTGACTGTGCATTTTACATTAAAACACTTTAGGAACATGCGGAATGGTTAAAGTTAGGTAATAAAATATAACTGACATTTTATGCATAATAAAACACAGAAATCATATAGCACATATATGAAAAGATAAACCATTTGCAACTACAGCAGAGTTGTGCTGGTGACAGTGTGAGGACTTGATCTTTGCAGTGTTGCCTCATCCTTTGCCCACAACTTTTAAAGCAAAGTAGCTGCGAAAGTGAAGACGGCTGTGATTTGAGTCTCTATCCTTTTGTTGGAGTCGGCATAACATACATTCAATGGATGTATTATTCAACAGCTCATTAAAAATCTAGAACTGCGTGACAAGATTTTGCAAAAAAAAATGGCAAGAGAGGAGCAACACAGCCATCGGCTTCTATAGGGATAAGGTGTCTATCTTCTGAGCTACCTGCAAGATAAATGATTAACGCTTGTGTGACATTCACACACAAGGAATGAAATACTACCTTTGGAATTTCTATCCTCATAAAATGAACATGCTAAGTAGAAGCTTTATCTTTTCTTTGAACACAAACAAGGCTTGTTTTCCATCTCAGAAACTTTTGGCTCATGTAAGATCCAGGTTTACTCATACATAATTGTGCAGTAAAGACCGTACGAGATGCCGGATGCTGGGGCCAACAAAAGGATATGGACATAAGCACAATATAGGGCTGATGTCACGTTTTAAATCAATAGGTGCAGTTTCTCAAAAAAAAACTATGCAAGAAAAGTTAAACTGCCTGCAGCTGCAGTGCCTGCACAAGGCGGACTCTGTAAAAAGTATCTGCAGGAAGACTTATCTTGAATCAAAACAAAAGTTACGTCCACAGCAGATGACTGCTAAAGACAGTAAGGTATAGAACACACCATTATAATCAATAGTTGAGAAAAGATTATCATAAAATGCCTCAAATGGAAACATTCCTTTAAATGCAACTCTAGAATTTTGCATTTATGTTATGAAAGACAAATCTATAAAGTGTTGAACAGTTGAGGCACAAAAGGTTTTTGTTGTCAATGTATTAAACAAATGCTTCTGGATCATAGGCTTCAGAGAGCTTTTCAATTAAAATTCAAACACCCTTGTTCTTCCATGCTGGGGTCTTCCTAATTGTCATGCATAATACCTTAAGCATCTCTTCACTGTTTGGCAACAGCAGCAAAGTGCTTTTCAAGATGCTTTGGATGTGCGGTACTAAATCTTTTCAATTCAAAGTCAACTCCGGATTGTCCACTGGAGCCAGTTTAAATTCCCACTCGGGTCGAACAATCTTGTGGACAGTATCCAACCTCAGTCAAAAGCTATTTCCTTTTTTCATGTCATTCAGTACTGACACTGCTCTGCTCCATGAGGAAGAGTCCATTGTTCCTTTATGGAACCCTTTAAATCCACTTGTGCCTCCAAATCCTCTGAATGAAAAACATACCATGCTGTAGCCTGGCCACACAATGTGTCAGTGCTCACTGTCTGTGCATTAGCCAAGGACGAGCCCTTGGAGTCTGAATTATAAACTCAGTTGCTCTGACATCCACATGAGCTGGCTTGCACAAAACAAAAATTAAACTGATGCTGCCATGGTTACTTCATCCACGACACAGGATGTTGAACAACAGAAGGTTAGGCATTTTACTACTTTTGCAAATTCAAACCCCTTTTCCTCTGCATTTCAATTATTTCTTTCTGGCAATGAGCCAGGGGTTTCCTCCCTTTAGATGGAGAAAGAAAAAGATAGTTCAGAGGCTTTGGCCACAGGTCTGATTGCACAGAATTGGTTATGTTTGAAGTGGTCACACATCTAGCACTAGTCAAATGTTTCATGCAGTTCTTTTTAAAAACAGATATAACACCAGAAAGTCAGTGATGGAACTTTAGTTGAAGACTGTAAGCAATGGTCAAGTTATTTACAACGGAAACAACCAACGGCATTCCACATCTTTGACCTGCTTTAGTCTATTTGGTCACAATAATATGACAGAACTTGGTCTGAAACGCATCAATGGCACTTGCCCATGCAATATACTCGAGATGGGACAGAGCTCACAGGGATCAACATCCCCACACCGTTTTGTTTTAACACGATGAGTCACTGACAGAACTGTTCTGTCTGTTAATGTATGATGTGTAACTTCTTACTATAAAGAAGTAGAGCAGCTATGAGTGAACATTTTCTTGGACTTTCTTTTAAAGCCGTTACAACTATATAAATACAAAGTATGGAGCATTATATACAAACTTCATGCTTTCAGGTTAGACTCATCACTGCAAAATAAAACAAAGACACACAAATGTTAAGTAAAATGCACATTAGATGATTAGTAATTACAAATAATTCACTTCTAATGACTAACACACAGTCTGAGGTGAACAAACAATATGAGTTCCAAGTAAAATGATTCCAAAAAACTTGGCTTAAGAATTGAGCAACTAAATCACTCACTTCTCAAATAAGTCACTTTGGCTTCCAATCGTATAACTGTAAGCCACACATATGTGTCTGCTACTTTAAGGGGGGGGTCATATCCTGGTAGAAGTTGGACACAACTGTATCTAACTGAAAGCCTTGCATTCGAAGGAAGATTACATACTAGTTGAAACACCAACTTTCTGATTAAAAAAAGCCCTCTAAAATACCTGCCTTTATAATCTCTGCTAGCCTTACACCTTTTACTAATATCTTGCATGGGAGAAGTCTCAATAGATTATTCTCATCAAGGGTGCATATGAGAAGCAAGTGGTGGGACAGCATTTGGGGATGCACAGACATGGGGCCTCTGACTGGTAGGCCACAGATGAAGGCTGATTCCAGTTCTCCTAGAGCAACAAAGAGTATTTCCTGCTATTTCCGGACTGGAACATATGGAATATGTCCGTTACACAATATACATGTGTATTCCTCAGAAATGTAGTCAGGCTGCTAACTGTCATTGAGATTCTGTTTTCATTGGAAAGATCCTGTTTCAGGAAGGTAGTTCAGCATCATGGTGAGCAAATTTAAAAAGTGCCATCTGTCTGTTCAGAGGTGTTAACAGCGATCAATCTCTCTCTCAGGCATTTGCAGCCACATTAAGATTACAGAACAGAATCAACTGCAACACTTCTAGGCTAGTGCTTACAATCCTCACCATGATTTTGAACAGTAAAATCTTCCTCTAAATGATTGATAATAGGAATAATAGCTGTAATATGATCACCTGGGTTAATGTATAACTACTCATCTCTCTTAAAATTATTTTAAACTATCAGGTATCCCTTACCTTCTGCCAACATCCTGGCATCGGCAATCCATCTGGGCCCTATTTTAATCAAAACAAAAGCCTTTGACTCATGCACAGAGAAACAGAAACAGCAAGCGCAGACATTCCTGCCAAATACTTTTACAGCAAAACTATACGCAGCCATTGCCAGAAAATAAAACTTATTGTTCTGATGATTGCTAAAGGAGTTTGGTATCTATATGTTTCTAATAATGGAATATTATACAACAATTTCCACATTATAGTGTTAACACATTGAAAATGGGGGTTCTGTGACTTAATCTATTTAATAGATTTGCTCTTTTCTAACCTTGGCAAGGAGCAATAGCTTCTACTGCACTTTTGTTTTGGTTCCCATGCTTGCAAAAGTACTTTCTTTGTTTACTTATTTAAAAGTAAGCCTAGAAATATTTGCATGGAAAAGTAACAAGCTGAAATTGGACTGGAATAATTGCATTAACACCAAGTTTTTTGTGCATAAATTGTTCATAAGACCAAGTTTTGGGATAGTTAAAAAACATTTTGCACCCTCTTCACGTTGAAGTGCATCCCACCGGCAAATTGGACAGGGTGTTTACCGCTAGGATTCACCCTAACCCCTCTATCACCTCCATATCGTACTTTGTGTCCACGATGATATCATGTCAATTACTCACCAAAATTTGTGACCCACGTTATTAATTCATTTTACCAAGAACACAGAAAGTAATATATTTTAAATATCAACTGAAATATAATTTTTACACAGGAAATCCCCTGTAATATCCATATATAAAAAATCATTGCAGTCGGCCGTAGTACAGATCAACTCTGTGAAACAGCACCCTGAGTGCCACTGCTGATTGTGATGCCTTCAGACCTTCTGCACCCAAAGGTGTGATCAGCTATCTCCTTCCTTGGGGTAGAAGTGATGGAGGGAGGGGACAGGGATTTCTCAGGGGTCAGTAATGTGCCAATGCCCCCCAACTCCTCCCCCCGTCTGTGTAATACCTCCTACTACAACTTTTTCTCAGATTGATTCCCCCCTCACCATGGCACCCATATTCCCAAGGACCTGTAGGCAGATGACATTCCTGCTGCATACTTGGTGACTGTCATGCTCTGTGGAATGTGCAAGATAGGTTTTAATGTGTCTGATTTCTTAGTAAAAGGATGTTCCAATTTTTTTTCTTCTTGGGTTATTTTCAATTTAGTAGCGTTTACTGATGCACCAAATGTGAAAATATCTAAGGTCTAATAAATTTTTTAATGGCCTTTTGAAAGTTCACAAAAGCCTTCGAGCCTGTCAAACTTAGGGAGATTAACAAATTTGGCTTAGAGAAAACTGTCTCCAGCTTGTGAGTGTAATCTTAGCCAAGGGCTGAGGTCCAAGAAGGTATGGTCAAGGGAACAGAAGAGTGTTTACAGGGCTGCTTTGAGTTGGTGGACAGGACAATATTTAGGGAATCATCTTTGAACCTGAATGAATACGCCACAGTTCACCTGCTTCATCAAGACCTGTGTGGATGAGTGTGTGCCTTTGAGAACATTCCAGAACCAAAAACTGTGGATGAACCAGGAGATTCGTAGTCTGCCGAGGGCTGGATCTGTGGCATTCAAAACCAGTGATCCAGGACCATACAAGAAGTTGAGGTACGGTCTACGGAAGCCTAGTTTAAGAACAAAATAACAATTCTGATTGAAGTTAGAGATGCAATTGGATGCATGTCGGCACTGGCAGGGTTTGCAGGCCATAACTTCCTACAAGGTGAATGGTTGTGATGCTTTGGTCCCAGATGAGATCAACACCTTTTATACACACTTTGAGAGGGAGAATAATTCTAATGACTCTGTGACCTCTGTCTCAGAGGCTGACGTTCAAACATCCCACAAGGTGTCAGGCCCTGATGGTGTACCTGGTAGGGCTCTGAAAACCTGTGCCAACCAGCTGGTGGGAGTGTTCAAGGACATCTTCAATCTCTCACCGCTGCAGTCAGAGGTTTCCACTTGCTTCAAAAGTGTGACATTATACCAAAGTATAAGAAGAGCAGGGTGAGCTGCCTCAATGACTACCTACTGATGAAGTGCTTGGAGAAGTTCGTCATGTCCAGAATCAACTATTGCCTAAGCAAGGACCTGGACTCTTTGCAATTTGCCTGTTGCCACAATAAGTCTGCAGTAGATACAATCTTACTGGCTCTCCACTCAGCCTTGGATCACCTGGACAACAGTAATACCTTCAACAGGCTGCTGTTCATTGATTACTGCTCAGTATTCATTACCATCATACCCGCAGTACTAATCAACAAGCTCCAAGCCCTGGGCCTTGTACCTCCCTCTGCAACTGGATCCTTGACTTCCTCATCAGGAGACCACAGTCAGTGTGGATTGGAAATAACGTCTCCTCCTCGCTGACAATCAACACTGGCACACCTCAAGGATGCATGCTTCGCCCACTACTCTACTGCCCCTACACCCACTACTGTGTGACTGGGCACAGCTGAACCACCATCTATAACTTGCCCTTGACACAATTATTGCTGGCAGGATTTCACATGGTGACGAGGAAGTATACAGGAGTGAGAAAGATCAGCTGGTTGAGTGGTGTTGGAATAACAACCTTGCACACGATGCCAGAAAGACCAAAGGATTGATTGTGGACTTTGGGAAGGGGAAGTAAAAGGAACACACACCAATCCTCATTGAAAGGGTGAGCAGTTTCAAGTTCCTGGGTGTCAACATCTCTAAAGATCCATCATGGGCCCCACATATTGATGCAATTACAAAGAAGGCATGACAGTAGCTATATTTCATATGGAGTTTGAGGAGATTTGGTACATCACCGAAGACTCTCGCAAATTTCTACAGATGCACCATGGACAGCAACAATGTCTGTCATGGAGGGGCCACTGCATGGAATCAGAAAAATCTACAGAATGTTGCAAACTCAGCCAGCTCTATCATGGGCTCTAGCTTTTGCTATTTTGGGAACATCTTCAAAAGGTGATGCCCCAAGTAGGTGGCATTCATCATTAAGGACCCTCATAACCCAGGACTTCCCTCTTCTCATTGCTACCATCAAGGAGGATGTACAGGGTCTTGAGGACACACACTCAACATTTTAGGAAAAGTTCTTCCACACCGCCATCAGATTTCTGAATAGACATTGAACCCATGTACACTACCTCACTTTTTTTTTTCTTTTCTCACACTTTTTGCACTATTTAATTTGTAATATATATTTCTTATTATAAGTTACAGTTTTTAAAATATTGTGTATTGCAGTGTACTGCTGTAACAGAACAACCAATTTCATGCCATATGCCAGCGATGTTAAACCTGGTTCTGAGATTTGGAAAACCTATGTGGAAATTAAGGGACCGTGCATAAAAGGAACCATTCAGTCATTCGGAGTATCAATCTGATTCTGGTCCTATTCACTCCCTCCTGGCATTAATTGGACAGTGCACTTTCCCCGTGGACCTGGATGGATGGTTGCTGTACCTGGTGCTTTGCTGTGTTTACTGAGCTTAGGTAACCTAGATGTGCATTACTGATAACATAACAATGAAAATAGGAGCACACCAACGTCTTTTTGTTTCCCATTTACCAAGATAATGGCTGGATGCTTTCCCACACTAAATCCAAAATCCCTCCATTCCCTTAGTATCTGAAAATTTCTCAGTCTCTCTCCCTGATATATTCTGAATGACTTGATCTTTTCTGTCCTCATTCAAAGATCCATCATCGTCTGGATAAAGAGATGTCTTTTCATCTGCATGATGGCCATGAAACTCAAAGTTCAAAATAAATTTATTATCCAAGTCCACAGATGTCACCATTTACAACCCTGAGATTCATTTTCTTGCGGGCATACTCCATTAATCCATAACTGAATCAATGAAAGACCGTACCAACTTGGGCCTTCAACCAGCGTGCAAAAGACAGCAAACTGTGCAATTACCAAAAAAAAAATAATAACAAAAATAAACAAATAATAAATATGAAGAAGGTGAGATGAAGAGCCCTTGAAAGTGAGTCCATGGGTTGTGGGAACACCTCACTTTAGAAAAGCCAGCTTTTCATGAAAGGAAAGTTGAAAAATGATGTGTTTGTGAAGGCCTGATGAAACATGAGTCTCAAGCAAAGTTTTTGCCTTCTGTTTAGAAACAGCAACTGCCTCTACAGAGCAGCAGGTGACCAAAGAAGTGGCATCCTGCCTTAATGACTACCGTCAAGAAGCTCCGTACTGGTGTTTTGAGAGGATGGTGATTAATCATATCAGCTCCTGCCTGAGAAGTGACTTTGATCCACTCCAATTGGCCTACTGTCACTACAGGTGAACTGAAGATGCTATTTCATTGGCTCAACCCTCGAACGTCTGGACCATGAAGAAGAATACAGCTCACTATTCAATACTATCCCTGGGCCTCGATACCGCCTTGTGCAATTGGATCCTCGATTTCCTCCCTTGCAGACTGCAGTCAGTTCAGACTGGCAACAACATCTCCTCCACAATCTCCATCAGCACAGGTACACCACAAGGCTGTGTGCTTAGCCCCCTGCTCTACTCACATTACACTTATGACTGTGTGGCTAAGCACAGCTCAATGCCATATTGAAGTTTGCTGATGATGCCACTGTCACTAGCCGTATCAAAGGTGGTGATGAATCAGCATCCAGGAAGGAGATTGAAAGCTGGCTGAATGATGCCACAATAAACACCTCTCATTCAATGTCGGCAAAACCAAGGAGCTGATTATTGACTTCAGGAGGAATGATACTGGAGGTCCATGAGTCATTCCTCATCAGGGGATCAGATGTGGAGAGGGTCAGCAACCTTGAATTCCTCCGTGTTATTATTTTGGAGGATCTGCTCTGGGCCCAGCATGTAAGTACCATTACAAAGAGAGCATGGCAGAACTTCTACTTTCTTAGAAGCTTGCCAAGATTTGGCATGTCATCTAAAACTTCGACAAACTTCTGTAGATGTGTGGTGGAGAGTATACTGACTGGTTGCATCATGGTCTGGTATGGAAACACCAAAGTCCTTGAATAGAAAAGCCTACACAAGGAATGGATACAGCCAGTCAGTCACAGGTAAAGCCCTCCCTCCCACTGAGCATATCTACATGAAGCACTATTGCAGGACTCAGGTCATGCTCTCTTCTTGCTGCTGCCATTAGGAAGAAGGTACAAGAGCCTCAAGACTCACAACACCAGGTTCAGGAACAGTTATTACCCCTCAACCATCAGGCCTTTGAATCAGAGGGGCAACTTCACTCACCCCATCACTGAATTGTTCCCACAAACTGTGGATTAACTTTCAAGGACCTTCATCAAATGTTCTCAATATCTATTGCTCATGTATTTATGTACTTTTAATATTATTTCTTTTTTTCTTTCTTTTTGTATTTGCACAGTTTGTTGTCTTTTGCACCCTGGTTGTCTGTCCTGTTGTGCGCAGTCTTTCATTGATTCTATTGTGCTTCTTTGTACTTACTGTGAATGCCCTCAAGAAAATGAATGTCAGGGTTATATTTGATGACAGATATGTACTGTGATAATAAATTTAATTTGAACTGCGATTTACATAGCTGGAGTTTGTTGCTTTCTTCTGTATCGATCTTCACAAATCTCCATTCTCAACCCTCGTAACCTAAAGGCTCTTATTTTGAAGATGTGGACTTTATTCCAGACAAGTAAGAAGAATTAATGATTCCCTTATAAGTGACATGGGAGGCTTTAGTCAGTATCATTTAGGAAATGATAGAGACTTGGTGCTGCAGGCCTCTCCATTAGTTCTTAAAATTCTGAAACTAACACATGTGATCCATTAAGCAGATAACAACCACCCTTAGGTGGCTTTGCAGTCAAATTATTTCATAAGAAATGGTCATCAGTTGGGATTTGGGTCATACTATTCTATTTGCAAAAATATTTTACATGGATTTAACACTGTAATGTAGAACTTGCTGTGTTATGATATTATCATTCATTAGTCATGTTTGTCCCTTGTTCTGTCAATCAGATTCAGCTCCATAGTTTAGGAATGTGAAAACCACAAAGTACTACTGCTATATAATTTATAACTTTTAACCAAATCAAGTTTAGCAATCATGAAAGAGCCTTGTTCGAAAGAGCCTAGCTATTTTTCAATGCACATTTCTAGACTGAAATCAAATATGTTGGCTAGAAATGAAAACAATGACATTTTCAGGATTTGGTACAAAATCAACATTAAAAATTCACAGTGAATATAACCATGCATAGTAACACATTCCATTTAATATCTTTAACTTGTTTTTTCATTAGACTGAACACATCTGAACTGTGAAAGAAACAAGAGCAATACACCAGAGTTCTCGTATGTACATACACACCCATCTGTGGCTCTACTGTCACTCTTGTTTGAGATGTACAGTAATCCCATCAAAATTATATCATTGTGATTGGTCAGTTGTAAAATTTGTGTAAAATTTACATCAATTTTTTTTATTATTTATAATTTTTCAAATAGCTAACATTGTAAAATTTGCCCTATTGGTACAATGAAGGTAAAGGGTATAACTGGTTACGGGTATGCATTTTATTTCACAAATGAAACAGAGATTGTATTAAAAGCTAAGAAGGGTTTTGGAAGCAACATGGGATTCTAATACTGAAACGTTGAACTCTTTTGGAGTAAACTGCAATTTGTTAATGTAAGCCATTAACAAGGGGGTTAATCAGTGAGGGGGTTACTAGCATAAGCTTGGAATGGCTGAATTCAAGGAAGGAACTGTTTGTTACAATTGGTTGAGAAGTGTTAAGTAAGCAAGATTGTTCAAGTACTAGCAGAAGGAAATATTATGTCAAGATACAAATGTGCTGTAAAGTTTCATATTTCTCATAGCATTTAATTTAAAAGTGTTTCTTTTCTCCAACCCCTTCCTCAGTAGTTTTCTAGATGATCAGCACAAACTGAAATTCTTCATTAGAGCACTTTCAACTGCTTAAAAGCTTGGACAACAGATATTTTATTTAATCTTTTGGAAAAAAAATACCTGCCCTTTTGAAAATTGTGCTGCTGCTGTTATTATGGAAAATAATCATTAATTTAAAACACTCTGCTTTGTTTTCCAAGGGATGTTTTAGTCTTCTGTGCCTTGGTTTATGAATTTGAGACAGAGAGAGCTGATTGATCTGTGAAGGAGGATTTTATTTTGGCCTACAGTGATTCTAGCTAAGCCTTTCGATTGACCATTCCTCAAAGTGAAGACCCAGGTAATTTAACTGACTGTGAAGACTTTGCTGTTACACTATATGTTATATGTCTAATTGTATTCTGCCTGTCAGGAGAGGGCTTGAGAGTGTATATTTACACAGACCAAGTTCCTCTCTGTTGGGGAGATTTCACAAGTCTACCAATTTAAACACCAGCCCACTCTGTCAATCACTGTGAAGGGTGATTAAAATGATCTCACTGGGTCTCACAAAAGATTAAGAAAAGGCTACTCTGTTATTAAAAAGACAGGAATAGTTGGGACTTTAATTGCATGAAAAGTACTGCAGATGTGTTTTTTTCATGTTCTGCATTTAAGTGGATTCTTTTACAGACATTTTTTTTAAAGAGTAAAACCCGTTTTGGATTTCTTGATGCAGTACATACATTGATTTTTCATTAACACTAAACCAGCTATTTGCAGCAGACGGCTTATTCCCTCCAACTTTCTCAGCGAGACACTAGAGAGAATTCAATAGCTTTCACATTATGCAGCAAATGACAGATATAGTTCTGTAAGTAAATAAAAAGCACACTCCTCTTGCAGTGGGATTTGTTAGCTGAAGGAGGGTATACTCATGCACGTGCATTACACCTAGAATGCAAAGACCGTTACTTTGCATTTTTTGCAGATTGCCTAATTAAAGATTGCATGCAGGGTTGGTAGGAAAAAGAATACTGTACCAATTGGCAAGGGGCATCCAGCCCATCCAGGCCAGGCTGACCTGGCTCCCCTTTTTCCCCCTTATTGCCGCGGAGACCCTGTTTATTGAAATTAACTTGCATTGTTATTGACAATGAATTGCTCTGCCTGCGGAGAGGCCAACACTTGATATTTCATAAACAGGAGAGAGAAGTAGCTACTGATTCCATGGGCACTCTGTGCAGGGAGGGGTTTCCATGATATTAGCCACTGTATTAACATACAAAGACTGGGTGACTGAGCACCATTTCTTCTGGTTTTGCACTTAAATGTTTCAACATTGCTTACTTTGAGGAACAAATCTCAGTTTGTAAATCTTTTCTAAGGGCAACCAGAAGTTTAGAATAAAAGATCCACTCTGTATCTCCAAAAATCAGGTGCTTTGAAACAGTATGAACTTTTAAATATTTGATTTCTGTGAAGCTAATGAGAGTGGCTGAATTGAAACCCTCTTTGCGTGGATGGGGCAAATCTTGTGACCCCCTGTGAACAAATTGCCAGAGTACATCAGGGGGAACGGTAGACTTTGTTGATGCTTTTGTCAAAATCTTCAACAAAGTATTGGAGAAGTGGTTTTGATCTTTCTACAACTGAGGGATGCAGGAACAGAGTCTGCCTCTCTCTCTTGCTTGTCTTTTCATCTGATAGCAGTACACAGCAGAGACATACCAATGGGCAAGGTGCATCTAATCCAGGCGCACCCTGTTCTCCTTTCTCCCCCTTAGGCCCTTTTTTGCCTTTCTTTCCCTTTTCCCCCTGCGGACACAACGGTTTGGTCAATAAAGAAATTTTGTGAATTCAGACAATGCTACATGTACATGACGTCCACCAATTTGAACGCTCATAATTAAACAGTAAAGATAAATTGTGTTTAATGCCAGAAATATGCTCGCCGGTTATAAGGAGTAAAGGGATTGCAGTGAGGATAAGGAATGCTATTAGAAAAGGGAAATTAGTGAGGTTGCAGGAGTGAGTTATATTCAGAGAGAGGTAAAAACTTCAATTCTAATTTATTAGACTGATCAAATTAAGGAGTAAAAAGATAAAGGATGGGGCAGGTCCATAGGTGGGAACCAATTTACTTGTATTTCATGGGGCAGAGTGGGAAGGAGAAGGGTAGGCACCTCCAGGAAAGAGAAGCATGCTTCAGTCTGAGCAACAGGAAAACAAAGCATTTGAAAATAATAATCTTAATGGAGGAAGTGGCCCTTCACGTTTACCTAGGAATGCTTTTTGTAACTCGACAGAAATCTGGTGTCTCACTGCTGCGATAATTTGTGCTGCAGTCAGTGATCATTCAGAAGTCCCGCCTAGGCAAAGCGAAAAGGACACTGCCTTGACCGACCAGACATAATGCTATTAGTAGTGCGATTTTGGATGCAAAATGGAAATGAAGTATGATTATTAAACAAGAGAGCACAGACCTCCTAATGTCAAAAGATATCCAACCAAAGTGAAACTCAGACTAAGGAGGGCATTGCACACACCCTCAGCGAATACGGTGCATAATGTATGCCACTTAGTGCTTCTCAAAATCTTCATTAATCCCCTGATATTTTATTTGTGGAATAATTTTAGAAGTGTAAATAAAGATGCTTTCTAAGTCTCCAAAAGTTGCACGAATAAGCAATATATATAGGTATGAAATTTTCATAAAGCCCATTTATGCATTCAGTTTTTTTTGCTTTTCCAATGAAACATGCCAAAAATTTAGTTGATTTGACGGGGATACAGCCTGATTATGATCTTAGAAATATGACTGTAGGATAACTCAGACATTTAAAAAGGAGGCCAGACAATGGATGGCACACAGGGTCCAGCTTCCTGAGTACATGCTGCTGGCAGGAGTTACACAGTCTTGCAGCACATATCCCAAAACTGCACCAGCACTATCCTCAAGCCCCTCACATGTGCCGCCAGTGACTGAGGCTCCATGCCAGTGACGTACACTCCATCAGCCTCACATGTGCCGCCAGTGACTGAGGCTCCATGCCAGTGACGTACACTCCATCAGCCTCACATGTGCCGCCAGTGACTGAGGCTCCATGCCAGTGACGTACACTCCATCAGCCTCACATGGGCTACAAGGGACATGGAGCTTAGGCACTTTGCACAAGAGCTGATCTTAATAGATCATAGCTTACAGCCAATAACTTATAGACGCCAGTCCAATTAATGCGTAGCTTTGCAGACATAGTATTATTCCTCTCCGCAATTTGGAAAGGGTCAGGTAGTTACTTAAAACAAATAGGCTGACACGAAGTGAACAGAGGAATGCCATGTGACTGTCCATCCAATGACAGTGCCAATTTCTATGTTTATACGAATGGATGGCATGATTGGTGAGTACAGTTTACATAAAATGGACGATTCATGCAATCTGCCTGAGAGCTCTGGAGGGAAAGTTCATACACTTCATAAGGAGACTGCACCAGGAACAGATGCAGTCCTTAAAGAGCTCTGGATGGACAGATATTATGCATTCTACAGTGCTTTCTGGACACTAGGGAGGTGAAGATTTAGCTCATGCAATTCAGACAGTGCAGTGAAATTATAGATGGATAGCTCATTCAGTTTATGATTGCTCTATAATTAATCCAAATGACAGAGGCCCCAGAATTCCTTATTATCAGGCTCATCAGCCACTTTCCAGCTTTGAGTACTTGTTACAAGGTGCTTGTCACAGCAATCACTCAGTCTCTGTGGGCATGTCCCTTCAAAGTGAGCTTTGAGTGCCACTGACTGTAAATACAACTCAGTCAGATACTCAGTCACTGTAACTGCATCATGTGCCCAGTCTACAAATTCAATACAAGTCTCTGCCTAGTAGGCCATATGACCATAAGATACCAGGACAGAATTAGGCCATTTGGCCCATTGAGTCTGCTCTGCTATTTCATCGAAGCTGATCCAATTTTCCCTTCAGCCCCAGTCTCCTGCCTTCTCCCCATATCCCTTCATGCCCTGACCAATCAAGAATCTAAATATACATAAAGACTTTGCATCCGCAGCTGCTAGTGGTAAAGAATTCCACATTCATCACTTTCTGGCTAAAGAAATTGCTCCTCATCTCCATTCTGAAAGGATGCCCCTCTATTCTGAGGCTCTGCCCTCCGGTGTTAGACTTTCCCACCATAGGAATCATCCTCTCCACATCCACTTCATCAAGGACTTTCATCATTTGACAAGTTTCAATGAGGTCACCCCTCATTCTTCTGAATTCTAGCAAATACAGGCCCAGAGCCATCAAATGCTTTTCATATGACAAGCCATTCAATCCTGGAATCATTTTTGTGAACCTCCTCTGAACCCTCTCCAGTTTCAGCGCATTCCTTCTCAGATAAGGGGCTCAAAACTGCTCACAATACTCCAAGTGAGGCCTCACCAGTGTTTTATAAAGTCTCAACATTACATCCTTGATTTCATATTCTAGTCCTCTTGAAATGAATGCTAACATTACATTTGCCTTCCTCACCACAGACTCAACCTGCAAATTAACCTTTAGGGAATCCTGCACAAGGAACCCAATTCCTGTTCCACCTCAGTTTTTTTTGTATTTTTTCTCCATTTAGAACATAGTTAACCTTTTCATTTCTTCTACCAAAGTGCATGACCATACACTTCCCGACGTTGTATTCCAGCTGCTATTTCTTTGCCCATTCTCTTAATCTATCTAAATCTTCTGTAGACTTCCTCAAAACTACCTGCCCCTCTACCTACCTTAATATCATCTGCAAACTTTGCAACAAAGTCATCAATTCCATCATCCAAATCTTTGACAATTTGTAAAAAAATTGGTCCTATACATACCTTTGTGGAACACCACTAGTCACCAGTAGCCAACCAGAAAAGGCTCCCTTTATTCCCACTCTTTGCCTCCTGTAATTCAGCCACTATTTTATCCATGCTAGAATCTTTCCTGTAATACCATGGGCTTGTAGCCTCATCTGTGGCACCTTGTCAAAGGCCTTCTGAAAATTGAAGTGCACACAACATCAACCAGTTCTCCTTTGTTTATCCTGCTTGTTATTTCTTCAAAGAATTCCAACAGATTTGTCAGGCAAGATTTTCTCTTGAGGAAACCATGCTGAGATTATGGCCTATTTTTATCACGTGCCTGAGACCTCACCCTTAATAATCGACTCCAACATCTTCCCATCTACTGAGGTTAGACTAACTGGCCCATAGTTTCCTTTCTTCTTCTCTCTCCCTTCTTGAAGAGTGGAGTGACATTTTCAATTTTCCAGTCTTCTGGAACCATTCCAGAACCTAGTGATTCTTGAAAGATCATTACTAATGCCTCCACAATCTCTTCAGCCACCTCTTTCAGAACTCTGGGGTGTACACAATCTGGTCCAGGTGACCTACCTTTCAGTTTCCCAAGAACCACCTCTCTAGTTATGTCAACTTCACACACTTCATGACCCCTGACACCTTCCACCATACTGCTAATGTCTTCCACAGTGACTGATGCAAGATGTTTATTCAGTTTGTCTGCTATTTTGTTTTCCTGATTCCTACCACTCCAGCTTTATTTTCCAGCAGTCCAATATCCACTCTCACCTCCCTTTTACACTTTACTTATCTGAAGAAACTTTTGGTATCCTCTTTAATATTATTAGATAGCTTAGTAGAAACCTAGCTTTGGTTTATTTCTCTCAATTGCAATAACAATTTGTACACAAAATATTATATTCATAAACTGAGCTAGATAATTTCAGCAATTCCCTAACTAAGTATAAATGAACTACTTTAAGCTCAAAGGCAAATAAAGACTGAGCATTTCACCATAGAGAACTGTACACCCTGATGTTCAGCTTTCAATTCAGATGAAAATAACAGTAAAACGATGAGCCAAGTCGTAATACTACCATTTTTTTCCATTGAACTTTCTGAGTACACTGAGTTTAAAATACGTTGCCTCTAAAGTTTAGTCGAACTTTAAAGATCTTGGTATGAAATGGGGAATACCCTTATGGATTTAACTGTGACAAACACCTTTTGCGAAGTAGTTATTTTACCTCACCACATTTAGTTGTACTTGCAAGTTTGCATATTTATAAAGTAAATTGAGGTCATCTTTTTTCACGACATTGTGTTTTACTGAAGGCAACTTAAAAAGGAATACTGGAGCTCTGTGCATCTTGGTGTCATGCCCACAGAACACTTCAACCGATAGAATACACACTAGTATGTTGACAAATATTAATGAACATATATGTAGTGTCACCTTTTCTCCCCTCTCTCCTCTATCTCCTTTAGGACCAGAAAAGCCCTGAAAGACAAAAACATATACACACCAAAATGACTGTATATATTTTAAATTAGAGCTTGGAAAAGATAATAAAATTGGCCACAAAGCTGTCTATTTGGATACATTTTTAGAGTCAATTGAGTATTTGACACACAAGGTGAGTTTGCTTCATTCTCCTCTTGCTTCTTACTCAAAGCATGTGAACTCCATACAAATGGTACCCAAGCTTGGGATGGAATTCAGGTGACTAGAACTGTGAGTCAGCGGCACTTCCTGTGTCACTGTGTCAGTCTATGACTTGAATGCTCTGCTGGAGTACATACCTTGCTTGAATGAATATTTTCATTCAGGACAGCTTACCAAATTTCCTCTTTCACACACAACACACACAATTATTTTAATCTTTCGTCAAATTTCTGATACCTGGAATCTTCCTTGTTGTTTGCCCCTAAACTTTCACATTGACGTATGATCCCCAAAGGGCATGTTAAAAGTAGTTAAAATTCAACATTTCTAATGAAAAAGTTATAAATTCTAATGTTCTCACTTAACCGAACAAAATAGGAATCCTGTAGATCCTCACTTTCAAAGACTCTTCATCTCATGTTCCTGATATTTATTGTTTATTTATTTAGTTATTATTATTATTTTCTTTTTGGATTTGCACAGTTTGCTGTCTTTTACACACTGGTTGAATGTCCAGGTTGGTTCAATCTTTCATTGATTCTATTATGGTTATTAACCTATTACTGAGTATGCCCACAAGAAAATTAACCTCAGGGTTGTATATGGTGATATATATATATATATCTCACAAAGCAGACACAAACAGAATATAAAGGAAAAATAACTTACATCCAACCCTGGGTCTCCATCAATACCCTATCAAGAAACAACATATACATAATGATTGACATAAAAACTTCCAGATTTTATGCTGAATCCTCAGTGTTCTCAAGGATGCAATTTCCTGGTGGATACTTTTGAATCTGCTTTATTCAATACTGCTAAAGGCTGTGCAAATCCTTCAGAAAGTCCAATATAAATCTTTTCTTGTTGGCATAATCATTTTTGAAGGCTACTGTAACACTACTACATCATTAAAGGCTACTTAATTCTGAATGAAATTTAACTAAACACAAGCAGGTGGTTTTACACAGATTTATCCAGTCCTGAAGGATCTCAGCCTGAAACATTGACTATTTGTTCATTTCCATAGATGCTGCCTGGCCTGCTGAGTCCCTCCATCAGTTTGTGTGTGTTGCTCTGGATTTCCAGCATCTGCACAATTTCTTTTCTTTACGATTTATCCACGGCATCTCGGCAGGAGAACCATGGAAAAGCTTAGTAAAACATGCACCCTGTTCTCACAGGAATTCCCTGACTATCACGGAGGTGTATAGTGAAATTGCGCTTATATTTAGAGATGCAACATGTTGCAAGTCCAGAGGAGGTTCACAATGATAATTCCAGGAATGAAAGGGTTATCATACAAGGGATGTTTGATGGCTCTGGGTCTGTACTCACTGGAATTCAGAAGGATGAGGGGGGATCTCATTGAAACCTTTTTAATGTTGAAAGGCCTGGACAGAGTAGATGTGGAAAGGATGTTTCCCATGGTGGGAAAGTCCAGGACAAGAGGGTACAAGATAGAGGGGCGTCCATTCAAAACAAAAGTGCAGAAAAATTTCTTTAGCCAGAGGGTGGTGACTTTATGAAATTCATTGACACATGCAGCTGTGGAGGGCAGGTCATTGGGTGTATTTAAGACAGAAATTGATAGGTTCTTGATTGGACATGGCATCAAAGGTTACGGGGAGAAGGCTGGGAACTGGGATTGAGGAGATAGAAAAAAGGATCAGCCATGATTGAACTCAATGGGCCAGATGGCCTATTCCGCTCCTGTGTCTCATATTGCTTTGAATGAATGATCATTACATCTGGTGTCAAATAAACAGCAGCACCTGCAGCAATTCAATTAGACTGTAGTTATAGCACTGCCTAGAAATAGAGCAACTGTTTTTATCATTTGGATGCAAAATAGTAATAAGGGATCTGGGAATACAGGTCTATAGTTCATTGGGAGTGGGTTCACAGGAAGAGAGGGTTGTAAGAAAACTTCTGGCACATTGACCTGCACGGATCAAATTAATGAGAACAGGAGATGGGGTGTTATGTTGAAGTTGTATAAGATGCTGGTGAGGCCTAATTTAGAATATTGTGTGCAGTTTTGGTCACCTACCTAGAGGAGAGATGTCAATAAGGTTGAAAGAATAGAGAGAAAATTTACAAGGATGTTCCCAGGGCTGAAGGACCTGAGTTATAAGGAAAGACTGAATAGGTTAGAACTTCATTCCTTGGAATATAGAAGTCGGAGAGGAGATTTGATGGAGGAATAGGAAAATATGAGGGGTACGGATAGGGTAAATGCAAGCAGGCTTTTTCCACTGAGGTTGGGTGGGACTATAATTACAGGTCATGGGCTAACGGTGAAAGGTGAAAAAGTTTAAGGGGAACATGAGGGGAAACTTCTTCACTCAGAGGGTCGGGAGAGTGTGGAATGAGCTGCCTGAGCAAGTGGTGCGCATGAGCTCAATTTCAACATTTCAGAGAAGTTTGGATAGGCACATGGATGGGAGGGGTATGGAGTGCTGTGGTCCTAGTGCAGGTTGATGGGAGTAGGCAGTTTGAATGGTTCAGCACAGACTAGATGGGCTAAAGGGCCTGTTTCTGTGGCTCTACAAGACAATAATGTTCCTCGGTTGTTGATTTTTTGATATTGTTGAAGGACTGCAGTGAAAGTAAGTTCTTGCTGGTACAGTCATATGACAGTTTCCTACTGGTATATCCTACTGGCCTGTAGCCAGTTACATTCACTACTACAGGAACAGCTCCTAGCAAGCACTGTTCAATGCAATGCATTTTGAGAGCATCCTGTAAATCCTGGATGATCCATTTCCACAGATTACTGGCCAGCTGGGGAAGGTGACAAGTGACACAGGCTAGATGGTGCAGCAGGTATCTGGCAGAAAATGATGGGAACAGGGACATCAGTCTTTACACTTTGGGTATGGAATAGTGGGAAAACCATGTGGACATCAACTTCAGCCAATCAAGTGTAACCTGTTTCCATATTTACAAATAAATTGTCCCACATAAAGGGACAAAGAAACAGTAGCAAAGTTTAAAGAGGTCAAATAGATACAATAGGACATTGTCAATATATGTAACTTCAAAATAAAATCACACAGAATGCAGAGGAACAAGGGGAACATCAAAGGGAAATTCAGATCTGCTTAAGAAAATGTTTCAAGTTTTTTGTTCTTATTTTAAAATACTTTGGGATATGTGTGTGTTGCTCAAGATTTCCAGCAACAGTGGAATCTTTTGTGTCTCTGAAGTAGCACGACAGGGAGACCAGGCTGCAGGATTTGTAACAAGGTGAAGGATGCACTGAAGCACAAGACAGAGGGATTAGGGGACAAGAGACTCCTACCTACCACTCTCAGATAAACTACAGGGCCAGTGGGAACAGCAAGTCTAGACCTGAGCAATATGGACACACAACCTCAAGAAGTTCAACGCTTCACATAAGCGAATATTTCTTCAAATGTAATATCATGCCAAAGGTAACACAAGCCTCGGACAATGCTTTGTCCCTTAATCCTCTTCAGTCACTTATCACAAATCTCCGCCGGTCCAAACTTGTTCCTCGTATTTTCATGCTCCAACAGTCAATTGACAATATTGCAAATCCCACAGCGGCAGGCACACCCAGCTGCTCAAGCATGCCAGGCAGTCACTCTGACATGTTGCTCACTGAAAGACTTCTCATCCCCTTGCAGAACCTGGTGACGTAGCAAGTAATTGGCAGGGATCAAGCATGACTACATGGCCTTACTCCAAGTTGCTGGCATTGGACCTCACTGGATTGGTGATTATATGACTTGAGGATTGAAAACAGTGGGCAGCAGCCTCCCCCAGCTCATTGTCATACAGCAGCTAAAACTCGTGCAGTATCGGGAACTGCCAAAGTCTTTATGATTGCCCCCAGCACTTGGGCATCATTCAGCTTCATACAGTGTGTATGTTGACATAGCTACACAACGTAGCATAAAACTCCACTCAGTTCTATACATGTTGGGAGCTCAGATACAATGCTGACAAAGTTAATGGTAGCCCGCAACAGAGGGGAAGACTTCAGAAAGTAGTTGGTCTACCATTCACACTCATTTTTAGCACATAAATGAAAAACTGTTACTATAGACAAAACAAAGTTTTGTACGACTTCAACATGTCACTCAATACTATGTGAAATTCCTGGAATTAAACTCACCTGCAGCTTTAAACTTCATCTGCACTCCATCAGCCCTTTCCCCTAATTTGGTAGAAATTCCTGATCCAGAGAGCTCTGATCTACCACTGATCTCCTTGAGGTTTACAGTTTAAATTCTTCTGCAGGATTAAAAATCTCACTATAGTTTCACTTTAGCAATCTACATAATGCACCAGTTACACCATCCCTCTCAGGTGGATGTTAAAGATTCTTAGGCAGTGTTTTGAGAAAGAGCTGGGAAGATGGTGTCCTGGCCAATAGCATATTACTGAGCATGTGATTTGGTCATTATCACATTGTTATATCCAAACTGGCTGCTGTGCTTACATTTCCACAGTGATTTTGCTTCAAAAATACTTCATAGGTCTCTTTCATTTTTGTGCTTTATATTCTGTTCTTTTTTCTGCTCATTTGTTTGCTGTTTGCGTGATTTTTTTTGCACATGGGGAGGAGCTGTTTGATGTTTTCCTTTGAATGTGTTCCTGGGTTTTCTTTGTTTCATGGCTGTCTGTGGGAAGATGAATCTCTGGGTTGTATACTGCATACATACTTCAATAAAAATGTATTTTTGAATCTTTGGTTGCACCACTCTGGGATATTGTGAATGGTTTATGGATGCAAGTCTTTCTTTCTATTTACACATCAAGGGAATTAGCTCAAAACTCGCAATCTTTCAGCTACTAAATCCTAGCTTTATATTGTCATATGGAATTAGTTCACATCTGAGAATGACTATGAGGATATCATATACCGGGCTATTTAAAACCGTAAAGAACCCCTCTGGCCAGTTTTCTGTAGTGGTCAGAGCACAGCTTTATAACCTGTAGAAAGCCTCTTTTATCTCTCTGTAATTGGTGAACTTCCAGTTTAGTCAGGATACATGATGGCAATGTGGGCTTGCCAATGAAATTTACTGTCAGAGCTCAGGTGAACCATAGAGAAATCAAGCTTTGACATCTGTCATGATCATTAAAGTCAAGCCACAGAGCAGATATGATGGTCTTGAACTCATTTGCAGCCATTTCATAAAATCACAAGATTATTTGGCCTATCGAGTCTGCTTCGCCACGTGATCTATCTCCCTCTCAGCCCCAATCTCCTGTCTTCCCCCTGTATCCCTTCATGCCCTGACTCATCAAGAATCTATCAACCTCTGCCTTAAATAGACCCACTGACTTGGCCTCCACAGCCACAGGTGGTAATGAATTCCACAAAATCACCACTCTCTGGCTGACGAAATTCATCCTCATCTCCGTTCTAAATGGACAGCCCTCTATTCTGATGCTGTGTCCTCTTGGCTTGGACTCCCCTGCCAAAAATCATCCTCTCCACATACTTTATTGAGACCTTTCAGCATTCAATAGTTTCAATGACATTCCCCCTCCCCCCAACATTCCGGAATTCCAGTGAGTACAGGCCCAGAGCCATCAAATGCTCCTCATATGACAAGCCTTTCAATCCTAGAATCATTTTTGTGAACCTCCTTTGAACCCTCTCCAATGTCAGCACATCCTTTCTTAGATAAGGGGCCCAAAACTGCTCACAATACTCCAAGTGAGGTCTCACCAGTGCCTTAGAAAGCCTCAGCATTACATCCTTGCTTTTATATTCTAGTCCAATCGAAATGAATGCTAACATTGCATTAGCCTTCCTCACCACTGACTCAACTTGCAAGTTAATCTTCAAGGTAAATTCATAAAGGTGACATTAATTACATTGTGCAACTTGGTGTCTATTTCCTCTTAGTTACATAAACTGGCACTACATTTACTTACAGGTAAACCTGTAGGTCCTCTTGGCCCAGGGTTACCAAGACCTCCTTTATCACCCTGAAATGACAATAATTTTAATATTTAAATCATGTACTATTCATAAAAAGCATTAGTAAAATTTTTGGTATATTTGGTGTGGCAGAGCTGACAAGTGTCAAGTACAGCAAAGCTTAGAAAGAACACAGAGAGAACCACATTGACTATTAGCAATGAAAAGCTGGAATGAAAACCATCAATGGTGAAGGTCACTTGTTTGTGTTTTTTAAATAAAAGTGCAGCAGTGATTCAAGCATACACTTTCAGAGTCTTTTACCAGATAAGGTATCTGGCTTCCTGCAAGTGAGGAAATCTCTGGCATTAGCAGAGTTTTCCAATCTCCACCTGCAAAGCAGCGCTACCTTTCCAAATGTACGACTGTCACTTTCAACGTTAGAAATAAATTTAGTTGATCACTTTGTATTAAAAGAAATAACACAGCAGATGAAATTCACCAACTTTCCTATTGTATGGACAATATGCTACGTTGAATACAATTTACTACCTGGTTACATAAGGCTACTTTTGATTTCATCAACCAACTATGAAAATTCCTAAAATCTGATACATAATCATGAAATCGATTCATTATGGGGAATAATCCATTTGTATAAATCAACAATTTATAAACAATTTATTCTGTCCTCTTTGTATTAGAAATTGTGTGGTTTAAGAGTACAATGCATGCAATATAGTGCAAGCAGTTATAGAGTTATAGAAAAGTACAGCACAGAAACAGAACCTTCGGCCCATCTAGTTCATACCCAACCATTTAAACTGCCTACTCCCATCCAGCTGCATTGGGTTCATACCCCTCCATAACCTTACCATCCATGTACCAATTCAAACTTCTCTTAAACGTTGACATCAAGTTTGCATGCACCACTTGCAACGGCAGCTCATTCCACACTCTCACCGCCCTCTGAGTGAAGAAATTTCCCCTCATGTTCCCCTTAAACTTTTCACCTTTCACCCTTCCCCTCTAGTTGTAGTCACACTAAATCTCAGTGGAAAAAAAGCCTGCTTGCATTTACCCATCAATGCCCCTCATAATTCTGTATACCTCCACCAAACCTCCTCTCAATCTTCTACATTACAAGGAATAAAGTTCTAACCTAATCAACCTTTTCAGATAACTCAGGTCCTCCAGACCCTGCAAATTCTTTGTAAATTTTCTCTGTACTCTTTCAACCTTGTTTACTTGTTTTGCTGGGTCTGGAGGATGAGTAGGTAGGTGATCAAAACTGCACACAATGCTCTAAATTAGGCCTCACCAATGTCTTATACAACTTCAACTGTTCAGAGTTTTGGAGAATATGCAACTTATCTGTTATAACGTATAGTGCTGCTGTTATAGTCTTTATAAAGACCAAATTAAATATCATAACCTGAGTTTCTTTAATAGGTGAAACTAGACAAGCATTAGTCCAACAATAATGGAATTTTAAATAGAAATTATATTGAGCATAAATAAAGTTTCTGCAAGTTTTACTGCAGTTAATAAAACTCATTCTTGTGGAGCCTGGCTGTGCCCAGAGCCATGTCCCTTGTCTAAAAAAACCATGAAACCTGCTTCAGCCTGGATGAAACTGATCTTCTTGATTTTTGTTGTAGCTTCACTCATTTGGGAAAGTCAACAGCATTCTATTATAGATGACGGAAAGCTGTGTCAGACAGTGAGCCGCTTGCTGAAGGATATCCAGCCTCTGACATGCTCTTGTAGCCAAGGTATTCATATGGCTGATTCAGCTGAGCTTCTGGTCCATGGTGACCTTCAGGATATTGATGGTAGGGGATTTGGAGATAGTCCTCGAATTACAAGGGTAGGTGGTCAGACTATCTACTGTTGGAGATTATTATTGCCTAGTGCTTTTATGAAGCCAATATTACTTGCTACTTATCAGCCCATGCTTTAACTCTTGCTTTTTATGGATGTGGACTGCTTCAGCAGCCACGGAGAAAGGTAAATCAGATGGATGTCTCAGCATCACTCCAGTTTGAATGTGGACATTGCAGAGACACTCCCAGACCAATTAACCTTGCAATGTTCTCTGCACAAACTGGAAGATGTACCCACGGACTAGTCAAGCAGCAGCCTGGTTTTGTTGCACTGAAAAGATCTTACATTATATTCAATGTTCCAAACTCTGCCATCACAATCCCAGGTTATGTTTGGTTCCACCAGGAGTTTGGAGGACAGATCTAACAAATGTGGTATACATGTTGGAGGAAGTCCTCGATGTTGACTCTGGACCCCATGAAATGTCATGATATCAGGTTAATCCTGGGGAAAAAGGGCATCCTGATCCTCAGTTGATGAACAACACTTGGAAGAAGAGGAGTTTAACTTTCTAGGGTAGGGGAAGCATTACAGGAAACTGCTGCGTGGGATCAATCTTATCACAGTGAAGCCCTTGAGCTCCTCACACTTGCTGAAGAGAGATAAAGATTTAAAAAGACAGTTACAGTCGAATAAGGAAGACAGAGGTTAAATTTACTTTTCCAAAACTTTCTTGCAATAATGACAAAAGTTCATTGAAAGAGATGAAATTGCTTTCTGTTGTCTGACCAGATCTAGCAGTGACTGAATGAAGCAGCCGTCTTCCGTATTCATTCAAATCCCTGCCTCTGGGATGGAGGGGTAGGAATAATAACTCTTGCACCGGGAGCTCAGCCAGGGTGAGCGAGACAGTAGTTTCAGAAGGAATCAGGACCATAGGCGGAGGTAAGGTTTTTGTTAACAGATTGGAAGTAAAATGTGTTACAGTTACAGAGCAAATCATTGCAATATTGAATGGGTAGAATTGACTGAGTATGGAGAGCTTTAACTAGAAATGGCCACAAATAGAATTAGAGCCAGGCGTTGCTGAGGACAGATGTGAGTGGAGGAGAAAACAATGACATGACTTGATGTGGCTAGTCAGTGCGTGTCATTACAGTGATAATGGCCAATGAGGTGGCAAGGTCAGGTTGTGATCTTAAATATTGGTTGGATGTTTGAATAAGGGAAGGAAGGATTAAAGGGTGATAAAAGGGCTGCCCTGCTGTTTCTGACACAGCATCTCATCTGGGTCCAGATATGAAATTGTTATCAATGAGGAGAAAAGGGATGAACAAATAAAAAAGGGGGAAATCTCAAGAAAAGTAAACAATACAAAAATCAGAATAGAGCAAAGGCTGGGGAAAGGATAATATCGCATGCAGAATTCTCAGCATTTCTAGCACTGTATTTCTATTGTACATTATGTGCTCCTTACTAACTTACACAAGGCACTGTAAACAGTTGGACAACTTACTCTGTCTCCCTTTGGGCCTGCTGGGCCTGGGGGCCCCGATGCACCATCCATACCCTTTGAAGACAAAGAGAAAAGTTAATTGCGGTCAATGTCCCTGTCATCCTACTAAAAGACCAACAGGTCTGTCACCTCTGGTGGACAATGTTGAAATAAACCTGCTCACGTCCATGAGAACTACCTCGGAGAGTTCTGCCCTATTATTAGCAGTTGAATGTTTCCAAACAGGCAGGGGTAGTGAAGTATCAGATGGCCTTCCCACATTCCCACTGCTTTCTTTATCACTTCCTCAACTGTGATGCCCGATGCATGCAGTGTTTGTGAAAATACCTTCATGATGAAGATGATCAGAGAATCGCCTTGTGGATGCAACATCCTCTAAATTGGCTGAGAGCAAACTCACTTTGCCCCAGCTGGATCAATTACAGAAGAGAGGCCTTCACAATTCAGTTCAAATTCCAGGTTTTTTTTATTGGTTAATTTGTTCATTTGCCAGAGACCTTACAAAGGTTCAATTATGGGGCATCTATGATTTTCTAAAGGACAATATTAACTACCACGCGTGGGAATCCACACAGGCACAAATGTGGGAACGCACATACATACTTGCGTTTGGTAAAATGAAAATGCTTTGCTTTTTACTCCATAGATCCATATTTTATTTGTTTGGAGCATCGCATGACTGCGTGGGTCGTGTTGCCCTGATATGGCCTTTGAGAATGTACAATGCTCAGGGAGTTTGTAACACTGGCTCTCTCTCCCTTTCTCACTTTATTTTGAAACAATGTTGGACAGAAATGATAGTGAGTAAAGGCAGATTAGTCAAAAGGACTTGCCAGTGTTGGACACTGAACTGTGAGTGATGCATGCATAGAGAGTGCAGTGAGTGTGAAGGCAGTGATTATCAGCGCAGGCCGTTTACCAGCTCTAGTAGACTGCCAGCATCAAGCAGAAAGGAGATAGTCAAAGAGAAGGACAAATTACAAATGTGACTCACTCACCCGCTGTCCTGGCAGTCCATCTAAGCCAGATGCACCCTGCGTAATTTGTGTCATTAGAGGGGTGGGTAAGAGGAACACGATTACACGATTTTAGTGCACAATGGTTAATGATCATAAACAACTTCACACAAGGAAGATGGGAATTCCTGATTCACTTGTGTATTAAATATGAATCACAGACACAAAAAGACTCAAAACATATATGAAATTTATATAAAAAACAGGGAATAAATGAAGTTACATAACACCATGGTTAATTATTCTAAAACAGTTGTAGGTGGAAAGTGTGTAACGGATTGCCTTAAATCCAGGATTTCCTACCTCCTACAGCTGGTTCTATGAAACAAAAATAAGAGAAGACTTCCTTGTGCAGCAGATACAACTACATTATAAACATACTTAGAATGTGTTTACGGTTTGATTATATCTAGACCACATAGAAAACCTCTTCACATTCATTGCCATCATCGGTGCTCATTAACGACTGAAATACTGAGACTTTCCTGCTTAAATGTATGTGGCTCTTTTTTTTGCTGGCTTGTGAACTGTGCTGGTCTTGATGAAATGATACAAGACGATAAACCCACCCCGTGATAAAAAGGCCTAAGAATTCAAACAAAGATGCCTTTACTTCAAACCCATCGTTACAGTGTTCTTGGGAACAAACCATTCCTAGCTAGTCTACAAAACAAGCAAAACAAACACAAAGTTAGCAAAAAAAGAGAGAAAAAATCAAAATTAAGAAGACAAATTTAAAACCACTGGCCTAGAAGTCTGATTTTGTAGAATCACGCTGTTGCGACGACTCAACTTTAGCATTAGACGCATAACAAATGATATTGATTCCAGGTGATGCTTCTTTAACAGCATTGTTCAGGAAATTAATTCTATAAAGCCTGATCTTTTAATCCCCTGAAGCCAATAATCCTGAGCAGTGACCTGATCACCAGGCCTGCAGCCCATTGCCCCAATCCTAACGGGCAAACTTACCCAACCTTGGCACTTCTACTCT
Organism: Hemitrygon akajei; assembly: GCF_048418815.1. Lineage (NCBI taxonomy): Eukaryota > Metazoa > Chordata > Chondrichthyes > Myliobatiformes > Dasyatidae > Hemitrygon > Hemitrygon akajei. The sequence goes on along the minus strand of NC_133136.1, from coordinate 87,261,244 downwards.
CAGCCCTGTTGCTCTTTCCTCAACCCCAATGCCACCCTCTTGACCCTGAATGTGACTCTTATTGAACGAAATCTTGCTCTTAACCAATAACCTGGCCTCCCGTCCTTGAGTCTTGTGCCCCCACTTGCCAATTGTGATCACAACACATACTGACTGTTCCCAACTGGTCTCAGCACAGAGCGTTAACCTGACCCACTCCCATTGCATTAGAAGCGCAGGATAGATTATAAAACAAAACTGTGTAAAATGGAAATAATAATTGGGACTACTATACTGCAGTAACAATAGAGGAATATTATGTTGAAATGCATAGAAATGACTTCTTTAACATTAAGGGGAAAAGTGCTGAATATGCGTGATGATAATCTCTGCCAGGGTGTGGGAAAGTGTTTGAATGAGTAAGTGGTAGATTTTCCTTCAAACGTGCCTCTCTTCACTACAAAAATCTCTCATGTAATTGAATGTCTTTGAAATGTGCTTCAGGTATCCACTCTTTTCCAAATAAAAGTTACAGGAACACACATGCTCTCAGCTAAATTTGTCCCTATTTTTAGTTAACTATTTGAGCCCATTCCAGTCTTAACCAAATTCGCTGGCCCTTTTCTCCAACATGTTAGCAAATGTACAAATATTGCTTCCTGTTCCCAAACTAGACTTGCAGATTTTGAGAATGCTTTTCATTCCCACTCCAATCCCCCAGTATATTTCTGACTCATTTCTCCCTTTCCTGAACTCTCTGACAATTTAAGAGCTTTCACCAGACATTTGATGAGTTGTATTGTCTATTTTCACCTCCTTTCCTCCAAGGTTTCACTTCTCCCACACCTTCTCCCCATTATAGATAGATAGATAGATACTTTATTCAACCCCATGGGGAAATTCAACTTTTTTCCAATGTCCCATACACTTGTTGTAGCAAAACTAATTACATACAATACTTAACTCAGTAAAAAATATGATATGCATCTAAATCACTATCTCAAAAAGCATTAATAATAGCTTTTAAAAAGTTCTTAAGTCCTGGCGGTAGAATTGTAAAGCCTAATGGCATTGGGGAGTATTGACCTCTTCATCCTGTCTGAGGAGCATTGCATCGATAGTAACCTGTCGCTGAAACTGCTTCTCTGTTTCTGGATGGTGCTATGTAGAGGATGTTCAGAGTTTTCCATAATTGACCGTAGCCTACTCAGCGCCCTTCGCTCAGCTACTGATGTTAAACTCTCCAGTACTTTGCCCACGACAGAGCCCGCCTTCCTTACCAGCTTATTAAGACGTGAGGCGTCCCTCTTCTTAATGCTTCCTCCCCAACACGCCACCACAAAGAAGAGGGCGCTCTCCACAACTGACCTATAGAACATCTTACTACAGACATTGAATGACGCCAACCTTCTAAGGAAGTACATTCGACTCTGTGCCTTCCTGCACAAGGCATCTGTGTTGGCAGTCCAGTCTAGCTTCTCGTCTAACTGTACTCCCAGATACTTGTAGGTCTTAACCTGCTCCACACATTCTCCATTAATGATCACTGGCTCCATATGAGGCCTAGATCTCCTAAAGTCCACCACCATCTCCTTGGTCTTGGTGATATTGAGACGCAGGTAGTTTGAGTTGCACCATATCACAAAGTCCTGTATCAGTTTCCTATACTCCTCCTCCTGTCCATTCCTGACACACCCCATTTGCACTGTAGTAGCTCCACTGGCTGCACTTGTTACTGCAGGATTTAATTTTTACTTTCTTTGCTGAGACCTCCAAACTCACCAGTCTTTAGTCACAACTACTTTATCTCTCTTCTTTCCCTTGATATTAACAAGGGTGTGATTGGCTGCAGCTCACCTTTACACTCTATCCATTCATAACATAGTCCCTCTACTGGACACAGTACATGGGGGTCTCTCTATCCATTGCTAACACAGTCCCTCTAGTGGACACAGCCAATTTTAAAGGATGAATTTTCCCTCTATGATTTACATTTTAAACCCATTTTCCTGCTCAATCATCTTTCATTTCTCTTCCATTTTGTAGCCTTCTTACGAACATGTTTCTAATGGACTTCTATTGATCATCACTTTCAAGATATTTAACATTCTCCCCAAGATTCAATTATATTTTCATGTTACAGAACTGCTCTAGATTTTTCTCACCAATAGTAATTAAAATAGTTGGCTCTCAGTGTTTACAATTTACTTTTTAAAATGTTGTTCATTTTTAGAAATCGTCTTGTTTGTGGATCTAATGGAAGTTCAAAACAGAATTGGCAATAGGTCCTATTTTTAATTACAAACTGTTTGGTTTATTCTTTTTTTCTGTATTCTTTCAGTTACACTCACAAATCTCTACAGAGCATTCTAAGTGGCTGCATCACTGTCTGGTAATGGGGACGGGGGCATTGCACAGGATTGAAGTAAGCTGCAGAAAGTTGTGAACTCGGTCAGGTTCCATCATGGGTACTAGCCTCTGTAGCATCCAGGACCTAAATGCCTCAAAAAGGTGGCATCCATCGTTAAGGACCCCCATCACCTCTTCGCATTGCCTCCATCACGGAGGAGGTACATGTGTCAGAAGGCACACACTCAACGATTCAGGAACAGCTTCTTCCCCTCTGCCATCAGATTTCCGATGGACATCGAACCCATGAACACTACCTCACTACTTTGTTTTTCTATTTTTGCACTACCTGTTAAATTTAACTTTTATTTATACAAATATACTTCTTAATGTAATTCATAGTTTTTATTATTATGTATTGCATACATAATGTTGTTATACTGTACTGTTGCAGTATAACAACAAATTTCACAACATATGCCAGTGATATTAAACCTGACTCTGATTCTGAAGTTTTCCTGAATAATTTGCCGCTAAACTTCCACAATCTCTGGCCTCCCATTTAATAAAAACTCTCATGAAAACAGGGACAAGAGCAGAACTTTGTTACCCTGCCCCTGCCCTTGTTTTCCTCGTGAAGGTGTGAACTGGAGGATGGTTGGGATTGGAAGCTGGGACATGTGTGGTGGAGGATGGGAATAGAAATTGGGTCCCAGATTCAATGGCATTAGATCTTCCGATCCTTGTCCATTTGTTTTGTTTGTAGCAGCCCCGGGGTTGGCAGGGAGAAGCCAAGCCTGCTCTAGCCAGAACACGCTGGAGATTCGGGAGACAGCAATGTCCTTTCTCACCTGAATTGATCTTAAAAATTTGGTGTGGGCTGTACCTTTCCAATCTGATACATTCCCTACTTGGAGAGGGATCCCAATATCCTTGCAGGATGTCCATTTATGGATTGATTCTCTCATACCAGGAATAATATGCTGCACCTATGGCATTTCTTGGTTATGGAAACCTAAACTGTACAGCAGCCTTCAACTGTGATCTGTACCAGCTCAGACTTTCACTACGTATATAACCAGGGTTGGGCCAGGTACTCTACCTCACAAAGCCCTTAATTCCATGAGCATATGGAGAGTTTGTACGATTAAATGAGTGGAGTAGCTGGGAGACAGCAATGTTCTAATCAGTCAGGTTAAATGCTTTTCCGATCATTGCTTTGCTGGCCATTGGTCTCCCAAAATGTCCCTCTCCAAACCAGTTTTACACCACAAGCCGTGTAAGAAGAACCAATTTCTATTCCTAAAGCATGAACAATTTTCAGAGGAAGAACGTGCGGTTGGGATTAGAGACCTGAAATGAGTGCCACCTGCTGGAACTATTTGTACAGTGCATTGAACTGGACACCAGACGACATGGCCCCTTGAGTTTGCGTTGCTATTCAGCAAGATCGAGGCCGATTCTGCACTGCAAGTCCATTTTGTTTTGCAGTATCTATACTCTCTGATTCCCAAAATTTTTCCAAAAAATTAGGAAAAAATTATACTTTGGTCATAAATATCTTTAATACTCAATGACAGGGGATTGAGTTCAAGAGCTGCAAGGTAATGTTACAGTCTATAAAACTCTGATTGGACACTTGCAGTATTGTATTCACTCTGGTTGCCTCATTGTAGAAGGGACGTTCAAGCTTAAGAGAGGGTCCAGAGGAAATTTACCATGATCCTGCTTGGAGTAAGGAACACGTCACGAGGAAAGGCTGAGCCAGCCAGGGCTTTTCTCTTTGGAGCGAAGAAGATCTGAGATGTGACTTGATAGAAGTCTATAAGATGATAAGAGTTACTGATAGAGTGCCTTTTTCCCCGAAGTGGAACTGGCTAATATGAGAGGGCATTATCTTAAGGTGATCGGAGAAAAGTATAGGGGGAATGTCAGAAGCAGATGTATTTTTTTTTTACACAGAGTGGTGGGTGTGAGGAACATGCTACCAGGGTGGTGGTAGAGGCAGATACATTAGGGGCATTTAAGAGACTCTTAGTTGGGTGGAAGGATGAAAGAAAAATGGAAGGCAGTGCAGCAGGGAAGCATTAGATTGGTCTTGGAGTAGGTTAAAAGGTCAGCACAACGTTGTGGGCCGAAGGGCCTATAGTGTGCTGTACTTGTTCAACCATCCACCACAGGATAGAAGCTGTAGTTTCATGACACCTGTGTGAAGCTTCTCCCCCATGGCATCCTAAATAACTGACCCCTTCATTGAGGCAGTGCCACTCTCCAGCTGGAGTGACAGACCCTGGACTTTGACCATCTCATCTCTCTGCAGGATTTCACAAATTTCAATGCCATCACCTTCTTCTTCTAAAATCTACAGACTATATGTTGCTGTTGTTTTATTGCTCCCCATTGGGTAATTCCCTTACCGCAGGCTGCTATATAAACTGAGTTACATAAAATAAAGGGACGTGGGCTGACATGGTTAGATGACAGCTCCGTTGCCAAGGGTAATATATTATTCACTAGGTATTGAGAACAAAACTGAGCTCATTAGCTTAGGACAGAGCTGTGTACAGTTGTACTGTAGCTCCTTGCATTGAAGTTCTGCCCGAATACTCCATCTACCATCTCTTAGTCACTTGCTTAATCTGTCTGTACCCATTTGTAGACTTCACCGATTCCCTTCACAGTTCACACTCCCAGTAGCTTTGTCCCATCAATGAAGTTGGATATGATCCTTTCACCTGAGTTACTAATACAGTTGAATAAGGGCAAGTATTGATCCCCAGGGCACTGGTAAGTGGCATACCACTGTGTAGATCCACTCATTTCTACTCTCTGCTTTCTGCTCCTTAACCAGGTAGCTACCACACCAACTCCAAGAACCCTTGTTTGACATAAAAATCTTTGTGTAGCAACCTCCTGTGAAGGTACCCCCAAAGCATAGAGTGAAACAGCGCAGAAACACCAAATATGCACTGACCATCAAGAACCCACTTATACTAATCCTACCCCGATGTGAGGTATGACTCCTGCCAATGGAAAAAATCCTTCTTAATTCCCATTGCTTTCAATTTTATGAAAGCTCACTTGATCAAATGCTGCCTTGAAGACATCACTCGCACCTGGCTGTAATGGAACTCCATAGCTATACTTCTAGGACAAGTATTTCAGCAGACATAGAAGTTGGCACCCCTCAGACAATCTCTTCTCCCTCCTGCCATCTGGGAAAAGGCTCTGAAGCATTCGGACTCTCACGACCAGACTATGAAACAGTTTCTTCCCCCCAGCTATCAGACTCCTCAATACCCGAAGCCTGGACTGACACCTTGCCCTACTGTCCTGTTTATTATTTATTGTAATGCCTGCACTGTTTTCGTGCACTTTATGCAGTCCAGTGTAGGTCTGTAGTCTAGTGTAGCTTTCTCTGTGTTTTTTTTTATTACGTAGTTCAGTCTAGTTTTTGTACTGTGTCATGTAACACCATGGTCCTGAAAAACGTTGTCTCATTTTTACTATGTACTGTACCAGCAGTTATGGTCAAAATGACAATAAAAGTTGACTTGACTTGACTTATCACTGGTAGTTGCTCTGTTTATATTCATAGCTGCTCAGAGAATGAAACAGTTTAGGTCCACAAACAGCAAGGTCTGGTTAATATTAGGACCTGGGCTGGTAAGTGATGTGGCAGAGGAGAGGGGACAGTGGCAGAAAGGGAAGGAGGAGGGGACCCAGGGGAAGTAATAGGCCGTGAGAAGAAGTGAAAGGTCAGAGAGGGGAAGGCAGGGTGGAATTGTTTACCGAAAGGAGAAATCATTACTCATACCATTAGTTTGGCGGGTACCCAGACGGAATATAAGCTGTTGCCCCTCCACCCTGAAGGTGGCCTCATCTTGGCATGAGGGAAGGCCATAGATCGAAACATCGGAATGGGAATGGGAATCAGAATTATCAGGAAGTCCCACTTGTGACAGATGTTGCAGAGGTGCTCGATGAAGCAGCCCCCCAATTTATGACGGGTCTCACCACTGTAGAGGAGGCCTCTCAGGAGCACTGGGCACAACAGACAACCCCAGTGTCACCTCACCTGTTTGGAACTCTGAATGGAGGTGAAGGGGGAGGTGACTGTTGAGCCACTTGCAGGGTTAAGTGCTGGGAGGGAGATCAGTGGGGAGGGACAAATGCACAAGGGAATTATGGAGAGAGTGATCCCTGTGGAAAACAAAGGGGGTTATTAATTGTATCAAAGGTTTGAACAGCACCGGATGGACTTCTAGGGGTGTGGATAGTGCTGGGACATAGGATGTTGTGAAGTATTTAGAAGTATAAACTGTGATGATATACTAAATATTCCATCAGGCAGAATTATTGATGTTTGGCTGACTCAGTGCTCATCCATTCTGAGGCCAAGGCTCTCTTTGGACGTGAGGGAAGAGGGAGGCTGTACAGATTTGCATACATAGGTAACTTGGGTCCAGTGATGGAGTTGAGGTGGCTAAGACTCCTGCTGCCTTTGGTCAGAACCCCCTTTCAGTTGCCCTTCCTGTGCTCCAGCCAGGGGCAAAGGATGGATGAATCTGGGGACTTACAGAAAATATCAGGGAAAAGTTGGGTAAAGTTCTGACATCATTTCTGTGGCAGTTGCAAGGTCATTTGAATGTAAAACAGTTGGTATTGGTGCTACTACCCCACATTCGGGTCATTCCAGATGCAGGCAGCCTTACTTGCAAGGACTTGCACATTCAGTTGTCCTACCTGCTCTCAGATCGGCATTTTTGTATTAGAACTGCAGGTTCTGTACCACCACATGGCCAAACACATTGTGAGGAGGACCTATGATCACAGACCCATCTTAGCCGTCCTAGCTAGCTATCACACACTTTGGTTCCACCTATTGAAACCCAGCACAAAATCTGTCTTGTTGCTCCTTAACTGCTGTGGCTCTGCATCGCAATGCACCCTTCCTACAGTGCGGGACCACCGATGGGGGCTGAGATCCTGGCAATGGGTTTAAGTGAGAATGATTACACTGGCAAAGACTGCTTACAATGGTCTTCCATCTGTATACGAAGAACTGAACCAATTCCTGCCTGTCACCTAGACAATTGTTAATACTTCCCATCAAATGCCAATGGAGTGAAACTGTTTACTATGAGTATAAAAGGGGATTCCTGCTATGTATTCACTTTGGCCTTTCCATGAAGATTGGCAAAAGATTTTCTCAGGACAAGTTAAAATTACAACTTGTGAGATGTCCCCGAAGTGCTTCTGAAGAGTTTTAAGTGAAGAAAGTGAACTAATAAAAGATAAACTTAAACAAGACATCACAAGACGGGACGTAATGTACATACACTCAGCAATGACTGTTAATCTTTTAGAATTATCATTTACATACTGCAGGAGTGATTTGTAAAAATGGCTAATTTGTAATTAAAACAGTTAATGCATCTAATAAGACAGCGCACAATGTAACTGGGTGACAATGAGTTAGTGATTTGTTTCTGCTCCAGCACTGTGCATCTGTTCTCCAGTGTTACTCAGAGTAAGCCAGAGATGCTGGCACTCTTATGATGTAAGCTGTATTAAACGTCATCTACTTACTGGGAGACCAAGGGGTCCTCTGTCACCTTTTTGACCTGGTTCACCCTTCCCTCCTTTAACACCATTCAACCCTGGTTCACCCTAAACGTAAAAGTAAAGTCCACCTTTTTTTTGCTACTTTGAAGCTGGGACAGAAATGCATTTAAATTAATCTCAAAAAGCTACTGAAAATACCTGTGCATCCATCAAAGTATTATTCCCTCCATAGTGATCAAAGCTTCTTGCAGTCCCTCTGTGTCACTGTAACATTACTAATAGACATTCACTATTGGAAGCTATTTAAAATTTCTTCCTTTTCTATTAGACTAAGAAGGGAAGGGAAGGGAAGGATCTCCAAGAGGATTATACAGTACATCTCTCAGTGTAGACTTGTTTAATATTGATTGCACCTGACAGTGTGCAGGATTTCATCCAGTTCAAGACTACATTATACTCCTTCTTGACTGAGATGTCCATGCTTCTGGATCCTCAACAGATTGTTTTCTGTCAGTTTGTAGAATATGTGCTGCTATTTCCCCCTAATCCTTGAAAATTAGCTGCCGAAATTTAGAGTTTACTGTTGACAATATAGGAAATTAAAATTTTGTGCATTCATTTGAGATTTTTCGTTTTTCTGTATTAGAAGAGCTATTAGCAAACTTAATACACACAGACAAAGGAAAGCCTCACATTAAAGCCATCACTGATCCCTATTGCACTGAAGAGAACTCAAAAGGAAAGATTTAGTTGTAAAAACATTACGTTGTCTTAGGGATGTTGCTGCTCTGTGAACAGGATAGTATGCAAAAGCCCCACTTGTAACTTTATGGTAGAAGGAAAGCCATTGATCAATTGGCTGTGAATGATTGGCTATAAGTAATTTGGCCTGGCCAATCGCCTGCTGCCTTTTGCGCTTTGCCCTTTGGCATCTCTGCATTGCAACTTCAGTAGCTTGATTCCTCATTCGAAGTTGTGCTTGGAACAAAGTTTGATATCACCTTCTACACTTACAGTGAATGAGGCTTACCAGCCTGAGACTGATAGAGGACTAAAGCCTTGAGATTATGGATTTCATGGTATTCTGTGTCTGACCATTCACTGTGCCACTCAGGGAGCTATTTTGGAATGTTATGTCTGATATATTGACATATGACATATTGGACATTGTCCTTCTTCATAATGACAGCACTCCTGCCAATTTGGTCAGATATGAGTGGGTAGGAATAAGACCAAGTTAGATATTTCTCAGTGTCGGTTTCTTTAGCAGAGGGCCCAGAACCAACTGACAACAGTTCTAACCACAACTCAGCCAACTGAGCATCCCTTGGGGCTTGACATTGCCAAATGTCAGCATTGCAGAAGTATTCAACATGGGTGTGAATGAAACTGGATGCCAGTTTAGCCGAGAAGGGGGTGAGGAGAAAGGGGAGACCCACAATCAATGAATGCTTGTTTGTTTAAATAAAACTGCTGAATTGATAAGTTCTTGAATCAAGTTTGAAGTGTCTTTGGTTGGTATACTACAACACTGTTGCAGATCATGGATCTGCCTGCAGAGATGGGATAGACAATGAAACAATAATGGAAGAGTCTAGGAGACTGGCTGATAGATTAAGCCCTTGGAGTATAACCATATCAGGCTATAACATTGGCTGCCTATGGGACCTGTACAACAATTTTCTCAAAACTTTACTGAGGAGCATTTTCCAAGGCAGAGTTGATCTAGTTCTTCATAATACCACAATTATCTTGCTTTGTGTATAGTGGACCAGGCATGGGGTAAAAGCAACGGTCTCAATCAGGATCCTAGTTATGGAATGGCACACAAAGTCCATTTGTGACTGTTGAGCATTTTGAGAGAGAAGTTTGCATGGTCTCAATTGAATTAACTATATCCATCATTAGTCCAATTCCTCGGAACTATTATTGAATGTTTTCAGGCATTGTTTCTAACTCACCATAATTTACTGCATTAAAAACTAACTCACCTCCTTCTGATTCTTTTGCCCACGATTTTAGGATCATGCTTTCCAGTTATCAAGCTTCTGGCCAGGGTTTCTTTTTATTTATTCTGTTAAATCTCTTTACATAATTGCCGAAACTTGATTGGTTTAGAAATATATTAAGGAAGCACCTTAAAGGGATTTGTAACACAATGATCAGGTTGATTATAGACTCAGACCCAGAATCTACAGGAACTAAGAGGAGATCTGCACACTTGTGTATTACTGCAGAAAGAATCCTGGCTAACAAAGTGTTAATATAAAATCAGGCAAAATCCATCAGAACAGTTCAGTTGTTCTACCATTTACAAAGGACACCATTTTTCCGCAAGGCTGTTCTGTGTGCTGATCCTGGTGAAATAACACACTGACAGATGCACAGAAATCTTTAGTAATACCTTTTGTGTGGTGATCCCTTTAAACCCATAAGTTCATCAGCTCTGGCAATAATGTAAGTTGGAAAGCCTTTTGTTTTGAAGGGGCGATGTACTGGAAGAACTGAAAATTGTGACGAAACACATTTCTATTTCCGAATTTGCACCCAGTGACACCAGGGAGTGAGCTCAGAGAAGGCTTATGGATGACATATCGCAGAGCGCTCCTTGTATTAACATGACGCAAGTGACACTATACAACACTTGATTCAGATCCACACGATCTTGCTTCATTTGATGATGATGATGCCTGTTATACAGGGTTGAGGATTGTTTTATATCTCACATTGACAGCTATTCAGGGAACCACAATAAAGCTGAATAAACTCTGTTTGATTACGTGAAGGATCATTATTGTTTTGTTCTCAGATTTAAGTAGGCTGTGATTAACTGCCTGAACTACAGCTCTGGATGCCAGGAGTGTGTAGTTAATCCCACCATGTAGGCCAATTGTATTGATAAGATTCTAGGTATTCACAGGATGCAGATTTTGCCTGGCTCTGACATGATTTCATGAAGTTTAGGGTCTGCTGAGCCTTACAGAAATCTGCATCTCTACATTACGTGAGTGAAATGTGTTGGCCTTGGTGCACAAGCCCTCCAAAAGCAACAAAAGCTCTGATGACAACTGACCTATTAAAATTAGAACCCTAACCTTGACCTTGCATAATATCTCAGGTCAGTCTTAGCAAGGCTCTTATACAATTTGGTAAAGTGGGTAAGGAAGCACTTGCTCTGCAGCCAGAACTTACAGGTTTAAAGACGCTATAACATTAAATCAACATTAATTAGTCAAATAAGTGACACATAGCATGCATGGCTAATTTTAACAAAGAGCATGGAGACAGATTTAAGACATTATTTGTCAGTTTACTAGATCTCCTTAGACTTTGTTGCTGACCTACCTTTGGTCCTGGAAGACCATGTGGTCCCTGTGGGAACAGAATGATGATGAACAGAAATGAGTAAATATCTCACCGTGAGTTCGAACAATAACTTTCATGTACTAAGGTAATGAAGGCCAAGAAACCCAGAACCTTCAGGCCTTCCCAACACTGATTGCGACCTCCTTCAGTACCATAACTGTTCTTCTTTTTATTTTTATTCAAATATGCATCCAATTGTCTCTTAACTATGTACATGAGAAAAAGGAAGTCCATTGCACTAGGATTCTTGTCTGGGTCTAGCAGCTTGCTGGTTGCACCTGCAAACGGCTTCATGCTTCATGAAGTAGTGCATCAGAATAGTTAATAACTATGCCCGTTTGAGCAACCTATCTGAAGCACAATCCAAATCTGCTACACATGTGCCCTGTGAGTTAGGCTCCCAGAAAGCCAAGTTCATCTCATTTCTAAAAACATATTTTCCACGAGCCACCCATTTCTTTCTTTCTTTTCTCCCACCAAGTAGCAATCAGAGTCAGATTTATTACCACGGACTTATAAGGAATGAAATATGCATCCTCTTCTTGCAAAGAAGCCACCATAATTGAACACCATACCCACCCCAGACATCTTCTCTGCCCCCACTCCTCCCATTTGGCAGAAGATGCGAAAGCCTGAAAGCATATCGCTCCCGGCTCAAGAGCAGCTTCTATCCCACTCTTATCAGATTCCTGAATGCACTTCTCATATGATAAGACTCTTGGCCTTACAATCTACCTCGCTATGATCTTCCACTTCATTGTTTACCTGCACGTTTTTTGGTAGTGTTTACATTTTATTCTGCATTGCTATTGCTTTACCTTATTCTAATCTGTATAAACAGTATGCAAGACAAGATATTCACTGCATCTTGGTACATGTGACAATAATAAACCAGTATCAATATCAAAATCTATTGTTCTCTGGCAGCAGCACAGTACAAAAACATAAAATTACAACAAATTACAGAATATAGTGTCTGGGAATACAGGTTCATAATTTATGGAAAGTGGCGTCACAGGTAAATGGGGCCATAAAGAGAGCTTTTGCCACATTGGCCTTCCTAGATCAAGATATTGAGTACAGGAATTTGGATGTTGGCTGGAGTTGTATTAGACATTGGTGAGACACAATTTTGGAGTATTGTGTGCAGTTTTGGTCACCTACCGACAGGAAATATGTAAATAAGACTGAAAGAGTGCAGAGAAAATTTACATGAATGTTGCTAGGACTGGAGGATCTGAGTTAAAGATCGAACGTGGAGAATTGAGAGGAGATTTGATACAGGTATACAAAATCATGAGGTGTACAGACCGGGTAAATGGAAGCAAGCTTTTTCTACTGAGGTTCGGTGGGGCTGCAACCAGAGGTCATGGGTTAAAGGTGAAACTTTAAGGAGAACATGAGGGGAAACTTCTTCACCCAAAGAGTTGTTAGAGTGTGGAAAGAGCTGCCAGTATGTGTGGTAACAATTTTGATTTCAACATTTAAGAGAAGTTTGGGTAGGTGCGTGGATGGGAGGGGTATGGAGGTCACTGGACCTGGTGAAGGTTGATAGGTGTAGGCAATTTGAATGGGTCAGCATGGTCTAGATGGGTCAGAGGGCCTGTTTCTCTGCTGTAGTTTTCTATGCTTCCATGGCTCTACAATCCCTCTAGGAGACCTGATGTGTGTCTCCTGACTGCTAACTGCTCTACACCAGATCAAGCGTCTGTACCATCAGAAGATGATGTTTTCCCATTTTGTTAAGGGTCTGGAGCTTTCACTTTCAAGAGGTGTTACTTTTCACTGTTCTGTAATCGGCTGGATTTCCCACTTAACCACTTCACAAATCTGATTATATCCTTCCATTCATTTCCGCAATAATTCTTCGCAGTTGGGAATACCGCCTAATTTAATATCAGCGGTAGACAACCCACAATACCATACCTCTTTTACTGAAATCAGTGTGAGTTACATCACAGAAATAAGAGGTCCTTCCCTTAAATTCCTGGATTACACATCACAGAGATACCATCGTTATTCCTGAGGGTGACTTTCAATCTCTTTTTCTGCATCAATACCTATATTTTTCAGTTTCTTCCATACTATCTGTACTATTTCCATTGTAAACTATTGTTAAACCTTGTTGTGTGCTCTTGGCACTACATTCCTATAGAAAATAGTCATTAATTCATCATTTACCCATGGTTGAACTGCATTTAATTCTTGCCCTACAGCTTGCATTCAAAACCTTCCACAATTAAGTGTGCTTTTGAGCTGCCCTTTTGTTCTATCTAATTCACCTGAGTTAGGTAAGTCTCCTATATAGAAAACACAAACTGTTAAAAATCTCTCAGAACTAGACATAGGCATGTACTGCTCTGAGAAGCAGCAAAATAGATCACATTCCTCATTGTAATCTGTGGAAATGTCTGTGTTGAAGTCCATACAAAAATATTCTGTACACACAGGATTACAAACACTACGAATTCACAAATAAGTTGTGAGATCTAGGAAAGCAGCATCCATTATCAAGGGCACCCACCATCCAGACCATGCTCTCTCCTCATTGCTGCCATCAGGAAGTAGTAAAGGAGGCCTAGGTCTCGCACCTCAAGGTTCAGGAACAGTCATTGCCCTACAACTATCACACTCTTATGAACCAGAGTGGCTAACTTCACTCACCTCAACACTGACTTGATTCCACAACTTAGCGATTCACCTTAAGGATTCTACATTTGCAATACTCATCATTTATTTATCATTATTTTGTTTTTTTCTTCTTTTTCGTTTCTGCAGAATATGAAGTCTTTTGCACAAGGGTTGTTTGTCCATCTTTGCTGTGTGCAGTTTTTCATTGATTCAACTCACAGACCTCTGTTGATACCCCTGCCCCTGCTTACCCCATCCCTATCTATAATTTTAGTCTGGTTCTCTTTCTCTTTTTCCCCCCTCACTATAATCTCCCCCCAGCCCTACCTTTCTTTCTCTTTTATTTCCCATCATTTTCCACCTTCCCCTAGCCCATTTCCCTCCAGCCGATCACTTTCCAGCTCTCTACTTCATCCCACCCCCACTTCTTATCCCGCCTCGACCATCCCATGTTACTTCACTCCTGATGAAGGGTTTCAGCTCGAAACGTCGTCACTAACTCCTCCCATAGATGTTGTCTGGCTTGCTGAGTTCTGCCAGCATTTTGTGTTTTTATTTATTTCCAGTATCTGCAGATTCACTCGTGTTGCCTTTTCATTGATTCTGTTGCTTTTCTTTGTATTTATGGTGAATACCCGCAAGAAAACACATCTCAGGGTAGTATATGGTGCCATATATGACTCTGATAATAAATTTATTTTGAACTTTGAACTCTGAGATTACTCCCCAACAGAATTGATGAATTTCAGTTTTTATTTCTCTTATCTACTTTAAACTTAAAGGCCAGACTCCATGCTTTCAACGTATTCTAACCCACAACTTTCAATAAAACTTAAGTCCACTCAATTTTATAGTATCTCAGAATGCAACCTATGCCTGATCCACTGTATGTCTTGCCACGGTTTAACTCCACAAAATGTAAAACTTCGTACTTGACTAAGTTGGATTCCATCTGTCATTCTCTTACTACCTCCCTGCTTGATGAATATTTTATTGTTACCTTAGAAAAGCTTCTTCATTGTCCACTCATACTTTACATTCTCATCCAGATTATTAAGGTAAACAACAAACAACAGGAGCTCCAGAACCAATCCCAGTCCCTGCAGCACCTGGAAAAACAACCCTCCTCTACCAGAACCAATCCCAGTCCCAGCAGCACAGCACCCAACCTGGAAAAACAACCCTCCTCTACCAGAACCAACCCCAGTCCCTGCAGCACAGCACCCAACCTGGAAAAACAACCCTCCTCTACCAGAATCAATCCCAGTCCCTGCAGCACAGCACCAAACCTGGAAAAACAACCCTCCTCTACCAGAACCAATCCCAGTCCCTGCAGCACCTGGAAAAACAACCCTCCTCTACCAGAACCAATCCCAGTCCCTGCAGCACCTGGAAAAACAACCCTCCTCTACCAGAACCAACCCCCGTCCCTGCAGCACAGCACCCAACCTGGAAAAACAACCCTCCTCTACCAGAACCAATCCCAGTCCCTGCAGCACAGCATCCAACCTGGAAAAACAACCCTCCTCTACCAGAACCAATCCCAGTCCCTGCAGCACCTGGAAAAACAACCCTCCTCTACCAGAACCAATCCCAGTCCCTGCAGCACAGCACCAAACCTGGAAAAACAACCCTCCTCTACCAGAACCAACCCCCGTCCCTGCAGCACAGCACCCAACCTGGAAAAACAACCCTCCTCTACCAGAATCAATCCCAGTCCCTGCAGCACCTGGAAAAACAACCCTCCTCTACCAGAACCAACCCCAGTCCCTGCAGCACCTGGAAAAACAACCCTCCTCTACCAGAACCAACCCCCGTCCCTGCAGCACAGCACCCAACCTGGAAAAACAACCCTCCTCTACCAGAATCAATCCCAGTCCCTGCAGCACCTGGAAAAACAACCCTCCTCTACCAGAGCCAACCCCAGTCCCTGCAGCACAGCACCCAACCTGGAAAAACAACCCTCCTCTACCAGAACCAATCCCAGTCCCTGCAGCACAGCACCCAACCTGGAAAAACAACCCTCCTCTACCAGAGCCAACCCCAGTCCCTGCAGCACAGCACCCAACCTGGAAAAACAACCCTCCTCTACCAGAACCAATCCCAGTCCCTGCAGCACCTGGAAAAACAACCCTCCTCTACCAGAACCAATCCCAGTCCCTGCAGCACAGCACCCAACCTGGAAAAACAACCCTCCTCTACCAGAACCAATCCCAGTCCCTGCAGCACCTGGAAAAACAACCCTCCTCTACCAGAACCAATCCCAGTCCCTGCAGCACAGCACCCAACCTGGAAAAACAACCCTCCTCTACCAGAACCAATCCCAGTCCCTGCAGCACCTGGAAAAACAACCCTCCTCTACCAGAACCAACCCCCGTCCCTGCAGCACAGCACCCAACCTGGAAAAACAACCCTCCTCTACCAGAACCAATCCCAGTCCCTGCAGCACAGCACCCAACCTGGAAAAACAACCCTCCTCTACCAGAACCAATCCCAGTCCCTGCAGCACAGCACCAAACCTGGAAAAACAACCCTCCTCTACCAGAACCAATCCCAGTCCCTGCAGCACAGCACCAAACCTGGAAAAACAACCCTCCTCTACCAGAACCAATCCCAGTCCCTGCAGCACAGCACCCAACCTGGAAAAACAACCCTCCTCTACCAGAACCAATCCCAGTCCCTGCAGCACAGCATCCAACCTGGAAAAACAACCCTCCTCTACCAGAACCAATCCCAGTCCCTGCAGCACAGCACCAAACCTGGAAAAACAACCCTCCTCTACCAGAACCAATCCCAGTCCCTGCAGCACAGCACCAAACCTGGAAAAACAACCCTCCTCTACCAGAACCAATCCCAGTCCCTGCAGCACAGCACCCAACCTGGAAAAACAACCCTCCTCTACCAGAACCAATCCCAGTCCCTGCAGCACAGCACCCAACCTGGAAAAACAACCCTCCTCTACCAGAACCAATCCCAGTCCCTGCAGCACAGCACCAAACCTGGAAAAACAACCCTCCTCTACCAGAACCAATCCCAGTCCCTGCAGCACAGCACCCAACCTGGAAAAACAACCCTCCTCTACCAGAACCAATCCCAGTCCCTGCAGCACAGCACCCAACCTGGAAAAACAACCCTCCTCTACCAGAACCAATCCCAGTCCCTGCAGCACAGCACCAAACCTGGAAAAACAACCCCCCTCTACCAGAACCAATCCCACTCCCTGCAGCACAGCACCCAACCTGGAAAAACAACCCTCCTCTACCAGAACCAATCCCAGTCCCTGCAGCACAGCACCAAACCTGGAAAAACAACCCCCCTCTACCAGAACCAATCCCAGTCCCTGCAGCACAGCAACCAACCTGGAAAAACAACCCTCCTCTACCAGAACCTATCCCAGTCCCTGCAGCACAGCACCAAACCTGGAAAAACAACCCTCCTCTACCAGAACCAATCCCAGTCCCTGCAGCACAGCACCAAACCTGGAAAAACAACCCTCCTCTACCAGAACCAACCCCAGTCCCTGCAGCACAGCACCCAACCTGGAAAAACAACCCTCCTCTACCAGAACCAATCCCAGTCCCTGCAGCACCTGGAAAAACAACCCTCCTCTACCAGAACCAATCCCAGTCCCTGCAGCACCTGGTAAAACAACCCTCCTCTACCAGAACCAATCCCAGTCCCTGCAGCACCTGGAAAAACAACCCCCCTCTACCAGAACCAATCCCAGTCCCTGCATCATCTGGAAAAACAACCCTCCTCTACCAGAAACAATCCCAGTCCCAGCAGCACAGCACCCAACCTGGAAAAACAACCCTCCTCTACCAGAACCAATCCCAGTCCCAGCAGCACAGCACCCAACCTGGAAAAACAACCCTCCTCTACCAGAACCAATCCCAGTCCCTGCAGCACAGCACCCAACCTGGAAAAACAACCCTCCTCTACCAGAATCAATCCCAGTCCCTGCAGCACAGCACCCAACCTGGAAAAACAACCCTCCTCTACCAGAACCAATCCCAGTCCCTGCAGCACCTGGAAAAACAACCCTCCTCTACCAGAACCAATCCCAGTCCCTGCAGCACAGCACCCAACCTGGAAAAACAACCCTCCTCTACCAGAACCAACGCCAGTCCCTGCAGCACAGCACCCAACCTGGAAAAACAACCCTCCTCTACCAGAATCAATCCGAGTCCCTGCAGCACAGCACCCAACCTGGAAAAACAACCCTCCTCTACCAGAACCAATCCCAGTCCCTGCAGCACCTGGAAAAACAACCCTCCTCTACCAGAACCAACCCCAGTCCCTGCAGCACAGCACCCAACCTGGAAAAACAACCCTCCTCTACCAGAACCAACCCCCGTCCCTGCAGCACAGCACCCAACCTGGAAAAACAACCCTCCTGTACCAGAACCAATCCCAGTCCCTGCAGCACCTGGAAAAACAACCCTCCTCTACCAGAACCAATCCCAGTCCCTGCAGCACAGCACCCAACCTGGAAAAACAACCCTCCTCTACCAGAACCAATCCCAGTCCCTGCAGCACAGCACCCAACCTGGAAAAACAACCCTCCTCTACCAGAACCAATCCCAGTCCCTGCAGCACAGCACCCAACCTGGAAAAACAACCCTCCTCTACCAGAACCAATCCCAGTCCCTGCAGCACAGCACCCAACCTGGAAAAACAACCCTCCTCTACCAGAACCAACCCCCGTCCCTGCAGCACAGCACCCAACCTGGAAAAACAACCCTCCTCTACCAGAACCAACCCCCGTCCCTGCAGCACAGCACCCAACCTGGAAAAACAACCCTCCTCTACCAGAACCAACCCCAGTCCCTGCAGCACAGCACCCAACCTGGAAAAACAACCCTCCTCTACCAGAACCAACCCCCGTCCCTGCAGCACAGCACCCAACCTGGAAAAACAACCCTCCTCTACCAGAACCAATCCCAGTCCCTGCAGCACAGCAACCAACCTGGAAAAGCAACCCTCCTCTACCAGAACCAATCCCAGTCCCTGCAGCACAGCACCCAACCTGGAAAAACAACCCTCCTCTACCAGAACCAATCCCAGTCCCTGCAGCACAGCACCCAACCTGGAAAAACAACTCTCCTCTACCAGAACCAATCCCAGTCCCTGCAGCACCTGGAAAAACAACCCTCCTCTACCAGAACCAATCCCAGTCCCTGCAGCACAGCACCCAACCTGGAAAAACAACCCTCCTCTACCAGAACCAATCCCAGTCCCTGCAGCACCTGGAAAAACAACCCTCCTCTACCAGAACCAATCCCAGTCCCTGCAGCACCTGGAAAAACAACCCTCCTCTACCAGAACCAATCCCAGTCCCTGCAGCACAGCACCCAACCTGGAAAAACAACCCTCCTCTACCAGAACCAACGCCAGTCCCTGCAGCACAGCACCCAACCTGGAAAAACAACCTTCCTCTACCAGAACCAATCCCAGTCCCTGCAGCACAGCACCCAACCTGGAAAAACAACCCTCCTCTACCAGAACCAATCCCAGTCCCTGCAGCACAGCACCCAACCTGGAAAAACAACCCTCCTCTACCAGAACCAATCCCAGTCCCTGCAGCACAGCACCCAACCTGGAAAAACAACCCTCCTCTACCAGAACCAATCCCAGTCCCTGCAGCACCTGGAAAAACAACCCCCCTCTACCAGAACCAATCCCAGTCCCTGCAGCACCTGGAAAAACAACCCTCCTCTACCAGAACCAATCCCAGTCCCTGCAGCACAGCACCCAACCTGGAAAAACAACCCTCCTCTACCAGAACCAATCCCAGTCCCTGCAGCACAGCAACCAACCTGGAAAAGCAACCCTCCTCTACCAGAACCAATCCCAGTCCCTGCAGCACAGCAACCAACCTGGAAAAGCAACCCTCCTCTACCAGAACCAATCCCAGTCCCTGCAGCACCTGGAAAAACAACCCCCCTCTACCAGAACCAATCCCAGTCCCTGCAGCACAGCACCCAACCTGGAAAAACAACCCTCCTCTACCAGAACCAATCCCAGTCCCTGCAGCACAGCACCCAACCTGGAAAAACAACCCTCCTCTACCAGAACCAATCCCAGTCCCTGCAGCACAGCAACCAACCTGGAAAAGCAACCCTCCTCTACCAGAACCAATCCCAGTCCCTGCAGCACCTGGAAAAACAACCCTCCTCTACCAGAACCAATCCCAGTCCCTGCAGCACAGCACCCAACCTGGAAAAACAACTCTCCTCTACCAGAACCAACCCCAGTCCCTGCAGCACCTGGAAAAACAACCCTCCTCTACCAGAACCAACCCCAGTCCCTGCAGCACAGCACCCAACCTGGAAAAACAACCCTCCTCTACCAGAACCAATCCCAGTCCCTGCAGCACCTGGAAAAACAACCCTCCTCTACCAGAACCAATCCCAGTCCCTGCAGCACAGCACCCAACCTGGAAAAACAACCCTCCTCTACCAGAACCAACCCCAGTCCCTGCAGCACAGCACCCAACCTGGAAAAACAACCCTCCTCTACCAGAACCAATCCCAGTCCCTGCAGCACAGCAACCAACCTGGAAAAACAACCCTCCTCTACCAGAACCAATCCCAGTCCCTGCAGCACAGCACCCAACCTGGAAAAACAACCCTCCTCTACCAGAACCAATCCCAGTCCCTGCAGCACAGCACCCAACCTGGAAAAACAACCCTCCTCTACCAGAACCAATCCCAGTCCCTGCAGCACAGCACCCAACCTGGAAAAACAACCCTCCTCTACCAGAACCAATCCCAGTCCCTGCAGCACCTGGAAAAACAACCCTCCTCTACCAGAACCAACCCCAGTCCCTGCAGCACAGCACCCAACCTGGAAAAACAACCCTCCTCTACCAGAACCAATCCCAGTCCCTGCAGCACAGCAACCAACCTGGAAAAACAACCCTCCTCTACCAGAACCAATCCCAGTCCCTGCAGCACAGCAACCAACCTGGAAAAACAACCCTCCTCTACCAGAACCAATCCCAGTCCCTGCAGCACCTGGAAAAACAACCCTCCTCTACCAGAACCAATCCCAGTCCCTGCAGCACCTGGAAAAACAACCCTCCTCTACCAGAACCAATCCCAGTCCCTGCAGCACAGCACCCAACCTGGAAAAACAACCCTCCTCTACCAGAACCAATCCCAGTCCCTGCAGCACAGCACCCAACCTGGAAAAACAACCCTCCTCTACCAGAACCAATCCCAGTCCCTGCAGCACAGCACCCAACCTGGAAAAACAACCCTCCTCTACCAGAACCAATCCCAGTCCCTGCAGCACAGCACCAAACCTGGAAAAACAACCCTCCTCTACCAGAATCAATCCCAGTCCCTGCAGCACCTGGAAAAACAACCCTCCTCTACCAGAACCAATCCCAGTCCCTGCAGCACCTGGAAAAACAACCCTCCTCTACCAGAACCAATCCCAGTCCCTGCAGCACAGCACCCAACCTGGAAAAACAACCTTCCTCTACCAGAACCAATCCCAGTCCCTGCAGCACAGCACCCAACCTGGAAAAACAACCCTCCTCTACCAGAATCAATCCCAGTCCCTGCAGCACCTGGAAAAACAACCCTCCTCTACCAGAACCAACCCCCGTCCCTGCAGCACAGCACCCAACCTGGAAAAACAACCCTCCTCTACCAGAATCAATCCCAGTCCCTGCAGCACCTGGAAAAACAACCCTCCTCTACCAGAACCAACCCCCGTCCCTGCAGCACAGCACCCAACCTGGAAAAACAACCCTCCTCTACCAGAACCAATCCCAGTCCCTGCAGCACAGCACCCAACCTGGAAAAACAACCCTCCTCTACCAGAATCAATCCCAGTCCCTGCAGCACCTGGAAAAACAACCCTCCTCTACCAGAACCAATCCCAGTCCCTGCAGCACCTGGAAAAACAACCCTCCTCTACCAGAACCAATCCCAGTCCCTGCAGCACCTGGAAAAACAACCCTCCTCTACCAGAACCAATCCCAGTCCCTGCAGCACAGCACCCAACCTGGAAAAACAACCCTCCTCTACCAGAACCAATCCCAGTCCCTGCAGCACAGCACCCAACCTGGAAAAACAACCCTCCTCTACCAGAACCAATCCCAGTCCCTGCAGCACAGCACCCAACCTGGAAAAACAACCCCCCTCTACCAGAACCAATCCCAGTCCCTGCAGCACCTGGAAAAACAACCCTCCTCTACCAGAACCAACCCCCGTCCCTGCAGCACAGCACCCAACCTGGAAAAACAACCCTCCTCTACCAGAACCAACCCCCGTCCCTGCAGCACAGCACCCAACCTGGAAAAACAACCCTCCTCTACCAGAACCAATCCCAGTCCCTGCAGCACAGCACCCAACCTGGAAAAACAACCCTCCTCTACCAGAACCAATCCCAGTCCCTGCAGCACCTGGAAAAACAACCCTCCTCTACCAGAACCAATCCCAGTCCCTGCAGCACAGCACCCAACCTGGAAAAACAACCCTCCTCTACCAGAACCAATCCCAGTCCCTGCAGCACAGCACCCAACCTGGAAAAACAACCCCCCTCTACCAGAACCAATCCCAGTCCCTGCAGCACAGCAACCAACCTGGAAAAGCAACCCTCCTCTACCAGAACCAATCCCAGTCCCTGCAGCACCTGGAAAAACAACCCTCCTCTACCAGAACCAATCCCAGTCCCTGCAGCACAGCACCCAACCTGGAAAAACAACTCTCCTCTACCATCAACCCAAACTTGTATCCAATTGGTTAGCTCATGGTGATTCTGACCTTCCTAACCTACCATGCGAAGCCTTGTCAAGGGCTTGCTAATATAGACCATTTCTACTGCCTTGCCTTCATCTTGGTTATTTCTTCAAATTTGTGAGGTATGATATCTGATGAACAAAGCCACACTGACTATCCTTAGTCCGTCCTTGATTTTCGAAAAATAAACAGATCTGTTCCCTCAGAATTCCTTCCAATAATGTTCCCACCACTGATATAAGATTCACCAGCCTGTAGTTTCATGGCTACCCTTCTGAAATAAAGTCACAGCCATCCTCCAGTCTTCTTTGACCTCACTTGTGGCTAATAAAGACACAAAAATCTCTGCCAGAGTTCCACTATCTCCCCCTTGCTTTCCATAACAGCCTAGGTACACCTGGTCAAGCCCCAGGGATTCATCCAACTTTACGTTTCAAGACCTGTATCACCTTTCTCGTTGTAATATTAGTATGCTCTGGAATAACCCTGCCCCCTCTCCTGAACTCACTGTTCTGAACCTTTGACCAGGTCAGTGGTGAAGTTTGAATATATTAGTCTGACAGATGCTAAAATAGGTAGGCTATTACTATCCTGTCAGGTTTCAATATAATGCAGCCTTGTGCATTTTCTTTGCAATTATACTCTGGAAAACAGACAATTTGAAAGAATAGATGTGCATGACAAAATCCGGGAATGTTTTGCAAGCTTTACAAACATTGATGTGGTAATAGTAAGATTCTATTTAATCAAAGAGGACTGCCCAGTGCAAGCCTCAGAGGGTTGTAATCTCAGTCAGCTCCATCGCTGGCATTCACCTCCCCACCATCGAAGACATCCTTAAAAGTCAATGTCTCAAAAAGCGGCATCCATCATCAAGGACCCCCGTCACCCAGGACATGCCCTCGTCTCACAGGAACCTGAAAACACACACTCAATGCTTTAGGAACTATTTCTTCCCCACTGCTCTCAGATTTCTGAAACTGACAATAAACTCATGAACTACCTCACTATTCTTGCTTTCTATTTGCATTACTTATTTTATATAGATCTATATCTATCTATCTATATGTATCAATATACACACATACATACATAGATATCCTATTACAATTTATAGCATATTTTACGTGCTGATTTGTACTGTTGCCACAAATTTCACGACATATGTCAGTGGTAATAGACCTGATTCTCACTCCGAGGCAAAGCTCCCAGCTCTGAGATGACATGCAGTTTTTAAAGGCATCCCCAGGAACAGAACATGAGACTCTTGGAAGAGTAACTCTGACTTACCATTGGACCTGGTGGGCCTTGTGAACCGGTGGCTCCTGGGGGTCCTACAATCTGCACAAACAGATAATGGGCCAGCATGTCAATGAGAACGCAGATCTCGCACGGCTGACTGCAACTTAGGTAATGTAGGTTTTGTTATTATTTAGGAACAATATAATAAAACACAACTTCCATTTACCTGTCATTGAAAAAAAAATAAAACTGCAGTTACTGGAAATCTGAAAATAAAACCAGAAAATGCTGGAGATACTCAGAAAGTCAGGCAGCAACGGTGGTGGGGAAAACAGTTAACGTTTCAGACCAATGACCTGTGTCAGAACTTTCATTTGGTGAAAGCTGATTGACCTTAAATGTCAACTACTTCTCTCTCCCTAGTGACCCACTGAGCATGTCCACCTTTTTCTGATTAAAAAAATTCCATTTATATAGTTCTTCTTGCTCAACAATATGTCCCAACATGCCTTACTGACAACTTAAAGGGATATGCACAAGGGAACTAAAGATGCGTTAAAAAGTGTTTGAGGAGAATACTTTTGAAAGAGGACGAGAAAAGGTTAGGTTCAGTGATCTTGGGAGGGAACTCATAAGACAGCTAATAAACAATTGATTACATTGATAAAGGACATGATGGAACAAAGGCAAATATTTGTCACAATAAATACAAGGCTTAGGCTTGAAGGATGTCACTAAGGGGGCAGTGTGAATGGGGGCATTTCAAAAGTAGAAGGGAGTTTCTACAGCTGATATCTAGTCATCAAGATGAGCTGGGGACACAGAAATGACAGGAAAGATGTGCTTCCTGCCCTGCAGATCAATGATTGCAGCCTTCTGAACAGACTGTGCAGCGTTGACATAAACTATTGAATGCAGCGGTTTCAGAGAAGCCAAGCTTGGGGTGAAATGAACTGTAAATAGGACAGTGATAGAAACTGTGAAGATATAGTCAGACAGGTACGGATCTGTGGCGGACAATGATTTAATGCTGGGTATGAGAAGTGTTCCATTTCGGTACGATGATTGAGAAGAAGCAACATAAACTAGAGGTAACAATATACCAATTGTGTCAGGACCAGAAATGTATGAACAATTCATCCCAAATTTCTTTCTCTTATCTTTCTATAAAGACCAGGATCTCAAATGCCTATAAGCTGTCCAAACTATGTCTATGGAACACTAACAGAGCTCTCTGTTCCTGCATCCATTTTAGAATTATGCCCTGTTGTATATATTACCACTTCTGATCTGTCAGAACCCTAACTATCTCCTTCTTTGCTTTCCATAACATCTTAAGGTAGATTTCATTTGGCTTTGGGGATCTGTACACCTTACTGTGCACCAATAACTCTAGCCCTTCCTCTTTCCTGAGGCATACATGTTCTAGACTGGGAGCATACATTTCCCATAATCCCCCATCCTCCCCATCCTTCTTCCGGGTGAGTATTGACACAAAGTATCCATTTGAGCAGCACACGTATTCCCCGGCTCCATGCAAAGATTTCCCTTTTGGTCTCCGGAGGACCTACTCTTTCACTAACTACACGCTTGCTTCTGATATATTGAGAAAAGATTTTGGAATTCTCTTTAATTCTGATGGCCAGGACCATTCATGTCCCTTTTGTGCCCTCTGAAGATCTTTTCTACATCCTCTATAAACCTCATCATTACATGATATGTCATATAAATTAAGCGATCATAGTCCTTTCGTGACCATGATTGTTCTTGGCAAATATTTCTACAGAAGTGGTTTGCCATTGCCTTCTTCTGGGCAGTGTCTTTACAAGACGGGAGACTCCAGCCATTATCAATACTCTTCAGAGATTGTCTGCCTGACATCCATGGTCACATAACCAGGACTTGTGATATGCAGCAGTTGCTAATACGACCACCCACCACCTGCTCCCATGGCTCCACGTGACCCTGATCGGTGGAAGGGGGCTAAGCAGGTGCTACACCTTGCCCAAGGGGGTCCTGCAGACCAGCAGAGGGAAGGAGCACCTTACACCTCCTTTGGTAGACGTATCTCCACCCTGACACCCATCTATAAACCTCAAAGGACTCAACTAATAAAGAATTTCCAAAACCTGATACACTCTTCCTTCTTTTTCCTGCTCAAACCCTCAATTTCCTTCGTTAACTAAGCTTGCCTAATCTTACCACCTTTGTGTCTCATCCTTATTGCCTCTGAATAGCTACAGCTACTATTTTGTTTTTTTTAAAATGCCTCCTGCCCATTGGGGTTTGTTTGTTCTCTGGAATAAGGTTGAGAGTTACAATGGAAAGGAATACTAACCATTCCAAAGTAAGGATAGTCCATGGGAAAAAAGGATAAATACAGTTCTGTCTCAGGTAAATTAGAGTCAAAGTTTGGCAGGGAAAATTGTCACTGAAAAATGACTGGACTTTAAAGTAGAAACACAAAAGTCTTTCTGGTTTCTTCGGAGTTCATCTACAACTTTGCCTGAGGAAATTAGAGCAATTATGCTTAGAGACATTTGGGAATAATATAATGAAAGTAGCAACTGTAAATGTGGAACCTAAGTTTTAAATATTCATAAAAAGGGGAAATTTAATAAAAGAGGTACTCTCACCTCTTCCTTAAGTAACCTCAGTAAGTCCTGTAACATTTGAATTCACCTATGGGAATATTCACTTCAGTCAACTTTTATTTCCAAATGATATCCTGAGGATTTTATATATGCAGCTGAAAGCAATCATTGAATCTTTCCTCGAGTTAAAAATCTCATAGTTTAGCAATTCTAAATCAATTGCCAACATAAATAGTAGTTGGCAGATTCAGTTATCCTAAATTGTTCACATTAAAATTGGTTGCTCTTCATTAAGTGTTGCCTTCAACTTAATTGAAGCATGAAACCCAACCAAGCCTTATTTTACGTCCAAGTCAATTTGCTGGTCAGATTTCAGCAAATTTACCTTGGAGGTTGGATTTAAGTTGCCATGTTTCTGCCAAAGTCAACAAGGCAATGAATCCTGAGATTTAGCTTTAATATTTAACACTATGTCTACTAACTTCTGTTGAGAGTTGTTCTTTAAAAATCAAAATAAACATATTTTAATGTATTTTTTCACAGATTGTTTTTTCTTTACAAAGACCTTGATTTACTATAGTTTTATTGTATAAAACTGAACAGGGTACAAATTTAAGATCTGCACAGTCATTCTCTTGGTTCCATAATCTTGGAAGATTCTGAGGTAGACTTTGTGGCCTTTTGATCTGGAGACCACCCATGACCTGGCTATGTAATAGTAACATTCCTCCAAAGCTCTGCAACATTCCTCATTGAGTATTCTGGACTTTAGTCCTCCCATCTTCTGGAATGCAGACTGGTAACTACTCAAATTAGATAAGATCAACTGAAAAACAAAAGTATGGCCTAATTTATATGCCACAAGAACAATTAGAATAGTTTTCAATGCAAATTGGAAATTAGTAGAGTCTGTCACCTATCTATATACTATCAGTCTCTGATAATCTTTATCAAAAGGAGCTGATTTAACCAAAGAGCATGAAGTCCAAAGAATGACTCCTTTAAAAAATAGTAACTTACCTGAGTGATAATATTGCATGAGTCAGAAAGACTGAGGCAGATTTACAAACTGGAGCTGTATTCTGCTAACATTAGGAATTGATATTAAAGATAAGGACTGAACTGAAGAGCTAGAGTGTTATAAAGTATCACCTTTGCCGATTGTGCAATGGTAGCATTTGCAACTGCCTATCATCGTAAAGTTCTTCAAAACCTTCTTTCTCTTAGTTAAGGCCACAGCCTAAAGTAATTCTAATCATTAAACTGCAGACTATCACTTCATATTGCTTAGAGATGATCTACACCAACCTCACACTGCAGAACCAATGCAGACAAAAAAACTCACATTAAATTGACTTTACTGACCGCTGTACCAATTTTCTTAATGTGCTTACTTTAATTACTCAATTATCTAAGGATCCTGTTTTTCCTTTCTATGTCAAGATATATGTGGAAAGAGTAAAAGTAATAATACCAAATAACTATTAAATTGTAAACAGAATTCCATCTTTCTTGATGTTAAAGTATCCTGCCTGACAATATGCAGTGGATCCCCAATCCGCTGATTTGCAACATGCTTTAATGATTAGGATGCCTAATTTCGGAGAACTTACTGAAGAGCCTTTTGGACCAGCCATCCCGTGATCTCCTTTCTCACCTTTTTCTCCCTTTTCTCCATTGATACCCTGCGTGGACAAAAAGTACAGTGAAGACCAAACAGAGAGTTAACCCACATGGAATTAATATGATCAGTGGTACACTCCATATTCAACAATCAAATGTACTTTGTTGCTAGAAAATGTTTCATTTTTGTGGGTTGTACACAAAATCTTTAATGTTCACTTGAAGCACTGAAAGGAGGTGGAGTGACCAGATTTTGGAGTTTCTCCTTGAAAGGACAGAATCTTCAACAATTAAACAGTTGGTCAGTATTACACAGGATTGTTAGTCCACAGTGAGTTCTGAATGGAGCTTGACTGTATGATCAAGGCTGAACAGAGTTTAGTTTAATTATTCCTTGACTTTGTTATTATAATTGGATTTTATTAAAGGAATGTCAGAATATTAAAGTTAGAAACATAATACATTGGTTATACACAAATCCTCTAGCTTAGAATGGAATGGAATGAGTTTCAGAGTGGATTCACTGGAATGAATCATGGGTTAGGGTTTAATTAGCTCTAACAAGAAACTATAAATTTGGTGTTGTCTCAAAAAATTGAGAAACTAAGGAACAATTTGATTGAACCAACAAAGAAGCAAAATGATAATAACATCACTCTCCTCAGCTCAAAAGCACTGAAATATGGCAGCATTGTACTACAATTAGAACTTCACAGTCAATCAAACTATTTTTGGGTGACGTGGCAGCCTTATGAAATTCTGTTTAGGCTGCACCTGGAGTATTGCATTTAATTCTGGTTGCTCCATTATAGGAAGGGTGTGAAGAAGTGGTTTAGCGGGATGCTGCATGAGCTCTCTGCAAAGAGAGCTTGGACAAAACTGGGCTGTTTTCTGGAGCAGTAGACGCTGACGAGGAACATGATAGAAGTTAATAAAATTGTGAGAGGCATAGATAGGGAGAATAGCTGGTATATTTTTTGCCAGGAGGTCATCCCTTTAGAGTGAGAGGGGATAAGTTCAAAGGTGGTGTGTGGGACAAGATGTTTTGTTATACAGAAATAGTGTTTGGAATGCACTGCCAGCACAGAGGCTCTTAAGACAGGCACACGAGCAGGCAAAGATGGTGGAATATAGTCATTGTGTAGGCAGAAGGGATTAGTTTAGTTTATTTGAATTGAATTTACTTAAATCTTACAACTATCCCACAACATGAGGGAGTAAAAATGTTTGTTATGACTCAGTTGCAATGTACAGACATGTGAATTTAAAAGTCTAATGGCTTGTAGAAAGAAGCTGTCCCGCAGTCTGTTGGTCCTGGTTTTAATGCTGTGGTACCGTTTGCCAGACGGAAGCAGCTGAAACAGTTTATGGTTGAGGTGACTGGTGGCCTCGATGATCTTCCAGGCCTTCTTTCTGCACCTGCTGCTGTAAATGTCCTCAGTGGAGGGAAGTTCACATCCACAGATGTGCTGGGCTGTCCATACCACTGTCTGCAGTGCCCAGCGATCAAGGTTGGTGCAGTCCCCGTACCAGGCGATGATACAGTCAGTCAGGATGCTCTCAATGGTGCCCCTATAGAAGGAGTTGAGGATTTGGGGACTCAATGCCGAACCTCTTCAGTCGCCTGAGGTGGAAGAGACGCTGTTGTGCTTTTCTTACCACAAAGCCGGTGTGTACAGTCCAGGTGAGAACTTCATTGATGTATATACCAAGGAACTTGAAACTCCTCACCCTCTCAACTGCAGACCCATTGATGTCGATCAGGCCAAGCCTGTCTCCATTCCTCCTGTAATCCACAATCAGCTCTTTTGTTCTCTAGGGAGAGGTTGTTATCCTGGCACCACTGTGTCAGGGTGTCAACCTCTCCTCTGTAGGCTGTCTCATCACCACTAGAAATAAGGCCAATCGATGTCGTGTCATCTGCAAATTTGATCAGCAGATTGGAGCTTTGTGTGGCAGTACAGTTGTGGGTATCAAAGGAGCAGAGGAGGGGACTCAGGACACAACCCTGGGGGTCAGAGGGGCAGAAGTGAGGGAGCCTATCCTTACCACCAGTCGGCGATCTGATAGGAAGTCCAGGATCCAGCTGCACAAGGCCGAGGTCTCTGAGCCTCCTGCCAAGTCTGGACAGGATTATGGTGCTGAAAGCTGAACTGTAGTCTAGGAACAGCATTCCAATGTATATATCCCTCTTCTCCAGGTGAGTGAGAACGGTGTGTAGTGCTGTGGCTTTGGCGTCATTAGTAGACCAGTTGGGTCAGCAGGCAAATTGTAGAGGGTCCAGTGTGGGTGGTAGCATGCTGCAGATATAGTCTTTATCCAGCCTCTCAAAGCATTTGCTTATAATTGAGGTGAGTGTGGCAGAGTGCCAGTCGTTCAGGCATGCTACCTTGGTTTTCTTAGGTACAGGGTCAATGATGGACGATTTGAAACAGGAGGGCACCACACATTGGGAGAGGGAGAGATGAAAAATGTCCATAAACACACCAGCCAGTTGTTCCGCACACTTTGAGGACATGCCCTGGGATGCCATCTCGCCCCGCTGCCTTACGGCTGTTCATGTTCAGTTGTCAGTCAACCATACATAAATACCCGTGAACACAGCCAAACGAAACAGCGAATCTCTAGGGCCAAGGTTCAAAACACAGTGCCAATGGTCACACACAGCACACGGCTCATATAGCACATATACGATAGCAGTAAACATACAGTCACACAAAATATATAATATAGCCCAAGTCCCTAAGTGACATATCCCATAGACTGATGGAACAGGAATGTTGTCGGCAAGAATAAGCCTTCTGCAGTCCACAGAAGAATACACGCACGCACACAGGTGATCCAGCTTGTCTTTCAGTAAGCAATCACTGGAGGGCAGCAACAGTGGGAGGGGCCTGTCCTAATCCAGCATGGACGCTGTGTCACACCATCTCAGCATCTCTTCTCCTGATGGCTGCACCGGTAACACTGCGGCACGAGGCCTAGAACTCACTACAACCAAGGCTACACAGCCTCCCCCCCCCCACCGTTGGTCAAACCAGCGAACCGGACTTGGTGTGGACCATGTCCTATAGGATCTTGTGATCATAAGAGAAACATCCAAAACAATCACTCGCTGTTAGACTGCACGCTGTCTTTGTGCACCGACTCCGATGCCTCTCTGTAGTAGGCAGCAACACAGTCCACACCAGGTCCAGTATCTCCGCTATCGAGTAACTTGCTGATGGGGTAGACCTGCAGTACGTAAAGTTCTTAATGTCCAGCTGAGTCTTGTGATCATAAAAAATCATTTAAAAAGACAAAACCACTTTTGGTTGGCCCCAGAGAGGCTGCTGCGTCTGAGCGTGTCACCATCTTTCCGGAGCTAAGCTACAAGGGGTTTAGTTACTAGTTTACTTACGCTGGCACAACATGGTGAGCTGAATGGCCTGCTCCCGTGCTTTATTGTTGTATCTTGTCTACTTGGACTTTGTCTTGACTCTGCAATGTCAGCTGGTCTGGAAGATCAAATCTCATGGAATCTGGGGGAGCCAGTCAGGCAGATTAAAAACTTGCTCAGAACTGGCTCTGAGGTAGGAAGCAGAGGGTGATGTTTGACGGTTCTTTCTCAGAATGGAGGCCAAAGACTGTTGGCGTGCCATGGGGTTGGATGTCAATGCACCAGACTTAACTGTAAGTTTGTGGATGACACAACATAAAGCATTTCGGGGAGTCAAACTGGTGCAGGACTGGTCAAGTGAAAGGGGACCAGAGGGGCAACTGTTCTTACACAGAGAGTAATGAGTAAAATGGAATGACCTGCTAGAGGAGGAGGTTGAAGCAGATACAATAGAACCAGTTTAGAGGCACTTGCATAGGTACATCCAGGAGTGAGGCTTGAGGGAAATCGGCCGAATGCAGGAAATTCAGACTAACTGGGTGAGCACCATGGTCAGCAAGGTCTGCTTGGGTCACAGGGCTTGTGTCCATGCAGGCTTGCTCAATGCTGCAAAGTTGTGGCTCAGTGTCTTAGTTTTAGCACAGGAATCTTATAGGAGATTCTTATTACACTGTGGTTAATTCAACAATACTGGAATGTCTGAGATGCTTTGATGTTTTTATTTTCCCCAGCTCAAGCGTAATCCATTTTGAATATCTAATTGCTTCCAACAGAATTCTCACCACAACTCAAGAAATGAAATAATCAAAGTAGCTACTGAAAATCTGTTTCATCTCTTGGAAAGTAATTCAGAGCTACGACTTACAGACTTAACAATGTTATTGATTTTCTGACATAGTTACGAGACAGGAAAATGGACGAGAGCTGAATGGCTGTTTGTGCAAGTCAGGAGGGAAGGGGTACTTTTTCCTTTCCAGTAAGATTTCTCAGCCCAAAGATGGTGCAAGGAGAAAGGGGTGACCTGGTCAGACACTGGAAATCATGTCTCACTTGGATTAAGAAAGTTGTGATCATTCCAGAGTCCCGCTTATAGTGTGGAGAGGGATAGAGAGAAAGGGAAGGATATCCTATTATCAGCAGTTACATTAAGATGACTATAACTTCTCAAAATCAAGTAAGGTTTTTCATGACAGAAAAAAGTTTTCTGTGTTTTTTTTTAAACTAAAAATCCCTGTTCGGGACTTCTGCTACTGTCATTCAATTATTGGTGCTCTGTGAACATAGAGATTCCAGTTCTAGAGTAAGGCTTTAGCTTCACACAATGCATTTGCAACCTGCAGTACCTGGGTGCTAATACAATTCCTTATCAGCTGAAAGTATGTGAACTACTTGCAAAATTTCTTCTGGACATCGTTGCCTGAATTGAGAGCACTTACGGATAATCCAGGAAAGCCCATGCTTCCTTTATCTCCTGGAGCACCGATGTCACCTTTAGAGCCTTTGGAACCCTGGAAATAAGCACAAGTATAGGGAGAAGGCACAACATTACATTCTTAAGAGACATATTACAAATATTGAAAAATATTTAAAAACCATTAAGCCGAAGATAATTACAGTACCTGTATTCCGGGGGCTCCAGGTGAACCAGGGTTCCCCATGTCTCCCTGCGACGTAAAAGGAATGCAAAACTCTGGTAAATCACTATTTAGTCCTTATGTCGAGGAAAATCCACACACACTCTTATTCCCTCAAACCACGACTAAATATATTTTGTGCCACATGTGAGTTGGCAGCAGAGGCTAATGTTGAGAAATTGAATCTAGTCCAATCTAACACTACTGTGTTGTGGTGGGCTCAGTGCTCTAGTGGAGATGGGAGTTCATAGTCCTATTTACCAGAGCAGGTTGCTAAAGTGAATATATTTGTTTCCATTAAAGACAATCGATTGTTCTATGAATTCAACTAAATCTAAGATAATCCACTACTCCTGTGGCTTAGCCTGGATGTGAACTCAGTCACACACAATGCAATAGACGATAAACAGAATAATCATTGACCTACTTGGGAAAAACCAGTGCAGTTTAAATGGCCATATTTTTCTTCCTTAAGTATTGGCACCTCCGCGTAAACAATACTTTCAAACCTTCCTACTATGGTGGCGATGTTTTATCAGCTTCAAGTCAGAATAATTCCTTACGATTGTATCAATGGTTTTGGGCTCAGTATTGTAACAATGATAACTCTTGGGGTGAGCTTTATTGATCCTTAAAATATTGGAATCAAATTATTGGAATGTTTCATTATTGATGAAAAATGGAAATGCTACAAAAATGTGGAAATCTTTGCTTGCATTCAGTAGGACGTGTTTCATTGTACCATAGACCACAAGGCAGTTTTAATTACGCTTCCCTTCCGATTCTGAATATATCTTACTCCTTCATTTGCTAGCTGATCTCCTGTTCATCAGAATTTTTCTTTATTTTTTGTTTTTAACGTTTATATCAAAATATTCAAATCATAGGACTTATCTGGAATAAAAAGTCATTTAAACAGTGAGGCACTTGATCATAGAGGCACCGTGCAAGGTGCATTCAATCCTTCAAATATTTTAATGGAACTTTTCGAGAATTAGCAATGTCCTGACCAACCTGCACAGACATAGTGGGCAATGCCTCTGCCGTACAATTCTCACACTGGCATGTTTAAATAAACATTTGCTTTCTGCTAAAAACAATGGTATTGTCAGGATGAAACATTTTTTTCTCTGACTATTGATTCAGATTACAGCACTAAAATGAGACTGTCCCCAGTTTCTATTGAGAAGCCTCTCCCTCAATCATGGAAATGTACAAAGGAAATTCCTACCTTTGGTCCTGGCATTCCTGGAGATCCTTGAGGCCCTGGTGGACCCTGATGATGCGGAACAAAAGAATTACTTTTGCACAGAAAGAATTGGAATATTTTTACACTGGCACCCTTGTAAAGATCGTGCAACTTCCTTTTATTAAATCAAAAATGAAAGCAAAACAGGACAAAACTGATTTGTTGGATACAGGTTCAAAATGTTTATGGTAAAGGTCATTAAAGTGCTAATGAGAACTTGAGCAAAAAGCACTCCACTAATATTATCTATAAGAAGCTTAAATTAATGGCTGGTTATGTATCTTCTTTGCTGCACAACATATTAACATTACCGTGAATCCAACTTTCAGCAAGTCAGGCAATGAGCTACAACAGCCTGAATCCACAGCCACAACAGCTCATGCAGTAACTTTTAGGAACCCAGCAAATTACCGTGACAGTTAAGGTGGTGATCCTCTGTTTGAACGCCAAAATTAAAGAAAAAGAAATGTAAGAGCAGCCACATAAAGGAGTTTACAGATTTATTCTGCAACTTATTGCCAAGATATTATTGTTGTATTTTCTCTGTCACCTGAGTAGTGAGTCGATGGCCTCTATTACAGGAAACATCTAACTCAGTTCAAGTCAATGGAAACAGAAGTTGTATATTTTCTGCAACAGGTGGACAATCCACTCTCCTGCACATCCAGTGAAAGTCAGTGTAATCACCTTTTATCCTGACAATACAATCTCAATGGATTGGAACGGTGAAAGACATCATTACATTTTGACCCCACTCTGACCTTTTACTTCTTCCTCACATGCCTATTACTTCCCCTAGGTCCCCTCCTCCTTTCCTTTCTCCTACGGTCTACTACTCTCTCCCAAATATTCTTCAGTTCTTGACTTTTCCCACCTACCTGGCTTCACCTATCACCTTCTAACTACCCTCCTCCTCCTGCCTCCACCTGATTCTGGCATCTTCCCCCTTCCCTCTCAGTCCCGAAGAACGGTCTCGGCCTGAAACATCGACTGTTTATTCGTTTCCATAGATGCTGCCTGGCCTGCTGAGTTCCTCCAGCATTTTGTGTGCGTTGCTTTGAACTTTCACCATCTGCAGACTTCCTCGTATTTTGATTACAATTTTCTGTTCAATCTTGAATTTTACCATTGAACATTGTTACTGAGGATAAACTATATTTATACACTGTTGGTTAAACTCTCATTATAATGGAGTAGCCCACACAGATAAACAGAGGGCTTTAAACTTGTCACAGTACCTACACATGAAAACACATTGTAAGGCCTTTAAATGCCTGTAATAACTTCACTGCAAAATCTTGTTTGGTTAATATGTGGCTTTGATAATCTTTCAATGTTCTAGGCAATCTATAAAGGACTAATTTGCCTTAATAGCATATTTGGTGCCAATATCTATGGCTAGGGTTCAAGGTCAACGGAAAACAAAGTGAAGTCTATGATCACACACAACTATTCTTCAGTAAACGTGATTATACGGAGAGTAAAACAGACCAATACTGAAGATCTGCTCCATATAATGACGCAAATAAAGAAGCTAAACACCACAGTTTCATGAACCCAATCTAATATCTATGCTCTGAGTTCAGTTTGCCTTTAAGATAATTTATCTAATAAACGCTTTAGAGACATTGAGAAAAAAAGAAATTTTTAAGTCAAGAAATGTCTGAGAGCAAAGAAACAAACAGAAGAGCCAGAAATAAATTGAGATCCACAATGAGATGGAAGGGTTGACATTCAACCCCTCATCACTGTTGCAAGAGGTGCCTGCTTCAGAACTCGAGTTTAGAGTGATGTGCAACTTTGGCCATCATTTATCCCAGCTGGGAGTGAGAGGCAGAGGTGGTGCAGGTAGAAAGACATTCTGTGCAGGAGACAGTGTAAACTGGTAAAACACTAACTTGACAATCAGTCACCTCTGGAAGGGGAGCAATCCCATTGATTCATCAGTTTGTAACAGATGTGGACCAACAGCATAAAACAGCCTATAATTTCTGCCAATTG
Source organism: Hemitrygon akajei (assembly GCF_048418815.1). Taxonomy (NCBI): domain Eukaryota; kingdom Metazoa; phylum Chordata; class Chondrichthyes; order Myliobatiformes; family Dasyatidae; genus Hemitrygon; species Hemitrygon akajei. Next base: position 87,224,873 of record NC_133136.1, on the reverse strand, counting down.
GGTTAAAACCAATAACTCATCAAAGACTTCATGAATACTGCAGAGTGAAAATCTCATATTGATGCAGGAGGGAGTACTGTTTAGATTGTGGTTGAATGGAAAATTCCCAGAAGTCCCTTTGCCTGGTAGAAGCATCTTGATTGGTTGTGGGGTTGTGTGACTTAATCACAGGCCTGCTGCTTCAACAGTGAATGACCCCTGGGACCAGGAGAATGAGCTTTGCTGAAGGAATTACCCCTGAATACTGTGTGGCTGCAGAAGAAATCAGAGGACAACTGGGGGTTGGGGATGGGTAGGTATGGAAGGGGTCTGATCAGTTGATTGGTGGGTTGATATTGATGATTACTTCAAGGGAAGTGGAATAATAGACGGATAATTGGGAGTAATAGCTTGGAATTGACATCATGGGGTGACCTCTGGAAAACTGGTACAGCTGTAACTTAAAGCGGCCTTCCCGAGTTGGGTCCCCAGTGCTGGGCTGAGACCAGCTCATTGAGGTCCCTAAGTACTCACAAAAAGCAGGCTTCACAGGTAGTTAGGAAGTCTGCTTTGGGAACGTGGCTTCTGGACATTGCAAACCACTCCAATCTGAAACTAAAGCCCCAGAAATAACACCCCTAAGTTCTTTGGATGTCATAGGATATAGCCAGTTTCCTCTGTGTATCATGCAGTAGACACAGGGTGAAATCTGTAATAAAGATCAGACACCCCGAGACATGTTGTAAGCCCCCAAATTTCATTCTGTTTTCTTTAACCATATAACCATATAACAATTACAGCACAGAAGCAGGCCATCTCGGCCCTTCTAGTCCGTGCCGAACGCTTACTCTCACCTAGTCCCACTGGCCCGCGCTCAGCCCATAACCCTCCATTCCTTTCCTGTCCATGTACCTATCCAATTTTGCTTTAAATGACAATACCGAACCTGCCTCTTCCACTTCTACTGGAAGCTCATTCCACACAGCTACCACTGTCTGAGGAAAGAAATTCCCCCTCATGTTACCCTTAAACTTTTGCCCCCTAACTCTCAACATGTCCTCTTGTTTGAATCTCCCCTACTCTCAACGGAAAAAGCCTATCCACGTCAACTCTATCTATCCCCCTCATAATTTTAAATACCTCTATCAAGTCCCCCCTCAACCTTCTACGCTCCAAAGAATAAAGACCTAACTTGTTCAATCTTTCCCTGTAACTCAGGTGCTGAAACCCAGGTAACATTCCAGTAAATCTTCTCTGTACTCTATTTTGTTGACATCTTCCCTATAATTCGGTGACCAGAACTGTACACAATACTCCAAATTCGGCCTTACCAATGCCTTGTACAATTTTAACATTACATCCCAACTCCTATACTCAATGCTCTGATTTATAAAGGCCAACATACCAAAAGCTTTCTTCACCACCCTATCCACATGAAATTCCACCTTCAGGGAACTTTGCACCATTATTCCTAGATCACTCTATTCTACTGCATTTTTCAATGCCCTACCATTTACCATGTATGTCCTATTTGGATTATTTCTACCAAAATGTAGCACCTCACATTTATCAGCATTAAACTCCATCTGCCATTGCTCAGCCCATTCTTCTAACTGGCCTAAATCTCTCTGCAAACTTTGAAAACCTACTTTATTATCCACAATGCCACCTACCGTAGTATCATCTGCATACTTACTAATCCAATTTACCACCCCATCATCCAGATCATTAATGTATATGACAAACAACATTGGACCCTGTACAGATACCTGAGGCACACCACTAGTCACCGGCCTCCAGCCTGACAAACAGTTATCCACCACTACTCTCTGGCATCTCCCATCCAGCCACTGTTGAATCTACTACTTCAATATTAATACCTAATGATTGAACCTTCCTAACTAACCTTCCATGCGGAACCTTGTCAAAGGCCTTACTGAAGTCCATATAGACAACATCCACTGCTTTACCCTCGTCAACTTTCCTCGTAACCTCTTCAAAAAATTCAATAAGATATGTCAAACATGACATTCCACGCACAAATCCATGTTGACTGTTCCTAATCAGACCCTGTTTATCCAGGTAATTATATATACCATCGCTAAGAACACTTTCCATTAATTTACCCACCACTGACGTCAAACTGACAGGCCTATAATTGCTAGGTTTACTCTTAGAAACCTTTTTAAACAATGGAACCACAATGCCTTTACCTAGGCATTGCTTGAGTTGAGCACAAAAACACATGGCTCCATAATCTAATTTCTAACTAATATTATTATAGCCGTGTAACTGGACTTACCACACGTTGCCTGATCTAGCAGGTGCTGTCATTGAATGCCCAAGATGGAATCATACTCATCTCCCCTGCACTGAAATCCCTCAGCCTGACAGTTATAGACTAAACGTTGGAACAGAGAGTCTGAACTACGTTTCCCCAGAACACACAACCCTGAAGCATCAGAGGCCAAGGGGGTGACATGATAGAACTTTATAAGAGGCACAAATAGGGTGGAGAGTGTGATTTTTTTCCCCTAGGGTAGAGACGTCACATTCTAAAGGCCATGCATTTAGGGCAAGAGGGCGAAAGATTAAAGAAGTGCAAGGCAGTTTTTTTTTTACACAGAGAGGGAAAGCTGACTGCTACAGCATGCTGGAGGGAGGGGTGAGAGTGGGCACCACTGATGCATTTAAGGGACTGTTCGATAGATATGAATACACAGGGATGATCACGCACAGGCAGAAGACAGTAAGCTTAATTGGCATCGGGTTTGGTGTAAACATTGGTGGCCAAAGGATTGTTACTGTGTTGTACTGTCTGATACTCTAAGTTGGTACGTATTCTGAAATTCGGCATAATGTGTTTTGGGCAAAACAAGATCAAATTTATCAAAACACAACTGCTAAATGCATACTTTGTGTTTCAGAGGTATATTCTGAGAACTGTCTACAACTCCATCTCATCTTTTAAAGTACTTACACAATTCCGTCTGTGCCCAGGATGCAAATGACACAGGCATCAGACACCAAAGCAGGTCTTAACCTGCTTCAGGGGTGGACCTTGCTTCAGCTAAGTGGCCCCGCAACATCACGAGGTTGGCTGTCAGGGAGTCCAAAGTGCCCAATGTTTTCCAAATAGGAATTGTCTATCTCTCCATCTTGGTGCTTGCTCCTGCATTGCTGCTGATGTCTGACTGAGCCACAGTTCTTCTCCATACTCTGATCCAATTACTGAACTCTTATTGATACCAATCTTCACCAATCCAGCCAAATATCTCAACAGTTTCAACCTTTGACCTCTCCTTCACCAATCCCCTCACAAAGCAACAAACAATCCGTTCTTGTCTGGATCCCGCCCCATGCCTCTCTCTACTGCTGATCTTCTCAACCCCCTTGCTGGGGACCTTCTGCAGGGGAAGAATGCTCAACGGCTACCAATTCATGTGCCGAGGTCTCTCAGAAATCCTGCCTGCACTGCTTTTTGGGTGACACAGAACTTCTTGCTTGTTTTGAGTGATTTTTAAGGCCATATTACCCTGTAGGGGTGAGGACGGAGAGCTTTTTGGAAATGTTCCTGGGCTAGATACTTTTCTGTAGTCACACTCACCTGTAGAGCTTGATGAATGTTACCGTTGTAGTCAATGATCTCGGTTACCCCTTGTTCACCCTTCTGCCCAGGTGGACCCTAAAGGAAGATCATTAAACTCAATGAATTCCGATTTGCAAATGATACATTTACAACAATTGGGCAGAGAAAAATGGGAAAGTACAAAAGAAATTACCCTTGGTCCCATAAGGCCCATTTCCCCATCGTTTCCACGGTCACCCTGGAAGACAAATAATCTCGTTATAAAGGTAAGAACATTATGAGGGATATTAAACATAGAACATTGAAATTACAGGCACTTTGGCCCACAATGTTGTGCTGACCATGTAACCAACACTAGAAACTGCCTAGAATTTCCCTACCGCATAGCCCTCTATTTTTCCAAGCCCCATGTACCCTCTTAAATAAAATCATTGATACAATTATAGGAAGATCCAGATATTAATACTCCAGGTATAAGATACAGATGTTGGGCAATGGCTATCAGGATGCAAACCTTTAAGGTTTGACTGTGTGAACTTTTTGTAGATGATTGTTTCTGAGCCAAGTATCATGTCATTCAATCAGCTGGCACTGCGAGGATGATCCCAGGTTTAATTGTACATTGTGCTCCAATGGTTGGCACCATTGGAACATTGAAGACAGCAGAGACGGGTTCATCTTCAAAAAGCGACACATTCAGATTTTCGTCTTTGAGTCACTATCAATCACATATGATGTTCAAACTCAAAGATTCAAAGTACACTTATTATCGATGTATGCAGTATACAACTCTGAGATTTGTCTTCCCACAGACAGCCACGAAACAAAGAAAAACCCTGAAACCCATTCATAGAAAAAATATCAAAAACTCGTCCCCCTCCCAACATGCAACAACATTAAAAAAAACACAATACGCACAAATGGCAAAAAAGAACGAGTGAAAAACACAAAATCGAAAGAGTCCAGGCATACTCAGCTCATTTCCATCTAGCTCTGTGTCGTTCATTATCTGCAGGTTGCCTTGATTAAAATCGGCCAAAAACGGAGCAACCAGAAACCGGAAACACATTCTACAAAGTCCGATCCACAAGCCGCATCAATTAACCTCACCCAAGACCCGGACTCCAGCACAAACTTCGTTTCAGTATCATACGGCTTACTCTAATCGATTATGACTTACTGTTATGACATGGATATTGACTGATGGCTCTCATGTTGCAAAAACAACAACAGTCACCATTTCCAGCTTATTAGCACATAACCAACAATCTAAATTGGAAAATTAATGCAACAAATACATGTGAGCTGGTTGGTCTTGCTGTCTGCAACACAACCTCACTGTTAACATCAAAGTTACAAAAAGACAACATGAGACTGCAGGTGTTGGGATCTGAGGGAAACAACAAGGTGCTGGAGGAACTCAGCAGGCCGGGCAGAGGGTATAAACCAAACAGTGGCCTCCACGAACACTGCCTGATCCACTGAGATCCTCGAGCACTTTCATATTTGTTACAAACAGGCCAGTCAAACAAAACTGCGGTGCACCTCAAATAACCCCAGTGTTGTGCTTATATCATGCATTACTTGTTAGGAATTTGGGAGACTGTCAATATCAATTGACAATGGTATGATGTCAACAAAGGCAGCTGTTCTGCCTACCCTCAGCTGGATCATGAGGCCCGAGCCCCATTCAGTTGTTAGTGTTAGGTTGTATGGTGTTGCTTATGGCCCTGGTGTTGGGGAGGGAAAAGTAATTTTGTGAGGGGGGCACACTCAATAGACCAGCAGTACGGCTGCGTAGCGGTTAGTGTGTGGGTTTCCGCAAATAAAACAACATGAGGTGTTTTATGTTCAACAAAACCCGTAACACATTTCATTGAACTCCAAAACCTACACAAAAGTGCGTTAAAAACTTTTAATGTAATAATGTCATTACGCCGGACCAGCCTCTTAAAGCCAAACCCCACAACTCAACATCAGAGGCTGTGAATGATCTACATTTCTCCCCATTACGTTACCTGACACAGGATTCATTGCGAACCTGCCTGGAGCTCGGATGAGCTGCCCAACTCGGGCCCTGTGTTCTAGGCTGGAGGGGCAGCAGGTGCCTCTGGCCCGTCCAGAGGTGTGTTGACACGCTCGTGGTAATGTTGTGATGCCAGAGGCATGGCAGTGGAATTCTTCAAATCTTGGTGAAACACAAGATTGTTTAAGGCAATCTTCTGAAACACATTCAGGTTTACTCCTCTTATCTATGATAAAAGTCTTTTCTCCCCATTCCAAAATGCGGAACAGGCCATCATAAGGGGGCCTAAGGGGATGTTGATGTGCAACATGGTGATGAAAACAAACAAGGTGGAATGTAGGTCAACAGGAACCCAAGACTGCCGTACGCCATGTTCGGAGGTAGGAATAGGGGAAAACGAATTGAATTTACTGAGGAGGGTGGAATGCTATTGAAGGGCCAACCAGGCAGTCGTGGCATCAGCAGTGAAATTACCTGGCTCTCGTAATGGCTGCCTGTATACCAACTCAGCCGCAGATGACTAGGTCCTCCTTTGGAGAAGTTCTGAGCCCCAGCTGGACCCATGGGAGCTGACCATACCAACACTCATCACGTCTGATCATCCTCTTAAAGCAGAAACTCAACTCAATGTGATGTATCCTAACACCAAGGATCTGGGCCAGAACAGCCCAGAGATCTGATATGAAATGGAGACCACAGTCAGAGGAAATATCAGATAGGGTGCCAAACCAAGGAACCCAGGTGCTGATGAACGCCCGAACCATGTCGCTGAAGCTAGAGGGACGATCTCTGGCCATCTGATGGTATGGTCCGCCAGGGTAAAGAGGTGGGTGAAACCATGGGAGGGGTAAGAGGCCCAACAAGGTCCACATTGACAAGGTTAAACCATCACTTAGAGACCTCAAAAAGAGCCAATGGTGCCTGAATATGACGGTTAATTTTTGCCCATTGGGACCCCACACAGGCTGCAGTCCAATCACGCATGTCCTTTCTGAAGCCGTGCCAAACAAGTTTTAGTACAACCAGTTTCTGGAGGCCTTCTGGCCTAGATGCGAGAAGCCATGTATAGAGCCAAAAGCAGTCGGCCTCCAGTTTGCAGGCATGACGGGGCGAGGGCAACTGGTTGAGACGTCGCACAGGAGAGAAACCCAAGTGATCCATTTCACTGTATGTTTCGATGTCCATGTGACAAATCAAGCTAATCTTTTTATTTTACAAAATGCAGTCTTTTTTTGTGAATGCAGGAAGACTGATCATGCTTCAAAAGAATAAAATGTGCCATTGTAATTTCAAAATCTTCTGCCTCTGAAGATTGAAGATTGTCCTTATCTCCTGTGTAGGTCTTCAGTAAATGGAGGTGATGGCCATGGTCTGTCATCAGCGTGATTACCGTACTTTCTAGTTCAGCCATTCTTAGTATTTCAGTAAGTTGCAATTATTGTTTGCACCACTTGAGGGCGCTATTTCTTGCTCTCTGGTTTGTATATGACTGCAGCTCACTCTGGGATGAAAGAACATGCAGAGAAAAAATAGTAAGTGCGGGAGAAAATGCAACTTAACACTCCACTGGAGAATTGGGCTCGCGGCCTCCAAATACGCAGCTAAGTTGCTACCAGCTCCACTGAGGAGGCAGCTGCGGGCTTGTGGCTGAGCCTATTAATTCACGTCCAACACAACCAGGGGTAAGCCACACAGACGTGCCAAAGTACATCGTTAAGAAAAGAAAGTGTGAGTGGCTGTGGGACACAGGGATGAGGAAAGAGTGCAGTTTGTTTTGTAAACGGAAGCAGTTCGGTAACCTTCAGTACGTGTTTTGTGCACCACATGCACAAAAACAGCTGTCTTCTTCAGGGTTCACTGTGAGGATGATAAACGAGCGAGCCCTGAGGCGTTTAGAATAAACTGTGGCTTACTTGCACTCTTATTGAGGTTTGACTGCAGTTCCTGCCAAGTGCCGTCTCTTTCACCTGGAAGAACCGGATGGTTTAAGATAATAACTGTTCCCAGTTCGCTTGCGCAGTGGTCCCTGAGCATGAACGGTATTCATTCTGAATGGGACTGAACCAGACACTAATCCATTGCAAGGTCTCCCGAGGTGAACGGAGGAGGTAAAAGGGGATCAGTAGACACCATTATTCAGCCTCTGCTACTACTTTTCATGATGCCCTCTCGCTATGAAGAATTGTTCTCTCCAGCCACTCCATTATGATATATTAGACTTAAATCTTTTTACTTTTCATCTCATTCTGCTCCCCTATTCCTTCTAAGCTTACGTCACTCATGAAAACCGTCACATACTCCCTGGTATCAACATTTTCAATAAAATTTGGATCACTCGCCTCCCCGGCCAGTCATCCCACTAACCAGCGTAAAGTTGCAGTCTCCCCTCCAGCACCAGTCTACACCTTTCAAATCTGCCAGTAGGAATTTCCCCCCAAAAAAGTTCACTTTCTTTCTAGGAAAGTTATCAAAAAAGTTAATTTTCTTTCTAGAGAGTTAACTTTCTTTCTAGGAAAATCATTAAAATCCTTTCTAAGTTCCTTTGCATACCTTAGTCTATAGTATATTTAACCATTACTTCTCTCAATGTATTGGACAAATCCCAAGTAAAGGCATGACTGTCGATGTCATTGTGGCCATGGTTCATTAATTTCTCGCCCTCTGGAGACTGACTGTGACCTTGGACATGATTGTCCACACTGGAGGGCGGCACGCTGGCACAGCATTTGGCACAAAGCTTTATGGCACCGGCTGTAAGATTGGGGTTCAGTTCCCACTGCTGTCTGTAAGGAGTTTGCATGTTCTCCCTGTGACCACATGGGTTTCCTCTGGGTGTCTTGGTCTCCTCCCACAGTCCAAAGATATATGGCAAGGGTTAATGGGATGTCGGTATGTTATGCTGCCCTCGGAGGTGTGGTGACACTTGCAGACCGTCCAGCACAATCCTCGCTGACTCATTTCACTGTATGCTTTGATGTACCTGTGACAAATAAACCTAATCTCTTAATCACTATCCTCCTAGCGCATCTGGCCCGGTGCTCAGATTGGGCGGACTGCCCCCAGTAAGTTCCCCACTCACTGAATTTCCCTTGACCACATCTCTTCCAGTATGTTCTTACTCCCAACCACTCTCAAACAGTTCCAAATGATCCCACTAAGTCCTTTTGTCTTCATCATTTCTATGCTGCTTTTTGACAATACAATCTACAGGCAAACACCTGGCATCTAAGTTTGTGTCCCTCATGATCTCCTGAGCTGACATGCTGCTCGCTTGATGTTCTTTCATGAGCTCATTGGAATTTTCTCCAATGAAGAATTGATGATGATCTGCTTTATCAAAGATTCTGCTCCCCTGCCATCATCGTCTTTACAACATTCTCCTCAAGGCACTACTTCAGGCAGTGTCATTCGTTAACTCCAGGCCGCAGAGACAGTCCAACTTGATCAAAATCGCACAAAAATAGCAACAGAAAAGCAGTGACCAGCAGCCAAAAACCCACCGTAAAGAGCACTGCAGTCTGTGTTGATTTAACCTTGTCCAGACCCAGGACTCCGGAAGCATCAGTGAGAAATGGAGTTGATCATGGGCTCGTGCCCCGTCTCTAGGCCACATAATTTGCCTGAAACCTCATGGAACCCACTCGAAGACAGCAAAGCACCAGATCACTCGATCGGCCCAAAAACACACCATCAAAATGTAGATCATAGGTTCCAACAGCAGCAGAACCACATTTGAAAGAAAAAGAAGGACCAGTTTTGTGAACCGCCTGAGGGATGTCGCCCGTGGTCACGCTGTTTGCTTCCCGAGTTCCTGCAGTAAGCTTTGTAAAGCCTCACAGGGTTATCTCTTCATCTCTTCAGCCTTTATAAGATTACCTACCTCTGTCAGTTCCCAGAATATTACCCCACAAGAATCCACACTATCTGCCACCCCCTTAATCCCACCGACTCCATCCTCCTTTCTGACCTTTGGTATTATCAACAGAAGCGAATGACAACCACCTCCAGTGTTTCAGCCCCTTATGCCACCTTCTGTGTCAGATGGATTGCCAAGAATCTAGGTCTTGGATGAGCTGCAATTATTTCCTGTTAAGCCTCGTAAGAGAGAAATCATCATCTTTAGTCACCAGCTTTTTAATTTTGCCATTATCCCATCTCTCTCCAGGCCTGCTTTCTCAGGCTGAACAAGACAGCTTCTGATTTTGGAATCCCATGCGACCCAACCTGCCAACTCCCCATTAGGAAAGATGCTTATTTTTGCTACTCAACCTTGGTAACTGGTTTATTACTGTCACATGCACTGGAGAGACAGTGAAAACTTTTACGTGCAGGTCATCGAGATAGATTATTCCATAGATATGATGCGTACACAAACATGACGACTTCGATCCTACTTATGAGCCAATGCGGGCAAAATTCCAGAGCGCAACGCACAAAGTTTGCCGCTCAACCAATCAGCGACGAGATCTCCTCCCCACATCACAGCTGAGTTTCCGTAATGACGGCCAATCAGCTGATTGATAAGGATATAAAGGCCAAGCATTCAGAGGGCACATAATTACCTGCGCACTGATAATGTCTCCTTGTACGGAGACAAAACCTTTGCAAGTAAATTGCCAAGGTTGGAGAACTCAACTCATACCATATCGAGATAATGCAAAAGGAAGAAAAAAAGGTCAGGTTGTAGAATGTAGTGTTACAATGCAGAATATAGTAATTACAGAATATAATATACCACTCATCTCCGTCCACCTCTACTGATGAAACCCTGACCTAGACTCAATGATTCCATTCCTTTCTTTACCCTCTGGGAATCCCAGTTTATCAAAAGCTCTGCCCTCATTGTTGCGAATCTGTTCCAGTCCCGCTCACCCCTATCATCAGTCTCAGCTGCCTAGTGTGCTTCCGAGGTTACCTCATCCTCGTGCTTTGGTTTTGCATTATAAAAAGCAGGCTGATGGCGTTTGTTATGGTATTCCATATAGCTAATAGTGAAAACTTTAATTAGTTTAGACTAAATCTGGAAAGATTCAAAGAATAAATGAAAGGTCAGGCTACTCCATTGAAAGGAAGCTGAAGTTCAGAAAGGGGCTTACTGAAGGCAAGACTGAAAGGGGTTAGGCAGGAAATGATCAACGGGTAACAGGCAGCGGAGTGATAGATCAGCTATGAGCTGGGAGCATCACTCTGAAAGGAAATGGTAAATCAGCCAAAGCTACTTGGTCTCAAATGACAGAAAATATATCTTAAAAAGTAAATTAGAAAAGGGAGGTTAATAACAATTGTCAAGAGCATGATTCAGTTATTAATGACTCAGAAAAACACAGCAATGAAGGAGTCTGAGCACTCCATAAAATGTAAACGGCTGTGGTCATTCCAGGCTTTTGTGCTTTAGTTCCTCCACAAACTAAATTTGCAATCAACCACCAGGTTTCAAACCACGTGACTCATATGACCCTAAGACTTTGGAGCAGAATTAGGCCATTCAGCCCATCGAGTCTGCTCTGCCATTCCATCAAGGCTGCTTTATTAACCCTCTCAACCCCATTCTCCTGCCTTCTCCCCATGTTACGGGGAAGCAGGTTCACAGGTTTGATACGCGAGACAGAAGACACTGATTACGAGCAAGCACATTAACCATTTCTTTACAGACAGACAGTAAAACATGCGTGTCAATCATTGAAGCCACCCTAAGTTACAAAGACTACAACATGAAACATTCAGAAACACTTCAACGGGTACTTCACTAAGTCTCCCCAAGACCGAACACTCAACAGGCTCCCCTCTATCGGTGCGTAATGTTTTTAATGGTTCTTCCACACTGCTTATGACCTCACTGTGAAGGGGAGCCCCAAGAGATAAAGGATAGACGAGTGTGTCTCTCTCACATGCCATTACCATACCCCTGAGATGCCCAGAACCGGACAGCGGTGCCCTGACGTGCAAGGCAGCCAGTGGGAAAGAACTGCTACATCCCTTGAGCAGGCCAATCAAAGACTGGCACGGCAGAAGAGGCTTTCGACTGGCTAATCCTTCACATTACACCCCATAACCTTTGATGCCCTTACTAATCAAGAACCTATTGTTTTGGATTGAATATTTGAGTAATACTGCAAGTGTACTGTTTGATTAAGCATTCTAGTTTGTTTAAATAATTCAACCCAGGTTGTATGTAAAAACCTGTGAGTTGCATACGTCACAATGCTATCACATGATATGTATGAGCCTCACTTAAAGCAGAAACTAAGTTGGACTCTTCATGTTTTCCTTTCAATTATGTTTTGGAGTTACAAAACTTAACTTTGGCAACAAGGAAGTTTAAATCTAATCCGAGACAACCACCTAGCTGTCGAAGCGCAGTGAGGCATTTGAGTTCACATAAAAGAGCAGTGAGAAATGGTCGAGTAAAAGACCAGCATAGCACGTGCTTCGTCAGAAAGGGACCGAAACGGCCAAGTAAAAAACGTCAGAAAACAGACAAATTCACAGGTTCATAAACAGTGAGTACGGGGTGATAATAATCAAAAATAAAATGTTTGGCTACATCACAAAGGTCTTTATTGCTATAATAGGATTACTTTTGGAGCAGGATCTACACCTGAACTCTGGCAGAAAGCTATGGACCAGGTGTTACAAGGCTGCCCAGGCACTCAGTGTTACCTGGATGACATCATTGTTACCTGTGAGGATGACATGGAACATCTCCAAAATCTCCAGACAGTGTTAAAAAGATTGGAAGATTATTGGCTCAGAGCATGACACAACCAGTGTGAATTCTTTAAACCAAGCATCACTTACTGTGGTCACACCATTGACATACAATTATACACAAGTGTGCTGAGAAAATTCAAGCAGTGGTGGATTCCCTGAGGCCAAAGGACGTGTCAGAGTTGCAATCCTTTTTTTAGGATTTGTCAATTACTGTAACAATCAAGAATCCATCAACCTCTGACTTAAATATGCATTGTCTTTATTTCAGCTACCTGTGGCAAAGAATTCCACAGATTCACCATTCTCTGGCTAAAGAAATTCCTTTTCATCTCCATTCTAAAAGGGTGCCCTCTATTCTGAGGCTGTGTCCTCTGGTCTTAGACACTCCCAGCATAGGAAGCATCCTCTCCAGACCCACAGTATCTAGGCCTTGCACCATTTGTTAAGTTTTAATGAGGTCACCCCTCATTCTTCTGAATTCCAGTAAATACAGGCCCAGAGCCATCAAACGTTCTTCATATGATGATCCGTTCAATCCCAGAATCATTTTGGTGAATCTCCTTTGAACCCTCTCCAGTTTCAGCACACCTTTTCTAAGATAAGAGGCCCAAATCTGCTCACAATACTCCAGGTGAGGCCTCACCAGTGCTTTATAAAGTCTCAACATTACATCCTTCTACTCACACATTATGATCCAGATCATCCAGTGAGCCTGGCCATGTACTGTTCGGATTGCCAGCACGTCCAGAAGAAAGGTGCCCAGAGCTGTCAGAACCACTTCCTGCAGTCCCAGAGTCAACTCCCACGGCCACCACGGAGGGGGCCCCAGAAAATGAGATTGCTTCACAGCCACAAGTCTCACCTGCCAAGCAGAGTGACCCCCCCCCGTCAGGAAAGGCCTAATCCCACAAGAATATGAATGCCTACAAAGAGATTAAATCTTTTGACCTGAATGGGACAATTTAAAATATATTAGGCTATGGATGTCTGTATAGTAACTGTATTATATAGTATACTGTGTGTATAGTTGAGATGCATTCTCTATTGAGTTGGAGTTTATGGCCAAACAGGGAGGAGTGTTGTTTATTTAATATTTCAGTAGTAATTGATAATATTGTAAATATATTGTTTGTTTAAGCACTTGTTCATTTCAATAATTCATTTCGGGTTATATGTTAAAATCGAGTGAATTTGCATACATCATGATGGTACGTTGTATGTGTGTGCCTCGCTTAAGTCAAATCAAAGCTCGACTCACATTCCGTACTCTGTGTTTTCCTTTCAATTAGATTTTACTTTTTAGAGTTACAAAACATAACTCCCATCAGCCTTCACTAAAGTTTAAATACACCCAGTGAACTGGCCTCCACAGCCGTCTGTGGCACTGAATTTCACAGATCCACCACCCTCTGGCTGAATGAGTTCCTCCTCATCTCTGACCTAAAGAGATGTCCCAGTATTCTGGGGTGTGCCCTCTGGCCCTCGACTCCCCCAAGATTGGAAACATCCTCTCAATTCCAATTTAACATCCACTTAAAAAGTACATTTAACTTTAAAGAGCAGAGAGAAAGAGAATCACGTTCCTTAATATACTTAAAAGTAACAGTTTAATTAATGTAGCTAAAAATAGATTTTTCATTAAATGGTGAGCATTTTTAATCACAGTCAATCTTCCTCAAGTGAGTAACCCAATTTTAAAGAGTTGGAAATGAATCACAAAAAATATACAAAGCTCTTTCTTCATTATCCTGGAATACTGTAGTTGGTTTCGTAGTAAATTAAAATAAATATTCAAAATGTTTTTGATGGATGTTACTGCCTTTGATCCAAAGTGCTAGTCACAATTTTGTGTGCCATTGAATGCAATGAGCAGTAATTCCCTCTGGTGTTTCATTTATCTACGTTGACGCATTTGCAACTAGAGCTGAAAACTCTGCAATCCTTTGTGAAGATTATATTAAATCTGAAGGAATTACAATCCAATAACCAACTCAGTTTGGCAGAAACTTCAGAGCATAAAGGGCAAGATGTTAACTATGGAAAAAGCTGGAGACATCCTGTGCAAAGTCTTTGGTGGTGGAGGATTTTGCCTGCTTTAAGTAGGAATGATATGTTTAGGATACATTAAAGTGGGAGGTTACGGACAGAGTGGTATTGAATTCTGAAGGTGTATGAAACCAATGATCCCTACGTGAAAGTAGAAAGGTCACCAACATCAGATGAAATGCAACCTGGGATTGTTAAAGGCAGTGGTCACAATGGGTTAGAAAATCTGGTGTTCTCACACTGCAGGTTGCCAATGACCTAGACTTCGCTGTTTCTCCCAGCATTGCCCTAATGGAGTCTTCAAACAGCCAGCAAAGGCAGATGGGCTGAATGGCTTCATTCAATGTTGCAGTTTTTAAGATTCTTTGAGTAGTTCTGCTGATCTCAACAGTAATGAAGAAAGGGGGATTCCTGTAGCCGGAGCTCTAGTTCCCATTCCAATCTCTAATTAAAACAGCAATGCTAATATCATCGATAAGTTTAAAAATCAGTATTATACTCGGAGTTGTGTATGGTTTTAGTGTTTTCTTCCTCACTATTCCAACATGAATCTGTTGACAAGATTTCACCTCTCAGATGGCTGGAGGAAGGCTGTGCTGTAATTCTGATTTGTTTTTAAACTTTATTTTGTTTAATGATTCAGTGCAGAGTGGGCCCTTCTGGCCTTTTGAGCCATACTAACCCCCAGATAAACCCAATTAACCCCAACCTATCATGGGACAACTTACAGTGACCAATGAACCTCCCCGGTAGGTCTTTGGACTGTGGGAGGGAACCGGAGGACCCGGGGAAAACCCAAGCGTTCCATGGGGAGACTCCTGACAGAACAGTGCTGAAACTGACCTCTGAACTCCAGATCACCCTGAGCTGTAATAGCATCACGCTAACCGCGGTGCCCAACTCTTGTGCCAGTCTCTCTTCCTACTGTCCAACTTAGAGAGAGTTGCAGTGGCTGGGACTCTCTGGCTAATCTTTCTCATCAGTTCCGCTGACGTAGAGTGGCCACTGCTTTACTTGCCTTTCTCTCTCTCTGACCAGTAGCCATGTCAGCCTAGCAGTTTCAACCAGGTGGTTCCTTCCAGAACGTGGAGAGCTGAAATGCTTAGTAAAATGGGGCGATAAATTTAAAATATGGGTTCTTGCTGAGAGTTGAGGAGCTTATTATCGTGCTTTAACCTTCCTTACGTGGGGGTCGCTTTCATTGTGAAAGCACCTTTCCACGGCACAGATCTTAAAGCGTTTCAACAGGGGAGCTGCAGCGACAAGGTGTGGAAGTCATGGCTTTCCTTGGGTTCTTTGCAGCTTCCGATAATCAGGACATGGAATTTGATGTTTTCCTTATGATACTTTTGTGGACTAAATTAGTTCTTAATATTTTCTCTAGAGCTGTCAGTCTAGACTGTCTGTTTCTTCTGATGTCACGTCCAACAGGTGTGAGACTAATCACTGACCAGGGTACACCTGCCTCTTTCATTTAATGGTTTAAAATGTTGGCCATGGCTTAGGAAACACAGAGCCCATGGGAATGTACGGTAAGCTAAATTTACCCAAATAGGAGAACTGGAATGCCTCAGTGTTGTCATTATAATCTTAATGAAGCGTAAGGCAGAAAGATGCTGAAGCGATTCTGCAGGTTGCTGCTCGGCCCTGAGAGCTTTCTCCTGCTTACTAAACTATTCTTCAGCGGGGCCACAGTGCCAGGCATCATCAGAGGCCTGCTAAGAAGGCCTGGGATTGCAATGCTCACTACCTGTCACTCAGTATGCATCCCTACATATATGGCAAAGGACTGCTGTGGAGCCATGGGCCTTTCGTTCTGGCCTCATGATCATCAGGTACACCTCTCTCTAACCAACTGTGTTGTCCCCGTATTCCCATCACTCCCCCCAGCCCGATACTACCAGTCACTTGCAGACCAGGGGAACTCACAGCAGAAAATTAACCCGCCAATCCACATGTAACACCCGGAGGAACCCCACAAACAGAACATGCAAACTGCAACCAGACACTCCTTGAAGCCAGCACTGAACCTGGGTCGCAGGCCCAGTAACTGTGCCACCATGTCACCCGGACCAAATGAGTGGGTTAATGATCGACAGGGTACTTGTGGTGTCGGAGTTGGGTGGCTTTGGCACAGTCAGGCTTCCTGCTGTTAACAAAACAGGTTTTGAAAGTGCAGATCCTTGTTCTGAGTAATCCTGGCCTCTCTTTAACCGTGACCACCCAGGACAATTCCAGCTCTATTAAGTTTTTGATGTTACTCCCAAGGGCTACAATAAACAGAAGCACAAGCAGTAGCAGAAGACTGACCTTTGCTCCCTGCCGTCCCGGCATCCCCAGGTCACCTGGCTCACCCTTTTCCACGCCACGGCAAAGAAAAACAGGAACAGGAGGGGAAGATTAGGAGAGACCATTAAAGCAGATTCTGAACAAAGACAGTTAATAACCTTGGCCAATAATACCTTAATATGTGCAATCTGTACATGGCATTCACAATTTTCACAGATGCATTCTACTGATTACAATGGGAAGATTTCATTTTGATCTGTCTCATTTTGATTTCTGTTTGGAGGAATGGTATTCATTTAGTTGATGTTTTTGGCAGAGAACTTGCTAATATTGGAGAATTGTAAATAGCTGGAATTTTTTTCCCTTTTCATTCTATGATCAATGGTTTGTAAAGTATAAACCCAATAATTTACTTTTAATATCTTGTAAGTCTTGTAGAGGTTACAGTGAAATACAGCAGGTTCCCGTCTCACGGGGATTACAGTGGGAAACATACAAATGAGATCCATCTCAGCGTTACAAAGCAGTACAGATATTCCCACTCCAACTCTGGAGACAGCGGTCTAATGCTAACCCTGGGGTTTCGGCAATGCTCCCACTTTAGCATGGCCAATAGACTAAATTTCTCCATGGGGGTAAAGCAGGAAATGAATGGCCAACAACTCACCTTAGAGCTGCACTGAGTTACAGACAGATCCACCCCCTACTCTGGAGTTACAGAGAGGAACAGGCAGTCCCATCTCACACCCAGTGTTACAGTGGTTTCAATCAATCCAAGGTTCAAGTGAAGGACAACTTACCCCCCTTTTCCGGTTACAAAGAACTGTATGGGGGGGGCGGTTTCGTTAGAGTAACAGTGAGGAACACCAACCATTTTGCTTCCCACTGCCTCTCCCATCCGACACTTTGCATTACAGTGGCGTACCATCGACTTCATTCTCAGCTCACTACCGTAGCTGGAGTCTACAGCCAGTCTGCACCACCTAAATCCCTCTTTTTCACTCCACTCTCGGTGGTTGTGTACCCAAAGGTCTTGCAGCCCAAGTTATTTCTGCTTTAGGAGTTTAAAGTACCACCTCAGTCCAACTGCTTTGTTAATGAGCTAGTTACCTGCCTCTTTATGTTTCAGTGGAGGCAGCTGCTCAGGTGATAATGTGCTAGAACGAGGACTATGTTGACACTCTCATGGTCCAAAACATGGAAAGGACTGGCCAGGTGAGGAGATCACTGTCCTGGGTCTGCTTACCAATTAAGAAAAACTATTGCCAATTTCCACTTGGTTGTTTAATGACTACACATGAAACCGCACAAAGTAAGTGGTCTCAACGAGAGATTCCTGTCCATGGGTTACACCTTCCTGGGCACTCCATTGGCATCTTAAATGGGTGGCACAATCAATGACGAATGGCCAGCTCCCTTAAACTGGAATCACCACCCCTTACAGGCGTGTTGACCAGGTGACCTGCCCATACTAAAGTACTGCAGGGAAATGTGCACAGGGAACCATGCAGACCGGAAAATACTACCAGGAGCAAGTTGTTCTGTCTGGACATCAGCCCTGGCCAACCCCAGGAACAGAACCACCAAGGTCAACGTCAGCTCAGGCGTGACAGCAGTGCAGAGGACGAAGACCCGGGTGGGCCTCGCTCCACACTGGACTGAAAACAGCTGCATGTTCCTTGTGCAAAACTAATATCAGAGCCCAGAGAAAAAAGTGAAATGGGACAAATGAATCTGAGACTTGTAAACCAGTGTGAATGGCTCCCAGTTAGAAAAGTCAACTGACCTTGGGCCCTAAAGGTCCGGGTAGGCCGATTTCACCTCTTCCAGGTGGCCCTCCATCTCCTTTCTCTCCCTGTTTAAACAAGCAGAGTTACAGATCAATAGACCCCGAATTCCTGCAACAGTGAGACTGCAAATTCCTTCACCTAATCCAGGTTTCACTGGTTTTCCTGTCAGTGCAGAGTGAGATATGGAGACTGTCATGGGCAAACCGAGCTTGAAACGGGGTCCAGAATTGACCCTATGAACTGTGCTGCTATTGAGAGAGGGGGAGGGGGAGGCATCCAGCGCAAATAAGAGAGAGAGAGAGAGAGACAAGATTTAATGTTATGGTTTCTTCGGCCAGCTTGTTTACCTTTTCCCCGAGGACATTTTGCCTGCTTGTTAAGGTTCCTGCAGAACAGCAGGGCGGAGCCGGTTGATGGACAGCCGGTGTCCAGCATGGGGAGATAGAAAGCAGGTCCGCTGGGACACAGGCAGACACACCACGGGACACTGAACGAGCTTTGTGCACCCATGTGAAGGTGGGGTTTTGGAGGATCGATTCGGGGAAATCGATCAGTGGCTCACGGTGTGAAAAGGTGCGACCGGTGGGGAACTGTTTGTGTATCTTCCCTTGCCTGGGTGACAGTTCCATCACTGAAGAACGGTCGTACATGGTATGGTCATAGTCGGTGACCACCACAGGAAGACAACGGGAAGATCGACGGCAACGGCATCACCTCTCTCTCTCTCTCTCTCTCCAACGATACTCAAATAACTACCTCGACCTGAACTGAACACTTCACCATCGTAAGACTTAATCCATTTACTCCTAGGTTTGAAAGAGCCTGGTTTTGTTTTCTATTTCCACACTTCTGTATATATATCTATATATTATTGCTAACCTGTTTCCATATATTTGCATTCTATAGTGTTGTATTGCTTAGTTACTAATAAACACTATTGGTGAAACCAGACTCCGAAGTGTTTTTCCATTTCTGCTGGTTCTTTAACCTGGTCACGGGGTACATGACAAGACATAGAATCAGCTGATGGTAAATTCACGGAAAGGATTTTACTTGTGCACATTGGGCAGAGTTTTGAGGCATTTTCAGGCAGAGGGCATAACTGACGGTTACTATTTAAATATAAAAGTAGCTGCTTCTTCAGATCAGTTTATAGGAAACCTACAGCACAATACAGGCCATTCGGCCCACAAAGTTGTGCCGAACATGTCCCTACCTCAGAAATTACTAGGGTTACCCATAGCTCTCTATTTTTCTAAGCTCCATGTACCTATCTAAAAGCCTCTTAAAAGACCCTATTGTATCCGCCTCCACCACTGTTGCCGGCAGCCCATTCTGTGCACTCACCACTCTCTGAGTGAAAAACTTACCCCTGACATCTCCTCTGTACCTACTCCCCAGCACCTTAAACCTGTGTCCGCTTGTGGCAACCATTTCAGCCCTGGGAAAAAGCCTCTGACTATCCACACGATCAATGCCTCTCATCATCTTGTACACATCTATCAGGTCACCTCTCATTCTCCGTCGCTCCAAGGAGAGAAGGCCAAGTTCACTTAATCTATTCTCATAAGGCATGCTCCCCAATCCAGCAACATCCTTGTAAATCTCCTCTGCACCCTTTCTATGGTTTCCACATCCTTCCTGTAGTGAGGTGACCAGAACTGAGCACAGTACTCCAAGTGGGGTCTGACCAGGGTCCTATATAGCTGCAACATTACCTCTCAGCTCTTAAACTCAATTCCACAATTGATGAAGGCCAATATACCATACACTTCCTTAACCAAATGCTGTGTACAATTGTACTTAAAACTGAAGTGCATATCTTTTCTTGCTCTTCCCGTCATCCGCTTCTTTTTAAAAATTTTTTTGTTGAGATACAGCACGGAATCAGCCCTTCTGCCGGGCAATGCCCGGATTCCACCCCGGCCTAATGCCAGGACAATTTACAGTTAACCTACTAACTGGTGTGTCCTTGGACTGTGGGAGGAAACCGGAGCACCTGGAGGAAACCCACACGGTCACAGGGAGAACTCCTTACAGGCAGCGGCGGAAATTGAACCTGTACTGTAAAGCGTTGTGCTAACCGCTATGCTACTGTGCTGTCGCAGTAGGATTATATTATATATAAGGTGTGTATTACATTATGTATAGTTTGGTTCATGTCCTCTCAATATACACAAGATGTGTGACCTCAAACCGTAGGCTTTTGAGCACGATCTGCTGACCTCACCTTTGTTCCTGGTAACCCTGGCAACCCAGGTTCTCCCTGAGGACCCCAAAAGCCAGGCTCACCCTAAAATACAAACAGCAAAGTTAACAATACACTCAATCACAACGTTGGCTTAAATCTTTAACTACTGAGAGAAAAAAAACACATTGAATGGAAATTAAGCAGTCACCCAAGTGGTTAATAGGCTAAAGGTTTGGTGATTAATAGATGCACCACAAGATTCATATGCAAAAACTGCATTTAAAGAACCAGCCAATCATAAACAGCCATCAAATATGAAGCAATACTGTGCACTGCAGAAGAGGAGGAAAAGTTGCAGTTTCATCAACAGCTAGCACCAGGGCACGATCATCTGAGCAATTGATATGAGCAACTTACAAAAGGGAGGATTAGGAACTCGGCTGGGGAGCTGTGTCTGGCCATCATTGGCTCCACAACAGGATTTACAATTCACATCGAAGTAAATGAAGCAGTTCCACGTTGGAAACAAAAGGTCTCCCAAGGCAGAGGGGATGAAATGAGGATCTGTAATTCCTTCACTTGCCCAGTGAGGGCCAGGATCGGACACCCTGAGGCACTGTGCTCTCGGAGCATTTGTGACCACTGGTCGTGCTTGAGCTCCAGCACCCAGCTCCAAGCCAACTCAGCTCTGTATTCTAGTTACTAGAAGCAATGTTGTGTCAGTTCAGAAAGGTCAGATGAGGTGTGGGGGGGGGGGGGGGGGGGAAGAGGTGTTGGGGAGGTGGAGAAAATCAGACAGAATTGGGGGTACAGCTTATTTCAATGTATTCAACGGGAGACAAAGTACATTTGAAACTAAATCAGATATGCAGGTTTCTCCACCAGTGTTGAGCTGGTTATCCTGAGCTGCAGCCTTTGATGAAATGACTTTCACAAACTTCAAGCTGCATCTTTTCCAAACACAAGCACAGTGCCGTGTGGGCAGGGCAGTGGATAATCCAGGAATTTGTCTGTGCCCCTGACCACAGAAACAAAAGGCCACGGATTTATCTACCCAGATGGTGAACACAATAGCATATTTCATGATTGATAGTGAGTTTCAACTCCCTCGGTCTCTCCGTTCCACTCATACCTGAAAGATGAGATCAGTTTCTGATCCCTTTGTGACTAACTGACTAACTAAATGAAAAGACGAATCTTATAAAAATCAACTTGATTAAAATGGTATTCATTAGCCACCATTATGTTAGGAATTGGAAAATTGTTTACTTTTTATGTAATTCTGCTAAGTTAACAAATTTCACGTCACATGCTGGTGATAATAAACCTGATTCTGAAAACGGTTCCCCAATGCATCAAAGATTGACTATCACGTTTATTTCTTTTATGAGTTAGTTTATAGGTAGGATCTTGTATTATGCTTTATTGAAGCAATTTTCTGGCTCGAGCATGTCAAGAGACAGCTATCCTTCAATGCATACACTGGATTTATCCTGAAGCAGACAAACTTTGTTCAATCCAGATGTATGCAATCTAAACTGCAAATGAAAACTCCATGATAATGTTTCTTTTCTTTCCAAAAGTTCTTCATACAATATCCCCAACAGCCTGTACCAATATAAAAAAACAGCAACAGCTGATTAGTTCCAATCCAAAAGAAAAAAAAATGTCTTTATGTCAGTCCCATCCATTTTGTCCTCCCTCAGGACGGCGCTAATACTTCAAGTAAAGAAGTATTTGCTTATGTGGCAAACCTGAGATGTGTGCAAGATGTTGAGAAAATGGTTTTGAGCTGCAGAACTTAACACAACTGCTCAGAGGCGGTGAGAGGTCCAAATGCCAGTTCCATAACTAGAAACTAACTGCAGTTGCGAAACGCCAGAATTCTCAACACATTAATTATCCTTCCATTATGGTGCTTCTGTTTATGAGCTAGTTTACAGGTAGCATCTGAAGTGACTTTTGCACATCTATTGGATCAAGAGGCAACATTGTCCAATGCATGCTCAAGCAGACAAACTTTTGCTCAATGCAAATGCGTGCAACCTAAAGTGCAGATAAAAGCTCCATGATAGCTTCTTGTTACGTTTCTCCTGGCACACAGCTGTGGAGCTTCTTTTTCTCTTTCACACTGACCCTCCCAACGCTTTCAGTTTTCCCAAAACCTGTTTATTTCTCAGCACAGTCTCCAACTCTCATCAGTCTCACCTCTCCTGTTACTCTGTACCATGTCAATTTCTTGCACCATAAGACCTGCTGTTGGTGCATAGAAGGATGCCATTAGACCCAGCTCCAAACCAAGTCATCCTCCATCTAATTTTCCTCTACTCATCTAATTTTCTATAACTCTGTAACTTCTCTTCTCTGACATGGCTATCTACTTACCTGCACCAAGGGATAATTTAGATAATTTACCTTAGGCAATTAACCTATCGGTGCATCTTCAGGTAGAAATGGCGGCAGAAACCTACATGCTTATGGAGAGAATGGAAAAACATCTACACCAAAAGCACTTGAAGTCAGGATCAAAGCTGGGACCCCGGAGTTGAGGCAACAGTTCTAACTGTTGTGCACCCATTCCATCTGCACACTTCCCCTCAGCCTGTCCCTGCACCATTCCAGTGTGACTCTGAACTGGCATCATTCTTCAGAGTCTCCCACTGTGGCCCATTCATTTTACATTCTACCGTGTATTTAGTAGAAACAATGAAAATCCCACACGCGTATTCTGCTTAGAATGCTCAGAGCGTGCTGATATATTAACAATCCCACAGATTCCACGGTTTGATCGGAAAGGCATCAACAATCGCTAGCCTCCTCCTACTTAATCAGGAGCAGCAAAGTGATTCTTAGATGCCTTACATCTGAACTAGGAGAGGCACTAATAAACCAAAGTTAGAATTGATGTCTCTAATTAAAAATATTGCTAAAACGTGAAATTCACCATTCATGCTTTGACAGCTTTTTGAAAGGGCAGTCCCATTAGTTTCTCCCTCCTATTGTACCCTGTAATCATTATTTTACTTATCCAACTTAGTTTTGAAAGCAAATGCTGAATTTTCCAGCATTTCCAGCTGACAATTCAGCTCAGAAAATTAGAAATACTTTGAATCAAGAAATCATTTTATGTAATTGACTAATTCACGGACAGCACATCAACCGATCGGTCTGATGTGCCTTTGGAAGAATTTTGTTGCATTTTGTATGCCAAAGAACAACATCAATCGGGATGTTATCTTTAACCAGCTTGAAAACAACAGAGGGAAGGATGTAGCCATCCACCAATTAAATAGTGTGGCTTGTTCCAAGGTGATGGATCTGTGTCACTGACCAACATCAAACACGCAGGCAAATGCACTCACACTACAAGTACAAGCAGAGGCACTGGGACTCATGCAGAATGAAGGTCCGATGGCTGTGTGCAGCTTTGTCCTCTCTTTCTTGATTAGTCTCCAATGGAGACAAAATCAGACTCCAAAGCAGCTAATTGTTGTATAAAGTAACATTTTCACCAGCTCATGCAAAGCCTATGAGTTCCGCACATCAGCATGTTGTGCTTGATATTCATTTCATAAATGTGTGCATCTGACTTGCACAGGCCAAGGATGGCTATGGCCAGCTGGAAGCATTTGTTATAGTTTTTTTTTCTAAGTAATCCAGATCTATAATTGCAAGAAAAAAGAATAATCTTCACTGGGGTTTGCCTACAAATAATGAGCCCAAGTTCTGGAGGATGTTCCAGATTCCGCCCACAGGCAATGAGAAGTAAAGACCTTGTAGGACTAGGAAAATGAGAAACAACAACCGGGGTTGGTCACATGGTGCTTGTCCAACCATGCAACAAAATCATGGTTGATCTGAACGCTGGGCTGAATACTGTTTTACTGGTTGCTCCCCATAAACCTCAGTTCCTCTGTAGTCAAAAAAATCTATACTCATCTTAGTCTCGAAAATAGTGAGCATCTTAGAAACCGCAGCTCTGTGGGGTAGAACATTCCAAGGATTCACAATGTCTGGGAAATGATATTTTTCTTTAGCTCTTCTTAAACAGGTGATTTTTAAAAAATTCTGACATTATATATTCCCCATTCCCAAACCAAGTTCCACATTTCAACGTCAGGGAAAACATTCTCACATCATCCAACATGGTCACCTCTCATTCCTCTAAACTTCACAGCACATGGGTCTAATCTACTCACTACTACGAGTGAATGGCAGTGAATGGAAGTCTATGAAAAGGACTGATTCTTACAAGTGATTCCTAAAACTCTGTAGCATATTTCATTTATTTCCTTTTTATAATAGGGCTGTTGAGTGATTACAGGAATTAATTCAAGTGAAGCATGGTTTTAGTTGTTCAACCAAAGCGCTGAGTACCCATTTTTAAAATACTTTAAAGAAATAACACATTTGCTTTTAATTTTGAAAGGTTCCATAGGAAATGTTTTGCCTTGCTAAGTACAAATATTATAACTTAAAGGTCTGCTATATACCTGTGACTTTTGCCACTCAATAAGCTCAGATCACTAAATATTTCTACTTCTGCCTCCTGTGAACCTTTGAACTTCTTCATCCTATTGTCGGTAACAGACTTTAGAGGGCATGTTATCAAGTAGTTTATTTACACTCACTTCTAAACTTAAACAGCAAGAAAAACTTTTAACTTGAGTTGTTCCAAGTGGTAAGGAAAATGAGGATGCTGGGAAAGGCAACGAGGAGCCAGAGGGGTTTGAGTGAGTGATGATTCTGTGTGTGTGTCTCTGTGCGTGTGTATGTTTTCTCCTCATTCTCTCTTCCTCACTTCCCCCTCACACCTTCACCACATTCTTTACTCTTTCCTACACAGAGCTCTCCTCCTTCCCACCACACTTCCTCACCTGCTGCCTTGCTCTCTTCTGCACGTACCTCCTCCCAGTCACAGGGGTTTCCAACCTGGAGTCCACGGCCCTCTTGCCCAACAGTATTACCCAGGGCATTAAAAAGGTTGGGAACCCCTGCTCATCAGCCTCTTTCACAAGGGCCTCAGCTGGATCTGTTATCTACAGTTCTGGAGCTACTGTAGGTGTGGGAGCAGACTGCTCCTGTTATCAATAGAGCAGGAATAGGCTTAGGGAACTGAGCCCTTAAGATTGTGCCAAACCTGGTGAGCCAGGAATCTGGCTTTCCATTGTATAGGATAGACAAGGACCAGGGTAGGAGAGTGGTGGTGGAGCCAGATATGGATGGGATTGAGTAATCCAGTCTCAGCACTCTAAGGCAGGGTCGAGCAGGGGTGGGGTTCATAGATCGGGCCCATCATGAAGGTGATCATGGACTGAGCCTGACTCCAGTGTCCAAGCCACAAAGGATGTGCCTGGAGGGAGGTGACCCACGGAAGGCTCTGCTGAAACTACACGCACATTAATTGTGTGGATCAATGGCAAAAAATGAATAGTCCTCATAGATAGAAACAGAACATTACCATAGAAACGGTGTGATACATGTTTGAGAGTTAAATCCCAGGTGGTAAGTGAATGAAATAGTTTGCTCATAGAAAGCTAAGGTTTCTTTTAGCCTGTCCTTTCCCCTTCAGATGTTACCAAGCACAGTGGCAAGAATGCACTCCCATCTACTGTGCTCTATCTTTCAACAAATTTTCATTATGGGAGAATCCAACTTTAGATCTCCCATTTTCAAGCTGAGTATGGCTTTGCTCTTGCTAAAAAAAAAAGGAATCTCCAAAGAAAGACAAATCTCCCCCCCCCTTTCAAGGCTTGCTTGAGCAGCTGGATGGATCAATGGCCACAGGTACAGGTACAGGAACTGTTCTTATATTAGTCTGTTCTGTGCCAATGAAGTCCAACATTATCAGCACAAACACTTACATCATTCTGATGAAAGATTGTGTTGAAGAGCGTTGTCAAATAAATCAATTCAGAATTCCTATTCGTGTAACTTTCCTAGCTGAAAAGGAGAATTCCCGAATTCCATCCGCACAGGAGAAATTCCCATTGCACTTCAAACCATAAGGGAAATGTTCTACCACGATACTTGCAGTTCAAATTCCACTATTGCCATCACGTTTCATGCACAGGAATGTGAATTGCCACACGTTGCCACGATATTCCACTGTTGCCTCTGAACTCTATGCGTGGGGGCAATTCCCTTTCTGTCATTATATTCTGTACATTGAGGAGGAAATTCTCACTGCTGTCCTTAGTGTTCCTGATGCAGCTGGTTTCATCAGTAAGCTCAGAATTGAATTAGCATTGGCGATCTGATTGCTTCAGTCCTGAGATTCATTTTCTGTTGCCAAGGTTTTGTCTTATCCTCAACTCCTAAAACTGGACACAGTAACTGAAAGCAGGATGTCTCTCAGAATTATTAAATTTGGCAGAAAAATATATTGGGAAATGAACAATAGGCATCTGCTTTCTTAGCATTTTTCTTGCAGTGCTGCTTAAGTCAAAGTTATCTTCAAAGATGATCGTTACTAGTATTTTCAAATAGGTGATAAAGCTGAATTTCCAAAAAAGTGATGAATTGTCAGACAAAGGTGACCATCAAGAACCTAGTTCACAAGTATACACACACACACACACACACACACACACACACACACACACACACACACACACACACACACACACACACACACACACACACACACACACACACACACACACACACACACACACACACACACACACACACACACACACACACACACACACACACACACACACACACACACCTTTATGCTTGGAAATTCCCTGCACAACAGACTGAAGAGTTGAACAATGCTGAGCACCACAAAGTGCTATCAGTGACCCTTAGTGGCTCATGGCTGTTCTGCAGTTGTCTGTACAAGATCTATGCTTGGAGTGGCAGGTAATTGTACTGGTCTCCTGGAATATTAAAGTGCATTTTGATTTTTCATGGCCGTGAATTTGCTTTCTCATAGTTAAGAGGAAGTAATGCACAGCTGAGGTGCTTAAAAACTGAAGCACAATACATTACACTGCGCCTTGCAGCAAGTCCCATGTCTGTAAAAGTGCACTTTCATAATTGACCATCGATAAAATAAGACAATCCAAATGTACATTGGTACTGGCAATGAAGGGCATTGTCAAAACTCCTCAGCAATTCCTACACTAAATGAACAGGGATAAAATAATTGTATCATAATTGGTGAATTTACTGGAAGACAGTAACTATAGGACTGAAGAAATTCAGGACTTCAAACTAAAAAAAAAGTGCAAGGAATTTTGAGAAGCTAAAAACGGAATAAAGAAAACACTTCTAGGGGTTTCATATTTCGTTAATTTTACTATTCAATTTTAAAAACTGAAAATAATTGTCAGGAACATTTTGCTGGACAGAAGTGGAAGTGGAACATACTTTTCCCTGATGTGGAAATCATAATGGTTAGTGTTAAATTGAGTAGATTGTATTTCACTGGGGAAAAACATGTCTAGTCTAACATTTGGACAAATACAACAGCCAGATTCCATAACTTATTGGGATGTAAAATTAATTGATGGCTTCATTGAACATACATTGTTCTTTACAAAAACCCTGTACCAAGGAAATTCTTCAGGAGCAACTTAAGGGAATGAAGCTACCAGCAGATGTGTCACTATTCATTTTTTTACTGCATCTCAGTTTTCCTTGGGAGAACGGAGGAAACAATTTGTACTTTCTGCAAATTTATGAAACTGCAATCTCACATAATTAAAATGAGTTACTTTTGTTGTAAAAGGTCATCTAAATTTTGATATCTGAATGTGGTTCCTGTGAGAATTTGTTCCTGTTAGAGGTTGTTGTTAGGGTCAATGAGTAGAAATTCTTTTGAAGGGTTAACTCATCTGTAACAAGCAAGCTGTATGGTCAAAAGGTGGCAGTCGTGTGGAGGGGAGCAAGAGTCGCTGTGTGTTCCACTGCTTTATTTCCCTGGGATTTCAATGAATTTTCTTGCCTTGCTACAGGCACAGCAGAGAAGATTCCAGTGCAATCTATACAGTTTGTATCAGCACAAGTTCAGATATAAAACTGTAGTATGACTGGTTTGTCAGAGTGGTATTGGTAGGAGTGAGTCTGATCAAGTATCCTGATGGGGTGGAAGCTCTGAATGTCCCTCTGTTTAAGAGTGCAGTGAAGCACGTTTGATCTTCATGTATTCCACTGTATCTCTACTTGTAAACTGACAAAAGTGCCCACGCACTCCTCTGCAGTTTCTCCACTCGGTGAAGTATCCTAGCCGAGAAACTAGTAACCTTAAATACATGTTATGTGGCACCTGTCATCTGATCCTTCCTGGGTTGGTGTAAGTGACTGACGTGTTACAGACTTACTGGGTTATGCCTGGCAGGAGAGTTATTGGTGCTGGTGTTGGGCCCAGACAAAGAGCGAAGTGCTAAGCCCAGCGCCGGGACTGTTAATTTGAAGACTAGGGGTCCATTTGGCCACATAGATTAAATTGCTTATATAAAGTTACTAGCCTTTATTCTTTATAAAAGTTAGTAATACACACTAATCAACACATCCTTTTGCGTCCAGTGTACCAAATGCAATTGATTTTCAATATAGTTAGTGAGAATGCACTATCCTCATTCCGATAATGTCTTTATCCCACTGTGAAATACTTGTAGTTCCTAATAACTCTGGAGTGTGAAATAAATTGATTTTGAAGGGAAGAGGCACAGTGGACAGGACTAATCACTCCACATACAGCCCAAGAACAAAGTTTTCCATGATGGAACCTATTCACCCTGCAAATGATTTCCTGCCTCAGAGACAAACACTGCTGGTTGAATAAGAAATCGGGATCCTAAACAAATCACCTGCTGACCCCTCCTCTATCCAACAATGGCATCCATTTATTGAGAGTGTTAATGTATGGAGGCATTCAACATCGAGTCAAGCATTGAGCCCATGGTAGCCATCAAGAAAACATCTACACTAATCCCAATGTTATATTCCCCTGATTCTACCATTCACTCACACAGTATTGTGGCCTGCCAGTCTACCAGCCTGCATCGTTGGGATTGGGAGGAAATCAGGTCACAGGGAGGAAAGTGGCACGGCCGCAGGGAAAATGTACAAACTGCATACGGAGAGCACTGGAGGTCAGGATCAAACACTGATCTTCGGCGCCGTGCACAGCAGCTACACCAGCTGTCCCACAATGCCCTTGGAAGGCTAAGCAGCATTTCAGTTTTATGGCACATCAGCAAACCAAATTAATAATTCTGCTGCTTGGATGTGGCCAATGCACCAAGTAGGCATTCTTCTTCCTCTAATACGGAAAATGTTATTAATAAAACACAGTATAGAAATTTACCTTGAATGTTGACAGCTAGGTTGTCTTCATGTACTAACTTCAGATGAACACATCTCTTAATTGAGTAAAGTAAGTCGCTCCAGACTGTTTGTTAGCCTCTCAATCAGGACGATTGCTGTTCATGTTGCTCTACCTCAATGTACCATGTAAAAATTTGGTTTATATGAACTGTAGACAAGACTATATCTCAGTATATGTGACAATAATTAACCAATTCCAATTCCACTTCCAATATATTGGTTTCATGGTTATGCTATTTACAATAATTAACACAGATGGACTTTAGTCAGGAAATTGGGAAATTCCTTTCTACAATAATCATATTTACTTGACATTGTGCCTTTTTGTAAAATGCTCTGTTCATTAAGTATTTTTCTCAGCCAGATTTGTGCAAATGCATACAAATGCATCATCTGATCAACTTCAATGAGAAAAAAATGCAGACAAATCTAAAAAAAGAGCTCTGATAGATTCCGATTTACGGAATCCAAACTGTTGACGATTCTCAAACTGAAACTGCCAGAGCAAATGTCAAAAATAAAATGATGGGAAGCGCCACAAACAGAAACAAGTGACCGTGTATCAGAAACCAGGCAGGCTAATGACAGCTTTACTTCACATCCATCTCAAAGTAGAGTCTGCAACAGTCATTACCTTTATCCCAGGGAGTCCAGGAAGCCCAGGAAGACCTGGTTCACCCTACATAGGAAAATTACAAAACATTATAGAAAAGTGTTCAGCTAGCTCAAGAATCTTCTTTATCTCCACCTCAACGGTACGAAGCAATATCCTGATTTAAGAATCAAAAGTTAGCAAATATAATAGGCCTTTCATTTCTTTCCCAGGCAGTGTGATTTTATCTGTTTTTCAGCAAGGGAGTATTTTAGCTTTTTATTAATAAATCACGTATGAATGTGAACTGTGGCAAGATTGTTGTATAAAATCGTTCACATTGCCAGTTCTGTATGTGAATTCACTGTAATGCTGGTGGTACCATGTAGTAAAGTATGACCCATTCGCATTTGGGACTTGGTGCCAGGATGGAAAAGCTAAAAGTTTCCTGCTTATGATTGCAATGAGGTGAATTGACAGTAAACAAGCTTTGGTCCTCTCAATCCCGGTAGACATGTACCATTCAGATGGACCCTCATTCTGGAACTAATTTTCATTGAGTAATCTCGCATCTTAATCTGTCAATCAGATCATGCTCAACAAAAAAGCCCCAGATGTTCAGGCTTAGCATTATGCATTGCTGCAGATGTTATTAGGGGTGTTCAACTTGAAGGGTGCCAGTCAAGGTTTAATACCAGATACTTGTTATTTGTTTTCGATTGCTAGAGATGCACTATCACTACTAATGTGTAAGATTTACTGTGGGCACATCTTCCACTGAATTAGACTACTTGTTTTCTTTTTCTTCCTTGCTGAAATGTCTTGACTTGTACTTGAGTTACAACAGGACAAATTGCTCCGCCAAATGACCATTCCTAACACGTGAGGCTAGATCTCCAGACAGCAGTAAATTGGACTCTCTGGTGCACTTTATGATGGTGCAGCCTTGATCCTTGCCTCATCAGACGTCTACGACAGACATGCTTTTCTACAGAGGGAACTGGTAGCTAGAAGTAAAGCAAAAGGGATAGATTTTTCTGAATCTCTGGGCCAGAGGAGCAAAGGCCATTTGGAACATTTCACTATTAATGTAAGTTGGCTCAGAGTAGACAGGATTTCACACCTGACCATCCTCAACTGCATGATGTGAAACCAATGCATGGTGGCAAATTTACTTACTGAGGGAGCAGTAATGATTCATTTATGGTTATCTTACAATGTGCCATGATTCAGAGGATTTACTGACCACAGTTGCTCTCTTGTTCAATTCAGACAGGACACTAAGTTTTTGTTTATGAATTTTGAAGGGATATCACTAGGATAAAAAAGTATTTCTTTTTAAACAAAAGATAAAGAAAATATGTTGTTGTCTATGTAGCAAAGAAACAAACTCCAAACATTGAAATAAAAATACAATTTCAAGATTCAACAGGATCAGAGCATTGACTGCTACTGCATCGTTACTCAAACATGTGCTGGTTTCTGACGGACCAGTGGAATGCCATGCATACCACATTGATTAGCTGATGTGAAAGTTGATGGAAGTTCAGCCACTTGACGCTAGACATGTCTTGTTCTGATCATTTCCATGTCCAAGCTAACTCCAACAATGATGTCACCAACATGCATTGCAACACATACTTGGTAATTTACTGTTGGGGCAGAAACGCAAGAGTATCAGGAGCAAAGAGGTAAACATTTTAGATATGATCTTTGATCAGAAGTGGTAAGAAATCTCACTCAAGTTGTTAAACTCTCCTTCCTGTTTCAGATAGTGATTGAAGTGCACCGGATTTTCAGTGCTCTGTTTCTCTCTATCTCACATCTCCAACACTTTTGTTTAAAAGCTCATTTCTATGACCTTTACCTGTGACACCATTGCAGTTATTTCTGTAGCAAAAGCGAGCTGGACAAAGACACGGAACTACTGCGTTTCTACGTACTGCACCACACAGACACATAAATGCATACATGTGAAATAGATAGGGAAAGAAATGCAGTGGTCCTTTAAATAGGGGAACATCAGCACGGACAACCTCATCAATCAGAAATTATTCAACAGCTTGGTAATAACACAAATTAATGGACAAATAAGCAAAATGTGATATTATATCAGCCACATATCTTTGGGGCAGGCCACCAATGTGATTTTAATATGTTGATGTATTTGGGAAAGAAGAAGGTGGTTGAGCTTTCAAAACATTACAGCTACCATACCTGGAGAAGTCTCTCCTTCTCCCAAAATCTCACTTAGAAAGCATTCATAATCAATATGTTAATTTGTCTGCTAATGGATACATTTAATCTGGAGTCAAATTTGAGAAAGAAGCACAGATCAATATGCCACGGTAGCTCCTGTGAGTCTAATTTTAGTTGTGCTCAGGTCACAGGCTGATAGACAGGTGCAAATACTCCACAGGTAATAAACTGAATCAGTTCAGCTGGATCATTGGATGGCAGGAAGAAGAAGGAAAAGCTGTTTGGCCAGTGCAGTTCTGTGGCTTTAAGAAGGTAAAATGTCACCATGGTCAATGCCAAAATAAAGGATCAGTTATTCATACTTATGAGGTAAGACAACAAAGGGTCAAGAAATGTGACATGGTGCAGAAGAATTGACGAGGATATTGCAAATTAGAATAATATGATAAAGATAACCTAAGACAGATCAGACACAGATTGTTTTTTTCTGGTTGGCAAGATAAAATGAGGGGTGGACCATAAGGACCAGTGCAGGGGAGAATCAACAATACAAATGAAGGCACCAACTCCAACAGTAAGCACAGATTCAATGGGCTGAATGGCCTTTTATATTAGAAGGTAATATGAAATATGAAAAGGTTGCTAAATTCACTGATGACACAAAGATAAGGGGAAAAGCGAAAATAAGGGAGCATTGTGAGGTTAAAAGGGATATTGATAAGATTGTGAGTTGAACATCAACTTGCAAAATGTGGTAATATGGAAAATGTGAAATTATCTACTTTGGTGGTAATTAGGCCATATATTATCTCAATAACAAGAGACTGCAAAGCTGTGAGATGCAGAAGGGTCTGGTTATCCTATTGTATGGTTTGCAAAAGGCTAGACTGTGCAGGCATGCCAACCAAGTGTTACCGTTTATTGCTTGAGGCATTGGAGTGAGGGTATGTTTCAGATGAAATAATTTCTGGAATTTTGTATTGATTTCTTTTTTAGTTTGAGAAAGGATGTTAATGCACTTAAAGATTTTCAGAGTAGATTAACTAGCTTGATAACTGGGATAAGGAGGTTGTCTCTTGAGGGAAGTTTGGACAAGCTAGGTTTGTATCTGTTAAAGTTTAGAATGAGAGGGAACTTAAATGAAACATGGAAGTTTCTGAGAGACTTCAACAAGGTGGATAAGGAAAGGATAGTTGCTCTGTGAGAGAATCTGGAACAAGGAGTCTCCACTTTAAAAGAAGGGTTTTCACATTTAAGATAGTGATGAGGTGAAATTGTCTCCCTCAAAGATCGGTTAAAACAAAGGCTCTGGATAGTTTAAGGCAAAGTTAATTAGATTCTTGATAAGCAAAGGGTACAAGGTCATTGTAGTTTGTAAGAATGCAGAGCTGACATTACAATTCGAGAAGCCATGATCTAATTAAAGGGTGAATCAGACTTGAGGGTCCAAATATCATTCTCCTGCTCCTAATTATATGCTCTTCCAAATTTTAATCTTAAAAAGCTGTATTTGATGCATATATTGAAGTAAACTCTTATTCAAAAAACATACTGGATGCTTAAAATGCTTTCTGCAAAGCTGTCAGATTGGGTGAAATAGGGGGCAAATGCCACTCCAAGCAGGGAGGGAGACAGAAGAAAGGAAGCTACAGGCCAGTTAGCCTAACCTCAGTTGTTGGGAAGATGTTGGAGTCAATTGTTAAGGATGTGGTTTAGGGGTACTTGGAGGCACATGACAAATAGGCCAAAGTCAACATGGTTTCCTTAAGGGAAAACCTTGCCTGACAAATCTGTTGGAATTGTTTGAAGAAATAACAAGCAGGATAGTCAAAGGATAATCGGTAGATATTGTGTACTTGGATTTTCAGAAGAATCTTGACAAGTTGCTGCACATGAGGTTGCTAAACAAGATAAGAGCCCAGGGTATTACAGGAAAGATACTAGCATGGATAAAGCAGTGGCTGATTGGCAGGAGGCAGAGAGTGCGAATAAGGGGAGCCTTTTCTGGTTGGCTGCCGGTGACTAGTAGTGTTCCACAGGGGTCTGTATTAGGACTGATTAGTTTTACATAGTATGTCACTGATTTGGATGATGAAATTGGTGGTTTTGTGGCCAAGTTTACAGATGATACAAAGATAGGTGGAGGGGCAGGTAGTGCTGAGGAAGCAGGGAGACTATAGAAGGACTTGGACAGATTAGGAGAATGGGTAATGAAGTGGAAGCTGGAATACAGTGTCGGGAATCGAATGCTCATGAAACTTTGGGAGAAGGAATAAAGGCATAGACTATTTTCTAAATTGGAAGAAAATTCAAAAATCCGAGTTGCAAAGGGATTTGGGAGTCCTTGTTCAGGGTTCCCTAAAGGTTAGTTTGCAGGTTGAATCGGTGGTGAGGAAGGTAAATGCAATGTTAGCATTCATTTCAAGGTGACTAGAATATAAAAGCAAGGATGTAATGCTGAGGCTTTATAAGGCAATGGTGAAGCTTCACGTGGAGTACTGTGAGGAGTTTTTGTCCCCGTATTTAAGAAAGGATGTGCTGACATCGGAGACGGTTCAGAGGAAGTTCACAAGAATTATTCCGGGAATGAAAGAGTTATCCTATGAGCAGTGATTGAAGACTCTGGGCCTGTACTCATTGGAATTTAGAAGAGGGGGGGGGGAAATCTCATTGAAACCTATTGAATGTTGAAAGGCCTAGATTGAGTGGATGTGTAGAAGATGTTTCCTATGGTGGGGGAGTCTAGAACCCGAGGGCACAGCCTCAAAATAGAGCGATGTCCATTTTAAAATAAAGAATAGGAGGATTTATTTAGCTGGGGGCGATGAATCTGTGGGCTTTGTTGCCAAAGGCAGCTGTGGAGGTCAGGTCACTGGGTGCTTTTAAGGTGGAGACTGATAAACTCTTGATTAGTCAGGATGTAAAAGGCTATGGGGAGACGGCAGGGGAGTGGGGTTGAGTGGGAAATGGATCAGCCATGATGAAATAGCAGAGCAGACTCGATGGGCCAAGTGGCCTAATTCTGCTCCTATGTCTTGTGGACTTTTGATTTTATTGCCGGTCTACAACCTCAGGCAGAAACTGCTCTTTGGAATATAGCAGGTTTTTAATTCCTAGTAATTTCTGTACAAGCATGATTTGTCTTCATAAGGGAAGAGAAGGGTTGCACGTAACTTTTGGCCCATGAATATTAAACGCATTTTCACTGACAATACCTTTCTCTGTTCTGTCAAATGTCAACCTCGTTTATTCTTCATGCAAATACTTCAGGACGATATTAAATTAATCACTAAAAACAAATCAAAAGTGCTGTAATTTGAAGAATAAAAAAACAGAGATTCATTGCAAAAGTAGATTTCAGGACAGATTTGAATTTTTAAAATCCAATGTACTCAGATTATCCCTGGTGAAGGATTGAGAACTGCAAAATAGTATAGATTGAAAAAAACACGAAGAATTAGAAAGTACAAAAAGTACTTCATAAATTTAAGTTTGCTAGATATGTTCAAAACTTCATCATGATCTCTTATGATTGTTTTTTTTAACAGTATGAAATTCACAGGTAGTGTTTTAGTAAAGCATTCAGGATTAGAGCGTGTTAAGGCAACACAATAAAGTGTGTTAGTGAAAACATCACGATCCTTTAATTGTTATATTTTGACTTATTCCTAACTGCTTGCTAATGTATAGTCATCTTTGGTTATCATCTGAGATGCCTGTCCCTGCCCCCAGGTTAATTATTTCTTCCTGATCTTTTCTTCCTAGGTAATCAGCAGATGCAAGAGCAACCCAGAAAGCCCAAATCACTCTGCCCGAAGACTAACCCATCTGCAAACTCATAGTCATATAGCAGATAGAAAGAACACAAGGCATGCCTTTTGTTCTCTGATTTACCTTTTGTCCACGAGCTCCGGTTTCACCTGGTTCTCCCTGTAGAGTAAATATTAAAAGAAAGATGCCATTCACCCAATGGTCCAAATAGAGCCAAAGAAACATTAGAGCCTGGAACTTCAGTAGAAGGACCCGTCTAACCTTTATTCCTGCAGCTGATGATCCAGGGTCACCCTAAGTACAATCACAGGAAAAAGAAAGCAGACATTAATCACAGAAGGAAGTAGACAGCCAGGGCATACTCTATGCAGGTGATCTGGCCACTCATTTCACTGTTGTTTTCAGGATCTTTATTGGATACAAATGGGCTTCTGCATTAGTTTATATTAAAATTGCCAAAAGCTATATTTCATTTGTAACCTGCTGCTATG
The DNA here is from genome assembly GCF_048418815.1 of Hemitrygon akajei. Classification (NCBI taxonomy): domain Eukaryota; kingdom Metazoa; phylum Chordata; class Chondrichthyes; order Myliobatiformes; family Dasyatidae; genus Hemitrygon; species Hemitrygon akajei. The sequence goes on along the minus strand of NC_133136.1, from coordinate 87,187,857 downwards.
GCGTATGCTGGAGGCGTAAAGGGACAATCTAAGTGCAACCCTTTCTTTCTGCCCTTACTGCTCTAAATAGTTTGTCTCTTTGATCAAACCAGAATGCTTGGCAGCTCTGGATTAAAGCAGCACTATTTCTGCCTGTGCCTCTCCATAATCATCCATGGTAAGTGAAGCATGATGGATAATACTCGTTTCGCTTGTAGGTCTTCGGCCGTGCACCTGCTGGCCCAGGTGTGAGATGATGCAGATTTACAGTCCTGAGCATTAAACATCTGGAAATTCATGGCCTCTGGATTACATGCTCATCTTGAGCAGATCTGAGACAAAAAAAACACTCCAAACAAAAGCTGTAGCTCCTAAGGAATTAACTGGTGGGAAGTAGGACAATTCTGTAGTTGGTCTTCAGAGGAAAAGAATTTATAAAACACACAACATAATCAATGGGTCCACACATCATTACTACCCGTCTCTGATTTGAAAAGATAACATACCATATAACCATATAACCATATAACAATCACAGCACGGAAACAGGCCATTCCGGCCCTCCTAGTCCGTGCCGAACTCTTAATCTCACCTAGTCCCACATACCCGCACTCAGCCCATAACCCTCCACTCCTTTCCTATCCATATACCTATCCAATTTTACCTTAAATGACACAACTGAACTGGCCTCTACTACTTCTACAGGAAGCTCATTCCACACAGCTATCACTCTCTGAGTAAAGAAATACCCCCTCGTGTTTCCCTTAAACTTTTGCCCCCTAACTCTCAAATCATGTCCTCTCGTTTGAATCTCCCCTACTCTCAATGGAAACAGCCTATTCACGTCAACTCTATCTATCCCTCTCAACATTTTAAATACCTCGATCAAATCCCCCCTCAACCTTCTACGCTCCAATGAATAGAGACCTAACTTGTTCAACCTTTCTCTGTAACTTAAGTGCTGAAACCCTGGTAACATCCTAGTAAATCGTCTCTGCACTCTCTCTAATTTATTGATATCTTTCCTATAATTCGGTGACCAGAACTGTACACAATATTCCAAATTTGGCCTTACCAATGCCTTGTACAATTTTAACATTACATCCCAACTTCTGTACTCAATGCTCTGATTTATAAAGGCCAGCGTTCCAAAAGCCTTCTTCACCACCCTATCTACATGAGACTCCACCTTCAGGGAACTATGCACTGTTATTCCTAGATCTCTCTGTTCCACTGCATTCCTCAATGCCCTACCATTTACCCTGTATGTTCTATTTGGATTATTCCTGCCAAAATGTAGAACCTCACACTTCTCAGCATTAAACTCCATCTGCCAACGTTCAGCCCATTCTTCTAACCGGCATAAATCTCCCTGCAAGCTTTGAAAACCCACCTCATTATCCACAACACCTCCTACCTTAGTATCATCAGCATACTTACTAATCCAATTTACCACCCCATCATCCAGATCATTTATGTATATTACAAACAACATTGGGCCCAAAACAGATCCCTGAGGCACCCCGCTAGTCACCGGCCTCCATCCCGATAAACAATTATCCACCACTACTCTCTGGCATCTCCCATCTAGCCACTGTTGAATCCATTTTATTACTCCAGCATTAATACCTAACGACTGAACCTTCTTAACTAACCTTCCATGTGGAACTTTGTCAAAGGCCTTGCTGAAGTCCATATAGACTACATCCACTGCCTTACCCTCGTCAACATTCCTCGTAACTACTTCAAAAAATTCAATAAGGTTTGTCAAACATGACCTTCCACGCACAAATCCATGCTGGCTACTCCTAATCAGATCCTGTCTATCCAGATAATTATAAATACTATCTCTAAGAATACTTTCCATTAATTTACCCACCACTGATGTCAAACTGACAGGTCTATAATTGCCAGGCTTACTTCTAGAACCCTTTTTAAACAATGGAACCACATGAGCAATACGCCAATCCTCCGGCACAATCCCTGTTTCTAATGACATCTGAAAGATCTCCGTCAGAGCTCCTGCTATCTCTACACAAACTTCCCTCAAGGTCCTGGGGAATATCCGGTCAGGACCCGGAGATTTATCCACTTTTAAATTTCTTAAAAGCGCCAGTACTTCCACCTCTTTAATTGTCATAGGTTCCATAACTTCCTTACTTGTTTCCCACACCTTACACCATTCTATATCCTTCTCCTTAGTGAATACCGAAGAGAAGAAATCGTTCAAAATCTCTCCCATCTCCCTCGGCTCCACACATAGCTGACCACCCTGATTCTCTAAGGGACCAATTTTATCCCTCACTATCCTCTTGCTTTTAATATAACTGTAGAAGCCTTTCGGATTTACTTCCACCTTATTTGCCAAACCAAACTCGTAACTTCTTTTAGCTTTTCTAATCTCTTTCTTAAGTTTCCTTTTACATTCTTTATATTCCTCGAGCAATTCCTTTACTCCATGCTGCCTATATCTATTGTAGACATCCCTCTTTTTTCGAACCAAGTTTCTAATATCCCTTGAAAACCATGGCGCTTTCAAACCTTTAACCTTTCCTTTCAACCGAACAGGAACATAAAGATTCTGTACCCTCATAATTTCACCCTTAAATGACCTCCATTTCTCTATTACATCCTTCCCATAAAACAACTTGACCCATTCCACTCTCTCTAAATCCCTGCGCATCTCCTCAAAGTTAGCCTTTCTCCAATCAAAAATCTCAACTCTAGGTCCAGTCCTGTCCTTCTCCATAATTATATTGAAGCTAATGCTATTGTGATCACTGGACCCGAAGTGCTCCCCAACACATACATCTGTCAGCTGACCTATCGCATTCCCTAACAGGAGATCCAACACTGCCCCATCTCTAGTCGGTACTTCTATGTATTGTTGCAAAAAGCTATCCTGCACACATTTCACAAACTCTAAACCATCCAGCCCTTTTACAGAATGAGCTTCCCAATCTATGTGTGGAAAATTAAAATCTCCCACAATCACCACCTTGTGTTTACTACAAATATCTGCTATCTCCTTACACATTTGCTCTTCCAACTCACGCTCCCCATTAGGTGGCCTATAATACACTCCTATCAGTGTTACTACACCTTTCCCATTCCTCAATTCCACCCAAATAGCCTCCCTAGAGGAGCTCTGTAATCTATCCTTCCAAAGCACCGCCATAAGATTTTCTCGGACAAGCAATGCAACACCTCCTCCTCTGGCCCCTCCTACTCTATCACACCTGAAGCAACTAAATCCAGGAATATTTAGTTGCCAATCACACCCTTCCTGCAACCATGTTTCACTAATAGCTACAACATCGTAATTCCAGGTATCAATCCACACTTTAAGCTCATCCACCTTTCTTACAATGCTCCTAGCATTAAAATAGATACATTTAAGATACTCTCCACCTCCTCCTCTCTTTTCATCCCTAGCAATGCATTCAAATTTATTATCCTTTTCTTTCTTCTCCCCTACAACTTCGGGCTGAGCGCATCCCTCCTCCATCACCTGCCTGTCCTCCCTCACACACGGTCTACTTACTTGCTCTACTGGTGAACTAACCTCCTCTCCCATAGTTTCCTCAAATTGATTTCCGCCCCCCCATCTTACTAGTTTAAAGTCTGCCCCGTAGCCCTAGCAAACCTCCCCGCTAGGATATTGGTCCCCCCAGGATTCAAGTGTAACCCGTCCTTCTTGAACAGGTCACGCCTGCCCCAGAAGAGGTCCCAATGATCCAGAAACTTGAATCCCTGCCCCCTGCTCCAATCCCTCAACCACGCATTCATCCTCCACCTAATTCCATTCCTACTCTCACTGTCGCGTGGCACAGGCAGTAATCCCGAGATTACTACCTTTGCGGTCCTTCTTCTTAACTGCCTTCCTAACTCCCTATACTCTCGTTTCAGGACCTCTTCCCCTTTCCTACCTATGTCATTGGTACCTACATGTACCACGACCTCTGGCTCCTCACCCTCCCACTTCAGGATATCTTGGACGCGATCAGAAACGTCCCGGACCCTGGCACCAGGGAGGCAAACTACCATCCGGGACTCCCGATCACCTCCACAGAACCGCCTGTCTGAACCCCTGACTATCGAGTCCCCTATTACTATGGTCCTCTTTCTTCTATCCCTACCCTTCTGAGCTACAGGGCCGTCCTCTGTGCCGGAGGCCCGGCCACTGTCACTTCCTCCAGGTAGGCTGTCCCCCCCAACAGTACTCAAACATGAGTACTTATTGTCAAGGGGTACAGCCACTGGGGTACTCTCTAGTACCTGCCCCTTCCCCTTCCTGACCGTGACCCACCTATCTGCCTCCCGTGGCCCCGGAGTGACCACCTGCCTGTAACTCCTCTCTATCACCTCCTCACTCTCCCTGACCAGGCGAAGGTCATCGAGCTGCAGCTCCAGTTCCCTAATTCGGTCCCTCAGGAGCTGCAGTTCGGCGCACCTGGCGCAGATGTGGACGTCCGGGAGGCTCGGAGACTCCAGAATCTCCCACATCCGACACCGAGAACAACAAGCTGCCCTCACACTCATACTTCCCGAATAACTGAAAATAACAAGAACTAAAAGATAAGCCTACTGTGCCCTCTTCCGCCTAAGCCCTCTGAGCCCAAGCCCTACACTCTGCTCCCGGCTCACTCCGCTGCCCACAAACGAAGCTCTAATACGCTTTGTATTAGTGTACAGTGTGTAATCTAAAGGTGGTTAGTGATACAGTCATTGCCTATAAACAGGTGTAATCCAGTACACATCAGTATCCTTTCACTCTACTTTGCTGTAGCCCTAGAATTCTCAACAGGTCTATCATACTTTATTGCAAATTAATAGTTTCCAGGTATTATCACCACAATGCTAATCTCAGCATGGATGAACATCCCTTTGTCACTCAGTCTCAGTACCTATCAGTTTATAACCACCTGTAATATCAAAACTCCATCCAATCTATTGATTGGATCCCACTGAAACTTGGAAAAGTCATCAGTGAGGAGTCTCTGAGACAGCCAATATGAAATGCTATGAAACTTTACTGCTGAAAAGGATTCAGCTCCACTTCATCCAAATTGTGAGAGAGAATAGATTACACCATTTGTCAGTCAAGTGCTAGAGGTAAAAGTTATGATACCGTTTCACTGCTTACAGAAACTAACTGTATGTCATACCACTTTGAGAAGTTAATATTCAAACTTGACTTATTGCAATCAGAGTTTGCTGTTGAATTCAGAATCATTAACTAGACCAAACCAAATGTTTTTAGGTTTGATTTTAGGTAGACTGATATTTTCTGGTTCACAGTTATGAATAAAACAGAAGGATCTGAAATTTTTAATGGATTTTGATGTTTTATTCACACTGTTTTAATTTTCAATGATAAAACTTGCATTTATTTACATTTGCGAGGAGCTAGTGCTTTTAATATAATTAAGTTTCCCAATACCTTCCATAAAACCAAAAAAAAAATGACATCAGACTCATGAAAGATCTTCTAGCCATTAAGGTAGCAAATGTAATCATCCGAAAAGCTGCAGAGGGCAAATCTATCATTGGTAAGCCAAAAATTGCAGTAATAGGATGAGGTTGTAAAACTGCGTGCAAAATTGTGAAGAATGCATCAAAAATATCTTTCCAAAATTTTTTCAAGAGAGGACAAGACCAAAACATCAATTTGGGTTTTTTTTCCCATCTTTTTATTTTTTTGTATCTTGGTTATATTAAGGGTTTGGGAGGTCAATTATATTGGTGCTATTTATAGCTTTTTTCATATGTTAATTGCCATCAATGTGATCCCACTCCCTTTGTACTATTGAACATTATGTATTTGCTTTTGAAAAACTTAATAAAAAGATTGAAAAAGAAAGGACTCATGAAAGAAAACTCATTTTGTTATCCCTGCATTTAAGCTTCATTCCAACCCACAACATTGAAGCCATTATTGAAATTCCAACACATTGTCCTGTAGGGGTCAAACAAATAGGAAAGTGAAAGCTTCTCACTGTAATGTTCATGGCTTGCTTATCACTCTGACCAATCCCCACAGGTAAACCAAATTCAACTTCAGGTGCATTGCAAAGTCAAATCCTGAAATATTAAAATCCTAAAGAAAGAATTAAGATAATATAAGTTAACTAGGCTGTCGGGCTTTCCCAATCTGTCCGCTGCATGTCATTTACTATTAAGAACTTTTCTGCATGTATTTTTTTTCACAGGGTAAGTTTGGTATAAATATTCCCAGAGCCCCAGAGATCCAGAAATTTAATTGTCTTCCACTCCTTATCCCCGACTGTTTATTTTCTGCAGTCACATCTCCAGAGTTCTTGCAGCAACAGAGTCAGAACATTCATGGGATACTTGATCAGCCTGGACATGAACTGCAGGGCGATTCTCCACCAATACCAATGCCAGGGAATTATACAGAAAATATGGGGATACAGTGCCTATGATTTTTCCTCCTTTTTATTTGAAAGGACATTCAAAGTCCTAATGCTGTTAAAAAATTTACCTCTGTAATTTTTAGAAGTAATTAATACAGTGTCAACTGCATTAGTGGGAACCTTTTCTCACTCTGCTTGCTGAAGGTTTTCTTAATGATGTTCTGGTGTCCTTGAACTCTTTTTCTGAAGGACTATTAAAACTATGCAGATACTGGAAATCCAGGATAAAATCATAAAATACTGGAAGCACTCAAGTGACGTTTGTGGGAAGAGAAACAGAGCCAATGTTTTACGTCAGAGGTGTGTTGTGAGAACTGGGAAGCAAATTAAAGAGGTTTGTTCACCTGAACGGTGGGTGGGGGAGGGAGGGTGAAAGCAGATGGCTGTGGGGATAAGCTGGTCAGTGAGAGAGAGAGAGGGACAGAAGTCTGTAGGAGATGTGAAATACAGAGCAGGAAGACATGCCCAGCAGCCTTCTGGACTTAATACTGAATTCTTCAACTGCATGTAACTTGATTTCTCTGTCTGTATCAGTTGCCCACCTGTGATTTTGGATACGATTGTTTGTTATATTGCTCTGGAAGTGGTGGACATGCCCAGCCTGGCCTTCCGGACATGTCTCCTTGCTCTGCATTTCACAACCGTGACAGTTTCTTGTCCATGTTCCTTTGCATATGGACTCACTGCTTAACTGCGACCACTCTCTCACTGTCCAGCCTATTCCCTGCTTTTACCCTATTATAACCATCCTCCCTTCCTGCAGCTCGATAAGCTTCTTTGCCTTTCCCCAATTTTGATGGAGGACCTTTGACCTGAGGCGTTAGCCCTGCTTCTCTTCTAAAAATGGGTCCCGACCTGTTGAGTGTTCCCAGCATTTTCTGTTTTTATTTTAGACCCTTGTAAGCAGTTGAGGCAGTTTTTATTTTATGCTGACTGCTATTCACCCTCTCAATAACTGGGATGATGACTTCTTGACACAACTCCACTCACTCTTAGAGTTTTCTCCACAAAACCCTCTGCCACATGATACTTAAACATCAACTATAAAAACATGTACATTTGACATATACATTAATAACATGAATGTTTATTATAAAGCAAAACTTTAAGGTATCTGCTGTCCATTGTAAGCTACTTCGACCAACCACAGCAGGGATTAATTACACTCAGCACAGACATTTGGGTTCATGGAGGTCACAGGCTGTGAGGAGAGAGCTGCAGGTCATGGTTGAAAAAAATATATAATGATGTTCCATTGATATAAACCAGCCATCAACAAAGCATTGATGATCAAACCTGGGAAACTGGACTCAGTGTCACTAAGACACAGACATGTATATATCTATATTAGTATCCTGAAGCTCATTTACAAAAGTCACAACAGTGACTAGAGTAATTCTGAGAATACATAGGAAATGTATCTTTAATGAGTCGAAACCTCGGGAGTTTCCTAATCGCAAACAAAAGAGAATCTGCAGATGTTGGAAATCCGAGCAACAAACACAAAATGACCGTGTGGATAGTCAGAGACTTTTCCCCAGGGCTGGAATGGCTAGCACGAGAAGGTACAGTTTTAAAGTGCTTGGAAGCAGGTACAGAGGAGATGTCAGGGGTAAGTTTTTTTACGCAGAGAGTGGTGAGTGCGTGGAATGGACTGCCGGTGGCGGTGGATATGATAGAGTCTTTTATGAGACTCCTGGATAGGTACATGGAGCTCAGAAAAATAGACGGCTATGGGTAACCCTAGGTAATTTTGGCACAGCATTGTGGGCCAAAAGGCTGTATTGTGCTGTCGGATTTTTATGCTAAATCAGTTAAAATGCAGGAGGAACTCAGCAGGCCAGGCAGCATCCAGGAAAAGAGTTTCCTGATCTTGGTTCAGTTGATCTTCAGTGGGAGGTGACAGATTTCCAAGACAACAGTTCAGCAGTCTGGATTTGCTGCTCCCCTGAGATGATTTAAGGTGGGGAGTGGGGTTAAGCTTTTAGAAGAAGGAAGGTTCAACGTGTGTCCAGCAGGCTGTCACAGACACATCAGTTCGGTAAAGTGGCAAACATGAGAAAAGTGGAGATGCTGGAAATCCAAAGCAACACCCACAAAGTGCTGGAGAAACTCAGCAGGTCAGGCAGAGTAAAACAGTCAACATTTCAGGCTGAGACTCTTCATCATCTTTGATGCCTGACCGGCTGAGTTCCTCAAGCAGTTTATGTTGTGGCAAAATAAGATCTTTTTTGAAATTTGTAATCATATTTTAAAACAAATCAGAGAATCATAGTTTATAGCTTAGAAACAGGCCGTTCAGCCCATTGAGTCTGCACTGACCACATTACATTAATCCCATTTTAAAAATTCTTTCCACATTTATTCAAGTCCCCCCAGGTTCTTCCGATCACTTACACAATCAGGGCAACGTACAGTGGACAATTAACCTGGTAAACTCCACTTCTTGGGACATGGGAGGAAAACCGGGACACTCGAAGCAATCCCACACAATCACAGAGAGAGAACGTGCAAACTCCAAACAGACAGCACCCGAGGTCAGGATTGAACTGGTGCTGTGAGGCAGTGACTCTACTCGCCGCACCATTGCGCCGCCCACTTAGATTACAGAAGGCTTGAAATGCATTGGTCGAGTGGGATTCCGCTAATGTAGCTCTGATTGAGGTCAGAATAGGGTGTCACATCAGTTGCACCTCCTTTTGGGTTGAAGTTCAATGGGACTGAATACTGCCAGAGATGAACCACTTAACTATGTAGGTATCGTGTTAGCTTCCATTAGCGGCAGCACTCACAGAGTCAGGGTCTGATTCAAACCACATTCAGCGGATTGAGAATATATCCTGTGCTGCCAATTTGACCTAAACCCGAAGGTGTATTGCACCGCTGGAAGAGCTGTCTGCTCTCGCTGGTGGGAAGCAAAAGATCTAATGGTGCTCTTCAAAAGGTATCAGGGCTCTGCTGGCGCTCTGGGCTGAACCGTTGCCCACTCATTTCCCTCCACAGTTGCTGCCTGACCTGCTGAGTTCCTCCAGCATTTTGTGTCTGTTGCTGGCAAAAAGAAGAATTGTTCTGCTATAAAAGTGTTTGGACTGTGTCATCCACGAAACACCGCGAAGCTTTGAAACTCTGCTGTTCCCCAAATTCCATTGCTATTACTTTCTGGAAAATCTACCATTCTAAATCCAAAAGCCAAAGAAGGAAAAGGTTTACCTTGAGCATCAGATTCCCTGCTGTGATGTAATTTTTTCTGTATTGTTACAACAGATGGAACTTTTACCTATCAAATTTGTTCCTGATACGATAATGAGCCTTCCTTACCTTACTATTGCTCCAAGCACTAGAGCCATGGAGGAAGCATGACCAGCAACGACCCAATAGAAAGTGGGAGGATCATCACAGATGAGGCAGTTAATAAGAAGGAAGATGCAAGCTTCTTGCATATAAATTGCAATTCAGGAAAGTGCTATACCGTGAGAAAACTGCAAATTGGAAATTTTAAAAAAACCTGCATTTGCTGGAACTCTGAAATGAGAGCAGAAAGTGCTGGAAACACTCAGTTTGAAGTCAAAGACCCTTCAGCAGAAGCTGAAATGTTTCTTGGCTCCTGACATGGGACATGCGCTTAGTTAAAGTTTTGCCTCCTCATTTTGAGGAAGGATTTCAATGCACTAGAAGCTGTTCCGACAAGGAGGAGGAAGACCTGGAACGTGCAGGTTATGTTTGTATCGGCTGAGCCTAGAATGATGGAGTAAGATCACGAGGGGTCATGATGAGGTGAACACGGACAGGATGTTTCTCTTTTTGGGCCAATCTACAGCCAACAGCGACTCTTTAAAAATAAGGAACACATACTTATGATAGAGATGAGGCATTTTTTTCCCCTGAACGGCAGAAGTACTTCTTCATCAAAGGGAGGTAGAAGAAGAGTCTCTAAATATTCTTAAGACAGATACTCAATGAGTAAGGTGTGGAAAGGTTGCAGAGGATGGGTGAGAATGTGTAGTTGAGTTTATAATTAGATCAGCCATGACTTTATTGCATGGCAGAGTGGATTAAAGAGCTGAGTGTCTTTCTCCTAATTTGTACCTTCATTAAGGCCAGTCTGGCTGGCTGATCCCTTGAAAAGAGACTGCAAGATGGTGGTCACTGGTTCACATGCATTCCAGTCCACCTGCACCCGTGCTTCAATGGAATTAAAACCTCTTCTGTTCTAAGGCTTGCTGTTAAAGAGCCTACTGGCAAAACATACAACTTAGCACTGCTTTGGTATTCAGGGAAGGCTGCTCCCAAGCAGAAATGTGATTTCTCTCTGCTTCTTCTTTGCATGGTGAAGCGATGTCACTTGGTGAACCAAATTGCTGTGATCCCCCGGATAATTGACGGGCTGCATTCTGCCTCCATTCGCAAAGGCACGAGCCATAGCTCAAAAGATTCAGATGAATTAAACGCTCTGTTTCAGTGTTATGACTTAATTCGATGCTCAGAGGGCCCTGCATTGTTAAGGGAAACAGCTAAGAGAGAGAGAGAAAGGAATGCAAAAGCATTCCTGTAGAAAGAGCAGAATCACATGTTAATCAAGCTGCTCTAGCCAACCTGAGTAAAGATAGTCTGACCCCATGATCGTGAATCAAAATGAGGAGCGTGCAGCTGTTAGTAGGTAGCAAGTCATAAAAATCGTAGAATACATAGGGTTTAGTCATAAGACTAATTCACATCGGCCTCAAATTCAGAGGAATCTTTGGCACTGACACACACAAAATGCTGGAAGAACTCAGCAGGCCAGGCAGCATCTATGCAAAAGAGTACAGTTGATATTTCGGGCCGAAACCCTTCAGTAGGACTGGAGAGAAAAAAGCTGGAGTGAGAGTTAGAAGGTGGGGGAGGGGAGGAAGAAACACAAGGTGATAGGTGATTTGATTCTTTGATCCCAGGAGAGCAAAACCTTTTCCGATTCAGATTTTCAACCTGTTCTCACACAAACCCCATGGTTACTCTGGATTAATAAAGCTTCAGTTTAATTAAAAGTTTGAGAAGTGCAGCTTTGAGAAAGGAGTTTTAAAGAATCTAAATAGGCTGCTGTGCCACCTTCAAGTCATTCCTGTCAATAGAAACGATAAAACTTCATTATACTGAAATATTTCACACCATTAATAATTGGAGGGTAAGCAGTGATTTTTACAGCAGTTAATCTGAGTAAACAAAGTTTTATCCATTGAAATAATATGAAGTGCTAACTGGGATTTTATTGGCTGTGTTGAATTAGGTATGATAACATAAGAATGAAGAGCAGGTGTAGGCCATCTGGCTCCATGAGCTTTGCTTAAGCGTTCATCAAGACCGTTCAAAATTACGAATCTAAGTATTGGGAACAGGTGTAGGCCACTCAGCTCTGCCTTCCAATGAGTTCAGTGTTGAACTGACTGCAACCTTGGCTCCACATTCTTGCCTACCCCCAGTAACCTTTCAACCCCTCGCTCATCAAGAATTTAGCCAACTCATCTTCAAAAATATTCGAAGACACTGCTTCCACCTCTCTCATCAAATGGTCATGATCCTCTGAGGGAGAAAAAACATCTCGTCTATCTTAAATTCTCAACCCCTTATTTTTAAACAGTGAGCTCTGGTTTGAGGCTCTTTCATAAGTAGAAAGATCGTAAGAAAAAGGAATCTCTGTCAAGATCCCTCAGGGTCCTCTTTCTGTCTTTTAAACTCCAGCAGATGCAAACTTACTCTTTTCAACCTTTCCTCATAAGACATCTGCCCATTCCAAGTACTAACAGTCTAGTAAATCTGCTGATCTGCTTTGCACTCATTAAAAACCTGCCTTAAGCAAAGAGACCAATACCTCACACAGTACTCCACCTGTCTTAGCAAACCCTCCTTCTGTGGATCTTGTACACTCAGATCTGCCTGCACCTGAGACCTCGGCAATCTCGTATCATTCGCGTGATATGCCTATGCTTTAATTTTCTGGCCGAAGTTTTCCCATATGGTATTTCATTTGCCAGATTGTTTTCCACCGATTAAACCTATTTGTCCCTTTGTAACTTACTAATATCGTCCTTATTTTATCTCAGCTGATCTGCTTTAGCTTCACTTTCTCCGATTGCCTCAATATTCAGAAATCTATTGTTCTCTGAATTGAATAAACCCAATGACCAAACTTCCATACCTTTCTGGGGTACAGAATTCCAAACATTTGCCAATTTTGGAGTGCACAAGAATCTCCTCATCTCAGTCTTAAATGGTCCAGCCCTTAAACTAAGACGTGACCACTTGTTTCTAGACCGCCCATACATTCTCCATACAAATACCCTATTGAGCCCTGTAAGAACTCTGTCAGTTTGAATGAGATCACCTTTCATTTCTCCCGACTGCTGCATAATAAAGGAATAGTTTGAAGTCCTCCTCATTTTGCAAACATGTCATCACTGTAACTCCTTCTATGGAGACCAAAACTGAGCACTAGAGTCTCATTAAGACCCCACATAATCCCAAAAAAGTATTTCACCCCTGTTCTCAAATTCTTTCATAATGTGGACCAAACGTACTGTATCATACTGAGTCCTGCAGAAGGGTCTCAGCCCGAAACTTCGACTGTACTTTTTTCCATAGACGCTGCCTGGCCTGCTGAGTTCCTCCGGTGTTTTGTGTGTGTTGGTCAGATTTCCAGTATCTGCAGATTTCCTCTTGTTTGTGATACTGTATCATTGGCTTTTATAATTGCTTGCCACACCTGTGTGTTAGCTTTCAGTAATTTGTCTGCAAGGATATCCAGATTTCTTGGAACATCAACAATTTCCAATCTGTCACCATTTAAAAAATACTCCGTCTTTCTGTTTTGTGCACCAAAGTGGACAACCTTACATTTTTCTACAATGTGTTCCATCTGCAGCACATGGCTTTGACCAGGTCACTTGCAGGGTTTCTGATTCTCTCCCGCCTTCCCCGGGCAGACAGGGTTACATTCTTTCATCCATAGGAAGGCAGTCTCAGCACTGCTTCAATATCATCCTTATACCCTGAACCAGAATTGACATTGTTACGAACAATATTAACTTGGTTATAATTTAGTCTGCTAGTAAAAACAGGAATTATTAACTTGCAATTGAAAATGTTTCCAAACAGCTGAACTATTTGATTTTTAAAAAAAAAATGCAGCATTTCTACCTTGAAAAGGGTAGTGTGATTTTCAGGGTAATAGTAATACCGGGCAAGTATTTGCTAGGTTTCTTTGCACGCCTGACAAAATAGTGATGAGCATCTGTGTAATCTGTGGCTTTCAAACCACTGTTGAGATGGAAAATCAAGAAAATCTCTGTGGAGATTCTCCTCTTTATTCAAAGATGTCCCTTTCTCTAAATGATAGATTTAGTCTGAAATGCTGGAATTCTGGATGTAACAGATATGTAGAACGGTGAAGTTAGTCACAATGATTACTTGTACAGCTGCTTATAGATGTTATAAAAAATTATGTTCAAAAGTAACAGAGCTAAAACATTACAACTGTATCTGTGAAGACCCGCTGAGATGTGCACTAGTGGGGTTCAGTGCACCGAGCGTACAGACGCCTTCATTAAAAACAGGCTGGTTCTACTGAGAAAAGTCGCAATATTATACGCTTCCTTAATAAATATCACCTGTACCTGCTTTGTTAGATTATCTTGATATTCTCTGAAGGTGATGTAAAAATTTAACCTAACAATAATTAAGCTGTGGTTTTGCCCCTCTCTGAGCTACACTTTTAATTATCATGTTTCTAAATCCACGGGGCACAAATCTTGGTGCCTACCCTACAACTACAGCAGAGAACTAATTCTTATTCCTAAATCTCAGTGACACGATCAATCTAGAAATTGGGGTATAGGTTGTTTGTATGTAAGTATGCAAATGAGCAATATGATTTAATGACATTGACATATACATGGCATAAGCACAGATGGTAGTTGTTAGAATGCGGTAAGAGTTAATGTGTTTTGAAGCTCTTGGTGTCTGCCAGAGATTATTAAAGGCAGTTCTCACCAGTTATACATTAGTGGCTCACTGAACGTCACCCCCTACACAACAAGTGCTGACAAGAATAGTCAAAGCAACTGACGTGGATTAGGTTCAGGGAGAAAAAACACTGTGTTCTGAGGAAATACTTCGAAGCACCTACTGAGCATTGCTGATTGATGACACTGCCTACGAGACTTCAGAAATGTAGAACTAAGGAAAAGAAAACAGGCTCAGGATTTTACAGACGAACAAGGAGTCAGGAAACCTGCACCCAGTACTTAGAAAAAGTGTGTGTGTGTGTGAGTATGAGAGAGAGAGGGAGAGAGAGAGCGAGAGAGAGTGAGTGAGAGAGAGTGTGAGAGACAGTGAGTGAGAGAGTGTGTGAAAGAGAGAGAGAGTGAGTGAGAGAGGGAGAGAGAGTGAGAGAGAGAGTGAGAGAGAGTGAGTGAGTGTGAGAGACAGTGAGTGAGAGAGTGTGAAAGAGAGAGAGTGAGTGAGAGAGTGTGTGAAAGAGAGTGAGTGAGAGTGTGAAAGAGAGAGAGTGAGTGAGAGAGGGAGAGAGAGTGAGAGTGAGTGAGAGAGAGAGAGAGAGAGGGAGGAGGGAGGGAAGAGGGAACGATGCTGAATACAGTATGACACATGAGGAAGCTGAGGACTGCAGAGGAGCCTTGAGAACAGTTAGGTAGGGAATGGGATGGGATGGAATGATGGCTCTGACAGGATACTGTAAGCCTGCAGCCAAAGAATGTACAATGGATTCTGCGAGTCCTTCACAACAAATGCAAAGGGGGAGGAAATGTTCTTTACTGAGAATTACATTTTGGAAGCAAAGGGATCAAATTGAACACATATAGGCAATGAATACTGCCAAAAGATACTATAAGAAGGTTATTCTCCTATTGGATCTCATTTTAAAATGTCTTTTGCTGTTTAATCCGGTAACCTACAAAGAAGAACACAGAAAGAATGCAGAAATGGAATATTTGTTCAATCCGCAGCCATTAGACAGAGCAAACGTTGTACGTTGGCATGAGGAATTGAACTGAGTTAGGGATTTAAAAGACTCATCCAGACATCAGTGGATTCTCACACTGTGATGTGAGATCAGTTAAACAATAAAAAGGATTCAGTCAAATTGTTGGGTACACAAAGAATTACATTGGACCTGGCTAATAACATTGGAAAATGCCCCAAGATCTCATCCAGCGTAAACATGGAGTAACATTACTAGGCAAGGATTGGCTAAAAAGAAATCTAAAGTTAATCAGACAAATGTGTTACATATTCTTGCAAGTACTGTCATATCATGCATAGAAATCATATTACATGAGCGTGAAGCAATCTCCAAAATTATTGATGCTGGCATTACCAGATGCAAGGCACACATATTTATCAAGGCTGATGCCAGAACAGTGTACTTCTAGGGTTGACTATTGGCATATCTCCTGAAAGTTAGGTGGAAGAACAGCTAGATAATTCGAGAAGCGAGCATTGCAGAGCTCGGCTCTGTTGCGGGGATGTATCAGTATTACTCCACCTAGTAATGAGGCTCGCATCACTGCAGCTTAAATCAATGGAAAGTGGAGGCAGAAAGCACACTGACAGAGAGCATACGGCTCAGAAAGTGAATCCTTATTGTTAATTGTGGCACTGGGAGAATATTTAAGCTCAAGTATATCGTGTCAGGCAACAGACTGTGCACTAGTAATAATCAGATCCTGTAAGGTAGTCAGGATTAGCCATAAGAGATCTTAAGATATAGGAGCAGAATTAGGCCATTTGGCCCATCGAGTCTGCTCTGCTATTTCATCATGGCTGATCCGATTTTCCTCTCAGCCCCAATCTTCTGCTTTCGCTCCGTATCCCTTCATGCCCTAACAGTCAAGAATCCATCAGCCTCGTCCTTAAATATACATAAAGACTTTATTTCAGCTGTCTGTGGCAAAGAATTACACAAATTCATCACTCTCTGGCTCAAGAAATTCCTCCTCATCCCCATTCTAAAAGGACGTCCTATTCTGAGGCTGTGTCCTCTGGTCAGACTCTCCCACCATAGGAAACATCCCCTTCACATCCACTCTTTCAAGACCTTTCACCATTCAATAGCTTTCAATGAAGTCACTCCTCATTCTTCTGAATTCCAATAATACAGGTCCATAGCCATCAAACGCTCTTCATATGACAAGCTTTTCAATCCTGGAATCATTTTCATGAACTTCTTAAGAACCCTTTCTAGTTTCAGCACATCCTTTCGAAGATATGGGACCCAAAGCTGCTCACAGTACTCCAAGTGAGAACTCACCAGTGCTTTATAAAGTTTCAACATTCCATCTTTGCTTTTATATTTTAGCCCTCATGAAATGGATACTAACATCACATTTGTCTTCCTCTCCACAGACTCAACCTGCAAATTATCCTTTAGGGAATCTTGCACAAGGACTCTGAATCCCCTTTGTGCCTCAGTGTTTTGTATTTTCTCTCCGTTTAGAAAATAGTCAACCCTTTTGTTTCTTCTACCAAAGTGCATGACCGTACACTTTCCGATACTGTATTCCATCTGCCATTTCTTTGCCCATTCTCCTAATCTAAGCTCTCCTATAGCCTCTCTACTGCCTCAAATCTATCTGTCCCCCCCACCTGTCTTCAAATCGTCTGCAAGCTTTGCAACAACGCCATCAATTCCATAACTGAAATCACTGACATATAATGTGACACCTTGTCAAAGGCCTTCTGAAAATCCAAGCACACACATCAATTAAATATCCTTTGTGTATACTGCTTGTTATTTCTTCAAAAGCCAAAGGGAGAAATGCACAAATAGGAATGAACCACTGGCTACCACATTTCAGCTTTTGCCATTTTCTGTAGGGAAGATCTTTTGTCGTCATGTTTTACAAATTCCCTTTGGCTGTTTAGACCCAAAATAAGCGAGTTCAACCACACAGACTCTAACTTGGAGCGATGTGTGATTCTGTTCTCCAAATATCATGACTTCATTGTGTTATCAGTCTTCCAACCAATTCTACTGTAGATGGCTTCTTCAAGCTGTCTAATGCATTTATGAGAACACAACCTTCACTTCACAACCAAGACTTTGCAGTCACAGAAGCAGAAATCACTGAGACAACTCAGAAAGAACTTCTAAAAACAAAATGATAAGATTAAAAAATTGACTAATTCAGTTAAGTGTCCAAATGTGGGTGTGCATCCATTTATAATGGAGGATTCGATTTCTCTGCAAATTAAGGTTTCTAAACTCCTGGGAACACAAGCCTAGTCTAATGTTTCCTAGGGAGACAATTTGCCTTTCCTAGCATCATTCCGGCAAACCTGCAAACTACTTTGAATGTATTTCACTCCTGCATGAAATGAAATGAATCAGGCACTTCAGATGTGGTTTCACACCCATGTATGGAGGTTGTGCCCTGTACACCCAAAGCACAAACTCCATACTTTAGCGTAACATTCTCCTAGCCATAATGATAATGTAAGCATGATAATGTAAGACAGTGGAATGGGTAAGCAAAGATGATACGGATGATTTCTGCACTACCTGTACCGTATGATCCTTGAAGGTCATTCTGTTCTGATGAGTGGACTATGTGCATCCCGGGTAAAACCTTGCTTCGAGAGATAATCCTACTGACCTCAGTGGAATGAAAGCTGTAGGAAGGGTGCAAAATGGTGACACCACTCTACTGCCTGCTACTTGACTGGGCTTGAACTTTTAGGCTATGGCATAGTTGCTTGATGCATGTATCCTCCCAGGGATTTAGCAAGAACTGGCTAAGGAGTGGAGAGGGTAAAGTATGTTTGAGCAGTAAGGTGATAAATTCCTCATTGTTTTAATGAACTAGGTGGAAAAGGACTATAGGTTAAATATCTTAAAGAGTAGCTTTATTTGTCACATGTGCATCGAAGCATACAGTGAAATGGGACGGACAACACACACTAAATGCTGGAGGAACTCAGCAGGCTAGGCAGCATTTATGGAAAAAAGTACAGTTGACACTTCGGGCCGAAACCCTTCAGTCCTGCTGAAGCGTCTCGGCCCAAAATGTGGACTACTTTTTTTTTACCACAAATGCTGCCTGGCCTGCTGAGTTCCTCCAGCATTTTGTGTGTGTTGCTCGGATTTCCAGCATCTACAGATTTTCTCTTGTTTGTGAAATGCGATGAATATGCTGTGGGCAGCTGGTAAGTGTCTCCAAGCTTCTGGCGCCAACATAGCTTGGCCACATCTTACTAATCCTAACCTGGAACGTGGGAGGAAACCCGATCTCCCAGAGGAAACTGGCATGGCCACAGTGAGAAAGTACAAACTCTCTACAGACAGCGGCGGGAATTGAACGCACCTTTCACTGTTGGCACTACAAAGAATGGCAATGCTACCATGTTACCGTACAAGTTCCACTCATCCCTCCTCTTTTTGTTCAGTGGCTTGCATTCTGGGCAGCATGCGCTGGCACTGCATGAAAGGGCCAAATGCCTGGTAGCAGGTCCCAAGCAACACGCATGCAAAATGCTGGAGGAACTCAGCAGGTCAGGCAGTATCTATGGAGGGGAATGAGCAGTCAATATTTTGGGCCTTGAGCTTTCATCAGGACTCATGAAAAAAGGTTCCAATGGAGGATATAGGCCAGAAAATGTCAACTGCTTATTTCCCCCCATAGATGCTGAGTTCCTCCAGCAGCTTCTGTGTGTTGCCCTGGATTTCCAGCATCTGTAGAAGCTCTTGTGCTTATGATAGCAGATCCCTATTTTTATTTCCAGTTGAATAGTACCTTTCAATAACTGTTTTGCAGAAAACTTCACTTGTCAGCAGAGTTTCCTTGCAAGATGTGAGTTCAGCAAGATTCAATAAAGTGAACCACAGAAGATGGAGTGCAGTTCTTGGTAATTTTTCACAAAATGAGTTTCCATTTTCCCATACATCATTGAGGGGAATTTTCAAGGGGAGGCCAGGCACTTCTCCACAGGAAGCAGAATACAGAAAAGACCATAATGTTCCTGCAGGATATTACAAATGCTAATAGCATAGCTTTTAGAATTATAGGACCCTGGTGAAGCAAAAATCAATATTTTATTCTAATATGTATACAAATTCTGAAAGATTCCATGATTGTATTGATCAATAGGTTACTGAAACAATAAAGCAATAGATAATCATGACTATTAGCTCCCTGTGAATGTAAATAAATATGCATAGACTTGATGCCCACAACCAAGAAATTCTGAAATTAGTTCGATTTGTAGCTCAAGTGAATTTTGAGCATTTTCTTTCATTGAAAGAAAACTTAAAGTTCAGTCAGATTTTGCCGACACAGACTTGAAGGAAGGTAGGAGTGATTTCTTTTCTGCAAAGATTAGATTATTATGGATCTGTTCATCCTCAGCTATGAGATTACATTGTGTGAACAAAGGTTACACAGAGGCAGACTGAAAAGATGCCCTTCATTCACCAGTAATAATAATCATTAACCTTCACCGCAGGAATTATTTTTTTTACAACTGCTCACTCATTGTTTAATAAGTGAACTTCGAAATCATTTCCTCAATTTGAAATCAAATGTCTTGTAATCTTTCAGCAAATAATGCACATTTTGAATGCACCAACTCAAATGTAGAGAAACTGTGTCACCTCTGGACTAGTTTCATCCTACGGCATGAGGAAAAATAATGTTCAGGCTTTCAGACGTCTGGCTTGTTGCAGTCTCCTACCTTCTGAACCTTTCTGGGAGGCATTACCCATCTGAAGTTCGATGAGAAAGTGTACGCCAATCTAACGATTAATACAAGCATTGTACAGCTGATCCTGCAAAGGTTCGTCAATTCACCTTCTTGCAGAGCTGATCAATGCCGCAGAATTTTCCTCAATGAGAGCTGTCAGCATGGAATTTTCTACCGCAGCGGGTGATGGGAGCGAGATCACAAAGGAAGAAGATTATAGCACTGAGGGTGATGGGAGCGAGATCACAAAGGAAGAAGATTATAGCACTGAGGGTGATGGGGAACTGGTGCTGAAGAGATGAGGCCTGGCTGGGTGCGTCAGTCATGGTCACTTGGAATGGAGAGTCGGGCCTGAGAGGCTGATAGGCCTGATCTCGCTCTTAAATCCTTACGATCTTATCTGATAGCTTGTTTAAAATCATGGAAACTATCTTCTTCAGAATTGAACAAAACAAAGATTTTCTAAAATCAATCACAGAAAAGTTATTTCAAATGAATATTTCTTAAAGCGATTTGCTTTGATACAAAACATTATGCCATTGCTTTCAATTTACAGGCTGTATTCTTTTACATAACTGGAAAGTGGTGTTTCTTTGAGGTAATTTTTGTCATGTTGGAAACCAACAGTGACAAGACACGGAAATTAAGTTGCTCTGGACTGTAAGTTATGATACAGATTATTGTATCATACATAAGAGACTTGGATTAAATTTCTTAACACCTTATCTTACAGCAAGCAATATGAATCTGTTTAGTTTCATCTTTCATTATGAGTAGTTACAAGATATTAAATATAAATACTCCAAGTACTCAATAAAGCTGCAGAAGTTTTCATGCAATTGATCTAGTAACTTTGAAGATGAGCAGCAAGTCCAGCATGTCTTTACCAATTATAGACAGCACAAACACCTCCCGGTGTTTAGTCGGGAATGCAAATAAATTTAGTTGGCTCAATCTTGGGTACTAGCCTACAAAATACCCAGGACACCTTCAGAAAGGCAGCATCTATTATTAAGGACCTCCAGCACCCAGGGCATGCTCTTTTCTCACTGTTACCATCAGGTAGGAGGTACAGAAGCCTGAAGGCACACACTCAGTGATTCAGGAACAGCTTCTTTCCCTCTGCTATCTGATTCCTAAATGGACATTGAACTCTTGAACACTACCTCACTTTTTAATATATATTACTTGTATTTTGCACAAACTTTAATCTATTCAATATACGCATTCTGTTATTGATTTCTTATTTATTTCTTCTTCTTATTATTATTTTATTTTTATTTTTATTCTTCTTTACAGTATTATGTATTGCATTGAACTGCTGCTACTAAGTTAACAAATTTCACGACACCTGCTGGTGATAATAAACCTGATTCTGATAATTTCCCCTCAACCTGAGAGGCTAGCTGGGAGCGGCAAGTAACTGCAACAACTAGACTCATAGCTCGTAAGCCCATTGATCCAGAGTTTGTGATTCGCATGATCACACTTTTAAAAATGGTTAGTTATTTCAGTTGTATGTTGTGGAAATTTATCCAGTAGAAACTATCACAATTTGCTATTTAATAGTGCTTAGTTCAAAGGTAAATTGTTAGATAGGAATGTAGTAAACTGTTTCTTTTTTCAGCCTGCTTATGATTTTATGATGTATTAATTAGATCTCACAACATCACTGACCTCTGTTCAAATGCTTAGTTTAGAAATCATGCAGCACCCATGTGCCAATTCAATCACATATTGGGCTGTATTCGGCAGATGATATCAAGAAAGCAATTCTCTAAATTTCTGTATTTGTGATCAATACAGAAAGAATGCAAATCGATCAGCTTTGTACCCTCTTTATCTTGCTAAACTGCCTCACAAACTGAAGTGAAGTTACTGGATTAGTGTAATCTCTGTTTATATTCTAGGGTGTACGTCAAAACAGAGAAGTACTGGACAAAGTTGAATGTGTAACTACTTCACTATACTGGAGACAACACAGAAGAAGTGAGGCAAGCAGTGGGAATAACGTGTGCAGCGGTGACGATCCTTCAGAAAAATACGTATATTTTGTCAACGGTTTTGCAAAAAGATGAAATGATAAAAAATAAGTCTGAAAGTAACCAATGACTAGCAACTCGCTCTCAGTAGGCGGTGCTACATGTTCCACGTTGTCATGTCTGCACTGTGGACCCTGGTTTTGAAATCCAGTCAAATAACTTTAGAGGTTCAATACAAAAGGCAGATACAATTGTGCAGTGCAATTCATATTTTTGACTCGGGATGAATTTCCATGCATATTGGACTCAGTAGAATAGGTGATTGGGGGAGAGTGAATGAGAAAATCACTGTGTAGATCCAGACACTCAGAAGTACGTCCTTGGGAAGAGTGATGGTCAAATAGATGGATTCTAGGGGTCAGTGCCAACTTTGGGAGACGGGTGCCTCTGGAGGTAATCAGGAACCGATTGGTCAGATCACTGTGACATCAGGCCGCTCCCTTGCTCTTGGACAAAGTACTTGGTTACTTAAACTCTTCGCGCCTTCCTTGAATTCTTCTTGTTTCTCAACAACCACAGATGTTACAAATTAGACAGAAGCAACAAAAAAATGGAGTCGAGCAGACTGCTTAGAAAATTGATTGTGGATTAGCCACAATCCTTGCCAGCACATGCATGTCAAGGCCTTCCAAACTCCCCCACTCGCTGTCACCCTGCTTACATCACTGTGTCCTCCACCCCAGCCCATCCCGATCAGCCGAACTCTACTGAGTCGTGTACCTTTTCTCCTTTGTCACCTTTAAGACCGGCGTCGCCCTGGGCAACAGAGGAAAGGGAAGAGAAGAGGTATAATTTAATGGAACACTGCCCAGCTCACTGTAGACACACACACATACACATCATTTAAAATTGTGCAATGTACAGCAACCAAACAAAACGGACAGCTCACCTTCTCACCTCGACTTCCAACGTCACCCTGAAGGAAAAGAGAAGCAAAATCTGAATGTCAACACGATAAAAGGCACAGCAGATTTTTTTTAAAACTTCTATTCTTGTCCCAAACATTTAGAAACTCTGGCTACAAATGGAAAACAGAATTCATTGAGCTCTCACTCTGGAAAGGATAGGCCTGCATAGGACCTGCTGAATGGAGAAGGGCCCCATTAGTAATCTCTATGTGTTCACAGGCAGTGTTGTTTTCAGAAGAGAAATGTTACAGGGCTGGATCTTGGACCAATGTGTAATCCAGTCTCTCCTCAAATCTGCACTTATCTTGGGTGTGTATATATATAATACAATCTTGTGGTATCCTGGAGATGACAGCAAGGTCTTAATAGCAACTTGCCTCATTCAGCACCCTGCTGAGACCCACCACAGAATGCCCTGGTTGCCCTTTGCACGAGGCAAAATTAAAGGCTATCAAAGTTATTGGCTGGTGGTTGTCAACCCAAATCATTGGTTGTCCATTTTCCTCCCTGGATGCAGCCTTACCCCTTGAGTTCCTCCAGCCGCTTGTTTTTGTTGCTGCAGTGATATCCGGCCTTCCTAGACCTGGACCTGGACTACCCACAGTAGATGTCTCAAGGAACAGGTAAAATAACACCAAACTATTTCCCTAAATTCACTGGAAGGACAAGGGAACCAACATTAGTGTAAATTCCCAGAACCAGAACCCCAGGGCCTATTTACTCTCAATCAGCTGATTTGAAGACTCCTTGTTGTCTCCATGCCCAACACCA